>NC_137974.1:82460679-83060679 GCF_963924665.1 Micromys minutus
GACACAAGCTGGAGTTATCACAGAGAAAGGGGCCTCAGTTGAGGAAATGCCTCCATGAGATCCAGCTGTAAGGCATTTTCTCAACTAGTGATCAAGGGGGAGGGCCCAGCCCACTATGGGTGGTGCCATCCCTGGGCTGGTAGACCTGGGTTCTATAAGAAAGCAAGCTGAGCAAGCCAGGGGAAGCAAGCCAGTAAGTACCATCCCTCCATGGCCTCTGCATCAGCTCCTGCTTCCTGACGTACTTGGGTTCCAGTCCTGACTTCCTTTGGTGGTAAACAGCGATGTGGAAGTGTAAGCTGAATAAATCCCTGTCCTCTCCAACTTGCTTCTTGGTCGTGATGTTTGTGCAGGAATAGAAACCCTGACTGAGACATGCGTCATGTCCATGGTTCACCTATGCACAAAATCTGAGTGAAGTCACTGTGCTTGGGTTGGGCTGCTCTTTAGTGTCAACCTGAATCTGGAGCGTGGGTGTACGTGTGCAGTGTCACAGGACTGAGCAGTAACTACCTACGATCCCTGCTCTCACACACTGCAGAAGCGATCAGGCACAGATGGGGTTTGGGAGGTGGGTGACTGAGGGAGGGTATAGTCTCTGCTCTACAACTGTGTGAAAAAGAAGAAAGGACAAAGAAAATAGGAAAGGAGAGGAAAGGAAAGGAAAGAAAAGGAAGGGGAGGGGAGGGGAGGGGAGGAGAGGAGAGGAGAGGAGAGGAGAGGAGAGGAGAGGAGAGGAGAGGGGAGGGGGGTGGGAGACCAAGCTAGAAAGAAGACCAGGCTGGATCCCCAACCAATTGGGACATTGAGGGAGGAGACACGGGAACTTCAGAGGGGACTCCATGTCTACCAGAAAACAATGTAACACAAAACAAAACAAAACCAAAAAAGAAAAAAAAAAGAGAGAAAAGAATCCCCCGAAAAAAACAAACAAACAAACCAAACCAGAGATAACACTGGTGAAGTGCTTGGGTGAACATGCCCTTCCCCCAACCCCTGCCCTGCTAATCCTGTTACATTCCACTCCTATAGGTTTCCCCAAATTCTCTGTTCCAGTGTCTACTTCCTCTTCTTGAGCTGACCACCATGGCCCAACTCTCAAAGCTCAGCTCAAAGCTCAGCAATCAGAAGCTTCCATTGGTTCACCTAATTAACACGCCCAACTGAAATTAAACACCTCATCCTAACCCGGGGTTTCCCTCACTACCTTTATAAACCGCCATTATCCCGTGGGCTGTGTCTGCATCTGCCTTCTCTCTATCCAGGGGACGTCCCTCCTCTCCCAGCCCCCTCGTTTCCTTCTACTTCTTCATCCTTGATCTCTTCTCTCAATCCATGCCCTTTGTTTCTCTGGGGCAAATAAGTCTCCTTTGTGCTGAGAAGCTTGGACTTGGGTGTCTTGTGCTGACTTCGAGGTCTGTAAGGGTGGATAGCGACATGCTTCTGCAGTTAAGAGCGAATTCTGCTTTTCCAGAGGACCTGGCCTTGTTCCGGGCTTCTAGAGAGAAGCTCACAATTAATTGTAATTTCAGTTCCAATGGATCTCATGACCTCTTTTGGCCTTCTGCGTGTGCTGAGCTCACATAGGTGCAAAACACTCAGAAAGAAAAGAAGAAATAAGTCTTAAAGTGAAAGACCCCCTCCTGCTTTAGCTGCAGTAACGCCATTTTGTGCTAGGCCCAGAACAGGCAGGGATAAAAAAAAAAATACCGAAACAAAAGTGAGCCAGAAGACAGCCCAGTCTCTGTCAGAACAAAAATATCTGCAGTTGACCACCTGGACCAGGGTAAGGACATCCTGCCACACATGTTGAGGCAAGGACATCCTACCACACATGTTGAGGCAAAGACGAAAAACAACTCCCTGTCCCAAAGTGGGGGGCCAAGGCCGCCCTCCTCTTCTGAGAACTTGGGTCTGTAAGGCTGTACAGGCTAGGTCAGGGTCCCAGGTGGCCAAGCAGGATACCGGTGGGCGGCCAGGTAGCAATAGACAAAGAACAGAAGACATTCAGACAAGCCCAGCTTTCGGATAAGCTGCAGCCCCCGACTAAAACCAAGAGTTGTGTCCTTGGAGCCATATGTCTGCCATAGTTCCCACACTTAGATAAGCCCAAGGCAACTATTCTCAGGAGCTGCAGCCCCAGCTGGTGTCTGGAGCTGTTTCCTTAGAGCCATGTCCTTGGGCTCACTCCCTGGCCACATTTAAACTAACCAATTAAAACCCTGTTGCTATGCTTCTGCTTCTGTACCTTGCTTCTGCCCCCCCCCCAAGCCCTATAAAAAGGGGACTGCCCCTTTGTCCGGCGCGCAAGTCCTCCGAGAGACTGTGTGCCCACAGGTACCTGTGTATCTAAATAAACCTCTTGCTACTTGCATCCGAAGTGAGTGGTCTCGCTGTTCCTTGGGACGGGTCTCTTCAGACGGAAGATACCCTCCGGGGGTCTTTCAAAAGAATTAATGATGATGATGATGATGATGATGATAATAATAACAATAATAATAATGGAAACGGCGATGACCACACCTGCTGAGGAAGCGTCGGTGACTCGCCGCAGAGGTCAAAGGGTGCAAAGCCACTACTGGGATGCTCGTTTTCCTGACTTCTCTGTCGGTTTGCGCAGACCAGAGAAGCCCGGGCTCTCGAGGAAGGAAATAGTCCGACATGAGCAGGTGGCACGAACTCTGAATTTATTTCCGTGTTGTAGGAAAAGCGGAGGCTCCTCTGTGAGCTCCCCCGCTTTTACTTGACGCTTGTTCTCCCTGCAAAACAAAATGCTCCAGGGGTTTACTTCTAATTGAACACACAGATGAAAATCGCCCATCACCTGTTTCGCCCGAGGCGCTAAATCTCAGGCGAAGGCGGTCTCCTCGCCCCCTTCTCCAGAAATCCAGACAATGAGCACAGTCAGCTGTGCGCACAGCCGTTGGAGGTCGGCGTGGGAAATGCCCGGTAACTGTAGCAAGTCACAGAAAAGCCGAAGAAAACCATAGGGGAAAGTCTCGTGGAAACGCTGCACACTGGTTATCATCACCGGCACCACCCCCGCCACCACCACTATAACCACCACCACCATCACCACCATCACCATCATCACCACCATCACCACCATCACCACCATCACCACCATCATCATCATCACCATCACCATCATCATCACCACCATCACCACCACCATCACCACCATCACCATCACCACCATCACCATCATCACCACCATCACCACCATCACCACCATCACCATCATCACCACCATCACCACCATCACCATCATCACCACCACCACCACCTCCACCATCACCATCACCATCACCACCACCACCACCACCACCACCATCATCACCTCCACCACCATCACCACCATCACCATCACCACCACCACCTCCACCATCACCATCACCATCACCACCACCACCACCACCACCACCACCACCTCCACCATCACCATCACCATCACCACCACCACCACCACCACCACCACCACCATCATCACCTCCACCACCACCATCATCACCTCCACCACCATCACCACTGTCATTATTTTTTCACCAGAATCTTACAGTAGTTTGCATCCTTCTGTAATTGCTTTGTTTCACTTAACATAATATGGTTGCCTCCTTTTCTGCGGTTTGGTGATAAAGTGTGAAAATCAGGGCTCATATTTGTATAAGTTCTCTCTCTGAATCTTTCACGGCCTGATAGTAGCGCATTACTAGCAATGAATAATATTCTGTTCTCTGGATGATCCAAAGTTCCTTCTATCCGTTGGCATACTGGAAGACATCTTGGTTATGGGTAAGTGAGCACTGGCTGCTGAATGCTCTCAGGCCTCCGCCCTGAACAACCGACCCGACCGGGACCAGAGGAGACATCGAAGCATTCAAAGCTGAATGGAGGGTTCTAATACTCGCTTAAATTGCAGGAAGACAAGAAGACATAACCACTCCCACTGGCAAGTCTGTCCAGATGAGAACTCACCTCCCTACCTTAGCGTCTTCATGTGGTCCTGCTTCTGAAGGCTGCAGTTAATTTATCTTTTTCCTCTTCAATTGACAAGCAATAGCTATATATATATATATGTCATATACAATGTATATATATTTATGGGACATGGTGAGAGGGATTGTGGAATGATTAAATTAAGCTGCTTTTAAAAGTGTATGAGGTTTTCTTTTTACTGTTCCTCGGGACCTGTTATAAGTTTCCAAAGTTCATTTTTATGATGGTCCTTTTGGGCGAGCCATGAGATTATAGGTATAAACAGGACCCTCGTGTGAGGTGGCAGGCCCCGGTGTGGACACCGAAAGCAGAACACTGGACAGAACAGCTCTACCCCATCCCTAGGAGGAGCTGCTCTTGTCAGAGAGCTGTGTGAGCCCCACCCCCTCCAGGGATTGCCAAAGGCAGGCTCATCTCAGCAGGGACTTCTGGGGCTCTAATTGAAACTGTAATGCAGGAGGAGCACAGGAAGTTGGAAGCTTTCGGATGCTTTTCTGGCAACAAACTAGGGAGAGAGAGGGGTGTTTGGGCAAAAGAACGGTCCACAAGGAACCTGGAAATGGGAGCAGTTGTGCCAGGACACACCTTGTGAACCCCGAAAGGCCGCCAAGGAGCCTGTTCCAATATAATAATCTCTTTATTACAAACCCGAGTCTGGGCTTACCGCTGACCCACAGGATGGTTTGATTAAGGAGAGGAGGAGGGAGAGCTCATCCCAGCAAGCGTCTAATAGAAAGACTATTTTAAGCCGACAGGTGGGTCCTCTGAAGCAAGACCATGAACAAGCACAGACTAATTGTTGATTAACTGTTGCTAGGAAGTACCTAGGAGTTAAGAGCACTGACTGTTCTTCCAGAGGTCCTGAGTTCAAGTTCCAGCGACCACATAGTGGTTCATAACCATCTGTAATGGGATCTGATGCCCTCTTCTGGTGTGTCTGAAGATAGCGACAGTGTACTCACATACATAAAATAAATAGATAAGTCTTTAAAAGAAAAAGAAAGAAAAAACAAGGAAGTAGCTAGGGAGTAACTCCAGCTGAGGACCTTTCTGGTACTTTGAGCAGCTTGGCTTTATCTGTGGGTCAAGTTCTCAGACTTCTTTTTTTTCTTTTAAGATGGATGCCAGTTCCAAGACAGAGTAGGTTTGGCCTCTCAGAACGAGTCATATATTTGCTTTGATGGAAACCAGTCACGGGGCCGGGATTGGTATCAGGTCACGGCGACAGCAAGCTATTGATGAGTCTTGTAGCTATCGATGAGCCGTAAGAAGGTAGCAATGGACCTACAGCTTTAAAAATCATAAGCACGGGCTGCAACTTTTAAACGTGCCACAAGGGGGCGCGCTGTACCCGTGAGGAAATCGTCCCTTTGGAAAAACCAGGAACATTTCAATTCTTTAAAGCCCATTATTTCTAAGGATGGTTGAGGTCTGGTCGAACAGGAAATGGGGCAGAAAGAAGTGTGGGGTTGAAGCGGCAGGAGAAAGAGATTTATATCCTAGGAAAACTTGGGATAAGTGGATGCCTCCGTGTTTACAGGGCTTTTTGGGTCTGTTTTCCGGACCTCAGTAAAAGCTCAGCTTAACCCCAAGGAGAAATGAGAGTGTGGTTGATCCCCTGTGACTCCTGCATGAAGCGATCCATGCTTAGTAAACTCTCGCTGGTTCGCCCAAGGCTCCCTTTGAATAAGTAGGGCAGGAACTCAGGTTAACATAGGATTTCTGAGTCTGGTAAATGATGTTCAGGTGCGGACGTTTGGGAGCGATCCCCAGTCAGGCTATCCTGACGTCAGAGTATCTGCTAAAACACAAAATCAAAACAACCAAGAGGGAAAACAGACGTAGAGGCTTAAGAGACATTTTCTAGGAAGCACAGATTTTTTTTTTCCCCCTCAGAAAGAGGGATCTCCCAAGACAACAGAAAGCTCCAGAAACGTGAGTTAGGACTCAGATAAGGGCTGATTTAGGGAACTGGCACATGCACACACGCACACATGCACACACGCATGCACACACACCTCTGTTTGCCACAGCATGAACTGCAGAGCTGACAAGCCTCCAGTTCACTTTATATTTAAGGGGTTTTGTCCATCAAATCTCCCACCGTTAAAAATACATCACACTGCCTGGTGAAAATCCTCAAGACCCTTGTTTTCTGTCATTTAATTTCTAAAACATTTTGGCACTTTCTGCCGAAGTCGTCGCCTGCTCGGTCGCGCTGGGGGCCTCTTCTGTTTTAGGTGGTTATTAAGTCAAGAATCCCGGAGATCCACAGAGAAACAAAACGGGGTGTCGGGCAAAGCCGTGCTGGGGACACAAATAACACAGTTAATTACAACAGGCCGACCAGGGCTCCATGAGCTTCTTTTGAGGACTTTCTGTCTGGAATGTGGGTCGAGCCGGTGCCCAGCCCTTAAGGACTTGGAGTCCGGGTGCGTATCTGACTGAGTACCTAAGGACTGTGATGACCACTGCACAACCCGATCACTACCCTATTTTCAGCCTCAGGAGTATCCTGCAGGGAACCGGACCCAAGTCTTCCATCTTCCAGCAGGTGTCACCGTGGAACCGGGAAGAAAGGCTGCGGCTTTAGGGAGCTGGGCCCCAAACAAAGGACCATGAACCCGAGAGGCACAGGGTCATGTAGCAGTAGCACATGTGGATTTTAAACCTGCTGGTTATCACGGCAGAAGCCCATAATCCCGGCAACTGCGAGTTTGAGCTCAGCCTGGGCTATGTAGTGAATACCAGATTACCCAAAGCTACTGGGCAAAAACCTGTCTCAAAAACAAAACAGCAAAGCAAAGTAACCGAGTCCCCAGGGCTATGTGCACTCCACGTCTGTCTTGTATTTGAGCTGCTTGTCTTCATCTTTCCAAGTCCAAAAAGGCAGCCAGGAGCTAACTGAACAATCATCCGTAAGACAGTTGGTGGTGGCGTTCATTTGTTGTACAAAGTAACGATTTTAGGACACTTAGACACAATTATACAATATACTCTGACTACAGCCACAACGCCATCTTCTCTAGCCCCTTCCTAGGCAATAAAAGGACAGTGATCTTTCAAAGTGACAATGGCCGTGGAACAATTACTTTTTTCCCATGGCAAGAAATTTTTGCTGGATTAATTTTAGTTGGCGGAAGTCGGTAGCTGTCATGTAAGCACTAGAGGATCCAGAGGCAGACAATCAGATTCTGCCTCTGCCTTCCCTCTGTATATGTGGCTTTGGATAATTTGCATAATTTTGAGCTTCGAGACTCAGTTCCGTGACAGGGTAATTGGGAAGGTTAAATGCAGTAACGGTTATGTGAGAAGCTCATATGGTTAGCGAGTTCTGAGCCTAGACACACATCCATGAATTGCGGTTTCCACATCATCGTGACTTTAATATTTTTACTACAGTTTGAATACATTATGCACATTCAGGAATATCATGTGTCCAGCATGGTTGAAGCCAACAGTGGCTGACCCCTGTCTCATTGGGCTCTGGTTTCTACAGCACCACCAGTGTGATCCAGCTACCTTTGTTGCATTGGACCCTGGGATTCAGATAAAGGTTCCCAGCATTCATTTCTGTCATGGTTGTCCTACCTCAAACCCCTGAGTCTCCTGAGAAGTTTTCCCCAAACTCCTGTCTCAGGCTCCTTTCAGTCTCAAGGTGTAAGGGAGCCACGAGAATGCAGCCTTAACACACATTCTGAATTCTGGAAGGAAACATTGTTGCCTCTGTCTTTCAAATATGTTGTAACCTTTAGTGACAGAACTCTTCTTAAAGCACTAATTTAACCTTTCCACAATGCACCCCATGTTTCTACTTCCTGGATGATGGCTTTCATTCTCCAGGTAATGCCATTTGATTCTAGATTCAATGAAGGCTAGGACACCGTAAATCTTACTTATCAGATGTCTGGCCCACAGCAGGTATCTCTGTACTATAGCAACCTACTAATGGTCACCGTGGTACAGCCTTTGCCCTCCTCCCTGGACCTTGTTGACACAGAACTCTGACAAAGCCCTTGAGCTACAGCTTTTGATATAGAACACAGCGTCTAATTGAGAGATGCTTGGACCAGGAGTTATGGGCGTGTTGACTCTGGACTTATGATTTCTCCTTGGTGCATCTCCCTGACACATCTATGGGGCCCCTATCTCAAGCTCAGTGTGTGTGTACACTCCAATATAAGGCACCTGGCCACCACCATCAAAGACTTCCTGGTCAGCCATTAAGCCCCGAAACCAGGAGTCATTCCCTTTTGCTAGCAGAAGTCAGAACAGACACTGAAACACAGCTGAGGATCTAGATGTCTCACAGTGTACTTCTGGTCTACCAAGTGCTTGTTTCTCATTATCCTCTCCTAGTTTCTTATCTTAAAAATCAAGTGACTCCCTCAATAGATTTTGCTCTTTCCTATGTGGAATTTCTTATTACCCATGGTTCTTAAAGGTTTTCAGATCCCAACCTCTCCTTTAAGTCTTCAGGGAGGTCTCATTCTTCCAAGCTGAGGACATTTTACCAGTCATTCACCAACATTTCCCGAATACCGCGTGATCATCTGATTTCTTTTACACCTGTACCCACTATCTCTGCCCAGCTGGTTACAAGCCACTTAGAAACAGACGCTAAGGCTCCTGTTTGTTTTGAAATGTTTTCTCCCCCACTTAATTGCTTAATGCTTGGGTGGTTCATATATTGTTTCCTTTCGAATTCGTACTGTTTAAGGGGTTCTCTTCTCCCACACTGGGTCTCACACATAGTGACAAAGTGAATGTATGAAACTCAGACTTGTTTGTATTTCTAAGGGAAGGAAGTTGGGAAGTAGAATAATAGTTCTTACACACCACACACACACACACACACACACACACACACACACACATAAATGCTTCCAATTATCTTTCCTCCCTCCAGTTCCCAAGCAGCCCAGCAATGCAGTGCCTGCTCTCTTTGCACAATGTATGCTTTGTAACTACTTCTGTCAGGGTGATTAATGGATAGTGGTTTGTGACCACGAGCCTCCATGGTGACCCAGTGGTCAGCTGAGGCCGCCGTGCCTCAGATATTTCTATCCCCATATGAGATTTTAGGGAAAAAAATGATGGCTTTCCAAAGGAACTAAGGTTGCATTGCAGGCATCTTTGCATATGGTATCCTGGAGGCTGTCAGTAGCTAATTGCATCCAGGCGGAAAGCCCAATTTGCCTGCCAATCCCTCATGGCTGGAAATGGGATGGTCACTCCAGGCCAGAGCTTTGGGCCAAATGTGTCCTCTTCCTTGTGGCTATCTGCCTTCTGCTTGGGCCAGCTGTAACCTCTCCTGACATCCTGGGCTGAGAATCACTTTGCCAAGCAAGCAGGGGCAACAGTGGGGAGTAATGCCTACCCTCACAGTGACTCACAAACAGAGGAAGGAAAACAGCCCTCATTTCTACCAGACCACACATTCCTTGGGATTCTCTTGTATGTGTGCTGTCTTTTCCCTTTACCCGTTAAAGCCCCCAAATCACTCAGCTTTATATCTTCTCTGGACTCTTGGAAAACAGGAATGGCTGGAACCAAGAGTGGGTAGGAAGCTTATTTATGTACGTGGATAAATGACCTTCATTTGTGCCAGAAATAGCTTCTGTTGCTATGCCGTCCTGTCTTCCCAGACATTGTCCAGGGTCCTTAAGAGCCAGAGGTTGTGCACTAGAATCGGTGTGCTTTAATAGCTGCTCTTGTGTGATATAAACCAGAGATGTCAGAGCAGAAGGAGCCTCAGCTGAGGACATTTCTCCATGAGATCCAGTTGTAAGGCATTTTCTCAACTAGTGACCAATGGGGGAGGGCCCAGCCCACTGTGGGTGGAGCCATCCCTGGCCCAGCCCACTGTGGGTGGTGCCATCCCTGGGCTGGTGGTCCTGGTGTATAAGAAAGCAGGCTGAGCAAGCCATGAGCAGCAAAGCCAGTAAGCAGCATCCCTCCATGACCTGCTTCAGCTTCCAGTCCTGCTTGAGTTCCTGTTCTGACATCTTCCAGTGATTGACTAAGCCTAATAAATCTTTTCCTCCCCAGCTTGCTTTTTGGTCATGGTGTTTCACCCCAGCAATAGAAACCCTAAATAAGAGACAAGAGCTAATACTGGTGAACCAGTACACTATACCAGTGCACATGGACAAGAGTCTTATAAGACCCATAGATTTTCTCACACCACACCCCACAACAACGTGAATGAGTCATCTACAGCCCCACAGTGTCTGTCCCTTCACACACCCTAATAAAAGTAATAGAAAGGGTCCTGGATGTCTGTTCCTAATCAGCCATTCTGAAGTAATGGCACAAACCATACCTTTCAGGATCCAGCTCACCACTATGTTGGGTTGCAGACCTTTACTTGGTCAGTCTACAACTGTAGGGACACACCTGGGTGCGGAACGGTGGATAATGGGCATACTATGGTGTGACACAGGAGGGTGCCCCCTGCTGGTTGGGTGTAGGGTGGTGGGTATGGACAGACTATGATGTGACACAGGAGGAGCCCCCTGCTGGTTGGTCTTAGTTGATGCTCACACCTCTTATTTCTGATGTGAAGGTGCAGAGTTGCACGGATGTTATCCACACTGGTTTGACTTACGGTGGTTTTTACCGTGAGAACTCTAGAGGTGGAATGAATTTATCTAGTCACCAATTCAGCGATGACTGAGTGGGGATTTGTGTCCAGGTTGTAGCACAGAGCCTCTTGCTCAGCTGATAATAGGTTAGGTAAATGCTTAAAACAAGAAGACAGACAATGGTACTTTCAGGACAGTGTTCCTCTTAGCGCATGTGTTACTTACCCTCTCACTGGTAGGTAGACTGAAATGACCATTGCTAGCAAGAAACCGCAGCACACCACCAGGAGTTTTTTTGGTGCGTTTCTTTCTATGGAGTCCCGACAAATGCAGCTCAACCACGCCATGTAAGGCGGAACAATACACGAGTGTCCTTAGCAAAGAGCCCTCATTCACGTGCTTGCTTCAGCAGAATTTCCTTTCATCCGTGTCTGCTTCAGTCAGAGGTCCCTTCATGAGTCTGTCTTAGCCTTTCACCTGTGTCCACTTCAGGAAAACACAGCTTGAAAGTCTTTCAGAAAGTATCCATTCTGAAAAGGCTATTATTTGTAGTCAGAACAAAGATCATTGTGTTTGCTGGGGGTGGAGTCAATGTCCCTTTCAGCCTTGCACATGTATCTTAGGGTTTTAGACAAAGATAGCTGTGTTTATAACTTAAAAACAAAGACATTTACTACATTCTCCATCTTTCAGGAAGTGGATGTGATTAGATAGATGGCTCAGCCAATCAGAGTTCGCTCTGCCCTGCTCAGCCAATCAGAGTTCGCTCTGCCCTGCTCAGCCAATCAGAGTGCTCACTGTCTTTGTTTGAAGCATCCTTCTCCCAGTACCTCAGTCAGACATCTCACAACTGTCCATCTCCAGCAGCGAGGGTCTGGCACCCCTTCTGGATGCCCAGGGACCTGTACTTGTTTACACACAACCCTACACTGACACACATTCCTACACATCATTTAAAACAAACAAACAAAAAATAGTCAAAGGAAAAAAATGGGTAAAGAAGAGACAAGGTACCAACTCATTCTCTGGGTGGTTTGGGAGAAATGGCACCTTGTGCGGAGGTGAAGAGGGGTCAGCCATGCTTTCCGGAGCTGTGGGTCGTCTCCATGGGAAGGTCGGCATGTGAGAGAAGAGAGGCACGTGGTAAGAAAAGCATGTGTGCAGCCCAGCTCATCGTGTGGACGTTTCTATTAGAAAGAAAGACTGCGTGTTTTTTTCTCCTGTACATGGAAAGGTTAAATACCTGTCTGTGTATTATCTGTATTTGTGTCTATTTGTTTATAGTTGTAAATGAATAGAACTGAGAAGGGTCTATTTGGGGAATAATATAGATTATTGCCAGAAAGGGTAAATATGATGCATATAAGATCACAGCATGAAAGGAATTCCATTGGTCTGTATGTTTACAAAATTATATATATATATATATATATATATATATATATATATATATATATATATATAAAGCATATATATATAGCATATATATGTTATATTTGCAGACCAGTGCTGCCTCCATGTCGATTTTCTTATTGTCCAAGGAAAAGCTCCTAATTAGAGAGGAAAAACTAGAATCTTAATATTATTAGGCTTTTAAAGTGGAGTTACTGGTACCTCCATTGACTGAATTATTATTCTTCCTTTGTGTGACTCGATAACTGGCAGACAGCACAAACTACAACATGGATACCAACAGCCGATGTGGTGCACACGCGATTCTGTGTGTGCCGTGATATGAGAGGCCCAGGAAACGTCTACTATCCACGTGGAAATATATTAGTATATCACAGTGTTTAGTGTAGAACCGGCGGCTCTTCCCCCTCTAGGTTACCAGACTTTATAATACATGTGTGAACTACCTTCACTATACAATCTAAAGAGCAACACGAGTCTCCACGTACCCACCCCCAGCTTCAACAGGGAGACTCTCTGGGTCTCGTATCACCTAGTGTTAGACTCACCCCTGACTGAATGCTTTAAAGTAGCTCCCTGTTATGTGGCCATCCAGCAGGGGATTCTGTTCCTCTAACAGGCAAGCATCCTCTTAAAGGGGACCTCCGGCACCATTATCAACAAAATTAACATTTTCCCCGTCATCAGATATGTAGACTCATCTGCTTGTCACAAACCTTTGACACGTAGGGTGTGTACACATATGTATGTATGTATGTATGTATGTATGTATGTATGTACATGCTCCTTTGTGCTCATGTACACGTTGTGCCCATGCATGCTTATGTGTGTATACTAGAGGCAATGTTGGGTGTCTCCTTAGATCATTTATCCTTTGAATATATGGTCTCTCTTGCTGAACCTGGGGCTCACCAATTAGACTAGAGTGTCTGGCCAGTGATCTCCAGGAAGCTGCCGTCCCTGCCTTCTGGGAGCCGGGGTCACAGCCACAGGCTGCAGGCCCGGCTTCATCACGGGAGGTCAGGGGATCTGGACACGGGTCATGTTTGTGCAGTAACATTTTACTGACTGACCCATTTCCCCAGACCCCTCAGAAAACCTTTTTCAGTCTGCTTGCTAGAATAAGGACACAGGCGAGACACACACATAGGGACATTTTCCTGGTGTACATCTTAAGTGTCTTTTGAAGTGTTTTCTCTTCCTAGCATTATATTTTTCCTGTGCATTATTTTTTTTCTTCTTAAAACTTATTTGCTGAAGACGATGAACTACAGTTTTTCCGAAATTTCCAAATTCTGCGCTTAGCTTATCAATTCCTCCAGTGTCATTTAGCAGTTAATCATGTTCGATCCTTAGTAAGGACACCTCTTGGGTTTCTGCTTTGTACTGAGGACGTCTCGTCCAGGAATGACCACCTGGTGGCGGTGCTGGGCACACTTCCTTGTCTGGAGTCTGTTCTGGGAACGACCTTTCACAGGGAGCTAGCCTGCCAAACTCAGAGGTACCACACATGGCAAAAAAAAAAAAAAAAAAAAAAAAAAAAAAAAAAAAAAAAAAAAAAAAAACAAAAAAACAAAACAAAAATGGGTTTCCAGCCAGCCTGTGGGTCATGCTGTACCTCAGGCTCTGCTCTACTCACGCTGGTGCACAAGATGAGCACGTAGTGTGAGCAGTTCCTAGTTCACCTCCCTTGTGAAATTCACCTCCTGACTAATTTTCTGACTAATTAGTTAAAAAAATACCAGAGATCTGGCTTTCTTGTTTATTGTTTACACACACACACACACATAAATACATATATATACATACATACATACACACACATATATAAATACATATATATACACATATACATACATACACACATATAAATACATATATATACATACATACATACACACATATATAAATACATATATATATACATACACACATATAAATACATATATATACACATATACATACATACACACATATAAATACATATATACATACATATATAAATACACACATATATACATACATACACACATATATAAATACATATATACACATACATACATATATACACACACACACACATATATGTATATATATTAATGATGGGGTTTTCAGTTTGTATCGAAACAATTGCTTATGGTTGCATTCAGGCAGCACATAATAATGACAGCAACACGTGGTGCTCATTGGTGCGCTGCTTGTCTGCACTAAACGGAACATGAACTGTGAGTTTGGCTTGTAAAATACTTCTAAGGCACAAAGCAGTGCGCATTATTTTATTTTTTCCTGTGAATATTAAACGATGCCCGGACCAGTTGGCTTCATGTTCCCAAAATGGCCCCAAAGGAAGGGAAACCTACTTCAGGAACCCAGTCGCACAGGCTATGCATGCAGATCTGGTGGGGGCTCTGGCACCACGTCACCAAATCTCCTTTGGTTCATCTGTCAGCAGATGGCACACAATAAGCAACAGGTGCTGTGTCAAAGACTGAATGACCCACAGGGTCCCTGTCCTATGGCTGCCAGAATACACCAGCAAGGAACTGATCAGGTCGCCTGGGTCCTCCCTCCCAGGAACTTGTGAGTCTTCAGACCTTGTAAAAGCCTGGTTGCAGACTGCATGAAAGGCCAGGCACCAGAAGCCAGGGACACAGCAGTGTTTGCATGACTGGGGGGGGGGGGGGGTCAGCAGAGGAATTAGTCCACAAGCTCCAAACTTGGTCTCTTCGATTTATTTGTTAGTTAAATGAAGAGAGAACTCCTGGTGCACTTGGCCTATTTTCTTCCTCGTAATGGAAAATTAAACCTTCAGCCCAGGCAGCATCTGTCCTTTGAATGAAGTTCGAACTCTGCATTCGAAGCTCTGAGTCCTCTGAACGGCTTCCTAACCGGATGGTGCTGTTCATTACGTTTGCTCGCTTTCTTAACAGCTTAGAGCATATTATTCAGATTGTTGAGGCTGTGTTTTGTCAACCTACCAACAAGCACATTTCAGTTCAGAGCCAGGTCAGTGGGAAGATTAAAAAAAAAAAAAAGAAAGAAAGAGTAAAAGGTGAAAGATTCTTCCTCAACATCTGAAAGTCATAGTTTTTAGTCATCCATAACTTTGTGCCCCTCTGTAAAATTACGAGATGGTGAGCCAGGGTAAGTTGTAGAAAATCATTCAAAACACATCCTGAAATTAAAAAAAAATATCAATCACATGTTTCTCTCTGTCACATTTTGGGTCTGAACTAATTTATTTGATGATGAGAAGAAAACAGGAATATTTAAGAAATTAATGATATGGTGCCACGGATTCTCTGCCAACCACTCACAAAAAGAAGCCAAAATATTAATGGTATAAAATATGTTTCTATACATTTGGAATCTTAATGAGAATCTTCTGATGCGTTGTGGGTTGGATGCCAAATCCGTCTACACTCCGGTAGAGCTCAGGTATGGAGGGGAACCGCGGGCAACTCGGATGAAGGAGAAATGAAAAGTTAATATTCATAAGATTTTAGTCAAAGCACATTCGTTAGAGGAAGAGGTAGGGAGAGCTAAGGGATTATTCAATTTGCGTTGGGTGAAATAGAGAAGTTAAGTCGGCCCATAGTTTGCCGAGGAAAGCTGCGGTGCTTCTTTCAATGGGTCCTCTCTCCCTTAATTTAGACTCTCGCTGGGTGATTCTCTCTTCTACACTGTAATTTCTAGTTTACCCTAAATATAGACTCTGGAGCCAAGCCATCCTAATTAAACAGCGAGGTTCTTTCGTAGCGAGCTCGGATGCTTCTGAAATCAATTTCAAGCTTTACGTGGTAGGCACGTGACCTGCCTCTTTGCCCCGCCCCTTTATCCGTTTATCTTGAAATGGTCAATTTCAAGTAATATTTTAACATCACATTTGCACAACTTTTGGGGAGGGGGAGAAGAGGGTCTGGCTGACTGCATTTCCTATATTACATGTATATGTCAGGTAATTATAAACCTCGCTCTGTTTGGGGAGAGTTGAGTCAATCTTCAAACTTTTCCCATCCTGAAGTAGACATCTATCCCTTTCGGCGGGAAGTTAAGTCTTTGTATTCTAAATAAAGAAAGTGAGATAAAATGTTTTGTGGCCTAAGGCTATCCGGAGAAACATGCGTCAGATCCTTTTGTTGTGGCTCAGAATTCATGTCTTTTCTTGACACACAGCTGTTGGAGATAATGTTATTTTCACTAAGGGAATAGAAGATGAGAGAGACTCAAACACCAGAAACTCCTGCACAATCCAACTGCCTGAAGCTGGAGGCTGGGATGCAGCGCTTGGTGCTAGCTAGCTCAGGAGCCCTTATTCCTTGGCGCCTTTCTCAGGGTTGGCTCAGGTCCCCCCAAAGGGCGTGCAGCCTGAGAGTTCAGGACCTGAGCATCCGCTCAGCATCCCTGCTGCCAAGCACCTGCGAGAGCACTGGGCAGCTCTCCTTGGCCTCTTATTATTGGAGACAGAAGTTTGCTCTGGCTACATCTGGGGATGGAGAAGAAGAAGCGATCCGAATTCTACAGGAAGGCTGCAAATCCTTTTCTCTGTAACCCGAAGTTCCTTAACTGTTGCGGGAGCCGTTTGAAAGTTACCTTTAAACAGACTTGGGTTTGTCCTTTGACTTCCAGAATGTGGTTTTACTCTCGTTCTCTCTGATTGTTGTGAGGTGGTGAGTACTGTGGCTGTCTTTTTAGATTGCCTTTGAAAAGCAGCGACTTCTGAAGCAGCCCTTGCTTGCCCTGGGGCTTAGGAGGTCAAGGAGCAAAATTTAGACCCTCAGTGAGCTCGAGTTGTCCGCAATGTGTTGGTGGTCCGCAGCCACGCGTTAAAATACCGTTTTAGGGATTCTGAAATCGCTAATACAGGGAAGCCTTCTTCCCAAAGGCTAAACCAATTTCTTCAGGATGGGCTAAGGGCATGGGTGAATTTCTAAAAGTTTCTCTAGTGACTTGAACCTGCAGTCCGGTCTGCAGATGGCAGTGCTCCTGGAGAACCCTGATGACCTCAGGGGCCGGTGAGAGCCACGCTCTCCAGCAGAACTGCTGACTTCTAAAATTAATCTCGGAACGCCTTACCAAAAATGAAATAATTCCACCTAAAACAGCAACCTGAAAATGTGGAGCAAACAGGCAGGACAAAGGTGACTCCCAAACCCATCCTTAACTATTCAGTATAGCGTAGCCACTCGCCTCCTGGCGCTCTGCGGTCTATGGGCTTGGGAGTCCTCTGTGTGGGTTTAAGTTAAGAAGTAATAGCAGCGAAGATGAGATGTTTTAGGAAAAATGTAGGTGAGGAGCAACTGGCAGAAGGTAAGGACAGAAAATATGTACAAAAAAAATCTATTTTCTATAAAAGAGAAAAAGGATGGCACGTATTAAAAAAAACAGAAGAAAGGAGAGAGGAAGTCATAGCTAGTATGACAGACACGTCTGTTTTTCAGCTGATTTGGCACTACACTGAGAATGCTCTACTTTAGTTACTAGACAGGTCATTATCAGACTGTTCAGTCAGCACCATGAATGTTGCTGAAGAATTGGACCATTGTTCACCTAAAACCTATTTCTACTATAAAATGATTATGCTAAGCCTGTTGGTACAGGTCTGACATGCCAGGTACCCAGGAGGTAGAGCAGAAGGCTTGCAAATCCTAGGTCTTCTGGTCAGAGAGTGAATTTAAGGCCAGCCATTGAAATTTAGGGATACCTGTCTCAAAGTAAGCACACACACACACACACACACACACACACACACACACACACAGAGGAGGAGGAAGGGCTGGGATGGTCAGAGGTTCAATCCCCAACATAAAAAGTAAAACACAATTTTGAAGTGTTATGGAGCTAGCTCTCAGACTTACAAAACTAGAGCCACCTAGAACGTGAGAAGATCTAGATTTTTAGGTCCCATCCCCAGAGTTTCTGATCAGATGACGACAAGAGTGTGTGATTCTACTGATTTACACATGATACCCAAGCTTCTGGTGCTGGGGCGTTGGTCTACAGCATGAGAATTACTGTCTTCGCCGGTCCCATGTCTTGCCTCAGTTTCTCTGAAACAAAGCCACCCTCCTAAAGACTTTGCTGAAGCGGAAGCCAGGGTAAGCAGCTCACACTGAACAGGGCGCCAGTGCACTTCGATTGGAGAGTCTCAGAACTGCAGGGACAATCCTTGTATGTCCCCAGTTGATTCCTGCAAGAAGGCAAAGGAAACTTGTCTACTAGCTCTTCCGGGTCTACCAGCTCCAATTTGTCCACCTGGCTCTAGAGCACGGTCTCCCCCACTCTTCTTTATGCTGGAGGGGCCAGTCCCCAGGAACGTGACCCCACTGACAGGCAGACGAGGTGGTGGGCACCATACACACACTAGGTGGCAGAGAAACTGTGGAGGATTCTGCAGAGAACCAGCCACACCTGGGCATGTCTAGGGAGAAAGGAAAGTGAGGGTCCCAAACCAGAGCAGCCCCTCACCTAACCTGCTATGTGATCTCTGCATCCCCAATGATTTGCTGCAAGTGACAGGTTTTCTC
This sequence comes from Micromys minutus, assembly GCF_963924665.1. Lineage (NCBI taxonomy): Eukaryota > Metazoa > Chordata > Mammalia > Rodentia > Muridae > Micromys > Micromys minutus. The sequence goes on from NC_137974.1 coordinate 82,479,203, forward strand.
TGTTTCTGTCCCTTTGTCCCATTGTGCTTGACTGGCGTGCGGTATGTGGTTCAAAGCAACCCCTAGGTGAGTCCTCTCCAGTTGAAGTGGAAGACCCTCAGCCGCAGATGGGGATCTCGCTCATGTCAGAATGGCACAAAAGCCCTAGAGATCTGCCAAGTTTCTCTCTCTTCTTTTCATCCACCAGCAGGTCGAATGATCAGATTGCTGGCAGAGCGCTCATTGGGTAGAAGAAATATAGATTATGTTGACCACATTTTTCACTCGCCACTTTGTCTTTTTCCGAATTATCGGAACATAAAGATGATGCTGAATACAATGGAAATATCAGTTAGTCAAGAGGCTCAGCAATTCAAAAGAACCAGTCCCAATGAGGTGTGTAATAGGTGATTTCTGGACACAGGAGCTCCAAGACAAGTGAGCCCGGTGTCCCAACAGGCAGGGTTCTTACTTTCTTATTTGCATACCACAAGCTCCAGGATCTCTCTATCCTCATATCAACTGAAGCGAGCCCATGGAGGTTCAGCACAAACGGTGGAAAGCTAGCATTGCACACAGAAACACACTGCAAACTCTGCTTCTGCAATTTGGTAAACCTGATAACAGTCACGATCCTAGTCTCAGGGAACTTCAGGCTTTTTACATTTAAAAGCACGGGTAAAAGAACTGTCTTGTGAAGCCCTTCAGTGGGTGCGAATATAGGAGGTGTCATTGAATAAACCTATGGTGTCTATTAGTTGCTCACAAACTGTAGCTTCTGGTCTTTTCCACTGTATGCTCTGAATGAAATTCGTCAGCATTCTGTGATGAGAACCCACTGAGGTTTGAATAAGAAGAGTCCTCTGGCTTGATCACTTGGTTGCAGACATTGGTGCTATTCGAGAACTTTAGAAGGTGGTTCATTCCCTGGGCGAATGGGTCACTATGTACAAGGGACATACGGTTTCATGGTTGTGCGTCACATCCTATTCACATTCCTCTCTCTGACTCTGAATGCAAGGTGACCTTCCAGGCTCCTCCTCCCACCGCCATGCCTTCTCTGCCTGCTACCAATTCTTCCCCTCCAAGGTGGGCTGTCCTTCTCTGACTAGAACTATGAGCTAAAGAACCCCTTTTTCCCTTAGCTGCTTTTGTCAGGGGATCTTGTCATAGCAATGTGAAAGAATCTGACTGTCACTCATCTGTGCTGTGACCTTGATGATGAAAAAGAAGTCCAGAAGATCAAAGTCCTTAGGTGCAGTCTAAACTTTGTTCCCTGCAAACACAGCTACACTAAAGGCTTAGTTCCTAGTCTGTGGTATTGGGGGAGGAGGTGGAAACTGGTGTCAGTTTCTGGAAGGTCATTGGGTGCTGGCCTTGGAGGGTGTGATGGATTCAACCCCGTTCTTTCTGATTCCCTGAGGTGGGAAGCTTCCATCTCTGCCACAAGGCTCGGCTTCACGGCTGGACCCCACGCGGGACCAAGCAGAAGGAAAGGGAAGCCTCTGAGATGAAAATCCAAATAAATTTTTCTTCTTGCTTGATTATCTCAGACACTTTTACCCAATGATTGGCAGCTGACTAGCCCATTTTTTTTTTTCCTCCGCAGGACAAATGATAAAGAAAACCCTTGGCCTAGCTCTTGACAAAGGTGGCGCTAGGCAGGACACAATTTTACCTGTTTAGACACAGAACGGAAAGATAAAAGATAAGGAAAAGTATGTAAGTGGTTAAACAGTACTTACACTGAAGTCTGGAACTTGGGACTTGACAAGAAATAGAAGAGAAAATGGGAGACAAAAGTGAGTTGATTCATGTGTGGCAGTTTTATATGGACTAAAATAAAACATCCAAATGGCTGCTCAAGATGGAACACAGTGGACATGAGGGCTTGCTGGCTGTTCCTTTAGAGACATGAGTTCCGGTCTCAGCGCCCACATCAGACAGTTTACAACCCTGTAACTCCAGCTTCAGGGGGTCCAATGCCCTTTTCTGGCTTCTGGGCACCTACACATGTGAGACATGTACTCACACAGACAGGTATACGTACCTATAAATGAAAATAAGTTGTTCAAATGCCATTCCATAACTGCATAAATGCATAAGTGCATTTGAGGAGGGGCTTTTAACCGTGCAGATAACATGTGAGAAAATAAATATATTCGAGTCATAAACTGATGCTATTAGTTAATTTGGCTTAGAGTCGACATCTAATCTGCTATTTTAGAACAAACTCTCAAACACCGTGGCTTGCAGTATCTTCTCTCACTGTAGTCTATGTGGAAAATATTTGGAACCCCTGAGAAGATGAATGAAGTCACAGCCAGCACTGAACTTTGTATATACTACAGCTTTCTCTATTTATACATACGTACATATATACATACAAACACATACACACATAGCATTTCATTTGTAAATTAGGCACAAAGTGATGTTAACAATAATCAGAAGGTAAAACAATTATAATAATTCACTGTCATAAAAGTTGTGTGAATGAGATGTATGCCATGGGTTCCAAAGCACCGACCAGTAGATCCGTACTTCTCCTTTCTTGTGATGTGAGACAACATTGAAAGAAGTCCCCTGGGGGCTGGAGAGATGGCTCAGCAGTTAAAAGCACTGGCTGCTCTTCCAGAGGTCCTGAGTTCAATTCCCAACAACCACATGATGGCTCACAACCATCTGTAATGGGCTCCAATGCCCTCTTCTGGTGTGTCTAAAAATAGTGACAGTGTACTCACATACATAAACTAAATAACCATTAAAAAAATTGCATGATGGCTTCTTGCTGGCACATAGAAATTCATGACATCACTAATCATTACTAAATCACACAAAGGCGACTCAAACACAGACACTAACACTACAGCAGTTTATCAGATTGCCGGTCAGGGTGAGTGATTTAAGAATTTGGTAGCATAGACCCCATGGAGAGAGGAGGCGTCCCTGATTTCGGCTGAGTGATACATTCCACTGTTCTACAGAGAGCATTCCACGCACAATTTAAAGGTCAGGAGCTGTTTGTTTTTCTGAGCCTCCCATGTATTATGTTGGGTCAGCCATTGACCAGGAACAACCAGAAGCACAGAAGGTCTGCTGTAGACATGGAGGCTGTTGTACAAACATCTCTCATCTATGGTTTCTTGGGTCGAGAGTAGCTCGATCCTCAGTACTGAACAACCGTTAAAAATGACTAAGGGGAAAGTCTGGCTGGGTGTCTGTGGTGTGAGGTCTTCACAAGACTGCGATCAGAGCATAGCAAGAATTAACTATAAAAACTCCCTTCCAGGATCATTTATAGGACTTTCCATAGGCCTCTGGGTCTCTCTGACTTTAGACAGAAAAACGTTTCTGTTTATGTATGGCTTTCAACATGGAACCCGGCATGCTCATGAGCCTGAAGTAAGAGGCTATTCAGGAAGACAGGCAGCATCACTTTGGAGGTGTGTTTTTGAAGTTGACACCCCAGGTACTCTGTAGATTTCTACACAATGGAAATAAACCATGATGGCCAGCCTGAACTCAGGGTCCTGGATGGCAGGGTGCAGCCCACAGCCTTCTCTCTTATTGTTCAGAATGAAGTTAAATGAATGAGGCTCAAGAGCGGGTGAGGGTCCTTGGGTATTTGTGAATGGTTCTTCCTTAAGAATAAATTTGTTTGTGGAAGGGGAGGAGTGATATATCATATACTCAACATACTGTGGTAGGAATCACATAAAAATTATTATTTGAAACAGGGAGTCAGGTGTGGTGCCGCACACCCATCTTTCCAGCCCTTGAGAGGGGAAGTCAGAAGTCTGATGATTTCAAACCCGGCCATGGTACACAGACAAGTTAAGTTCTTGAACTGTATGAGACTCCATTCTAAAACTTCGAAACTGGGCTGGACAGATTGCTCAGTGGTTAGGAACGTGGGAAGCCAATATTCCACTTTAGTCCCTGTGGACATTGGTACTTATATTTGCACACTCCACGTATACACAATTAAAGACAAAGATGAATCAAAAACAAAAAAGAAAGTTGGGCACTCTAAGGAAAAACACTTGTGCACAATACATTTGGAATCTAGGTAGAAAATACGTTGGAAGCTCTTCGATTAGGTCAGCAGACCTGGTGGGGGGAGGTCGTATCTCATGAATTCATTGGAAGTTTCTTAGCGAGATCATCAGACCTGAGGGAAAAGAAACCAAAAATGGTTGGATGCTTTGGAAACTCTTTGGTGAGGTTATCAGGCCTGAATAAACAATGGCCGATTCATTCTTGTCACTTGTCTTTTCTGCCTTTAATCAAAGGAAAGAACTTGCTTGCTGCTGGTTCAGCTTTACAGCCTGACTCCTGGCTGAGCTTACTGCTCTGGGATCCAAACATCTCTTTCCATCCCCTGCTGTCCCCGAATCTTTAAGTCCATATGGACCTTATCTTCCTTACCACAGTTTCCTCAGAAATGCTGTTGGCCTCAAGATTTCTTCATGGCTTAGTCTATTAGACAAAAGCGCACCTCTGAATTATCCTCAGGAAGACTGTCAGTCAGCTGTCTAGAGGCCCCGATTTTCTCCTGACAGTCTGTGCAACATCCCCATTCCACACTGGAAATTTTGGGAACACACCATGAGCTTTCTCTTTGGGGTCACATTTCAGTGACTGCCCTTCATTTCATGTCCTTTCCAAAGCCAGCTCTTAAACTTTACAATCACTAGTCATTGTGACGGGCTGGGAAATGTCAAATCCAGAAAGGGTCTTGGCTAACCCCCCTCCTCTCTGTCTGTCTCTCTCTCCATCTCTCTCTCCATCTCTGTCTGTCTCTCTCTGTCTGTCTCTGTCTCTCTCTCTCCCTGCCTCCCTCCCTCCCTCCCCCTCTCTCCCTCCCTCCCTCCCTCCCTCTCCCCCCCTCTCTTGGATGGGGTCCTGGGAATCTCTTCTCCTATTCCTCTTCTGGTGCTGCAGGTTAGAAAGCTACAAACCAGCCACAGCCCAGCAGCAATGTTCTCCCAAGGGTTGGGAAAGTTTGCTGCTTCCTTGGAAATCCTCAGCAACCCTGTCACTATAGAGCCTGGGGTTACCTTTGGAGAGCACTTACTAAGCAAAGGCAAAGAGTTATGTTGCTAAAACCAAGGGAAACTCAACCCAGATTTCATCCACATGTCCACACTACTGAGAGCTAGCTAAACCCTTAGGAGTGAGTCTGGCCAGAGCAGGGTCATTAGGGATGAACTACCAAAGGACTTGGTGAGCCCTGACTGTGCTTTCCCTATCTGTTTTCCATGGCTATTTTGCTCTGCCATGTAGTTAAGCCAGGATGCATTGAGTTGTCATCAGGGTGAACTTATTATGGACTAAACCCTCTAAAAATTTGAGTTTCCACGTAACCCTTATTTTCCCTTTTAAGCTAATGACACTACTAGATACTGTGTTACAGTAGCAGAAAGCTGACGGATGCCCTCACACTGTGCTCTACATCAGAGGGATGAGTAGGAGAGGAGGAAAAGGTAAAGGGGAGGAGAAGAGAGGGGGAGAGAAAGGAGGGCACACCAGAAGCAGCAGAGGCAGATGGTCTAGATCAATACGAGGCATCTTACCCGGTGTCACTGCGCTGGACTATGCTCTAGTGACATGACACCACAGGTGACTGAGATCTTTTCTGTATGTGGTCACTGTTCAGGAGTTAGATGAACAGACCTGCCTCTGTCTGGGATACAAACAGTTTGCAATTGATCGGACAAATCACACACAAGTTTTTAAAATGATATCGGTGGGGCAGGAAGGGTAATTGTACTCGGTTCTGCTGCAAAGAATGGGGTGTGTTTTGAACATTAATTCAGTCTTTCCCAGCAAGCTTTGGAGAGTTTTATGACAGATGTCTTAATATATATGTGTGTGTATGTCTGTGTGTGTGCATATATATATATGTATATATATAATTTATGGATATAAATTATATATAATTTATGGATGTAAATTATATATAATTTATAATTTATGGATCTAAATTATATATAATTTATACATATAAATTATATTTACTATGATACAATTAAGCTAGAAAGCAATGCCAAAATATAATGCAAAGTTCCCATATGTCTAGAAGTTTAGAAAAAAAATATAGCTATGGATAACTCATATATCAAAGAGAAAGAATTCCAAAATTAGAAAATAAATAAGTACATTTCTATACGGGATGCAACTAAAGCCATACTTGGTAATTTATAGCATTAAGCCCCTGTGCAGTAGGTTTCCAAAAACTACAAACTAGACATTTCAGCTGAACACCCAGAATCAGATAACAGTTTACACCCAAGTAATTTTGGATGGAGAAGCAAAGAACATATAACTGGAGACATTTTAAAAAATTAAAATATAGGCCAGGAGTGGTGGTGCATGTGTTTAATCTCAGGACTTGGGAGGAAGAGGCAAGCTGCGGGCTAGCCCAGTTTACAGTGAATCCCTGGTTATCCAGGTCAGCGGAGCAGGGCTCTGTCACAAGAAAGAATGAAATTAAAACAGGAAAATTGATTGAAATTGTATAGCTACTGATGAGAATTTGTTTTGAAAAGGGTCTTTATTGGCATCAACAGCTGTTGGGATGGAGCTAAAGAAAAAGAGGGAAGCACGAGGAGCAGGGGAACATGGGGGCATGGGGAGCACGGAGAGCATGGGGGCATGGGGAGCACGAAGAGCATGGGGGCATGGGGAGCATGGGGAGCATGGGGGCATGGGGAGCACGGAGAGCATGGGGGCATGGGGAGCATGGAGAGCATGGGGGCATGGGGAGCACAGAGAGCATGGGGGCATGGGGAGCACGGAGAGCATGGGGGCATGGGGAGCATGGGGAGCATGGGGGCATGGGGAGCACAGAGAGCATGGGGGCATGGGGAGCACAGAGAGCATGGGGGCATGGGGAGCATGGAGAGCATGGGGGCATGAGGAGTACGGAGAGCATGGGGGCATGGGGAGCATGGGGAGCATGGGGGCATGGGGAGCACGGAGAGCATGGGGGCATGGGGAGCATGGGGAGCATGGGGGCATGGGGAGCACAGAGAGCATGGGGGCATGGGGAGCATGAAGAGCATGGGGGCATGGGGAGCACGGAGAGCATGGGGGCATGGGGAGCATGGAGAGCATGGGGGCATGGGGAGCACAGAGAGCATGGGGGCATGGGGAGCACGGAGAGCATGGGGGCATGGGGAGCATGGAGAGCATGGGGGCATGGGGAGCATGGAGAGCATGGGGGCATGGGGAGCATGGAGAGCATGGGGGCATGGAGTACGGAGAGCATGGGGACATAAAAAGCATGGAGAGCATGGGGACATGAGGAGCACGGAGAGCATGGGGGCATGGGTAGCACAGAGAGCACGGAGAACATGGGGAGCACAAGAAGCATAGGGAGCATGAGGAGCACGGTGAATATGAGGAGCATAGGGAGCACGCGGAACATGGGGAGCATTAGGAGCACAGGGAGCACGGGGAGCATGGGGAGCAATCACGTGATCCAGGCACTTGTCTGGAGGTATCAAGCTGCCAGGACAACATCACAAACAAGTTCATTGATGGGAATTGTTTTTGGTTTTTTTTTTTTTTGGTTTTTTTTTTTTTTGTTTTGTTTTGTTTTGTTTTGTTTTTTTTGAAGTGGTTGAACAAGGGGAACAAACTGACTAAAGCAGATATATAAGACCTTAATCCCCCATCTTTAAGAGAAGTTGAAAAGCAATTACGAACCTCCCCCAAATAAAACTCCAGGTCCAGATAGTTGACAGTGTGAACCATCACACTGGACCTGGCCAGGCACTGAAACAATAAAGAAATGTTGAGGGTGTGTATCAGGGTAGAGCACTGCCTAGCATACCATCATCACCGTCAACAACAACAACAACAAAGCAACAGGTGCTGCTAGTCCCAAGTCTCATAGGGAGGGCGAGAGACACAGTTCAGAAACACCCTCAGGAGCCTGCGACAGCACAGTAAACTACCCTGGGGAAGAAGGTGACACATGGGTCCTTCTCCAAACATAGAGCAGTGAAATTTCCAAACAGAATAATACCCACTGTGCAATCCAACCTTGCAAATTATAGAAGAGAGAACCCAGTTCTGCAGATTAGGTGTTTTCCAGAAATGTAAACTTTGACCTCAGATTGGACAAAACCAAGCAATGGGCATCATTATATTAATAGACTAGAAGAGAAAAATCACAAGATCATCGGCGTAGATGGAGGCATTTTAAAATCAAACGAATATGCACTTATAATTTTAGAAAAAAAAAAAAAAAACCTCAACAAACTTGGAATAGAAAAACTTCCTTAACTTGAAGAAGATCTATAAAAAGCCTGTGGCAAGTACTATATTTAGGAGTCAAGTGTAAAAGCTTTCCTCAGAGATGAGAAATGACAAGAGTTTCTGCTTCAGTTCAGTATTGTGCTGGATGTGCTTACGTGGTAGAGTCAGGGGATGGACAGGAAATATGAGGCATAGTAATTGAAAATTATATATATACATACATATATATGTATATATATAATGACTATAGAACTCCATGGTCAAACGTGAGTGCTACTAGAAAGACTCGGTAGAGAAATTGAGAAGGTTCACTAACTAAGCTCAGCATTTGGGTAGCATATGCCTGAGTCAGTTTTGGCTGCCACAGCAGGACACCACAGAGTGCTAGTTTGAAAACCATTATTCATTTACACAGTTCCAGAGGCTGGGAATCCAAGATGGAAGTCCGGGCAGACATGGTTCTTGATGAGTGCTCACTTAGCTTCCTGACCTGAAAACTGCCATTTCTCTTTGTGCCCTGACATTTGGGGTTGGGGATCTTTCTTTCTCTTTGTCAAAAGATATTAATGCCATAATAAGGATATTCATGACTTAATCTAAACAGAATTAGTTTCCAAGGATTGAACCTCAGGTACTCACATTGGACACTGGGGCTCAATATGTGGATGTTGAGTTATTTAGCCCACAAAACATGTGGATATGAAAACTGTACTTATGGTATGCAATACATTTATAAATAAATTTCATCTTACTAACAGCATTTTATTCTAGTATTAAAATAAATTTTATCATCCGTCAGCTTACGCCACTAACACCATTTTGTGACAATAACCCCTAACAGTTCATCGAACAATAGTTTCCCCAAACGTATAACTATAAAGTCATATATAAAGCATCTAAAGAAGATTTCAGTGAATGGAGGGGCATTGCAAGTGGAGACTTAAGGGTGTTCTGGAAAGTCAGTCGGATGGTGTTTTGCTGGGGAAAACACATGTTAATGTGGGCACAGGTGAAAGGCTGAGGCAGACAGAGGTGAAAGGATGTTCTGTTAAAGGGAGCACAGGTTAGCACACATGCTGAAAGATTCTTTGCTAATGACATGCATGTATTGGTCCGCCTTACATTGCATAGTTGAGCTTCATTTGTAGGGACTCCATAGAGAGAAAAAAAAAAAAAAAAAAAAAAAAAAACTACTGGTGGTCTGCTGTCATTTGATGCTGCTTCCAAGGACCCTGGGTGATTGGATGCATGTGCTAAGGCAAGGCTCATAGAGGACATGTGATGTTTGGAGGGTATGACACTAGGCAGTACTGGAGACAGAGCTTGGTTTGCTGGTACAGCTAACTGTGCAATGCTTTTCCCTGAGAAAGACACAGCTGCGAATGCCTGGTGTTCCTGCTGTCCCTCCTGCAGAGGCTGAGGCCTGGCTGTCTCTGCTAGATCATGTCACTGTTGATGCTAACTCGACTTTATTGAACTGGACTGCTGGTATATCCATGAGGTGTTTGTGAATGGCTCGGCCGCCCCTGCTGACCGGTGAACTAAACTGCTGATTTCCAGACAACACCCGTGGGAGTTGCTCCAAAGAACCTTTCTAGACAGGCCCCCTTCTCTTACATCCTTTCTTTCTCACTACCTGTGGTGGGCAGTGGACTACAAGGAAGGTTAAAGCATTTAAGAACCATCATTAAAAATAAGATTTGAAAAAAAAATTAAAGTTACAGAGGTATATGTTTGGTTTTGAAGATACATCGATTTTTTTTAACTGACTTACCGTATTTGTTTTCTAAAATTCAGAGCTGTGAACTAACTTCTCATTCCTTCTAAACATTTCAAACTCATAAAATGGGAAAATAAAAATCCAGTAGGGAAAAGGCTGGTTGCCCACTACACACACACACACACACACACACACACACACACACACACACTATGGTTATACTTGGTTGTGACTGTACCTGTGACCCTATGTCTGGAGTGAGTCGCCTACAGTCTACCACCATCAATGGCATTATCTGCTAAATAGCCTGTCAGCTTCGAGAACTGAGTCTTCTTAGCATCTCACCACAGTTTGGCATTCCGTGTAAAAATAAACACGTTCCTTTATTGTTCAGAGACTCATCAATAACATTAATTACAAACCACACTGCTCAAAATCCAGACTGGTGGGCTGGAGAGATAGATGGCTCAGTGGTTAAGAGCACAGACTGCTCTTCCACAAGTCCTGAGTTCAATTCCCAGCTACCACATGCTGCTCACAACCAACTGTAATGGGATCCAATGCCCTCTTCTGCTGTGTCTGAAGGGAGTGACAGTGTAACTGTATGCAAAGTCTAGACTGATAACTTTAAATTATCTCCTACTTTTGTCTCAAGACCTAACCTTAGCTTAATTTGTGTTCTTCAAATATTCAGGCACCATGAATGAGGCCATTATTCAATGCTAACAAGCAAGCATGTTCTGAGAAGATGGTTGACTTATTCAGTCCTCTCAGCTGCAAGTACCTTTTGTGCTGACTGGTCTCCTTGTCTGTTAGAGCAGAGATTGTACTAGATCACTAGGCAAGAGCATTGCTTAATGCTCTTGGCATAGGGAAATCCAGATCTTAAAGCTGTGCTGAATAGGAAGAGAAGATTGCTTCTACTCCATCGAGGTATTCCCAGATCGTGTTCAAGAACCAAGTTCAGAAGCAGCGAGATCCCAAGAAAAACCTTTGAACCCCTATTCGTAAGCAGTGACAGTGTCTACCATTGCCTGTGTCGACAGAAACCCCGCAGAAAGTGATGACTACGTGAAAAGTGCCAGCGAGCTCAACACCGGGAAGGGAAGGAGCTGTAAGCTCTTCCAGCAGAGGACCGCCGCACCACAGCAGGGTCTCCGGTATGGAGAATTCTCTGACTCCAACAACTCTGCTAGGGGGGAACTTGTCTTTAATGATAGCCTGTCTTTGACACCTTCATTTATGTAGTGCGAATAAATGAACTTCGTCTGCACGGATGAGCTCCCCGGCACTAATGCCACCTGAAGCTGGTTAAACCCAGGATTTCAAATCTCTCCCCATGACAGGTGCTGTGAGCTCTCACGCGTTTTTTTGTCGCGCTACTCTAATAGACTAACATGATATCGCACCAATATGATGGGAGATGACAGAGAGTGTGGGATGCAGGTCCTCTGTCTGCCGGATGCAAATGAGTGCTCATAGGGGCTGCCAGGAGGCAGACATGCAGGCTCTCCCGGGACCCCATCCAGAAGGGAGGCTTAGGAAGGCTGGCATGGGGACAGATGCTTTTAGTTTTCTCTCTGTTGCTTGTGCCCTGGACTACTCTTCGCCTGACCCTTCCTGCCCTTGGGGGTTGGAGGTGAGGTGTCCTGTGTTGCAGAGCAGAGTCAAAGACTCAGGCTCAGGTGAGAAATACCATAGTAAGTTCTCTGAACACTGCTGCGAGCTTCTTTAATACCTTACACTTGCGCCCCATTGGTCCCAAGAAAGCCTCGCTTGTAAACAGTAGTTCCTGATTGGCTGGCATTGTCTGTACCAGCAATCTTTGGTCTGGGGGGGGGGCAGTCCTCAGTTAGGTCCTCCTGCAGGAGGTGCTTTTGTGCTGTGTAGCCCCAGGTAGCCCTGCCAGTCCTGCTACAGCCCCGGAGTTCAAGTGCAGGGTGAGGTGCCTGGGGTAGGGAGTGGCGAGCCCCATAGGGGAGCTGCAAGGGTGTGGACACAATGCTCTCTCTCCTCAAGGGTGTTTCTTCCACAGGGTAATTCAAATGCAACAAACTGTGCCTGAAGAGTAGAAAGAGGCTTGAACTGAGAACCAGTAACAAATACTGTGGCTTGCCCATCCCCCATGCCTGTCCTCCCACGCCGCCCTCTCAACCTCCACCCCCATCTATTTTTCTGGGACTCCTCTGAATAGAACAGCATAGAGTGTTTAGGAAGAGGCTGTCCGCTTCATTGCAGGCAGACAAGGAACGTAAAGATGGCCAGAAAGAGGTTAGAATAAGACACGCTCTTTTAAAGCATGCCTTATGTTAGAGTTCTCATACTCCAGTCTCTTCCTAGGGGCTGCCTGTGAACACTGGTGGATTCGGGAAGTTGGCCTGGCACCTAGGAGACTTTGGGGAGCTGCTACAGCCAGGAAGAGTTCCAAATGTTAACCTTTAATTCCAAAGTTTGGGATTATCCTGGAACCGCATTGCTACTCCCTGGAGTAACCGCATGCTGGTAAACAAATGAAATGCAGATCCCAGTGCCAGGGGGTTTAATTCCCTTCTCTTGCTTTCTTTGTGTAGTCACTGAGAGGAAACCCCAAGAGCTGTCAGCAGACTCTGACGTTTAACGATGAAGACCTATGAACGTTCATATGCTACGAGAGGGACTTGTTATGTATTTTGAAATCATTAGACTATTTAATGTGTATACCTGTGTGCTTGTGTAAGTTTAACTCTAACAGAGCTATGCAGACCCCCGAGCAGGCCAGAGGAGGGTCTCGGTTCTCCTGGAATGAGAGTTACAGGTGGTTCTGACCTGGGAGTGCTGGGAACTGTCCCAGAATCCTTTGCAAGAGCCATAAGCCTTTTGCTGCAGGGTCACTTCTGCAGCCCTCATGAGGAGGTTTCTTCGCAGAGCTGTGTGGCACTGATTTGCCTCACACCTGGCTCTGTGATTTCCCGACCATGGTGTCAAGTCATGAGTATGAAAATGCACTAATCTATGGATGAGGGAGAGCTCTCATCCCAATCCCTTCCCAAAGTCCCCGCTATGAACACTGCTGCATTGGGACATTAGCCTGCCACATGGGAGACTTTGGGGGACACATTTTAGGTCTGAGCTGTTCTAGCCAGGGAGAATTCTCAGTCTTGCTCTTTGAAGCTATGCCCTGAAATTATCTGAGAATGACATTACTGGTACTACATGAAGTATATATTCCAGTCTCAGGAATTTCCCTTGTTTATAAGTGCTCTGAATTTGACCCTGCTTCATAATCCTGTGGGCTCCTTTCTGATGAACATTGAAATGGTGGGGGCTACTTCATAGATTGTACCATCAGGCCACAGTGGTCTAACTCTGTTGGATTAATCTCTTCTGGTTTTCTGGAGACACAAACAACCCTTTGCTTCCACGGACTGCATCTTGTGTTTGTTAGAATAGCTCGTGGTCCTCTGAATATCCATCACTGTGACAAACCAAGACGAGGAAAAGTTGGCCAAAGGCATAGATCAGCTGCAAAGGCTTTTGCATGAATCCAAACCGAGAAACCTCCTCTCTCTCCCCATTAGTCACAAGTGGATTCTGTCTCGGTGTCAGTGGCAGACAGATGCCAGGAAGTGACCCTTTGGAAGGTCGACATCTTGGATACTACAGGACGAACCAGTCATCTAAAGAGCTTCGTGAGGAAACTGCGTTGACTGCTACACAAAGAGGGTGTGAACCCGCCGCCATCACTGTGGGTTTAGCACACACCACGTGCCCTCCCACGGATTCTGTCAGGTAAGGTCTATGGTCTCCATTTCATGGAGGAGGCCCAAGGAAGCAGCAGCCAAGGATTCACTGAGTATTACCAAGCAGGAGGCTGCAGAGTCAGGGGCTGAGCACTCATTTAGCTGGCATGGTGGTATTGTTTTTTTCTACCCTTGCACTCTGGAAACCATTAAAAAAAAGCAGTAGAATTTCACACATCAGCATCATCCCAGAAGACAACTGTTAGAGGGAAGGAGTATTACTGGAGGATTTTAATTTTTTTTAAATTTTTTATTTTATTTTAATTTCAATTTGAAATTTGAAATTTAATTTTAATTAAAAAAATTTTTGTTTTTAGAAAACCTCAGTGGGAAGGCAGCGAATACCGGAAACATCAAATGTGAACTCATCCACACCTCATCATATTTAGTCCCATAATTGGTCAGTCAAACATGTCACCACATTGGGCTCTGCTCCATCCTGTGAGCTTTGCAGTGCTGTCCGAAACAGCAACGACTGCACCCCAGCATGCTTTACTCAACCCCGACTGCGGCTGACATGACGATTCAGTACGTTTTGTAAATGCCGGAGGTGACCACATGGAAAGTTAAGGTTCTGACCTCTCTATCAGATCACACCTCGATCGCAGTACAGAATGGGTTGAGACCGTTGCCTTCAGTGTGATGCGAGTTGCTTCCAACTCACACAGGCACAGTTTCCAGAGAAAGTGGGATCAAGACCTAGAGGTAGTAGGTCCATTGCCAAGAGATCTGAGAATTCTATAAAGTGGTATTTATTCTAGGTCCATTGCCAAGAGATCTGAGAATTCTATAAAGTGGTATTTATTCTAAGACATGGATTTGCTGAATGCTGATCTCTGGTTTCACTCATTAATGATGTTACAAAGAAAAGTGGTAACTTGCTTCTCTTTAAAGCTTGGTTTTCTTATCAATCAAGAAAGCTCAAGAGATAGTATCACCGAAAGATTGGAGAGGTGTGGAATTAAATACAGAGGTCAATAAATGTGTGTGACGGGCAAACAGCTAAAGATACTTTGTCTCAGAAGTAATTACCTACTGAGAATGTTAGGCAAGTTCACTAAAAGTAAAGTCAGTTTGTAAGTTTGCTCCAGAAAACAATGTGTAGAGGGGCTAGCCTCATCTAACTCATTTCTCTTCCTATGGTCTATTGACTATTTCAGAGGAGAACGGAAAGGCAAGTGAAAGATACTCTGCCTTCCTTCACTGTGTATTAGTGTGTGTGTGTGTGTGTGTGTGTGTGTGTGTGTGTGTGTGTGTGTGTGTGTGAGAGAGAGAGAGAGAGAGAGTGTGTGTGTGTGTGTGTGTGAATGTGTGTGTGTGAGTGTGTGTGAATGTGTGTGTGTGTGCATGTGTGTGTACAGATGTGTGTGTATTTGTGTGTGCGTATACCCGTACACAAGTACAGAAGCCTGAGGAGGACACAGGTGTCATATTCCATCACTTTCTACTTTATCCTTTTAAGAAAGTTTCTCTCATTTGAACCTGAACCAGCAAACCACAATCCTTCTGCCCACCCTAGCCCTCACTAAATGTGCTCGTGGATATTTCCATGGGCTCTTGAAATTTGAACTCAGGTCTCTGTACTTGAGCAGAAAGCACATTTACCTTCTGAGCCATCTTGGTAGCCCTAAATGTTCCGGTTTTGATGCAGGAAGTGCAATCTTTGTGAACAACTGTTTACCATGTGACTTCTCCATTTCATAGTTTATCTACTTCCAATAATTGAACAGTAACTTTTATTTGGGTTGGCTCATTTGACTTTACTGACTTGTGATAATGGCTAATTTTCTTCTGAAGATCATTACCACCAAATGTCTGAGTTTATAGTGTCTAACTTTGTTTTCAGGAGTCTTAAAATTAAACTCATCTCTCTTTCTAAAAGAAAGTGTCAGGTGAATAGGGAAAGAAGAAAAATCAAATTAATCAAAATTGGTAGGATGGAGAAAATTGAGGACAAATCTCTTTTCTCATTCATAGATACAGACTTTCTAACTTGCAAGCGGATCCCTCTTCTTTTCTGCCGTTAAATACCAGGTAGGTTTCTGAAAAGACCAAGGTATCAGTGAATGGGACACAGAGTAGAGACTCCAACGGCAAAGACTGGAAGTGCGCCACTCACAAACCTGTTCCAGGATTTTCACGTCTTTGTCCAGGTGCCCGTTAAAGATTGGCGTATGTGGTAAGAGTGACAGACTGTGGGAATTGCCTGAGAATGAGCTGGCTGGGGGAGGCTGGGGGGCTGTCCTCCTCTAACACCCATACCCAGACTCTTTCGTTCTAATTCTATTTATTTAGTAGGAAACCTTGACTCCGTTTTCTTTCATTTACGGAGACTCTCCGTTCTGTGGGTTGAATCCTTGACCTGAAGCTTCTGAATTTAATATACTCCAAAATCCTAAACTTTGCCAACCCGATGTCTGTATCAGGAGAAAATGTGACACTGGGTGTCATATGCCAGGCTGCAGTTAAAACCACGCAGGCACTAAAAGCTGAGAATAAGATAATCTGCAAGTTAGGAATGTAAGACACAAAACATAGACAAATTTCAAGTTTAGACTCGAGTTCCTCCCCCAATATATATCCCTTTTTGCATAGGAAATACTCCCAAATTTGAAAGAATATGAAGTCAGAGGTGTTTCTGGTCCCAAACATTCTTAGTAGTAAGCAGTCTACTGGTACACAAACATTTCATGTGATGTACATAAAACCATTTGGGACCATACAATAGAGCAAGTCAGTAACTTCCGGGAAATGAGTGTTCAAACAACCTCGGGGCTCTGAAGCCTGGCGCACAGTCATTTCTCCATCTCCTCAGATGCCTCCTCTGAGGGGTGACACACAAAAAAGGGAGGCTGTGATCTCACAGTTGATTGGCTGATCTCCAAGAAAACTGGTGCCATCCTGTTCCTTTAGATGGCAAGTCCTGCCTCAAGGTCACATGGGTGGGTCCTGAAGCTTTGAGTGTGTCAACAAGGTAAAGATCTAATGTAGTTAGAAGTTAGAGCCAATGGCGCTATGAGTTTTTGTTGTTGTTGTTGTTGTTGTTGTTGTTTCGTTTTTGTTCGTTTGTTTGCTTGGACATGAAAATAAGGGAATTGAAGGTGTAACTCCCTAACTGGCACTAACTGGAGAAGAGGCCAAGAGAGACGATCCTGGGGCTCCTCTGAAGTGAGCACCCCAAGCCATCAGTGTTTGTCTCAACTTTGTTTATTCCTGCGTCGCTCCTGAGGTCTACATCTGTCTAAGCCTCTCTGTTCCTTCAGTCACTATCCAGACGATCCCTAGCCGCGAAGCTCTGCATTTCTTTTCTCGGGATCCTGGTGGCCACAGCAATCCTCTTTCCTATGCAGTCATAATGTCTTTCTCTTAGCCCTTTATCTGGGAAACTGAGACAGCCACACCCTGAGACTTCGGCAGGTATCTTGAGCTTACTCTAAGGTGACAGAAAATTAGGGCATTAAAACTGCTTTCTAACCCCCAGTCCCTGAGAGTCTGACTCCTGGGTGTCACTGGAAGATAGCTGAGCTCACCTACAGTGCTGCCACATTCCCAGGGGCTACTCGAAAGCCAGGAGCCCATTTCCACTCCCAGAAGTGTTTCCCTCAGCCTTTCTTGCCCTTCTCCTCATAGGGAAGAGCATGTAAAATAACTTCACGTTAATGTTCTATTAACTAAAGCTTCATTTACAGAATAAATACTTCTGCTGACATTTGACTGATTATATCAATTTTGAAGTTCAAATTTTAATTAGGTATTACCAAGCCCAAGAACAAACAAGCTAATCAGGTCCCGTCTCCTTTTTCCTTCTTTGTATAAAATGATAAGTGAACCTAAAGCTATGCTTTGTCTTATTAATATCTGCTAAATATGGATGGATTACCGAATATATATTTATTCTTAAACTCATTTGGAGGCAAATATTTACAAGGCTTTTCTGTTATAATCTGATTTTAATATCTCAACTGAAACTGATTTATAACACATGACTTCAGACGAGGTATTAGTGAAGAGACCAGGAATTAATGAGCCGATCCTATCAAGGATTTCTTGAAACTGACTTTGAAAGGGGGAAATATTTCTATTTTTTTTAATCAAATTTTAATTGTAGGAATTTTCATGGCAAACATAAAAGTCTCCCATAAACAAATCTTTAATAATCTCTCGTACGCACGTGTTCGGCTGCCTTGCACCGTTTGCTGAGTTAGGGACCTGCTTGAATATTCTGTGCTGCCAAGTGAGTGAGCTTCATTTCAAGCTTGAAGCCGCCTTTCAGAGTTTGGAGTCAGACGACAAGTTGGTTGGCAAAAAATCCCTCTGAATTTTTTTTCCTTTTATCCTACCGGTTTGAGAAAGCCCCCTGCCTACCCACTTTATAGTTACGGCTCCTGCCGGGTTGGATGCATAGGAGGCCGTGTAAGTGGTTACAGTTTCAGGATAAAGAGGACAAAACAGTTTGACTATAATGAAGCAAGAGATGTGGCTGTTCAATGAACCACAGACACTCTAAAAGGTCCCAGTGGTATGCATCCCAAAGAGTGCATCCCAAGTCCTGAAGTTACAGATTGGTCAGTTGCTAAGCATTGCTTATGAAGCGCTGGAGTAAATATTGTGCTTATCAGAGGGCCAGCTGCATATCTGTTTTGGAAGAAAAGTATTTTGAATACTAGGTCTATATGTGGCTCAACTGTTCTCTGTATTATTTGGAGTTATCCAGAGAAACAAAACTGATTGGGGGAGGGCAAGAGAGAGAGGGGGAGGAGAGACGTCAGGTACTGGTTAGGGCACTTGCGTAGACTGCTGCAGGTCACTTACTAATTCGCATTAACCATTGGGCAGTCCTTTATAATCTGTTCCTTCCTAAGTCTCCATAAGAACTAGCTTGGATGTCGGAATTGATGATGAGATTCTGGATGGATGTACTGGTACTCTGATAGTACTTCTGGGAACTTTGGGATTGTTATATTTTTAAAGGCTTAGAATAAATAAATGTTAAGAAACTGTTAATAAAACAATTAGCACTTTTATTCATTTAAATAAACTACAAATGCTCCCTGACTTAGAACAGAGTTAAAATCAGCACATCCATCAAGTGGAAAGAACTTATCTACCCAACCTACAGCCTTCGGAGTGTGGCCACAGGGTGCCCTATGAGAATCTGATAGATGTCTGGGAGCTTCTTTAAGAATTATGTATGAAGTGTTGTGGGGAATTTAAAAGATGAATATATTTATGGTTTGTGCTGCTGTGTTTGTGGGAACATAATCAGAAAGCAGAGTGTAATGACGGCTGTAAGAAAAAAGAAAAACCCACAGTATTAGATGTGGAAGGAAACAGTGGGCAGCAAGCTCACTGCCTCTTCCAACAACAACAACAAAAAGAAAGAAAGAAAGAAAGAAAGAAAGAAAGAAAGAAAGAAAGAAAGAAAAAGAAAGAAAGAAAGAAGATGAAAAGAAAACACTTATGGAGAATATATTATTTTGCTGGAACTCACAGGAAATGTGAGAGAGGAATTGGGGAATTCGGTGAGCTGTAAGCACACAGAGACCTATATACAGATCGGGGTTCTCCATACAAATCAAGGCGAGAGTCTTATATCAAGCAAGAAAGGGACAATGAGACCAGAAAGGGCATCTGCAGATTGCTCAACTTCCTGCTGCCTAGTGAAGGAATTAGAAGTTGATTCTAGGAGCAGAACTTGAAGAGAAGATGTGGCTGTATATTGCACATACTGATTATAAATCTATAACTCCTAACTAGGTCCTAACAGCCACCTGTCTTACCTTACAAGTGCAATGGGATTCATCACGGCACATTTATTTATACCATGCTGGATAATCTCTGTATGGAGCCCAAAGTTCATGAGGCAGTAAGTTCATGTATTTTAACTTTTTTGTCTGTGGATAAGCAATAAAATGGAGTTGGATTAATGTGGATATAATGAACTAAAGATTACTTTTCTTAAAAGGTAAGGAAGGAGATGAGAAAGACTGACAATAAATAAAGCAGAAACATTTACCCAGTGGGGCCGGATCTCTAAAGAAATATTTGACTTGACGTGTGTTTATGTAAATGGTGACAAATGTGCCCAAGATAGTTTAAAATAAATGGAAGAGATGACCCTGAAGTTATGAATGACTGTCACTCTGACTGAGAACCCAGGTTCCTTTCCCAGTGTCCACACTGGGAGGCTCACAGCCTGTTGTAACTCCAGTTCCTGGGGAATATGATGTCTTCTGCCCTCCATAGACACTTCATATATGTGATGAACATGTTGACTCCAAGATGGCACAAACACACACACACACACACACACACACACACACACACACACGCCTATAAACAAAAAAGGACTAAAATCTAAAATAAACACGTGAAAAGTAATGTTCACCCTTATGCATAATCCATCTCATAAGAGTTCACCACCATACTGAACAGGGGCTGCCACAGGAAGGCAGATGATATATAACATATGTAAAGAGCAAACGCTATGCAATTAAAGAAAAAATGGCATAGTTTAAAATTTACAATGTCAGAATGCAGTGCTGCATCAAGAAACAAAACGTTAATTCTGGACAAGTTTTGGTGTGATTATTAGACCTTCAGTTAGTTATTTGTTTGCTAAGACTTTTTAAAGTTTTAAAACATTCAAGCACCCCTGAACTCTGTCATTCCCTTCAACCACATGTGGCCACTTTTACCATATTTCCCAGCTGCCGTTCTTTCTCTTTTTCTCACTATCTTGGAGATTATTGTGAAGTCATTGAAAGTAGCTCTCTGATACAATGTAAATCAACCATCACAGCATACCAAAAGTTCCAAACACAATAACCACATCATAATCACTTCTGAGTGGAACTATGAAAAAAAAAAAAAAGTAAGGTAGCATGCAGTCTATTCCTAAACTTCAAATGATCTCAAAATGTCTTATGGACACACAAAAATATGTACATATTTAATCATATTACTTGGAAAGTCTGAGATACATTTATATCTTTCTGCTGCAAATATTTTGATAATCTCCTACATAGCCATTATCTTAGTTAGGGTTTCATTGATGTGAAGAGACACCATGACCAAGACACCTCTTATTAGGACAACTTTTAATTGGGGCTGGCTTACAGTTCACATCTCAAAGCCTACCCACACAGTGACACGCTTCCCCCAACAAGGCCACACCTCCTAATAGTGCAACTTCCTGTGAGCTGAGCATATACAAACCACCACATCCATCATTTCCCAAATACCCATCATCCCTTGCATACATATTATGTCCCAAATTTTTTGTTTCACTTTTTGGTGCTAAGGATGCTTAGCATAACTGGTTCTCCCTTATCTGCTTGATGAGCCTATCACCCTTACCTAACAGCATTACAACGTGATTTAGCTCTAGGTGCTACCCATCCTGTGCAACTGAAGCATGGTGTCCCTTAACCAATGCCTCCCCATTCTCCTTTACTCCAAGACCCTACCAAAAGTCATCCTTCTCTCATGATTGTAGCTATCTTAGAATCCTTCAATGAGTAGGAAACTTCCGTGCTACTCAGGTAATGACTCCAGGTCCAGCTGTGTGGTTACACGTGATAAATAATGTTCGTATTGTCACCTCTGACTGAATGTATTTATAGTGCTCTTATTCTTGCTGCCTTTCAAACTTGGAACTACTTGACTTTCACCCAACAGTTTCAATAGCTTGGCAGTGTCTTTTCTACCTTAACCAGGACATACCTCTTCCCTCACCCTATGTTTTTTAAAACTAAGATGCAGAAGGCTTTGAGATACTTTGCAGGATATAGAATAATATTGATCCATGACATATTTCTTTACTGTCAGACATGGTCAATCCTCTCTGAGGAGGCTACCATTGAGGTGCTATAGGGATATGCCCATCGTGATATCATGAGGTACATGTCAGAATGTGTGACACCTGAGATGTTTGCCCTCTTGTCCCAGTGTGAGCACCATATTGCTTCATGATTGAGACCCATGTCCTCCTATCTAGTCTAAAGCTCTTCAGAGAGATGGTCATTGCTTAAATACTAAGTTTTTGAGTAATTCTCAGTCTGTGGTTTAGATATAATAACATTCATCGAATAAAAACCTGATGTAATATTTTCAAGGAGATGAGAGTCTCCTCATCTTATAGAAAAAGCTGCTCTGGAGTTGGAAAAACTTTCCTCTGGTCCATGCACAAATGTTGACAGGGTATACAGAAAGCATCAGCCCCTGCATGTTTGCAGCTGGAGACTGCTCCCTTACAGAGACCTGCCACTAGAAAGCCAGTCCCACCTGGTGCAGTATTTAACCAATGTTCTGAGGTTCCGGGTTCTTGTGTAGTAGTTGGTGCTGTCCCATCAGTGTGAGCATAGACTACCCTACCCTAGATTCACTGTATGTGTGTCTTCTCCCTCCTTATTGTGTGACACTAGTGACTAAAAAGATCATATGTGGCCTCCCAGGCTGTCAAGTTTTCATTTCCCCAGAGTTACAGAGCAGCCTCAGACTTGCTCGCACTCCCCTGGATAGATGGCTATTACCACATTAGCAGTAGTAAAACAATTGTTCTGATTTAAAAGAAAGTCACAAAACTTCAAAGACAGAGGCTGTGGAAGAAAGGGAAAGCTAGTCTTCTGTTTTTGAACCAAGATTTTATCTTTTGAATTATTTTTTTTCCCTGTGCTGGTCTTTAGAAATTTTGGAGGTGGTGGGATGGACGTCTCTCAGTTTTGAATTGCCACTGCTGTCAGCCGCTTCATTGTGGAAATTGATGACCCTTTGAAAATAATTTCAGAAAACTTTGGGTTTTTTTTTCTTTTCATTCTTCCTTTCTTTCTTCTTCATCTTATTTATTTATTTATTTATTTGCTTTTTTTTTGTTTGTTTGTTTCAATAAATTTAGTTTAGGAGACAGATTGGTTGAAAAATGTAACTCCAGGGTTGGATTGGAAACACCTTTGTCCCACTGAAAATGCAGAATTGGAACTGTGGTGTAGAAATGTTGAGGACCGTTGATACCGATGTATATATATAGCAGCTCTATTTGGGAACTGTAGGTATGCTTTTCAGTTAGTAGTGCTGGATGCTCTTCCAGAGGAGCTGCTTGTGTGTCAAACACCCACATGATGACCCATAAAGTTCTTTAAATCCAGTCCCATGTGAGCCAATGTTCCTTCTGTTCTCTGTGGGCACCAGATATGCATAGAGATCATAGATCTACATGAAAATGAAACACACACACACACACACACACACACACACACACACACACACACACACACACACGACAACAAAAGCCACAAACCAATGTGAGTCTTATTCTTACTACCAGTTAATTTACCAGCTGTTTTGTAGTTTGGTTCTTGACGTGACAATCTAGAAGCCCAGACTAACTAAAATGTTCTGTTCTGTGAAAGTTAGCATTTTATATATCAGAATCTAGTCATCCAAAGCATGAGCCGATATTTGAAGCTGCGGTCAGTAGGAAAGAAATTTGCATAGTAAGACTTATTAACAGTATGATCCAAGAGAGTGAGAGGCACAATTCACAGTGTGGACCGAATGTGACAAAACTCTGGTGGGAGCAGTTTCAGGGAGAATAAAACAGATTTTTGGCTCTGTAGGTTTGGGGTGTAAGAGTCTTGGCAACATCAGCAGTGTGGGAACAGAGGTGGATACAGTGTAGCATGAAGTGTCTCCACAGCAACAACAGTGTGGCAACACAGATGGATTCACTGTAGCCCTGCTCTAAGTAGGCAAAGCTTGAGAAAGGACCCTTTCCCTATAACTCTGGGTAACAGGTTACATTTCTATCAGCACAGAGAGCACAGGCATGGGAGTGTGCGAATCTGGGTCTGTGCTGTTCACAATATCTCTCTAAATCTTTGAGAAAGGAGTGCCACAGTGAAGGGAGGGCTCTGTGGCTTTAACACATCTGATCTTTCAGAAAAGGGAGTTCTAAGTGTGTGTGTGTGTGTGTGTGTGTGTGTGTGTGTGTGTGTGTGTGTGTGAACTTTATGTGTCTCATTATTTTGGGGATCTTGGGAATCTGAGGGGTGGTGGGCTGACTGTTGTTTCCTCAGTCCCAGTCCTGCTTTCCTTGAAGTAATATATATAGTCTGTTCTTTGGCCAAGTCAGTTTTCCACCATGATAGTGAAGGAGTTGAAGTTTTGAGCTGGCCCCACTGGCCCTGCCTTGAGGATGGGTGTGTCTTGGGCTGGGAACAGGGGCCTCATACCACCTGGTCTCGATGGGGTCTGGCTCTGCAGTCCTGAGAAGGGTGAGTGTGGGGGTCGGTGTGCCCCAGGACAGGGTGGTCTGCAGTTGGGTCGTATCCAAAGGCAGAGTGTGCTAGTTATGAGTGAATCAATGGGGTTGCTGTGTGCCTGTGATAGCTGCTTGTGTGGTTTTCCCTATGAATATGTCCCCCTAATTGAGTTCAGGGTCAACTCCTCTATCTCCTGCATGAGATATATGTCGTCCCCAGAGCTCTGGTCCTCCCTCCCCCGTACCCCCCCGAGAATAAACCCCTTGCCTGATTGCAGCAAGATAGGCTCTCTCTGTGAGTTCTTGGGTTTGTGTTCTCCTGGTACTAGCGTGAGGGGCTTCCCCAATTCAGGGGTCTTTCAATAGTCCTTATAGTGCGCACTCTTGAGAATCTAAGTAGTAAGTTGATCTGTTTGTGGGGGGAGTGTGAATGACCTCAGCAAATAGCTCTGGGGGGGGAGTTTTCCACCAATTCTTATAACCTTTACGTACCTGGTTTCTGTCTTCTTAAGCACTTATATTTATTTGGTATTAAAAATAGATTAGAAATTTAAAATCTGCTCTTGTTTTGTAGACTAGAAAGGACCGGGTGTCTGCTGACTGCTCTGAAACTTAGCTGAGACCTTTCTAGCTGTGGGCTTGCCAGTGTGCTGGCTGTCGGTCATCCAATCACCTGAAACTCCAGGATCTCTGATTGACACGAGCCACTTTTAATTCCTGGTGTCAGTCATCCCTGAGCCGCCCTCTAACCAATCTTAATAATAAGACAAAAATGATATTTTAGGGTAACAGTTAATAAATAATGTGACTTTTCCAATCACGCCTTTCACTAAAATATTATTATCTTTTGGCAGATTCATTACTGTACAGGCATCCGGATCTGATGAGACATTCTCTAATTCTACCACTCGTACATTTTCTAGAGTTGTCTTGCTTTTAATTTAATTCTCCCACCTTGAAAGCATCCTGTCCGCTGCAATTACGGAATAAGCATTTAATCTCATGCTAACTAAGGCATTTTAATCTTGCCTATGGAAAGGCGATTAAAAGGCTCTAATGTTGCAATGCCGTGGGTACATTTCATCTCAGCCCAGTGAGTCAAAGTTTCCTTTGTTCTTCTAAGCTTGAGTCAGAGCAAACTGAGTCTCCCAGCTCTTCTCCGCTGTCCTCATTCCACAGCAAGGCAGGATGAATGTTTGAAACTACAGAGGATTGGACAGAGAGGTTCCCAGATGGTCCTTGGGTAAACGCAAAGTTAAAGACAGAATCGCAAGAGGAGATTCCTAGGGTGGCTTTGGTAGCTTGATTTATACTCTATTTTTTAAGGATGGCTTCAACTTCAAAATAATTACAGGTTGGCAAAACAATGTCATTCAGCCTGATAAGGATCTGCTAATCAATGTAAAAGATCCTTATGGAAGGAGTAGAAACACATTTCTGCTGTAAAGACATCCAAGCAGCTGAAACAGTGATTTTCGTGGTTATCGCCTTTTGAAGACATCCTCTGAGAAAAGAGGGGCTCATACGTTTATTCTCCTGCATTTATTTATTGTGCTGTTTTGCAATGTTTTATTATGGGGCCCCTTTAAAAACACACTGAGAGTTTACTGAGTAAATGCTTTGATGGTATTAAAATGGACACAAAACATCATATAGGCGTTTCTTAAGGGAATGATGATGTCATCAGAACATCTTAGAAAGTATTGGAGAATTCCCACCGCACAGAAAACCATGCAGTTATAAGATATATCGTGTTTGTATATTGTTTCTTTATTAGGTGGGAAATGCTTTAGATTGTTTGGGTTGAGGTGTTGACAGCCCCAGTGCAGTCCTTGATTACAACACACATTAAACTAGATAGAGAGCTGAGATCAATGTAGGCTAAGTGCATTTAATTAGTGGCTGTTTAATCAAATGCTATAGTCTTTCTATGGATGAGCTCATGAGCGCTCTCTCTCTCTCTCTCTCTCTCTCTCTCTCTCTCTCTGTGTGTGTGTGTGTGTGTGTGTGTGTGTGTGTGTGTGTGTCTGTGTCTGTGTCTGTGTGTCTGTGTGTTGGGAGTGGAGATTTGATATTAATATTAGTATAATTTTCTTTAGAGGAGTCCTGAAGATCAAAATAAATAAATAAATAAGTAAGTAAAAAGGCTTTACTTACAAAGATGCAAACAGTCCAAAATGTCCAAAAGGAACATTGTATTTAATTTAATCATTTTACGTATTTCAACTTCAACACTGATAATTTGCATGTTCTCAGTTGTAGTACATTAGCCTAAGAATGGAAGAAAGTTAGTATAATTTTAGTATATTTTAGAGTTTCTATGACACTCTGCTGGTTTTCCTAGAGCAAAACTGGAGATCACCACTCCCTTCCTTCCTTCCTTCCTTTACTTACTTACTTACTTAAATTGATTAATTAATTTACATTTCAAATGCTGACCCCCTACTTCTGGTCCCCCCCTTACAGGGTTCCTCCTCCATTACCCCCTCTTTTTCTCTTCTAAGATGGCACCCCCTTCTCGTAGTACCTGAGTGGGGTATCCTCCCCCCCCACACACTCTGG
Source organism: Micromys minutus (assembly GCF_963924665.1). Classification (NCBI taxonomy): domain Eukaryota; kingdom Metazoa; phylum Chordata; class Mammalia; order Rodentia; family Muridae; genus Micromys; species Micromys minutus. The sequence continues at coordinate 82,505,775 of NC_137974.1, forward strand.
TATATCAAGTATACATTCTTTCTCACTGAGGCCAGACATGGCAGCCCTCTGCTGCATATGCCGGAGGCCTTGCACCAGCCTATGTATGCTTTTAGGAGCTTCCAGGGACCATGTTAGTTGACATAATTGTTCTTCTTATTGGGTTGCCATCCCTTCAGTTCCTTCAACCTTTCCCCCAACTCTTCAGAGGGGTCATAGATGTCTGTCCAGTGTTTGGCTGTATCTACATCTGTCTTCGTCAGCTCCTGGTAGAGCCTCTCAGAGGAGAGCCATGCTCCTGTCTACAAGTGCAACATAGCAGCAGTAATTGTGTCAGGGAATACTGCCTGCCCATGGGATGCATCTCAGTTGGGTCCCTCAATAGTCCAGGTGGCAGTCTCTGCTCTTTGTCCCTGCATTTCTGTTAGACAGGAACAATTTTAGATTGAAAGTTTTGTAGGTGGGTTGGTGCCTCAGCCCTCCACTGGGGGTCCTGCCGGACTCCTGGAGGTGGCCTCTTTAGGTTCCACATCCCCACTGTTGGGCATTTCAGCTAAAGTCACCCACACTGAGTCCTGAGTCCTGGGAACCTTCCTCATTCTGGGTCTCTGGGACTTTCTAGAGATTCCCGCAACCCCTCACCCTGGCAGATGCCTATTTTCATTCATTCCCCTGGTTCTCTGGACCTCTCTCTTGGCTCTCCCCATACCTGATCTTGCCTCCCTATTACCCTCTCTTTCCCCTCTCCTATCCAGGTCCCTCCTTTCCTCTGCCTCCTTTGATTATTTTGTTCCCTCTTCTAAGTGGTTCCAAGCATTCTTACTTGGGCCTTCCTTATTGTTTAACATCTTTGGGTCAATATTTTATGGTTAATATCCACTAAGTGAGCACAAAGTCCTTCAACAAAATCTAACACCCCTTCATGTTAAAAGTCTTAGAGACATCAGGGATTCGAGGTATAGGCCAAAACACAATGAAAGCTATATATGGCAAGTCAATACCCAACATCAAATTTAATGGACAGAAACTTGAAGCAATTCCACTAAAATCAAGGACAAGACAAGGTTAGCCAATCTCTCTCTATCCGTTTAATATAGTACTTGAAGTTCTAGTTAGAGAAATTAGACAACAAAAGGAGATCAAGGGGATACAAAATGGAAAGGAAGAAGTCAAGTATTGTTATTTGTGGATGATATAATAGTATATGTAAATGATCCTAAAAATTCTATCAGAGAACTCCTATAGCTGATAAACACCTACAGCCAAAAAGTTTGGACACAAAATTAACTCAAACAAATCAGTAGCCTTCCTCTATACAAGTAGTAAACAGGCTGAGAAAAAAAACTAAAGAAACAACAAAATAGCCACAAATAATATAAAATATCTTGATGTAACAAAGCAAGTGAAATATCTATATGACCAAAACCTCAAGTGTCTGAAGAAAGAAATTGAAGACCTCAGAAGATGAAAAAAATCTCCCATGCTCATGGATTGGTAAGACTAATATAGTGAAAATGGCCATCTTACCAAAAGCAATCTACAGATTCAATGCAATCCCCATAAAAATTCCAACACAATGGAATTCTTTACAGACCTTGAAAGAACAATTCTCACCTTCATATTGGAAGAAAAAAAACCTAGGATATTCAAACAATCCCGAACAGTAAAAGAACTTCTGAAGGAATCACCATCCCTGACCTCAAGGTGTATTACAGAATAATAGTGATAAAACCTGCATGGTATCGAACAGAAATAGGTGAATCAATGGTATTGTAGACACAGAAATAAATTCACACACCTATGGCCACTTGTTTTTTTTTTTTTTTTTTTTTTTTTTGATAAAGAAACCAAACTATACAGTGGGAAAACAAAAGCATATTCAATAAATGGTGCTGGTCCAGCTGGATGTCTGAATGCAGAAGAATGCAAAGAAATCCATATTTATCACTGTGCACAAAACTCAAGTTCAAGTGGTTTAAAGACCTCAACATATAACCATATACTCTGACTCTAATAGAAGAGCAACCTAGAATACATTGGCATGGGAGAAAGAACTGAACACCAGGGGCTCAGGCTTTAAGATCAACAGTGGATAAATGGGACCCAAAGAAACTGAGAAGCTTCTGTAAGGCAAAGGACCCTCTCTCCCTTTACAAAGGGCACCTTTCAGGGCTGACTGAGGGCAGAACTGAAGTGCAAACCACCACAATAGACAAGGTACTGACTATACATCTACTTCGGCAACTGAGAGTTCACCTTTCTTTGTGTATGATCTTGAGGGGGTGGGACTCAAATATGGTCTTGTCTTCCAACTCAATTCACCACAAAAACATAATTCCATTGCAAAAGTTGACAATAATTAAGGTTCAGAAATTTACCGTCATGGCAGCCTGAGTGTAAATTTCAGCTTTGCTATTTTATTTCTGTTTTGAGACAGGATCTTGCTGTTGATTTTAGGCTGGTTTCAAACACTGGATCCCCCTGCCTCAGCCTCCCAAGTGCTGTGACTAAAATATGCACCATTAAACCAGCTTGTTTACCATTGGTTTTAATCACTTGCTGGCCTCAGTATGTTGGGAGATTTTTCTGGCTTCAGGGAGAGAAAAAAAATAATAAAATGCCTTCCTTATAAATTTACTGTGAAAATAAAGATTCTGTAAGTAGGTTTTTAGCATAGAGTAATAATTCAAACCATGCAGCTTATAAAAGGACAAAACAATAAAATACTTAGACAAAGAATTTTCATCACCATTTTCTTGTAACTTGCTATCTGTTCCAACTGTTGGAGTTCCCCTTACAGCTATGAAGCTATTTCTTTTGTGCTCTCTTTAAAAAAAGCCTAGAAAAGAACATTTTAGAAATAAATGACCTGTTAAAAAGTACGGAACAGCCATGATATGACCTTGAGAAGCAGTTTGTGAATTCTGAAAGTGTACAGAAAAACATAATAATTAATTATATACCTCTCCAGCTACACAGTAATCGAGGAAGTCCTGGTTCTTCTGTTCTTATACCAGCTGTACAGTCTTCACTGGGACCTCTGTGTTCAGCTAAGTCACCCAGGATCTGTGGGGGAAAGGATGTCACCTCCTATAAAATTGAAGCCTGACACCCATCTTCTTCTAACTTGGGGATTGAAGGAGCTTACTTGGCAAAGGGAACGTCATGGAATCAAACTGCTTCCTTCTCTCTACAGCAAGAATCAATAATGGCTGATGGTCCAGCAATACTTCCTTCAACCACGACGTTGGTTGCAGCTCTATGTCATTTTGGGATGAAAATCATGCCAACACAATTCTACACTGATTGGACCCAACAGCTGAATTGCTATGTGTTTCCCGCAATATCATAAATGTGAGACTAAGGAATGCTGTTGCTTGGAAATACTTTAATGAATACACTGGATCCCACCATGTTAAAGCAGGGAGCTCCCACAATTCTTTCTGCATTTATCATCTAAGGTACATCTTAAATTTCTCATATGTTAGAAGTCAGCTGTTCTCCAACCTGTATTCATTTGCTGCCTTAGACTAATTTAGACTAGCTCTGACTAGCTCTGACTGCCTTGGAATAACTTAAGCTACTGCTATAAAGAAGTGCTTTGCAGGAATCTCTGATCCCCAAGGATTGTCTTTATATGGACTCGAGATGATTTGGGTTAACTGGTATTTGATTTTATAAATAATTTCTCTACCATTTTCATTTTCATAGAAGGATCTTTGGAGGTTTATCTATGATGGATGCTTTAAAAAATGTACTGATACCACTTTGAAATAGAGCCCTTACATTTTGGATTATTTATATCTATAGACAAAATAATGAGTTTTTTTTCCCCCAAGTGGCTCTAGATTTTGTTTTAGACTGTGACTAGTGAAAGAATCTAAGATTTTGAAGTCAGAACGGATACACTGACTCTTCATTTTATTCAGGAAACTGTGTAATATAATCAGAGTGTCCTTTTCCTTAGGGGGCATGGAAGTCATTTTGGAGGAGGGTACATTAACAGAAAGTCTCATTCTCAAGGTCGTGGATTCTGCATGCTGCCAGACATGGGAGTTAAAACTTGTTCAGTTCAGTTAACACCAGACAACTGTAACTCGGCTGGGGTGTGGGATTAATCTTCTCCTCACAGCTTTTAAATTTTAGAACTTGATGACTCCTTGCTATCCAGAACAATGTTCAAACTGAATCTGTGGGTTATACTAGAAGAGGTTGCTCAGTTTTCAGAAGCAGGGGATTAGAGTTGAGTCTGGGTTTCAGTTTTTCTGGGCTATACTCTGTGCCCAGGCTGTGAGGTTACTGTTCGGAGTCTCATGCCTGAGGCATTCTTCACAGCCACCCAACCCAGATGATTCCTATGGGTTTGTGATTCCTTTCCAAATAACCTTACTGTTCTGTGCTCAGTATGAGGCTATTGCTGGAGCTCAGAAGAATCTGGGAGCTGGGTCCTTCTGCTCCCTCCTTCTTTCCCATCCCATCATTTCCCCTCACTCCATCATACTCTTTCCCCATCAGGAAAGAAACAAAAGCCAAAACCCAATTAAAGTGGCTTTTTCTGAGCCACTGGCCCATAAGTGTTCTTTATAAGAAAGCTGAAATTCAATCCCTGTTGAAGAAAAACAGAAGCCTTTTCCTGTACAAACAGGATCTGGCTGGCTGCAGGTGTTCCGGGACAGAGCAAGTACTCGGAGTACTTGCAAAATTGTCTATTAAAGATTGAACAATAACCAGGAAAATGCAGGAGATTTCCTGGGGATTAATGAATAGCTGGGAGGAACTATTGACCTTCAGCTGGACTCCGGGCAGTTAACCTCAGCTACTTGCAACTTCCTACTTAAGAAAGGCCTGCATCAAGGTGGTAATTGCTTTTGTAGGGCACAAACATGCAAGAACACTTTAGGGTGATTGGATTTCAGTGCGCCTTTTGCTTCTGAAACTCTGTATGGTATCCTGTGGAGCATTTGGCAGCTAATAACCCAGCACTTGTACTGTTTAGCACAAGTCTTATTGCATTAACCAAACCGACTACAATAACATGGAAGAAGAAAAATTAATATTTTACTGTGTTTATAAAAAGCCTCTAAAAATCTGTAATAATTCTCAATCTGTAAGTAAAATTTACTGGGACTACAAGAAACTAGGGTGACGTCATTTTTTATTACTCCCATTTTAATAGTCCTTTAGAAATATTTACCTATTTTTATTTGAAGTATGTTAGTGTTTTACCTCCCTGCATGTCTGTATGAAGGTAGCATATCTCCTGGAACAGAGGTTACAGACAGTTAACAGAGTAAGCTTCCATGTGCATGCTGGGAACTGGACCTGGGACCTTTGGAAGAGTAGCCAGTGCTCTTAACTGCTGAGTCATCTCTCTAGCCTACCTACCATTTCTCTTGAAGGTAAGAATTGTCATTTTCATTTAATTTATCCTCAGGGGGAAAAATCCTCAATGTCCCTTTCTAAATAGTAGTTCTAAAAGTGAAATAGCTCCTTAGGTAAAAGTGTCATCATACAGAGGATGTTGAGGATGGCTCCACCCACAGTGGGCTGGGCCTTCTTATGTCAATTAGCAGTGAAGGAGGTGTCCCTTAGATATGCCCACAGGCTAATCTGATGGAGGCAATTTCTCTTTAGCTGAGGGTCCCTCTTCCCAGGCGACTCTGGTTTGTACTGAGGTGACAGACACCAAGCAACACAGCACTAATCACTATCCTTTCAACTTCAGTGAGAAAAATAATCTTCGTAGTCTTCGTAGCTAGGTTGGATCGTTGGTTGCCTCCCTCTTTTGGAAGCTTACATAATGCCCTTGTGGTACCATAAAAGTTACTCCACAGGGAATAGGTGTTCAGATCAGTTCCAGCTCAGGGGCCTCTTGGTCCTGTGTCTGTTGTACACAGTGTCATCCACAAGAGGGACTTGCCTTCCACTTCTAGGATTAATCAAGGTTACTAGCATAGGGAGACTCTTGGATAGCTCTGCCCAACAATTCATGCCCAGTGTTAGGGATTTTCTTAAATGACTGCTGGCTCTTAGAGTGAGCATTGTCTTCCCAAATGAGAAAAAATTAATTTAAATTATATGTACATGTTTAGACGCAGACTCACAAATGTTATTGGTTTTTAAATCTTTTTGGTAGGTTGTTAATAGTTTGGTATGTTATGGCTGTTTCAGACACCCTTGCTATTGTTTTTCTCTCCCCCTTCTTTCACCCATTTCCCCAGTCAGATCACTTCTACCTGGTTGGCGGCTATAACAATGGCCGACATGAGAGCGCAGCAGTAGTGTACACACCCTGGCAGTAACCAACAGCTCTTTAACCAGACTCTAAACCCACTCAACAAGGGGAAAATCATGTCTGGTACTGAAAGCCTAGCCAATTATCTAGGGCTGGTGACGTCATGGATCTCAAAGGAAAACCCATAGCTACCAGGATGCTAAGCCAGCATAATCCCTTACCATACTCCAAATATTCGTCCTAATACCCCTAGATGAGTGTTATCTTCACACCCCATCGATGAAACTTCTATTTAAAATAGACAAAGACCATGGCAGGAAAGAACAGTCACTCAAAATGAAGAGTTGTAGAGCACAGACCCAATGGATGCATCTACAAAACAATCCTGTGCCCAAGGCTCAGAGGACCTTGAGGAAGAAGGTTGAAAGAGTTGTAAGAGCCAGGGGATCAGGGAGTTTGGGAAACTGGGTGTCCTAGTAACATCAGAAGACCGACCAATAAAGTCTTGCCGACATGACAACCTACACTCAAGCAGGAAGAGAACAGTAGCAACAGGCATGCCCAAGTGGATGCCCATGAGGTGTCAACCCTACCTGAAGAACTACAGGCAACCAAGGAATGCTGAGAAGGGCTCAAAGAGTCTTCCCTAGGAAAGAGTACCAATGGTTTATCCAGTACCAAGAGGCCATCTCTGACAACTTACAAGTTACATTATACAGCCAGGTCATGTTTTATTTAGGAATCTCTCTCTCTATCTCTGTCTCTGTCTCTCTCCCTCTCTCTGTCCCTCTTCCCTCTTCTCTCTCTCTCTCTCTCTCTCTCTCTCTCTCTCTCGCTCTCTCTCTCTCTGTGCACATGTAACAACAATTAATGAAAAAAGAAGCTATGAATTTGAAACAGAGCTAAAAGGAACATTTGGGAATATTTGGAGAGAGAAGGAATGGGGAAGCTGGAAAAGATGTAGTTACGTTATAATCTCAAAAACAAAAAATAAAAAAATAAAAAGGAAGTACTCTTTGAAAATTAAGAAAATGTATTTGGCAATAAGCTCTTTCTGGTGCTGCTATGGTCACGTCCCGTGGGCTGGCTGCCTTACTCAGTGGGGCTTCACAGTCTCACTGTTCTTAAACACACAAGTCTAAGCAGGGCTGATGTCTCCCATAGCCTTTCTGTTTGACTTTCAGCAGTCTCCCGTGTGTCTGTGCTCTCCTCTGCTCTTCCTGAAAGCACGTGGTCATGCTGGACCAATGGCCTTCTTTTTCTCCTAGTATTTCTCATCTCCAGATATAGCAACAGCCTGGTTTATTAGAGTTGTGTGTGTGTGTGTGTGTGTGTGTGTGTGTGTGTGTACTTTAACATAGAGAGAGTATTTGGGGAATGTGTTAGTCAACTTTAGCTTAACCAGTGTCTGAAATAATCAGCTCTTTAAAGAGAATGATTTATGAGTTGTTTCTGTTGCTTTTACAGCATTGGCTTATAGAAACACAGCATACCATTGGCTTATAGAAACACAGCTTGTCATTGGCTTATAGAAACACAGCTTGTCATTGCAGCAGCATGTGGTGGCGCAGAGCTTCTCACCAATGTCCAGGAAGTAAATGACAGAGAAGAAGAGATCCAGAGCACTCTTCAAAGACATGCGTCCACTGACCCAAAGATCTCCCCAGAGGCTCTACCACAACCCACAGGACTGCCGTTGGCTTTTCCTTTTCCAAATTATAGTGGCGATCCACAAGGTCGAACATCACAAGGGGAGACTTGAGAGATTATCCAGGTGATGCTGGCAGTAAGAGCAGAGGCAGAGATGCTGCTGTGAGACCCGGATCTCCAGCACTTGATTACCATCAACAGTTTGATCTTCTTCAGACTTGGACTTGAACCACCGATGAGATCTCCTCTTCTTCCTTGTGAGGAATATGAACCCTTGAAAAACTCTGTGTAGGACGGCATCGGCCTCCTCTTCATCACCAGCCACAGTAGCAGAGTGATACAGCCTCCATTTCATCTCTGTGGCTATCTGGCGTGGTAAACATTAAAACATAGAACCAAACTTGCTATGGCCAGCATCTTCTGAGCCATATAGTATTAGCTGGGTGTTTTATCTCTCTGTTGATGATACCCTCACGAGATTTGGGCTTATCAGTTGCTAGTTTGACATTTATCAATTCTTTTCGGTCCTGGTTTCGAACAGTATTCTTTTTGTTTTTGTACTGTTAGTTTTGTACATAAACCCATTGTTAATTTTTTTCCCTCCCATTTGAGACATGGTTCACTAATAAAATGCTGAAAGTGGATAATGATTCTGAATTAGCCATTTGTGGAATGGGCAGTGTTAAGTAGGGCTTCAGGGGACCTGAGTTCTGTGTGTGTGTGTGTGTTTTTTTTTTTTTTAACTGAAAAATCTATAAACAGGCTGAACACTAATGGTGATTTTTGAATTTTTAGTAGTTTCAATATAACGAGGACACATGCCTTAATTTGATCTTTTAGTGCAGTGATAAATGTTGATGTTGAACACATTGCTACATTTATTGCAACAATGCATTATTTTCTGTAACATTACCCCTTCATTTCATAGATGTATGCAAGGAAAACCTTCTGTTTCATAGAATCTCCTCTCTGTATTCCTCTTCCCAGTCCACAAGCATGAGGCTGAGGAGCACATACCAAATCACAGTTTAAAAATTTTTTTCCAACCAGTATTCCCTTACCCTTCTCTAACTCTTTAGTAAGAACTTGACTGGAAGATGTTTTGCCTTAGTCACTGTTCTATTGCTGGGAAGAGATTTCACATTTTGATAGCTTAATAAGTTAACTAAGGCAACTTATTTTTAAAAAGCATTGAATTGGAGTTTTGCTTACTGTTTCAGAGAAAGGGAGAGAGATCTCATTATTGTCACAGTGGGGACATGGTGGCACTCTGGCAGACATAGTGCTGGAGAGAACGGGCTGAGAGCCACATTCTGATCTTCAGGCAGCAGACAGACAGAGTACTATTAGGAGCTTTTGAAATCCTGCCCCTAATGACACACCTGGTCCAACGGACCCACACCTCCTAATCCTTTTGTGACAGCTCACCAACAGGAGACTAGGCATGCAAGTATATGAGCCTATGGGAGCCAATCTTATTCAAACTACCACACACTTATATAACAAAATCCAGGCCATTGGGGCTAGTTTTAATGTCTTTCCATGAATTACAACCACTGGAGTGGGGAACCTCAGATGAAGAGCTGTCCCAGTGGCCTTAATTGATGCAGGAATACATACCCATACTGTGGGTGATACCTTTAGTTTCCCAGATTAAGGGGGGCAGGGAATGGCAGACAGGAGAGCATCTGCCTTTTGCTCATCAATGCTGTCTTAATTCAGTCTGCTGTTTGTGTTTCCTATTTGATATGGCAGCCAATGTTTTCAGGCTTCTATAGTGGACAAAGCACCAGCAGCTCTCTAGTACCCTTTGAGGTTTCCTGTACCAGTCTACTAAACCCAGCCAAAGTCACAGGCAGGGCACTTCCGGGGTCAGAAAGTGACCCGTGACTATCTCATTATGATACTAAAATAAGGTGGAAATTGAAGATGTTAGTGAAGCATTGGTGTGTGGAGAACCCCATGACGCAGACAGAGCATGCACAAGAAAGCCCTCGGCACCACGGAAGCTCCAGCTTCTTCGGGCAGGATCTTTCAGCTGCTCTGCTTTCTCCCAGCTCTCCTGGCTTCCTCCCGTGGGACAGTCTTTTTCTATTAAACTGCCCTTATTTCTGCCTCTACTCATGGACTCCTGTCCAGTCTTTGCTCCAGGACAAGGACTTAAAACCACCCCAGAGACGTTCAATGAAACCAGCCCTGAAGTGGAAATTTCTAGTTTCTCTGTAAATTCAGTTATGTCAAACGATGTTTTGCTGGGGCAGAGACAGGAAAGAAGGTTTTCCCGGAGCAGACACAGGTGAAAGGATACTTTGATACAGCAAATGTGAAAGGATCCCTGATGAAGGAGTGTAAATGCGACCCCGCAGACAGTAGGGGACGAGCACTGAGCATTGGTTTGGCTTGTTTCACCCTGTGAGTTTTCACTAATGACGCACATGTATTGGTTTGATTTACATGGAGCTGCTGAGCTCAAGTTGTGTTAATGCTGCCATTAAGAGCTGCTCATGACATTTTTGTGGCTTCTTGCTGCTTCTGAGGCCTCACCAAGGCTGATAGCAGGAAGAGGGAGAGGGTGTGGGGGAGGGGGAAGGAGGTCCAGAGTTGAATATTTGAAACCCCAAAGTCCACCCCATTGACATACTTCCTACAAAACTACATCTGCTCCAAGAAGGCACCTCCTAATAGGACATGGTGATTAAGTATTCAAATCTGTGAGCCTATGGGCGGTATTTTTATTAAACTGCCACAAATGGGAAGAAAATACTTTTTTTTCTAAAATATGCTCTTAGGTTCTCTTCAGGATTGAACTACAGCTGGTGGCCTGTGCCTGATGTCTGCCTGCCTAGATGATTGGACTGCAGCTGCTGAGTTGAATATAGTCTTTGCTATAGGACTAAACTGCTGAGAGAGAATATAGAGCTCACCCCCAAAGAACTATCACTGAGCAAGTCCACTACCCCATATCCTAATAACTTTTCTCTTCTACTACATCTGCTGAGTAATAGGCTAGAGGAGCAGCTGAACCCTTGTTAAAAGTACGCTGCAAAGATTTGTGCCTATGCAGCCTGTTGTGCCTCGCACTGCCTTCATATTTACTTGGTTCTAGCAGGTCATGTGGCCAAGACTGGTATCCATTCTAAGTCACATGGTGTGATGGTTTCTATATGTTCAGCCCAGGGAATGGCACTGTTAGAAGATATGGCCTTGTTGGCATAGGTGTGTCACTGTGTGTGGGCTATAAGACCCTCATCCTAGCTGCCTGGAAGCCAGTTTTCCACTAGCAGCCATCAAATGAAGATATAGAACTCTCAGCTCCTCCTGTACCATGCCTGCCTGGAGGTTGCCATGCTCCCTCCTTGATGATAATGGTCAGAACCTCTGAACCTGTAAGCCAGCCCCAATTAAATGTAGCCCTTTAAAAGAGTTGCATTGGTCATGGTGTCTGTTCACGGCAGTGAAACCCTAACTAAGACACAGGGCTAACATGATGTTACAGACTGAAAATATATATAATATTTCCACTTGGACAGAAGCAAATATTTAGAACAGTAATACAACTTACTACAGTTAGCTAAGAAGCAATGAGTAATGATGTTGGGTCCAGACTAGCCACAGTCTTGGTGAGTAGCAGAAAAATAAGGAAACAAACTCTTTCAGCATCTGTCTAATTAGTGAACGGCCCTCTAGGCAAGGCACATGCCGTTTAATTTAGGGAAAGGCAGAAGGAAAGTCAATGAGCATAGTGCTTTTAGAATGCCCCAAACGAAAGCTCTCCCATGTGGCTGCTAAACACAAAGGGGAGAATTAGTTTTGTATAGAAACAGAACCAACCAGATATGACTGGAACATGGGCAGCTGTCAGACAAGCTGAAAGGAAAAGCTATGCACCTGTATAGTACATGGATCTGAAATAAAATATATGGAACTTAGCTGAACAAGTTTGGGGAAAGACAGTTTGAGAGAAATTGCCAGAGAATCATGTCAGAGGGGAGCCTACTCATCAGCAGTCAGAAGAGCAACAGCAGACCGTCCCTGTGAAGGAGCCAGTATCTAAACCAGAGGATGATGAACTGGAGAAAGTCTGAGGCTCAACATACCTTCAGTGTATAGCACAGCACTGTCTTTGTCCATCTTCAGAACACCTTGTTGGTCAGAACTCCATGTGGTCAGTGTATTTATAAAAGGAACTTGCTAACAAAATGTAATCTAAGAAGGTCTTAATCAATGTTCTATTACTGTGAAGAGACACTGTGACCATGGCGACTTTCATAAAGAAAAATATTTCATTGGGGTTGGCTTACAGTTCAGAGGCTTAGTGAATTATCATGACAGAAAGCATGGTGGCACACAGGCAGACATGGTGCTGGAGAGGCAGCTGAGAGTTCTACATCCTGATCTGCGGGTAGCATGAAGAGAGAGATGGGGTGGTGGGGGAGAGAGAGAGGTCCTGAGTCGAATATTTGAAACCTTAAAGTCCACCCATTGTCATACTTCCTACAAAACTACATCTACTCCAAGAAGGCACCTCTTAATAGGACATAGTGATTAAGTATTCAAATCTGTGAACATATGGATGGTATTTTTATTAAACCACCACAAAGGGGAAGAAAATAGACTTTTTTTTCTAAAATATGCTCTGATTACAGTTTTCCTTTCCTGACTGTTCCCAGTTACTCCCCTCTAGCTCCCCAAGTCTAGATCCTTTCTCCTCTTCTGTGGCAGGGATGCCTGAGCACTATAAGACTGGTGTACACATGAACTCATAGACACTGAGGATGCATGTCCAGGGCCTCGGTTTCTACAATGCCTACGCAGATGGGGTCCTAGAGCTACAGTGAGAAGTAGACAAATAACCTCCATCTCTAATCCAAAAGATATTTTCAATTGATAACCTTGCAAATGAAAAACTGGTTTTCTCCAAGGATGTCTCACCAGGAAACAAACCATTCTTAAGGGTAGACCTCATTTCCAACAGAAGTTGGCCAACACAAAACAAGCGTAACACCATCAGAGGTTTGATAAAGTTTACTCAGGACATTTTGTAACCTAACAGGCCCTTTATGTATACACTATGGATTCCAGTTTTGTGTTTTAAGAGGATTCCTGTGGTTTGGTTTGCTTAACAATTTTCTTTATTTTTTTTTTCAGTTTTATATTGGTTATTTTATTTATTTCCATTTCAAATGTTATCCCCCCCCCAGTTTCCCCTCCACAAAACCCCTATCTCCTCACCCCTTCCCGCTGCCTCTATGAGGGTGCTCCCTCACCTGCCAACCCGATCCCACCTCATTCCCCTATCCCAGGGCATCGAACCTCCACTGGTCCAAGAGGCTTCTCCTCCCAGTGATCCCAGATAAGGCAACCCTTCTAACTGTGAATTGAAGTAATTTGTACATTTACATATGAACATGGACACACTGTGTATTCTTCATCCTTTCCCCCAAATGAGCTGAGCACTCATTTCTTTGCCTTTTCCGGATACACCATGTGCTAGGCTACAGTTTGCATTGTCCTAACCTCTTTCTAGCATCTAGAGCTTTGATAAAAGTTTGTAGAATCAGTTAACTTCCCAGCCTTCTGCTTTTCAGCCACGCACTAAGAATATATAAACACATTCCTAAGCAAAGCATTTGTATGTAGCATTGGCTGCTGTTGCTGGAGTGTGCGCATCCTATACACTGCTCAGTCCTCCGCATGGGCCGTTTTATTTTGTGTAATCCTCATAAAATTTTTGTAAGCTCAGCATTAGTGCTCTTGTTGTATTGATTATAAATAACATTGAGGAGGAGGGAAGACAGGGTAGGATTTAGGGAATTCATGAGTCTGCGAATGCTGTTGTCTTTGGGAGTATCTTCAAAAAGAACATGACGTGAAACAAATTGCGTTGGCCTGTGGAAGTGGATCTTCCATTGCTCCCTTCTTAAAAACATCCTTTCGTGAATACTAGGTATGCTCCAACTCATATCATCCGAGAGATCCCTTTTGGAGTTGAACAAAAAAGAAAATCCAATATAGCAGATAGTTACATAAGTATTTATAAAACCACACAAAGCAGTCAGAAGGGGAATTACTGGAATCCTCCGCATCCTAAAGGTAATAGTGTCTTGGTTTCCAGAAGCCTGTCCCATTAAATAAACACATGGTATGGCATTCTACTGAAGGGCAGGGGCTTTTAAGTGTTGGAAAATATTAGTGGGGTTCTCTGGGCAGACTGGAACATCTGAATCTCCAGCAGTGGTTGCCTCTGCTAAGAATGATGGATGTGGTTTGTGGAGGGGGGTCTCTTGTGCTGGGCATTTAGAGAGCACATTCCTTACTATTCCAGCAGCTTCAGGCAGGGTCTTATTGCTCCCGTTTGCTTAGCCTGAGTGGCAGAATAGGATGGTCCCACATCTCCTCTGCTCTCTGCCAGACAGCAGTTGGTCCACAGTTATGAAGAACAATAGAGATCTGCCTGCATCTGAAGACCACAAGGGTTTCAAGCTTCAGGGAGGAAGGAAGGTAGATTGTTTTACCTGCAAAAAGAGAAGCCCTCTGGACTCAAATAACTCCTCCCCATGGAATGGTCCCTCTATGAGTAAGTTTCTTTCCTTGGGCTTTTGGGCTTAATTTTTATATCCCTTGCATGATAGAATCATGTTGCTGTTTTCTCAGAAGACATTTGTACAGGCTGCTGAGTTCTGATGTTCCATAGTCACCGGTGTGGCTGGAACATTTTCTATTGATCTCCTGATGCCATCACCTTGAGCCTACTATGGCTTATTGCTTTTGTCTGCTGTCTGCCCTATCCTGACATCTATGGAAAATTGCATATGATGTGTGCAGTATTGGGGGCAATAGCACTTCTCACTACAAGTTCTCTTCAGATCTCCGTGGCTAAACAAATCTCCAACATCCGGGAACAAGGGCCTCATACCCCAAGGGTTCTCCCCATTCTTTAGACCATTGACCCTCTTTGCATGGCATGTGATAGGAGCTAAGATCTCATGTCTTCCCACAAAGCAGGTGCACATCAACCCTGGATGTCTTCAGGCCAACCTCTCTTTGGTCAACTTCTAGTCATGAAGTATGGCTGCTGGATGGTAATTAGCAAATCAGTTTGGGGTCTGACTGCAAGATGTCATAGTTTTTTATATGTGAAGAATGACCTCCCAACCAAGATACCCCTACTCTGACTCCTAGATATAAGAAACATTTTTATTAGCTTATGGCAATGAGACAGTTGTCATTAAGGTGATGACCCTTAAGCTAGGGCTTTCCTTATCACCAGTCTCAGGTGGAGTCCTGCTCTGGCCAGAGTCAGGATGGCCAATATAGAAGACAAGGCAACAGATGGAGGCTTCAAGACGATTCAGCCTATCAGTGTCAGACACAGGAGCCAAGGAAGACGTCTCACTTGCCTACACATCAGGGCAGAAGAGCTATGAGATGCTTCATTCTTTTTGCTTCCCCACTTATAAACTGTTGGTAATCTGTCAGGGCAGGATTAGAAACTAACACAGATGGTTCTGCCACCTCTTGAAAAACGAAAGGGGGGATTATCTCCATTGTTTGGGGCCTCAGCCAGGACTACATGGAAAGTCATACTCAATACCAAGTTGCAAATTTCCATTTTCTTAGTGAGTACATGGCCATCTGCTTCTGCTGCGTGGGCTCAAAGCACCTGATGATTCATGACGCACAACAGGTGGGGAGATGCTGGGTACATGAGAGATCAGGCAGGATGTCGTTAATATTCTCTCTACCTCTCTTCAAAGAAAACCCAATGTTAACTCTAATGCATAATAGTCCTCTATTTTATTGAGCTGTATATAGAGGAAATCAAAAGCTAACATTTATGGTCAGGAATTATGTTGCTAAAACTAATAGATTATAAATTCAACCTACTTAGCTTCACACAATGCATTTGTGAAGAATGTATAGTGTCCTATATGTTTTTCTTATGCCTACATTTCTTCATTTTTCTACAACAATGCACACAAGGGTTAATAAAGTTATCTCCTATTAACTTCATTATAGTTATGTAGCTAAAATTTGATTTAGAAAGATGTTACTGAATGTAAATTACATGTTTCATTTTAGGATTAGTGTTGGACAATTTGCCATATTTTCTTGTGGATGGAGGGATGAACTGAGACTCAAAAAATGCATAATAGGCATAGTAAAGGGGGCCATAAAATGAATTTTCTGAATTAGCATTTTAAGGGCTACAATGTCTTTGTCCCAAGTATCCACTAACCACCACCTTAAACAAAGTCTACTGTGGAGAAATCCTACCAGAGCTGCATTCAAAAGTTAGATTTTCTTGTTTTGTTTTTGTTTATTCTCTCTCAGACTTTGAGAGCCGGAGTTGGTTTTCAGATGAATCAGTCAGGATCTGCAAGGGAGTCCTGTGGTAACAAATAGCTTTCACATGTTAATAACTCAGCCCACTAAAACCCTGATGTCACTTATCACTGAGAGTCAGCAAGAAGCCTAAGGTCAGGGTGGTCAGAGAAGGAACCAGATGCTCCCATCTGCATCACTCCCAACACTGACAAAGAAATGGGTGAGAAGGTGCTGAGTCATGCTTGGCCTCTTTCTTAGGGTTTTACTGCTGTGAACAGACACTGTGACCAACACAACTCTTATAAAGACAGCATTTAATTGGGGCTGGCTTACAGGTTCAGAGGTTCAGTCCATTATCATCAAGGTGGGAGCATGGCAGCATCCAGGCAGGCATGGTGCAGGAGGAGCTGAGAGATCTACATCTGAAGGGTGCTAGGAGAAGACCGGCTTCCAGGCAGCAAGGAGGAGGGTATTAAAGCCCACCCCCACAGTGACCCACCTACTCCAACAAGGCCACACTTTTATATAAACCATGACAGAGTCCAAGTAATTAACTGGTTATATTCACTGAGCAAAGCCAGACACAGTCACTGTTTCTATAATAAATAGGAAGCAAAATTGGATCATGTACTTGGAAGCTAAAGTTAAAATACATTATTTAGCTAGCAGCACTGATTTTCACTACGATAGTATAAGACAGTCTTAAAACTTCTCTTGGTTAGGAGTGGGTTTGGGTGTTAAAGGAAATGGAGTTTCTTCTGAGGACATCAGTTGATTTTCACAGACTAGCTCAACCACTATGTACTTTCTTAATCTATATGATAACTAGACATTTTTTTTTTGGTCAGGTTCTTGAGCATAACTTAGCAAGTGCTCAGGGCTATTGGCTCTGCCCCTATCTCAAAAGCACCTCACTGCTAGTCTAGGAGTTAGGTAACCTACCCTTCTCTGACATCTGTCTACAGTGACATATGACATATGTTATGGTACACACTCAGTGTCGTGTCTAGTTAATCTTCACCTCAAGCAAGTCTGCAACACTCCAGGATACTTCACTAAGTCCTCAAATGCCAAAGTTTTACAATAGGATGTCAAGAGTTCAAGCTGCCTAATGAAAAGAAGCAATCGGTAGCCCTATCTAGCTGTGATGCCTATGGATAAAATGACCAGCAGCACAAGATTTCTCCAATGGCACCATCTCATGTTGGCAGTAACCAACAAATATCTAACTGGACCGAAGGTCTACTCAACATGAGGGAATCACGCCTAATTATAGAAATACAGTCAATGGCCTTAAAGTCATGGACCTTGCCATAGTCAGGGTTTATTATTTCTGCATAAAACATCAAGACCAAGAAGCAAGTTGGGGAGGAAAAGAATTAAGCCAGCTTACATCTCTTCCCTGATGCTCCATGAGTGACGGTAACTGCAGGTTATACCAAACATTATACACGGTGTTTGTTTTTGCTACCATACATGCATTAAAGGCCAGCTTATAAACTAGTAAGTGACCAGTAATACTAGTAATGGCATCAACTGAATGCAGGCACTCTCATAATAGAACAGGGTGTATCACTCCCTGCCTTACTGTGGCTGTGTGATGAAGCCCATGTAATGAGATGAAGGAAAGGGAATAATTCGGCACTTGATGTACTCTTCGGCCATGGCTGCAGATTTGGACTATGATACCTGTATTAGTTGGGGTTTCTATTCCTGTACAAACATCATGACCAAGAAGCAAGTTGGAGAAGAAAGGCTTTATTCAGCTTATACTTCTACATTGCTGTTCATCACCTAGGGACGTCAATACTAGAACTCAAGCAGCTCAGGAAATAGGACCTGATGCAGAGGCCATGGAGGGATGTCACTTACTGGCATGCTTCCCCTGGCTTGCTCAGTCTGCTTTCTTATAGAACCCAGGTCACCAGCACAGGTGGGTCACCCACAATGGGCTGAGCCCTCCCACCTTGGTCACTAATTGAGAAAATGCCTTACAGCTGGATCTCATGGAAGCATTTCTTTAACTGAGGATCCTTTCTCTGTGATTAACTCCAGCTTGTGTCAAGGTGTCACAAAACCAGCCAGTACAATACCCAAACTAGTGTGTGATTCTTTTTCCTTTTCATAATTTCACAGATATAAGATTTATTCTTATACCCACTGTCTTAGTTAGGGTTTTACTGCTGAGAAAAGACACTATAACCAAGGCAACCCTTATAAAGGACAAAATTTAATTGGGGCTGTCTTACAAGTTTAGGGGTTCAGTCCATTATCATCATGGTAGAAACCTGGCAGCATCCAGGCAGGCACGATACAGTAGGAGATGAGATTTCTACATCTCCATCTGAAAGCAAACAGGAGGAGAGAAAAACTCTAAGACAGCTAGAAGAAGGGCTCAAAGTCCACCCCACAGTGACACACTTCATCCAACACAGCCACACCTCCTACTGGTGCCACTCCCTGGACCAAGCATATTGAAACCATCACAACAACCTCAACCTTTACTTTTCTTTGCTTATAAAAACTTTTACCTTATCTTTTTAAGACTGAATTATGACTTCTCTGGCATATGCTAATTGTTATTATTAGTTCTTTTGTGACTTAATCATTAAACAAGATAAAAATTTTCTGAATTCTTAGCATTTGATATTACAACATTGATAATACACTGACCAAGAAGTCAGCCACAAAGGTTGGTAGGTCCTAAAAAGATTTTATCAACCTAGAGGAAATTGCACACTATTTACAACTAAAACACCAATGTATTTCTGGAGTTTTTTATTTAATATCTTTAGAACATTGCTGGCCATGGATATGTGAAATCTCAAAAAAGCAAAGCTATAGATAAGAGGTAGCTAGTGTCTTGGTGGAAAGGGTTTCAGATGGGCTTTCCATCTTGTAGGGCCAACACTGGGAGAGTACCAACTAGAAATTCATTCTGCTTCAGGCATCTTCATTTTCTCTCAAAACAGGGAAGAAATACAGACACGGTACACCACAGGTGTCTGTCAATGCTCTCATATGATGTGGGTCCCATAGGATCACAATAGAGCTAAAAAGTCCTTATTCTCCTGGTAGTTCATTATGCTTTCTCTATGCCTAGTCATGCAAGAGTAGCTGAGAGTGTGTCATCATTACCTGTAGGATTCCATACAGTGCCACACGTGGTTCCATTGCATGGCTTAGCAATAGGCTGTCCCAGAGGCTAATCTATGAAGTATTCGATAGCATCTAGGTTTGTATAAGCATATTATTTGACTTTCTCACAACTTAATTACGTGATAATCGGCTTCAGAATAGCCCTGCTATTGTGCAGTGAGTACCTACAATGATTGGGTGCTCGTGATACTAGATTATGGAGTGTATTTAGTAACATGATAGACCAACAGTTGAAATGCTACAGAACTGCTTGTTTTTCCCCCTCTCCTTGGTCTTAGTGTCCCTCTTCCTTCTTGCCCAATACTCCTATCTTCCTTCAGCATCCTGAATTCTCTGGTAGGTTCCTTACACCCCTGAGAGGCATCTCTGCCAATGCCAGATGGCCCTACTCTGATTCACTCTTACTGGACAGAGGATAAACACACCAGATATTGCTTAGACACCTTGACATTTTTACTCAAGGAACTACTTTACTTCCCAATGAATTCATGTGAAAATGGGGCTGTAAAGCCCATCTTTGAAACAGCTACTTATTTCTGTGTTTAAATAAAAATAAAGGGAGTAGGGATAACATGCCCCTGTGAAGTTCCCCTCCAGGTGATAGCATACCCCTGTGCTGATCCCTCCAGGGGATCGTATGTCCCTGTGCAGGATCCCTCCAGGGTCAACAAACTGTACAGCTAAGTGTGTGAAGCAGAGACCTTCTCCTGTCCTTTTGTGTATATGGAATGGCAAAGAGGAAGACCTGGAAAGTAAGATGGGCTTAGAGGATGAAGGGTGTGTGAGTCTGTTTTCCTGACTTGAGGACCCTTGAGACTCCATGGTTGACAACTCCTTGTCCTGAGCAACTTGTGCAGCAAGAAACTGAAATACTTGTTTTTTAACATCATTTGCTAGATCAAAAGTGCCCCCCCACTTTCCCTCTTCCTCCCTCTCCCTGTCTTCCTTTTCCTCCCTCTCTCTTTCTTGCTTTCTCTCTTTCAGGTCTCATGCCCTTATTTGCAAAATGATAGCATTAGTGAAATCAGTTCCAGAGCCCCAAACCCAGGGACCTGGGCTGTTTTCTTTTAAGCAAATGAAGATCTCAACTGAAGCCAAAGGCCAACTGAAAGAAGACTTCCCATTGGTATAGAAGGTGTATTCAATTCTGAGCAGCCATGATATGCTGGGGGCTGAACTTGGGCATTTGGGATAAATCAGAGGATAAAGAAGAAAATTCACTAGTTCCCTAGAACTAACATTCTAGCAATGGGCAGACTGGAACGTCTGTCTGAGTATTAGACAGGGGTCACCTCTGGTAAGAATGACACATGTTGTTTATGGAGAATTTGCCAGTGCTGCGGTTTTAGGCATTTATTTTAATCTTTACAGCTAGCTACTTTATGATGTGTATCATTCCCATGGTATAAATAAAAACACAGAGGTTTTCTTAGGATGCTTGTGGTTATTCACTTATTTTTAAATGTAGAGGAAATGAAATTCTACCTCCACATATCCCCCCTCCTCTGTGTTCATTTCTTTGCTCAAAATGGCAGATGCCCTTTTCCAGTGTCAGACTGGAGTGTCGCGTCCACAGAACACCTTGAACCACACTACTGAGAGCCGACTTGGAGAAAGCCATTGGTCGTTCTTTGATGTTAACTCAATCTGGTTTTCGGAAATCTAGAAAGTAAGCCATGATTCATGTGCCGCATTGCTTTTCCAGCTGAAATGAGTAAACAATACTCCCAGGGGTAAAGGGATGGGCGTAAACAGCATCTCTTCATCTTCCTGATGCTACAGCAGTCACCGGATCCAACGCTGAGCTCTGGCAGCTCTAATGCTGGCATCAAATTTGGTGTCTCGAGCCGTGACTTCATTCTGTCTAGCCCGACTTCCTGTCTCATTGTTTGAGTTGAACATGAGGGGCTCTGCCTCTGAAGCCCTCTGTGTTTATTGATCAGACCCTGTCATCTTCAAGATGGTCGTCCGTGCAATTGAACCCTCCACCTTCCAGGCCTCTCGCTCTGCTCATGGCGACCCCCAGACAAGCCTTTCACCTGGCCTGTCAGAGTAACGAAGGCTTGATTTCAATACTTTCCCTCATTTTTCTGTTCACTGCTCTGCGGGGTTAATGCAGATTCCGAACGTCAACAAGCAGCTGTTAAACATGTCATTAACACTGCTCTGGCTGTAAATGAGACTCTGCTACTGGGATTTCTCTGTGAGCTATAGTTTTGTGATGAGCTTTGTCAATCACAGCTGACCTGCTGTGTACCGAATGGAACTCAGATTATCTCTCTCTTTTTTTTTTTATTTTTTCTTCCTCTGACTCTTGTCATTTTCCCCCCACAAAGAATTGCTATTCTGCTCCCCCAAAGATTGATTACTTGCACAAATAAGAGACTCTGAGACATTAATACAAAATTCACAGGCTTTTCTTTATCTCCAACCTGCAACTCCCTCTACATTTCCTCCTGGTAATTATGTTAGAACTGTATACACTAGGAATTGCCCATCTGATTATTATGAAACTAGTTTTTTTTTTTCATGACAAAAATGAGCTTAAGTCTTGTTTTTTTTCCCCCTTTTGGAAAATGATCAGCGCTTCACACCGGATGGGAGAGAAGGAGATTAAATCCAACTTGCTTTCATCCATGAACGCTTTCATCTCTTTTTCAAACACACACACACAAAAAAAAAAAAATGATTGCCACCGCTATAAGCTGCCATACATAGTAGCAGAAATGGATAAGGGAATATTGAAAATTCTGTAAGCAACAGTGGGACATAATATAGGTCCCTGGCACCCACGGAGTGACATGTGCTTCAGTCTTCCGTACTGCCAATGTCAAGAGTTTCATATTTCAAAGGAAGCCTTCCCTTGAGATGTGACATGACGGCCTGGGGAATACAGCAATCCCACCTCTCTTTGATTTGGACCATGTTTAATAGATGATTAAGCCGAAAACAGTATTTACCGAGCCTAATAGCTAATGGCGACAGTGAAACACCACCAAAGTGTTGGAAGCAGAGCTGTCATTTCACCAAGTACCATCTTACAATGTGTAAATAAAAGGAGGAAGTACACACACACACACACACACACACACACACACACACACACACACACCACATTCACGCAGGCAGGCACTAATGTAGCCCAGTGAAATTAACACTAACTTAATTCCCAAATCTTATTCTTAAATGTGTCGCCTTGGATGCTCACAGCCAACCATTTAACTGAGAACAGGGTCCCCAGTGGAAATGTTAGAGAAAGGATTGAAGGAGATAAAGGGTTTTGCAACCTTCAGAACAGCAAGCAATACCAACCAACCAGAGCTCCCAGGGACTCAGCCACCATCCAAAGATGGACAGACCTATGGCTCCAGCTGCTTATGCAGCAGAGGATGGCCTTGTTGGGCATCAATGGGAGAAGAAGCCCTTGATCCTGCCAAGGCTAGATGCTCCAGTGTAGGGAAAAGCCAGGAAGGGGAGGCAGGAAGGCGTGGGTGGGAGGGGGGAGCACCCTCATAGAAGCAGGGGGAAGTGGGATGGTATAGAGAGTTTATGGAGGGGAAACCAAGAAAGGGGATAACATTTAAAATGGAAATTTAAAAACTCCAATAAGAAATGTGCTGCCTTTTCAGAGAGTATAGATGAATTGCTGCTGTGTTGATTAGGTACTGCCAACACAAAGCTGTGTAATGGAACCACAAAACCCTCCGTGACCCTTGACAGGAAGCATTTTGTGTTTATGAGTTTAGCATCGACTGTGGCATGACTAGATAGTTCTTCTGGACTCAGGCTTATCAGTTTAGGGATTGGGGCCTTGGATGCTTTCACTTGGACAGACAGGGCAACATGGTCCTGCTCTGAGAATCATTCATTCCCCCACAACCTAGTCTAAGTACCTCAGTTAAACCACAGGGATGAAATGTTGAAATTTCAAACCACCCCCCCTCCACACACACACACACACACACACACACACACACACACTTAAATCTTACACTTTTGGCTCAACAAAAGCAGAAGAGGTAAAGGAAGTGTTGTACTTTTGTGGTAAGAACTCCAAAGTCACATGGTAAAATACCTGGCAGCCGGGGAGACATTTACAACAAGTTTTTTTGTTGTTGTTAATTATGTATTTGCTATTAAATGTCTTTAAAAGGAAGACTGGTCACACTGAATTGGGCGAGTTTTCAGTTTATCTTCCTTCTTTATGGCCTTGAATTACATGTGCATAAAAAAAATAGTGTCCAAACGAGATACAAGGAAGAAATGCATTTTCCTCACATTTAGAATTAAGGGGCAAGTTCAATCCTAGGTCACTGGGGAGTACAATCTTTTTTTTCAGACTCCTGGCTTATTTTCTTCTGCGTAGGTGTGAAGACGGAGCCATGGAGAGGGGAGGGGGCCACTAATAGAGAAATATAAAAGGGCGTGACTGAAGGGTGTGGAGAGTGCGTGCCAACAGAGGTAGTGAGGGGTTGCCAGCTTCAACCTGGAGGCTTTATCCCATCCCAATTCCATCACGGACAGCGGAAGAGAGGAGAAGAAGAAAGACCTTCCATGGATCACTAAGGTGATCACTAGGCAGAGTCTGAGACCCAAGGTTATTTGGGAATTTCATATTTCGACTCATTTCCATTTCACGAGGCCCAAGTAGTTCTTAGTATTCAATTTTTTTCTCCATTGATTTTAATTAAGCTCACCATAGGCTAGCAACCCTGATGAACAAGGAGAGTCTTTTCTATCAAAAAGCTATCTCGCTTCGGAGGCCGGGACTCTGGGGCTCACCCACATCTTATTCAAAGCGTTTTTACACTTTCATCGTGTGGTGTGGTCCTTAGAATGTGAAATAAAGACACATTCAGCTGCTACACTATAAATATTTTCCACTCTGTAACTGTGAAAATTACCATATCATTCCTGATTCAGGCTCCTCATATGGAATCTAGGATCAGTGTTAAGTACTGTGTGTGCAATGACTCTCCAGGGAGTGGTGCTGGGTGAGTTCATGATGGGACATGCTTGCACAGTTCTACTGAGGTGTCCAGTCACATGGTCTCCTGCTTCCTGTCACCTCCTCATGTTAATGTTCTAATTCTGCGTCTCTAGAGCTTGAACAAGGACCACATGAGTCATCCAGCGTGTGTGGAATCTAATCCATGTATTATATTACTTGATGTGAAGTTAATGTTTTCCCTCTCCCTGTTTCTCTCTATATATATGTATGTCTATATAATTACATATTGATATATTATATGCTGATATATAAGTACAGATATATATTATTGAACATACAATTGTATATAATATAAATTTATATCACATGTTTATATACTTGTATAGAATTTAATTAAATATGTATATGTATTTTGGGGGCACAGGGTTTTTTTGTAGCTCTGGCTAACCTTAAACTCACAAGGAACCTCTTCTTCAGCCTCTAGAATGTTTGGGTTACAGCTCCCTACTTTCGCCAGGCTGCTGTCCTATCTTTATGATGAAGAATTTCAAGACAAAAATCTCCCCACAAAATTCTAACTTGCTCCAGCGATGCTTTCAAAGATGGGGTGAGTTTTTATTGGAGCAGTGATGCTAACTCTTCTAGAAGCACAAGATCATGTCTTGGCACGAACTCTCTGCATAGAAAAATACATGTACATTGTCCAGATCTCAGAAAACATTTTCAGGTGGAAACGATAAATGTGGTGTCCCTAATGGAAGCAGAAGGAGAA
Source organism: Micromys minutus (assembly GCF_963924665.1). Lineage (NCBI taxonomy): Eukaryota > Metazoa > Chordata > Mammalia > Rodentia > Muridae > Micromys > Micromys minutus. Next base: position 82,530,849 of record NC_137974.1, read on the forward strand.
GACAGGGGATGTGCAGATATGACTGGACAAGGCCACTGAGCCAAGACTCCTGACAACCCCAGTCATTCTCAGCTCTGTGATTCTGACAAAAACAGGAAAGAAACAGAGGGAAGGATGGAGGAAACAAGAAAAAACTAAAAAACAAACTGACTCCTTCAGTGATTCAAAACATGTTTATTTTTAGTGGGGACAATTCATTATCTCTAGCCAAATAAAAACAACAACAACAACAACACACACACACCCCAATTCAGTGTCATCAAATAGTGATGCTTATGTTTTTCTTCTTATTGGAAATAGATATTTTTTCTTATAACATATTCTGATGACAGTTTCCCTTCCCTATAATCCTCACAGCTCTTCCCTACTTCATTCTGTGCCACACCCTTAGTGTCTCTCATTATAAAACAAACAGACTTCTATGAGATAGCAACATAATAAATATAATATAATACAATACGATAAGAGAAAAACAAAAACTAATACATTGGAATCAGATGAAATGAAAAGAAAGAAGATAGAGAGACATCATTTGCAAACTCAAAAATCCCATACAACCACTAAACCAGAAATTATAGTTCAAGGGGCTTGCAGAATAAAAGGGAGAAGAAAAACATATAAATAAAATAAAATAAAAGTAGTAAGATGAGATTTTAAAAGTTATGGAAGCCTCTCTTTCTCTCTCTTGCCCTCTCTTGCTCTCTCTTGCTCTCTCTTGCACTCTCTTGCACTCTTGTGCTGTTCCTCTCTTGCTCTCTCCCACTATTGGCTCCTCTTCCCCTTCCCTTCCCCCCTCTCTCTCCACATGCTCATGGCCAGTCTCTACTCCTCTACTTCTCTATTCCTCTTTTCTCTCTCTGCCTCTGCTACCCTCTTAACTCCCCCATGACCTGAATAAACTCTATTCTGTACTTTAAAAAAAGTTAAGGAAGAGCCCTGCCATGACAATTAGGAGACAAGAATCCTCCAATGAGGCTATTAGGCTCATTTTGTGTTTGAAGCTACAGCTGGGGCATGAGCCTATCCTTCAGAAGAGTTTGTTCCCTCCATTGGAGGAAACTAAATGTTCCTTTGTAAGTGGCTATCATGCTGTCTTAGTCAGAGTTTCTATTCCTGCACACACATCATGACCAAGAAACAAGGTGGGGAGGAAAGGGTTTATTCATCTCACACTTCTACATCACTGTTCATCACCAAAGGAAGTCAAGACTGGAACCCAAGCAGGTCAGGAAGCAGGAGCTGATGCAGAGGCCATGGAGGGATGTTACTGGCTTGCTTTCCCTGGCTTGCTCAGCCTGCTTTCTTATAGAACCCAGGTCTACCAGCCCAGGGATGGCACCACCCACAATGGGCTGGGCCCTCCCCCCTTGATCACTAGTTGAGAAAATGCCTTACAGCTGGATCTCATAGAGGCATTTCCTCAACTGAGGCTTCTTTCTCTGTGATAACTCTAGCTTGTGTCAAGTTGACACAAAACCAGCCAGTACACATGTGAAGGTAGCTTCTGGGTTTGGGATGGGTGTGTGTCTACTTCTACCTTCAACTCTAGGACCCCACCTAGTAGGTGCCCCTGCAGGTCCTGTGCATGTCCCATGGGTCTCTGTGAGTTTTTAAGTACATGGAAGGCCTTCTTTCCTTGGCTTGTTTCCATCCTTTCCAATCCTTACACTCCTTCACATCTTCTTCTAAAACCTTATCTAATCCCCATCCTCCAGGGGAGAATACTGATGGAGAGATTCCATTTTGGGCTAAGTCAGTATTTCTCAACCTGTGGATATCAACCTCCTTGGGGGATTATACATCAGATGCTTACATTACGCTCTATAACAGTAGCGAAAATGCAGTTACGAAATAGCAACAAAATTACTTTATGGTTGGGCTACACCACAATATGAGGAATCATATCAAAGGGTCACAGTATTTGGGAGGTTAAGAATCTGTGGGCGAAGTGTTCCAAGTCTCTCAGCAACTCATTTGTTGCCACCTGCTTCAGGAGAAAGCTTCTCCGGTGAGAACCAAGGTATTGATCAATGAGTATAGAAAAATATCACTAGAAGTCACTTGATTGATACTTTCTATTTTATGGATAGTATTTTGTTTTCCTGTAAGTATCTAGGGTATCTACTCTCTGGTTCTTGGTCAGCCAAGCAGTAGTGGGTATGGGCTCCATCTTGTGAAGTTGGTTTTAAGCCAAATCATATATTGGTCGGTTACTCCCACAAGCTTGGTGCCACCATTGCCCTAGCATATCTTCCAGGTGAGACACTTTTGGCCTTTCATCTAGTCTCCATCCCTACAGTTACCTGGCAACAGCCAGGTGTGCCTGGCTCACTATAAAAGGGGCTGCCTGTCCCCTCCTCACTCTCTTGCTCTTTTCTCTTCTCCTCTTGCTCCTGCTCTCCCTCTCTCCCTATATCCCTTCACCCTCTCTGTCCATGTGCTCATGACTGGCCTCTATTTCCCCCGTCTCTCTGCCTTTCTCTCAACTTCCCTCCCTATGCCCCAAAGTAATGCTACTCTATACTAAACCCTATATTGTCCATGTGGCTGGTACCTCAGAGAGAAGAGATGCCTCAGCAATGGCCCATAAAGGAACCCTCTTCCCTGACACCCTATCACGCCTCCACCAAACATATTTCTGGCTTTTCATTCTTTTTGTAAAGCATGACAGAGCCCATTGTAGATAAAATAATTTGTAGATGGGTTGGTGTTTATGTTTCTCCTTTTGTAGTTTTCAGGGTGACTTCCTGTACCAAAGGCTCTAGAACATAAGGGGGAAAGGATTTGTGTAGGTACCTGCTTGACTTCTCCATGTTCAGTGGGTTGTATAGGTGTTGACATAGGGGGGAAGGCTTTGTGTAGGCACCCGCTTGACTTCTCCGTGTTTGGTGGGTTGTGTAGGCGTTGTCTTCTGCAGTAGGGCCTTGCTGTCAGGTTGTGGAGAACAACCTACAGTCTTGGAAACAGCATGGGCTGTTTAGCAGTTCCCATGGAGACCTTTGGTACAAGTAAATTAGATGTTTACACTAATTACTTCTGGTAGTAGACACTTTTTGATAACAAGTGATGATACCCAGTTGGGGCTCTGTCTTCCCCCACTATTTGGTGACTTCATTGGATCACCTTCATATATGTATATACTTTAGGAAGCTTCTAGTATATTAGTTTTTCCATACTGCCCTTCAAATGGCCCTTAATTAATTTTATCTGTCTCTACCCATATTTCCTCCTTTTTCCCTCCCTGTCTTCACTTGGGCCTCGCATTCCAGTGTCCCATCACAAATGTCCACAGCTATTATTATGTGACCATTTGTATGAACCTGAAGAAGGGATGCTACTGAGCCACATGTACCTAGCTCAAAGCTCAATCAAACTGACATGGGGCAGCCAGGAGGTATGTGGCAACATGGTCGCTGACTTTCTAAGAAGAGCAAATTCACAAGACAGCAAGAGTAAGACCTCAGTAGAAGAAACCTTTCATAGACATAGAGTCAAGGGTGAGGTTATATTCATGTGTAGTTGTCTGTTATAAGCCAATGAGACAGTCTCGCTCAAAATCAAAGAGAATAAACAACATTGACCTGCTGGAGGTTAGTGGGTGCATATTACACACAACAAACAAAAACATTGAAGTGACTCATGATTTCACTGCTCAGAGACAGATACTATTAAAATTTCAGTATGTAAACACTCACTTTTCAAAGCATTGTTTTACCTTTCCTTAGAGATGTCAGTTCAGAATATGTGCTTCTGTGACCCTTTACTCAGGAATGTATTTATTAAAAGGAAAGGGTTTTTTATTATTTAACTAATGCATATCTGAGTTTTTTTTTTAAAAAAAAAAAAACACCAGTGTCCACTTCAAATAGCCTATGATCTCAGTTCCTGAAGGTAAATACTCTTATAGCATGCATTATAATATTAGAGCACTATATATATATATATATATATATATATATATATATATATATAGTAATTTGATTGCTCCATACTTTGTTTGTTTTTTTAATAGTATTTTATTTTCCCCTAGATCTCTACGGTATCTACTCTCAGGTTCTTGGTCACCCAAGAAGCGTTAAGTACATAGAGAAGTATATCTGATTTCTATGTTCATGCCCTTTGGTAACACAACTTCTCCTATTGCATTCATATAAACTCATTGTAAGCAACATTTTCCCATGTGTGACATCCAGTCTCTACAGGAAACAACTTACAGCTGATTTCTACCAAGGAACTCTACTGAAATTTTACCTTTGACCAGTACCACGTTTTGGAGTATAACACCAAGTTTCTACATTCATTAAAGTTAATGGTCATATTAAATATTATAGCGGAGCCTTTCAGAACTAATTCCAATATTTCTGTAAATGTGGTTTAGATAATGTGACCTCATGCTCAACCCGATAGGAACTGATCAGACAAGTGTGAGAACAAAGGCAGCTCTTCCTCAGTAAATAAAGACCTGGCTATTTTGTTTCTCCAAAGTTGTGACACTGAGCTTTGTGGTTTTATGTTTGGACTGAGTTATGTAGCAGTGTCAGACAATGACTACAGGCGTAGATGCAGGGGGACATTTATATTATTTAAGTAGGCCTGGTGCAAAAATCAATGCTTAATTATTTATTAGAAATTTTTCTGATAAGTAAGGACTATGATGCTAATGTGTCATAAGTATTAATATTAGGCTTACCTTTGGAATCCCCTGTCTCTTTCTGAGGACAAAATTTCTATCTCTAGTATCATTTTATGTGTTTGTCTTTTGCCTCCATGTGTGTCTGTGTGCCGGGTTCCTGCAATGACAGTGAGAGTCAAAATACTGCATCAGATTCCCCTGGGAGAAGGGTTACAACCTGCTGAAAAATGCCTTGTGGTTGCTGGGAATTGAACCTGTGTCCCCTGGAAGAGCAGCCAGTGCTCTTAACCGTGGGTCCATGCCTCTGTCTCCCCACAATATTATTTCCTCCTGCCCGCCCAATCTATCATCTTGACAAAGCTTTCTGGCTAACCACAGCAATGTGATCCTCTCCTCAGTGTGACTATGCAGAGCAGAGGTTATTAACCCTCCTAATACTGCAATCCTTCCTGGGTGACCCTCAACCATAAAATTATTTTTGTTGATACTCTTATGAATTATAATGTAAATATCTTTGCGTTCTAATGCTCTCAGATGAGGGACCCCATAGAAGGGTTGAGAAACAATAATTTAGTGTAATATAAAGTTAATAACAGCAATGATTATTTTTAAGTGTATACTGGATATTATGAATCCAAGTGAAGACCATGATCCTACAAAGCACTCACTATAAGTAGACTGCATGTCTTCATGTGGTTCATATAAAGCATTTTATACATTACCACACTTTACTGAACCATTAGATTGTGTTAGGTTATATGAGAAAATTGCACCTCACGGTATGGTACTCAAAGCAAATCTGTGAGCTTTAGTCATAATGTGAGACCAAAGCCAGCCAGAGGCAGGCAGCTGTGTGGTCCCACCAGATTAGCACTGTGGGGTGGGGGTTAGGAAGGGAGAGAGAGGGAGAGAGGGGTAGAGGGAGAGGTGAAGGGAGAGAGAGAGAGAGAGAGAGAGAGAGAGAGAGAGAGAGAGAGAGAGAGAGACAGAGACAGAGAGAGACAGAGAGAGACAGAGACAGAGAGAGAGAGAGAGAGAGAGAGAGAGAGAGAGAGAGAGAGAGAGAAAGGGAGGGAGGAAGAGAGGGAGAGAGAGAAGGAGGAGGAGGATTCCATCAAATTCCCTGGGCATTGGAGTCACTGGGAAAGTCTTTGTTTTTGGTCTCTGGTTCTAATGCAAAAAATTCTGTTCTTGTTGCCTAGGCTGGAATAGCTGGGACAAGATTTTTAGCAGTGCCTTCATTGGTTCTAGGAGGCTAGTTTCTTACTCCAGTGTGACACTTTTTGACAGTGTAGGTTGGGTGTGGCTTCTTTCTCATCACTGTCTCAGGGACAGGTCTGGTCTCAGACTTGTCCAGGAGTAAGAATGACCCAGGCGCTTGTTTAAAATCAGCTCCATAGGATCCTCTTCTCACAGAATCAGGATCTTCAGCAATTTAGACAGCGAATCAGCTCAGCTCTTGGGACAAGCCCACTCAGGCAAGACAGACTGATTGCATTCCGAGTACAGATCACGGTACACCCTTAATAATCTCTGAGATAGACACTATGCCCACCACTGGAGACAGCGAGGGTTTACAGCTATAGTATGAGGCTTTGGGATACATGCTGGGGTGATTCACAGGAAGCACGCACAGTCTGCAAAATGAGCATGGGTTTCCCAACAGCCCCAGAGTTCTCTGAGAATGCCTCCTTTTATTTATTCCTTGTGAAATGCGCTCTTAACTTAGCTCCCACATCTTAATTACTTAAAAAATCTCATTTGTAAGGATAGTCAAATAAGCCCAGATCCTCTGAGGTTATTTGGAGGGTTTTATTTTGTCTTTTTTTTTTTTTTAAACTCCAGCAGTTCATTTCATATTCTCATTGTCCAAGGAAACTGGAAAACTGGAGACCCCATCCAGCTGATGGATAATTTGAGTTCTGGTTTCTCTCTCACCGTGTAGATGGTCAGCTGATGAGCAAGTCTAAATGTCTCTGTGTTCTTAGTTCATGATTCTAGAAGCTTGACAGACCTTTGCCCTGCCCTTGTTCTCAAGTACAAGTCGTCTCCCACAACAAGGCCGACAGCTGGTTTAACGTTACCCAGTTACCGATGAGTCTCCCTGTGCGCAGGTGAAAAATATGGTGGTGTAGCCAGAGTAAAGGTGCTTTTTAAGCAAATGGCTAGGTAGAGTATCTTTATTTTACCCCACTCTATTACAACGCAGGTTATTTTTGACACCTCTCAGAACATAGAAACTGACATATAAGAAAAAGGTTTCTTCTTTTGCTAATCATTTTATACGAGTGCTTTATGTAAGTTCTAACGGCTATGGGGATTATAATTCAGTGCGCTGGAGGAGCTGACTCTGAACGACAGCGAGAGCTTCACTGGACTGGGAATTACCGCAGCTGTCCTTAGCGTGCAGAACCACGGATGCCAGTTTCCCTTTGCAACGTAGGATATGTCAGAATATGCAGGCAGCATCTGGCCCCTCCCCGCTCCCCCACTCCCGCCCCTGTCCGAAATCTCTCACCTCCCTGTGCACGTGGCTCTTACGGCTCCATTCCTGGAGTCTGCGACGAAGGGTCAGTTGCTTAGAGAGGGCCCGTACCGCTCTGTAAGGATGCGGTTACTGCGTCGACCGAGTCTGCCCATCTCTTCCTCTCCTGCGTGTTGCTCAGCACAATTTGTAGCTGAGTAGTTAAATGTGTCGTCCAATGGACTTCTAATCCACACCGACAGGGTTAACACTATCCTTGAACACTCCATCTCCAGGGGTTAACCATGCAGTAAATGTTAGAAGGTGAATAAATGTATTGTTTCTTTCCTTCTGGGAAGGCAAAATAAAGCTTAGTAAATGTTTAGATCCTCTGCACATGCATTTTTCTTTTTGAGGTTGTGATATAATCACATAATTTCCCTTTCCCCTTTTTCCCCTTCTGTATACCTTCCTCGATCTTTTTCAAATTCTTGGCCTCTGTTTTCATTACCTTTATATACATTCACAACATGTATATGTATATGCAAATATATATGCAAATATGTATACATAGGCATATGCAAATATGTTTATATACATATGTCTATGCTTACCCCTAAGTGTAACATTCTCAGCCCATACAGTGTCCCTTGGATGTTTGATCTCAGGAGTAAACATTTTGTATTGGACAGATAACCAGTTTACTGTGCCCTGTGTAGGGTCAGGTCCTGATGGGCTTTCTCCGGTCCACCGTGGATCGTCTGTGGTCCTTGGTCAGCCCATGCTTAGGCAATCATGTCGGCGAGACTTTGTGGCTATAGCTTCTGACATTTCTAAGAGACACGATCTAGCCAGAAACTCCACCCACCGCTTCTTCCGGAAGAACTGCATTATGGGAACTTGTATGCTTATTTCCTGGGTGGTAGATAAACACCCATCACCTTCACGGACGAACAAATGGGAGAACCGGAAGACAGCCACTATGGCAGGGCGGGCTTCTAGAATAGGTTCCAAAAGAGTAAAGTATTGGATGTCTAGCTAGCAGAGGGCAATTTTGTTTGTGAAAATGTGTAGTTTAAATTTTTCTAGCCAATTCTGTCCAGAAACCTCAGAAACATTGTTGCAAAGATACCGGGGAAGGCATAGACTTGCTCTTCATGGCCATTTGACTTTAATGGCCAGCATTTCCTCTGGTTCCAAGTAGTGACAACAATACTACCCATGCGTCGCATAAGCACCTGCCCTCGCTATGGAAATTGTCCTCTAAACCAGTTCATCCTGGCTGGAGCATTGTGTCTTATCTGATGAATACAGGAGCTGTTCCCGTTGGCCAGGCAGGCAGCCTTGTTTTGGGTCCAGCAGTGTGGGATAACTGGGTGAGAACTAAACAGTGGTTATCAGATGCATTCTTTTCTTTAGAGGGTTCAAACAATAACAAGGGTGTCAGTTCCTGAAGCTGGTAACAATGACCTTGGCAATTGGTCCACTCTGGGCCTGAAGCCTTCAAGCAACAGTTTCTGGACACAAAGGCATTTTAACACATAACGGGTTAATTTTGGAGCTTGCTTTAAAACAAACAAACAAACACACAAAGAAGAACACTTTAACTCATTTATAGCAGAGACTTCCTAATAAAATGTCTCCTCCTTCACGTGTAATATACGAAGTTCGGAAGCTGGCAAATCTTCAGTTTTGTTCAATGTGTTTCTTTGAGGACGTTCAACAGCCTTAGGCCAGCATTTAATGCTGAGCCATACTCTATGTACCCCCCCCACTTTTAACTTTTTTATATTTTTCAGCATGATCCCCATTACCCATGCTCTCCCAAAACCCCTTCAGTGCTCAGGCATGCCTTGGCCTGTGTGGTTTTTCTGCTCAGGTTCACAAGTAGCTGGGATTACGGTCTTAACCTTTGCTATATTTCTCTCACTCTTTCCTTTTTTATTTATTTATTTTTATTTATTTATTTTTCTGCTCTGGGTTTTGCTATATATCTCTTACCCAAAATCCTCGGGACGAGAAGTGCTTCAGATTGTGGAGTTCTTCAAATTTTTGGGCCATTGCCTCTACGTAATGAGGTATGCTAGGGATGGGGCCCCAGTCTAAGTGTGAAGTGTATTTTTACCTCAGATACACCTTGTACATGTAGGTCCAGATTAACTTTGGACAGCGTTTTAAATAGCTTGATACATGGGGGCTTACTACTGAAATGCTTCACATTTTGTCAGCTGTCAGCCTTTAAAAATGTTCAGATTTGGAGACATTTTGAAGGCTGGGTTTTCTTTTCCCATGACTCCGGGATTGCGTTAGGGTGCAGTGTTATTGTCCTACGGCACGGGTGTCTACACAGTGTATAGTATAGACCGTGCTGCTACAGGAGTATTTAAAGGTATCGGGATAAAAGGAAAGCTCGCCCACACCTGCACCCGGAACCCTGTGGGTTTTTTGAGTTTCTATCCAGCAAACTCTTTCTGACGATACGAGATGCACCAACACCAAACGGCTTAACCAGTGCTAATGTATGCAGCCTTTCCATTTTACAGGCTCGGATCCAACAGTCCTTGCTAATAATAATTTAAAAAAAAAAAGAAGAAGAAAAACAAAAAACAAAGAAAATGATTAGAAAGAAGAAATCCTCTGGGGCGGAGTAACACGGGTACACCGAGAGAGAAGCTAGGAGTTGGCAGTTCTTCCTGGTGGCCTTGGCAGCCTAATGAGAGGGAATGATTATCTTAGGGGAAGGCCCCTCTGTAACCCCTCCAGAAGAGCACTTCACCTGGCCCTTTTCTTCCAAGCCTTTGGAGATCTGCACATTCCATTTCTTGCCACTGCCCACTTTTGAAAATTGGAGTCTCCCTTCCGTGGGAATTAGTCGCCAAGTCAGCAGTGACTCTACAAAGCCTCTTGCCCCCCCAGGGGGTTTTGGGGGTGTTAAGGCCAAGGGTAGGGGCTGGATTTTTTTTTTTCCTTCTGGAGTAAGCAGAATGTTAATGCCCTGGTAGCAGATGGCCAGAGGAAATAAAAATACATACCTGAGCTCACAAGTGCCTCGAGGGCGGCCCCTTGGCCTGGCCTTGTCTTGAGTCCTAGAGGGGTCGCCCACGCTAATGACCGTGATCATACCCAAATTATTCAATGCCAATTTATTTACTTATTCGCACGTCAAAAAAAAAAAAAAAAAAAAAAAAAAAAAAGACAACGCATGGCCAGCGGGTGAGGCAATTCCTTTCCTGTAAAGGTTGGGGCGCTCCGTGTTCATTCCTAGCCACGCTTGCCGAGTGCAGCGGAGAAGTAGATTACCAAAGCTATTTAATCAGGAGTGTTTGTTGATTTGAGCTGAGGCCCTATGCTGTGAAATGAAAACAGAAAACCAAATTTTCTTGAGCAATCTTGCTGTTCCTGCTTCAGGTGCGGGGCCATTTCACTAAAGCAGCAGAGACGAAAATGTCATTAGTTCTTAAGCCCCAGGTGAATTTGCCACTGTTCCACATGATTAAGCCAGATAATTGTGTGTTGATAGCGAATGTGGTTGGTGAAATACAATTTCTAGGACCTTCCTAAACAAACACAATGTAGGAGGGAGTCGGAGCGCTGTCATTTCAGTCCTTTGTCACAGGTTTTGCACAGGCAGACATCTCTGCTGAGGGCTAGCTACGAATTCTGGGGCGACCGCCATCGTTGGGCTCTTAAAGGTGACCCGGCTTGAAAAGCGAAGCACATCTCAGTGCGCGCTCGCTGAGGACGATGAAGAAAGGACACCTCATTAAAGTGCCAATATACAAAGCCATCTCCTGCTTTTATGGTATTCCGGACCCTGAATGTAAATGATTACTTTGAGTTTGTTTTCGAAAGCCTTCGTGATTTCAGCGATCCTTTCTGAAATGTGTAAAAATACCGACGTCTCCCGTGATAAAAACAACAACAACATCTGCCGGTGATAAAATATAGGCAACTTTCAGGGCCAAGTTTCAGAAGCAGCCAGTGTGTTTGCATGTGTGATATTCTTTTTTCACATGTAAGTTTGCGTGAATACAAAAATTTGTATTTGTACACACAGATCAGGTGTCTGAATCTTGAATAGTGTGTGACTACAGATTTTGCCTGAACCAGAACATGGACACTTTTCACATCCTTACTGCTCAGCTCTGGGTTATGCCTCAGGGGTAGCCCACATGCCTAGCACGTGTGGTTCTGGGTTCAGCTCCCAGCTTCAAAGAAAGTGAAACACAGACAAATCTGGTAACGTGAATGTGTGAACCTTCTAATTTGTTGTTATTGGTATGGGATCTCCGGGTGATTTTGATCTGTAGTGTGTCTATTATTTTTCTACCTCATAAAATAAAAATTAAAATAACAATAAGATATTTTGCCATACCTTTTTTTTTTTTAAAAAAATGCATATTTCTGGGCTTTAAAAATTGCTTTAAAAATAACCTGCTATCAGCTTCCGGAGAGAAGTAAGAATAGTTGCCAGTCTAGTAGATAGGGCAACAGTAATCCCTTAATGGGAGTGAGAACGCATGTACGCACATATGAAGAGTACACAGATGGAGTAATGGCTGACTACACTGGAGACGCTTCCAGAACAAATAACAATGCCCGCAAACATCCAAGGCAGGCTGACCCTGTTGCATCCTAGATTAAGCACTTTCAGCCACAGGAAGGAGGACCATTGTCTCTGGATGCTTCAGTATCTGGTAGTGATTCAGGCCAACCATCTCTTGAGGATCAGAACCCTTTGGATTATGATCCTGGCCATCCATTGGAACCACTCATGATGTGAGCATCTTGGCTCCTTTGACCTTGCTCCATGGTTAGTGGAGCAATTGCTTAGTGTAAGCAGCTTCTTCCTGATGATCCCTCCTTTCTGGCCAATGTCTTAGCCTTTTGTTCTTCCAGTCTTTTCACGAGAAACTTGCTTCACTTCCCATTCCCTTTATCGATGGAATTGTGTCAGGTTATTGATGGTTAAGCTACAGACTGGAAACCACCCATAATTCACAGTCATACTTCCCCGTAAAGAAGGCCTCAGTAACAACAATCTCTCTCTTCATCCTTGTTGGGATTAGCAGTGGTCCCAGTAGATGCCTCATCCTGGGATAATGGGAAAAGAATAGATAAAAGATGCCACCTGGCTTGTAGAACTTTTCTGTCCTGCCGCTGTCAGAAACAGTGCTGCATGAGCCAAACACTCAGTTCTGTGGTACTCTCTGAGCAGCCTGGAGAGTTAGTTCTTCTTAGGGAATCTCTCTACAAGTGGAGCAAGGGTTCTTGGCTTCACTGAAGCAAAGGATTTGAGACCAGCCATTAGGAAGCAGAGCTGGAGTGTAGTCAGAGGGTTGGCCATAGATTTAAGGGTGAAGGTTGATAAAATGGTATGCGCTCAGGAAAGGACAGGACACCTCAGCTCAGGTATGGGTCTCTTCAAGGGAATCCCACTCAAATGCCTTAAAAATATCATAATCGTGACTTTGGTTGCATCTGGGGTTAAATCTCAAAGGGGTACTAGGAAATGTCTTGGGTAAGAAGTGGAGTTATTGCAGTCATGGGTTTCTAAAGGGCTTTGAATAGCGTTATAATATAAGGTAAAATCATGGGTCACAGTGCAAGTTTAAGCCATTTTTATACAATAAAATGTATGCTTTTTTTTGTTAACATTTACTTTACTATAAATGGAGGAGGCTCTTGTGAAATTCTTTGAAAATTCCAGGACAAAAATTCCAGGTAATATACATGTAGGCCGTAGGAATGGCCCATGGCTGTTTTAGCATCCTTGCGCCAAATACAAACATGCTTATGTAAAACACATATGTGACAACATTTTCCAGTTGTGCTAGATTTGTTTATGGAATTTGTTAGATTCCAGATTCCTGAGTAAGGGGCTCTTTTCCCTCAGGTGTCCCCTTCACTTTCCCTGTTTTCTGTCCTGTCCTACCTCTTCTTTCATGAAGGAGATGAGCGATAGTCGTCTTTCTAGAAAGTTGACTGGCGTTGTCTCAAGATGCATGGGCTAACATACATATGAGTAAACTAGTAACTGGAAAATACCCCTGGCGAAGAAAAAGCACTGGCCTTGTTCACAGGCTCTAGTTTAGACAGTCAGTTGTTTAATAAATTATCTCTCTTATCTGCTGAACAGGGAATTTGGGTGAGATTACTTCCCTTTTATCTATGGATTCTAGAGGGCCATGATTCTTTAAGTGATGTAGGTCCAGAAATATTAAGTCTAGGCAGAAGTAAGCTAATGGGTGGACAGGGCTCCTGGAGGCTAGAGCAGAGTCCAGAAAGAGTAATCAAGGCTAGGGAAGGGATGTTAGCTGCTTAAGAATGTTCCATGGCAGCCTCATCCTCCTTAGCTGGTTCTGGAAGTGGGCAGAGGAGTCTTGGACACTCAACAGTAAGTATATGTACTTCCTCCAAAGGCTAACCTGCCCATCAGGACAGGGTTCAGAGGGAAGACAGCACCACCTTGGTGAAAGGTGGGTAGAGTTGGTCTTACCAGAAGGTCCTGCACGTTTACATTACAATAAATGTTATCTATGAATAAAGCTGCATGGGAGATTAAGACTTACCCTGGAAGCTTTACATATGAGTTGTAGTGACTGGGGAACGAGACGTTAGGCTGTGAACACCATCTAATATGGCATCGTGACCTCTCCACCACCACCCCAGCCCCTGCCTCCTCTTTTTAATGGAGCTCGACGTGATAGCAGAAGACTGTCCTCCTTATTATGTGAGATCACAGGACACGTGCTGAAGCAGCCAGCCCTGAAGTTGATCTATGTGTCTATGGGATCTGCTCCGATTGATATAAGTCCAAAAGTGCTCATCCGAAGACTAGTATTCCTGGACCCCCTTGATTTCCCATCTGGGAATAGCTCAGGCAATAGCTCTGTGGGTCTCTAGGAGCTGGCAAGGTGATCCACTCTGCCTTGAGAATACACCTCTAAAAGGGCAGTGAGCTGTGTGTGCAGACATGTTGTCTACCGCCTGCATGGGTCAGCCTGTGATGGGGCAGTCATGAATCTCACCGAAGGATGAGCAAAGTGGTCGCTGGAGCCAAAGGATCTTCGGGAGCCTGTAAAACAGAAGGTTGGTGAGTGAACCTGAAACTCAGCCCCTGTAGATGACAGTGTGCCTTGCAAAGGACTTCATGGACTGTCGCTCTCAAGTTTTTAGACATAATTTCTGTGGCTCAGAAATGCTTTTCTTTGCTAAGTGGTTGCTGCAAAAGGAAGGAAATGTTGGTGGCAGGTAGCATTTTAAGATGAACCACTGTGGCCCTTAACATTTTATGAGTCATCATAAATTTCAGTTGACAGTTCATTCCTTGATTCCTTTCTAATTAGAGATTTAATAACATATATTTCTTGAAAGAGAAAGTGCTTTGGGCTCTGAGGATGCCAGAGACTTTGGTACAAAGAAGCAACTGAGGCCAATGTCAAACATCTGATGGATTCACTGTGTAAGAGGGTGTTCAAAGAGGTCCTGGGCATCGTGCTATTAAATTTCAAGGAAGCCAGAATATGTCCTAAGACTTTTAAATAATTGTGTCCAAATAGCCCCACATACTTCTTAAGCAGCTAAATCTTTTTAATGCATCTCAAAAAAAGGTTTCAAATGGACCTAAATGGGTTTGATGAACACAAATGCTCCCACTCCACTCGTAATATTCCAGAAATAATACAATTAACTTGATTTGTGCGAAGTTACAAATCACTGGCAAATTGGGTACTTGTACTTGAAAAGGGTTTGGTTTTACTTGACCCTTTAGAATCAGTGAATTTTCATTTTAAAAAAATTGAGAGTTCAAGTCACATACCCTGTGCTGCATTTATTTTATTGTTTTAAGGACATACTTCATCAGAATTTGAATTTCTTTCTTCCTTTCTTTTTGTTTTCTTTAGTAAGTAGTTGTTTGATTTGTGCCATTTGCAACGAGAACTTTTTCAGTGTGCCCATATCAGGCTGTTAAATCATTGGGCCAAAAATTTCTCTTCTTAATTTTTTTGTGTCTTTTATTAACTCTTTGTTATCTGAGTTAAGCCGATGTCAGTACCTTAACTATTCATCATTCAATAGGAGGACACCATCATGTTTCCAACATTCCTTGGATGATCACTTCATAACTTCATCCAAATGGACACTGAAAAGTATTCATCAGATGCTTGGATGATAGTTGCAGCTTGCTAAGGGTTAGAATGTGCTCCTCCTTCAACCTTTTACAGAGATGCTTTCGCCATTGGGAAACTAGGAACTTTCCAGTACTCTCATGTAATTGCAGTTTGTCAAAGGCAAGAAGAGGAAGAGGGGGGGGAAAGAGGAGGAGAGAAAGAAGGAGGGAGAGGAGGGGGTGGCCAGGAGGGGAGATGACAAAAAAGGGGAGGAGGAGGATGTGAAGGAAGAGGAAGGGTAAGAGAAAGAGAAGGAAAGCAAAGTGATGAAGGTTTAGTGTGTACATAGGTCATTCAATGGAGACCCCAAAAGGATGACCCCTAATTTGCATGGCTAAACTGCTACCCAACTATGGGTATTCTAGGATTGCCTCTATACAATTTAATACCAAGTTTTCACAGGATAAAGATCATCTGCGCATAACCTAACTATCTGCAAGGACAAATCCCAGTAATATGCATATAGACCAGAATTTAAACAGCGAATACAACAAGTTCAGTATGAAGTATTCAATGAAGATCACTAGACGTTAGAACAGATTAGGAAACTTGGAAAAAGTGGGCACCAGAAATAGATATATAAGTGAGAGCGCTGAAAACATTAGGAAGTATTTCAATATTTAGAAGAAAAACATGAGAATAATAGAATGCCAAGAGTCAAGGTCTCTTTCTTGAGGTCTGGAATCAATAGGAAGAAAGTGTGTAGCTTTATCCAATTGGTTTCCTATCACCAGAAGCTTGATAATCCATCAACAAAACTTAGTCACTTCTCTCTCTCTCTCTCTCTCTCTCTCTCTCTCTCTCTCTCTCTCTCTCTCTCTGTGTGTGTGTGTGTGTGTGTGTGTGTGTGTGTGTGTGTATTAAATACTACAACAACTGCAATTAGAAATGAGGTACAGCTACAACAAGCTTTACAGAAGCAAAGGAGTTCAGGAACAGTGGGAGGATGACATAAGCCTGAGGCAAGCCCAGGCTAATTAGTGCAAGAGGCCCAAGGCTTCTGGATAGCATGTCTCTATAAATGTCTGTCTGTGTTCCAAGGTGGAAGACTCTGGAGTGAGATGTCCACAGAAAGCCAAAAAAAAATGTGAAATGAAGAAATAAGATCTGGATTAATAGTTTATTAGGCAATGTTGAAATAAAGACAAGTAACCTTGAAGGCAATGCCACAAAACACAATCATAATAAAGACAGAGTAAAAACAGGGGCTAAAAACTGAACAGAGGTACAGTACAAAGTGTCTATAATATATGTAATTATGGATAAGTATGTTCATGCAGTATACCAGTTATAATGTGATAATTATATGTTAATAATTACTTATGAACCATTATCTATATATCCATAACTAAATATAAATATTTATATATGTTTATACTTGTATGTTTTATATATACACGTATATCCAAACATATATATATGCACATACTTACTTATACATTTAAGTATATAAAAACATATATATTTATACAGTATATACACCTATATATTTTTGTAATTCTAACACATATATACATATATCTGCATACAAATACTTATATGCTATATATAATTATATCTAAGTGATATAAATATTTATATATGCTTATATACTTATATATCATATAGTTGTATATCTAAACATATATTTATATATGCATATATATACTTTATATTGTATATAATTTATCTAAACACACATATACATTTATATATGTGAAATAAACTTGCATATTATATATAATATCTAAATCGATATATACATTTATATATGTATATATACTTATACATTATACACAATTATATCTAATATATATATATATATATATATATATATATATATATATATATATATATAACATACTATTTGAAGCCTCACACAGAAACAAGATATAATGGGAAATGATTAAAAAATATGATACAACATCTTTCTAACACAATGAAAGTGATAAGCCCATTGTTCTAAAAAACTCAACAGTCTCAAGTAGGGTAAACATACACATGCTGATGGACTCACTCAGAAAGTAAAAGGTTCTTGAGAGCTTATAAGAAAAACAAATCCCATATTGTACAGGAGTTCGCAAAGGAAACAGTTGGAATGAATTCTTCCTAGAGACAGAGTAACTCCCAAGTTCCATGGGAGATAGAAATGTTGAAAGCAACCAAAACTAAGATGTGAAACTCCACATCCTAAGGAAATGCCTCGAAACACAAGGAAGAAAATTCAAAGAACTATAAAACATAAACAGCCAGGAATCAATACCTGTGTGCTACCAGAACAGCCACGGGAATCCCTCTGAAAAAAAAAGTACATGAAAATTCACGGCTAAACAGGAAACGAACAGGAAGCAAGCTGGGAGATTGGAAGTATTTTACATTGTGATTTACTGTATTTAGACTGGAAGGAAGGAAATAACAACAGGTTGTAAAGCACTTAACTCCCCCCCCCCCCACATACATAAATAACCAGAGAGGAGTAGAGAAACATCAGTACTTTCGAGCAGACTTTGGAAAGGTAAAGATACTTAGGATGTTAGAACAGATACAGTGAAGAAAATGACCAACAGCTGTGGACAAGAGAGCACAGAATAAGGCTTAGTGCTGTCTGTCTGAGCTTCTGCTCGTCCGAGCTGACCTGACTCAGGCCCCTCAGACACAGGCAGAATGCCCTGAAGCAGTTAGTCTGTTTGCAGTTGGTGTCTTTCTTCCAAAGGAAGTTAGCGGAGTGCTAGTGACTGCCACTCCTGCGTGCTTAAAGTTGGAATTGTGTGGCTGTCTGTCTCACAGGACCCCGTTTGTCTTTTCACTCCACTTTGTCTACATTTAAATGATTTTTAGACATTCATGAAACCCAGGGAACATACCTCCTTATCCTCTTCCTGCAATTATATTGTGTATTTGTGTGTGTGTGTGTGTGTGTGTGTGTGTGTATGTGTACAAGAATGTGCAGAGCCCAGAGGGGGGTGTCCCACACCCACCTGGATCACTCACTCTCTGCCTCCTCTCAAGCAAATTTCTTCTGGAAGCTCAAACTCACTTTTTTTGCTAGACTGGCAGCTTGAGGCCCCTGAGATGTTACAGTCTTAGCTCCACACATTGCTGGGGTTTCAGATTTGGGTCAGGCCATGCTTAAGTTATTAAGCAGATGTAGAAGTCTGTACTTGGGTTCTTGTGGTCTTACAGCAAGTCCTTTCCTACATCAAGCCATCTCTCTAGCCTCTTCCAATCAAGCTTCTACTTTTTATTTCAAGCTAAATTGACGATCCGAAGGTCCTTACCTTTGTTGCATATTACCAGTACTGCAAGCTAAGGTCAGAGCCTTTCTGAGCTTCTTGCCTTTGAGTTAATGAGTGGCCTGCTGTTCCAGAAAGCCCTCGCTTGACTCACTAAATTCAGCCACCAGGCCCCAGCACATCAGTTCCTAGCCCACCATCCTACTGGTGCAATTCTGCAGGCTCTGGTCACAAAGGTCAGTGGTGCCTCAGGATATGAAGGAAGAATGTGTGTTCCTCTACTGTAGGAAGAAGCTCTTCAGCTAAAAAAGTAGGAGCTTCTCCATCTTTTGTCCTTTCAGTAAATGACTCAAAATTTGGACAACTGTTTGCGTTAGTTAAATTTATTACTAAAACATAAAAATGTTAAGTGCTGTGAATGATCTAAGATAAGAACACCCATGCCTACAAGTGCACACACTTATCTCTGAGCATCCCTTGCTGCTCATGGGATGTGATGGGAAGCAAATGTTTGTAGAAAAACATCAGCTAAGTGATTTTCGGCTTTGTATATTTCTTGGGACAGTTACCCACTTAGGTAGCGACCAACTATTGACAATATTGACAAGAAAGCAAAGGAAGGAAATAGGCAAGAGCAGGTTTAGACTCTACTTTCCTGAAAGTGGAAAGACCTCCTCCCCTCCCCCAACATCCAGCTTTTAAAATAGCAGTTGACGTGTAGTAAATGTTCACGGAAGTCATTTCCTGAAGAAGGACGTGTCACAAATGAACTGTCACAACTCACAGGAGCTGTTAGAAAGCTGTGATGACTCGGAGCAAAACTATTCTTTATAAGACAATTCACAGGATAAAGAACATTTGAATATTTAAAACCACCTCTAGGTAATTTTGATACAATGGGAAAGAAAAAAAAATCTTTGAATTAATAGTTTAAGTAATAGTGTGATCTGGGAATGGCAAAGAGCAGAAAGCGGTTGAACTTAGTCTCCTGAGCAAGCCCGGGGTCACAACTGAAGTTCTGTGTGTTTCCTTGGTCATTGCTGTTCTTCAGTCTCAACAACATGAAGTCCCATCCCATTGAGGCTGTGATAAAGTACCTTGACAATTCCAACTCAGGGCAGGAGGGTCTATTGGCTCACAATTCTAGGTTACAGCCTGTTATTGTTGGGGAAGTCAAGGCAGCAGGAATTTTGAACATCTGTTCACATCCTCAACCAAGAGTTGAGAGTGAAAGAAATGCATGATTAGTTGTGTTTAGCTCTGTACAATCTGGTCTCCTCTGCCCAGGGCAGGAAGGGTTCGACATACTGTGAGGAGCTTAAGCCTTGAAGGAGTGGATTGAGAGCAGATGGAGTCCTGAATGAATGAGTAAGTCTAGAACCTCAGGCCTGGCAAAGCCTTCTCTCTGGGGTGAGGCTCAGAGTGAGGGCAAAGCCTTCTTTTGATGTCAGAGCCAAAGTTGACAACATGTGAGTGTTGATGAACTGTCTGTACCATCATTGATCAGTGTGTGCAAAACCTAGCAATTGCTGCTTCCTCCTCTGGGGTGTTACAGCCCAAGGAGGGTGTTTCCATATACACACCTCCTACAGAGACTAGCTAGCCCCTTCTCTTGTGCCGCACACAGTAAACATGCTGAGGTTCCGAGTCATTGCTGGCACTGGGGCAGTTCCACCATGATGTGCACCTCCCACATTTTCTGTACACATGTCTTTGTGTCTGTCCTTTCTCTTTCCATCGCCACTCCAATCAGGTTTCTAGAACCAAGCTGCAAAGGATGCACCATGGTAGCTAGTGTCTTTGCTTTCAATTCAGTTCAATGCAAATCCTTCCCAGACATGCCTACAGGCTAATCTAACTAGGACCTCATTAAGACTACCTTTTCAGGTGATTCCAGCTTGTTCACAGAGGACAACCAACCATCATACTACATTTTTCTAATATATTGGAACTTTAGAGGCAGTATTAGGAGACAGGACTTTCTCCTGAAAATGAGGAAGTCATCTGAGTCTGATAAGAATTACTTAGAATGTCCTGTGAACAATTTACACATACAGGGTGAACTTAGTGCCCCCACACATTTGGTTCCTATAGTTACTGGCCTTAAATTTCTTCACCCCTAATAATCCATTGACATGGCACTTAGGGTCATAGCTAATGGCTTAAATTAGAACTGACATCTTTGTTCATAATGGACCATGTTTTTTTCTGGGAGGGTTAGGTTTTTAAGCTGGTCGGAGATAGCCTATTTATGTTTTTAGGTGAATTCTGGACCCTAGCAATTTATCCATTAGTGTAGGGTAGGCGGGCTTTCTTGTGAAATACGGAAGCCCGAGTCAGCTGAGCAGCCACAAGAGAGCATCCTCTGCAAGGTCTTATCTATCATGGTGGAAACAATGAAGTTATAAGACAAGACCCCAGTGCTAAGCCCTGATCGTGAGGAAAGAAAACAAAGAGGCCTGCTTAGTTTGCAAGGACTCATGCTAGAGAGTTTGTCCTCAGAGGCAGGGAGATGTCATGGCTAACCCAGATCCAGTGACAGCATCATCAGCCAGGACTGGAAAGTTGCTTGAGAAAAACAGCAATACAGGAATCAACACTCTGACTTCCTTTCGGGGTATTTGTCTGCAGATGTATAGACCTTTGCTACTCCTCTCTTGCCTTGGTAGGCCAAAAAGGTACAAACGGTTTATTTTCTTGTTTTTAATTTTTTCCCTAAAGTTTGGGATGATGTTACATTTGGGGGATAGAAATGAAAGATGAAGCATCAACAAGAAAAACTTGGACAAAGCTGTGAGGAGAGGAAGAAGCAACATGAATGTTAAGCAGGGGAAAACACTTTGAGTTGAGCCAGCAAAAGCCTAGTGTCTGCTGCAGGGGAGCAGATTAAGCTGCCTAAACACTTCATTTCCCCACAGGACCTGCCTATATAAGAATGATTCAAGGTCTATTGCATCGAAGGATGGAACTCCCCACCCACCCCCCTCGTGGTCCTTATCAAATTCAAATGACCAAATGCCCACCGGGACCAGTATCTACAATCATGTGTACCTCCTAGGTATGTCTGATTTCAAATGCCAGTTAACATTTTATGCATGAAACTAGGGCTGTGTAGCTTAGGATCCTCGCTGCCGTTTAATACTATTGATGATGTTTTAAATGAACTCCCCAGGTTCCCTGTTGTTGTCTTACTTTTGAGCTCAGAATCCCAAACATGGCTAATATACAACTGTCCATTCCAACTTTTATAGATCAGTCCATCTAATAAGTCACCTTGTCCGGGGATAGGGGGTACTGGGCTTCAGGGTTGTGGCCAGATGGACAGTGAGAACTGTTTGCCTCTGATGTCCGAACATTGCAGGGGACATCATTTAGAGGAAAATTTCACTTCCCTGCAAAACTACTTGGAAACTTTTCTGGGATGATCCATTCTTCCTGGAGAGGCTTAGCCATTTGGGGACTTCTGGATACCCAAAGAGTGGGCATACTTTATAGTCATCTTCCAGCACCCCCTTCCATTTTCTTCTGTCTTTTGGTTTTCTCCGAGGATATCCGTGACAAAGGACACCAGCAACCAGAGCACTGTGACTGAGTCCTGGCTGGCAGAGAGGTGTTTTGGACCCACACGGAATCTGACTGAAGGTGAAAGTTGTCAGGCTGTGAAAAATGACGTCCGTGTTGGCTGACCTGAATTAGGGCTGTAAAGTTCTATTCCTCACAAAGGAAGATATATTATTGCTGTAACGCCATTATTCTGCTTCATCACTTTTAAACCTTGTTCCCATTATCTGCAAGTTAAATATAACCCTATGTAAAAACAGGAAGGACAGCACTAACTTGTCCGGCTTAACAGCACACACTTAAAACATAATAGAGCACTTGTTACCGTATTTTATGGAACGGAAACTCCAAATGTAAAGATGTATTAAGGAAATATCTCAAAGTTATTAGGGAAGGATATTTACAATTACAGATTGCTTTATATTATGCTTTTATGAACATCTCAGGAAATGAAATAGCCTTCAGCTGTAGAGAGTGAAGAGGGAGGTAATTTTCCTTAATACGGGTGATAAAATTAATCTGATTGAAATCGCTAGCGATTATTTCTCAGAATACTGACTGGCAGTACAATCTCTTACACCCTTTTATATATAATTTTTTTTTTTTTTTAGTCAAAGCTTGTGTAGATGAAAGCTAATTACAAAGTAGCGATGTGAAGCGCCAAGGAAATAGTTTGTATAGTGTGGAACAGGCAGGGCTAATTGGGGTTTGTGATTACACAGACTGTTGGTGAGGAGAATTAGCTACCAGCAGTCTCTCCTGAAAGCATCTCATCAAGCAAAGCAAAAATAGACAGTGGATCTGTTATTTATCTAATTATGCCTCGAATATTTTCACAAGCATGTTACACATTCTCAAATGGTCTGTTGCTCCAAAACTTCCGTTCCACGCTTCTTGTGACCAAACTGCCACACGGATCCCAGGGTATCTCTTCTGATCAGCCATTCCCTGCTCACAGGCACTCAGTCCCAAAGGCTTCTGGAACTATCAAGCGTGAAGGTAACTGGACATTGTTGGTCCTGATTCACCGGTTCTTTATGAGGATGTCCTCATGACGTTCTGTACCGGGCTACAGACTAAACTCAGAAGGTGTTTGAAAGTTTCAGTTAGCAAAACAAGAGCTCTCATTAGGAAGACGCTGATCCCTTTAACCCTCTGCCACAGATAAAGGCTTTCTTCCCGAGGTCATGGCCTCTCAGCTATAAGCTGTGTTAAAACTTCCATTCCAGAGCCCACAGAAGAGCTAACTCATTCCCAGGACCACCTAGTTAGTCGACTGACAAAAGGCCGGTAGCTCAGTAGGTGGACTTCTCCCATGACACCTTTGACCTGTTTGCCCTCCATGAAGTGAAGCCCTCATCCTTTTTGCACGCCATGTGGCTTTCCTGATCTTTCCTACCTCACTTATTGTTTATAAGTTTATTCATTTGTAAATTGTTTTATTTGGTGTTGACTGAGGGCTCTCTGCATGGCAGACCCAACACTTTCCACCGAGATGGAAAATAACATTGTCACCTACCCACCTTTGCTAGATCTTGGGTTTGTTTGGTCCTGCCTGTAGCGCTGACCATATGTTAGGCTGGTGGATGCTGGTGAGCAGTGTTTAGAGATGCTGCAGAAGATGCCTAAGAGGCAAGGCTTGTGCATGTGCCTCAGATAGAAAGGCACTGAATTGAGAAAGCCATTCTAGAGAACACGTCATAGAATAAGTTCACAGCCTAGGAAATGCAAACTTTGTGACCAAGTGCTCTCTTCTGAAGACAAGGTATACTCTGGAAGATTCGTCTTTCTGATGACAAGAATCCTCTCTCAGGGTGTCAGCAGGCAGGGGTGCTCTTGGGACTTGGTGTGAGAACCAAGCTGTCTGGATTTGTTGGTATTCCCCAGCCACAGACAGCCCAATGTAAATGTTACACAAATGGCCTTAATAGACCTGAAAGCTCGCAGTAGTGCTGACGAGAGTTTTATAGATGCCGGATCCTAGTTGCTTATGGCTCCCCTCCCTTTTTATTCCTCCATCTGCATTTTCTTTAATCTTCTTTATTAAAATTATCTGGCTGCTACAGGAAATTATATACTACCTTTAATTTTCAACGTGATGAAATAGTAAAGAAACGTCAGGGAAGAGAGAACGGCATGGGCTCTGGTTAGCATCTTAAAAAGTTCTTGTGCGGATAAATCCAGCCAGTTCCTAAAACTGGAGTCCCAGCATTACTATCATTAACAGTTTGCTACGACCAATATGCTATGCAGCAGCCTGTAGACGATATCGGTAGTTTCTGTGCCTCCCTATGTGAAAAGATGATAAAAATTATATTATATGGGTGCATGAAAATTGTGGAGGGCCCGGCCTCGAGCTCTGGTAATTCTTATGTGCGCCCCTACTCTGTCCACTTGGAATGACAGGTACTGAAAATTAAATGGTTTCCAATAAAAACCCTGTAACTGGAAACGAATCCCCACTGAATAATTAGAACACCTCACCCATAAAAGGTAATCATGTGTTCTTCCATTTCTGGAAAAAAAAAAAAAAAAGCCCATCTCCGATCAGCATCAGTAGAGCTCTGGTCAGATCTTTAATTCTTATGGGGGAAAAAAAAGATATGGTGTTCATCCTTCCTGAGGCATCCTACTGCTGCTGCTGTACAGAAGGTGTCATTTTCCTCTCTGCTGCAAAGGGCTGTCTGCAGTAGTGAGCACGCTCAGGAGGATGTGTTTGGTTTTCAATGTTAGGACCACTGTATCTGAGAGAGTCAACTTCCCAATGTAATTATCCTTCCCCATCAACAAAGATGCTCTTAGGGGAAGAAAGCTTAATCTCATTCTTCAAATGCACCACCTCTTACAATGTGGAAGAGCCCAGAGGGTGAAAAACTTGGGGTCAGTTTCTAGCCCAGAACCACGGGGCAACCTCCCTAAGTTCCCTGCGAAAGGCTAATGGATCAAAACAGTTTGTGTCTGAATGGGGATCTCCTCTGTTCCGTGTGGGTTATGGTCGACCAGATGGATCACTCTGAAAGCTTCCAAGCTCCTTAAATGCCAGAAGAGCAACTAAGAGGCACATGTCACTAAAACATAAATGTTTTAAGAGCGAACTGAGTACCGCCTGTCTGCATAACAATGTGTAGCAATACTCCCATTCTAATTTTCAACAATGTGCTTATAATCTGTAGGATCCCATCTCTGTTATTTTTATTTCTAAGCACACCCATGCACGCATGCATGCACCCACACATGTGCACAACACACATTACATCTAGAATACAAATAATAGTCACATTTTGAAGAACAAATTATAACACTGAAATGCGGCATGGGTTGGAAACCCTGTAAAAGTGAAACCACACAGAATCACAGACACACAAAATAATATCCTAATGATACACATGACAGTAATTGCACATGGTTAGCGATTCTCCTCAGATAAGTTATTGACCTCTGTCCCCTGGCTGTCTGTTTGACCAGCTCTCTGGATACTTCAGTTTCTGAGAATTTTGACCTTAATGTCATTTTTTTTCCTTCTCCCCACACCCCAAGCAGTAAAATACAGGGAAGATTTCCTCACCAAACTGGGTGATTAAAATGCAGCCAGTAGATTGACAAGCAGAGATCTTTGCAAATGTAACCTAAAGCAAAGAGTAATTGGTGCTGTTTACTCTGGTCAGACATAATTCAGTGTGTTATGAGCCAGCAATATTTTACACTTAATGCTGTCGGGTTTTACTGTGACGATTTCTATAAGGTCACCTGCATTCCTCTCCAATATTTACAGGATTTGTAAAGATTGATAATTTATAAGTTCCAGCATTTTATAATTTTATAGATACTTCAGTTTAATAGCACCTACTTGGGGAATTGTAAGATTTGGGACTAAAATAAGTAGAACGAATTGTAAACAGATGATGATCCCTGAGCTCCACAGACACAGACTATACCTCAGTCTATGGGATTTCACGTCCCTCTCTGGAAGCACGTAGTTTCCCAGCAAACCATGATGTAAGAATGAATGCCGACTCCATGATGTGATCTAACAAGAGGTGAGGCCTCTATTCCTCTGAGTATGTCTAAAGAACTGTAGGTCCTTTCAATGGTTTAAAGAATTCTCTATTATCAATCTCACATTGTAAAACGGAGCATAGAAAAACTATACTTATGTGACTTAGTAAGGGTTTTATTGCTGTGAGCAGACACCATGACCAAGGCAAGTCTTATAAATGACAACATTTAATTAGGAAAGGTTTACAAATGCAGAAATTCAGCCCATTACCATCAAGGGAAGAGCATGGCAGAATCCAGGCAGGCATGGTGCAGGAGGAGCAGAGAGCTCTACACCTTCATCCAAAGGAAGCCAGGAACAGACTGAGCATCCTCAGGCAGCTAGGAGGAGTGTCTCCAAGCCCACCCTCAGAATGACACACTTCCTCCAACAAGGCCATACCTTCTAATAGTGCCACTCCCTGAACCAAGCATATGCAAACCATCACACTATGTTATTCAATGCATTAAATGCAACTTATGAAATTAGAACTTTGACAATAGCATGATATAAATGCATATCTCTATCTCTATCTCTATCTCTATATCTATCACATGATAAACCAAATGTGCTTCACTGTTGGAGTCTGTGTGATAATATGAACAGCATGTTGAAGTTCCTTACAGGAGTTTGTGAGTAGAATGGCAGAAAATCATGATAAATATCACATGTGAAATAAAACATGCATAGTTTTTATAATACAGTAATTTGAAAGTGTTTGATACATGAGCTTTTAACTATCTTAATTTAAAACCCCATAGTGGTTATATATAGTTTAAAATCCTTTGTAAATTTAAAATCTCGATGAGAAATTATTTGAGATATTTTACTTTAAATTCTTGGTGGTACTGAATATTTAAAAACACAGTCTCCATAGTTTACTTTGGCACTTTAGACAAAGGCACTGGCTTGGGATCATTCTTATTACGGCCATCCAAATAGTTTTCGGATTTAAAAATCAAATGCACTAAAAAATACAAAATTTCAAGTTACCCTGTCCTAGAGGGTATTTTTAAGGCATTGCAGTTTCTAGGTTATAAGGTTAAGACCCTGAAAATATCGATATAGTTTGGCCTGACCTCTCTCCAAATTTTATAAGTAGAATGGCATGGCAAGAAGACAGCAAATCTTATTGTGATATTCAATGTAAATTCTGCTTGAGTTCCTCAAGTTATATATATATATATATCATTACTACTGTCTCAAGAATCATTTTAGATCAGCTGCGAAGTAATGCATGTTACGTGCAAACATCTCCAAATTCTTTGAAACGTCCAAAGGACACAAGCTTGCTACATAAAAGTTGTAGGTGCTGAAATAGTTAAGCCAAGCACGTGTGTGATGTCTTCAGACAGTCAGGGTTTATTTCTGTATAGCTCTGACGCTAGCCTGCTGCCTGTCAGAACCCAATCCAAGAATGGAGTCATGGGGGAATTCTAAGTGCTCACGAGAAAACGCCAAGAAAACAGACAAGAGTCTCGTGACCTCAGAAAACAGATAAGAGTCTTGTGACCTCAGTGTCTTCAAAACACAGAATTGTGTTGGGGACATGGTCTCTTGCTCCTTCCAGGAGTAGATAAGCAGGAAAAGCAGGAATTCACTTCAGATGCTGTTATTTGCTTTCGTCTATGGAAAACCATGTTTATGCCCTGTGTGGGTTTTCCTTGTGATTCAATACCTTATCTAGACTATTCTACTTAACCCTCAGAGTATAAACGGTCTGATGTACTGAGGAAAGTTGGCTACTTTTTTTTTTTAATTGAACAACTTTATTTTAAAAAATAAAGATAAATTTACAGATTTTAAGCATTTTTGCATAAAAGTATACGAATACATTTTTGTCAGTACTTGGTTTTTTTTAAAGGTTTGATAGTGTGCATTAAGATCTTACTAGTTACAATGAGCATAAAGTACATGTAAAACAAGATGTAACCTGGAATTAGTCAAAGTTTTCTTGGTGTGTAAAGATTAAGCATAATGGTTTTTCATTTTCTTTTTTTCTTTTTTTTTCTTGAACTTCATAGTCTGTGAGTTGTTTCTGGGGTGTTCAGAGCTTTCTGAGGTTAGTATCCAATTATCAGTGACTGCATGTTATGTCTGTTCTTTTGTGACTGGGTTATCTCACTCAGGATGATATTCTCTAGATGCATCCATTTTCTTAAGAATTTCATAAAGTCATTGTTTCTGATAGTTGAGTAGTACTCCATTGTGTAAATGTACCACAATTTTTGTATCCATTCATCTACTGAAGGACATCTGGGTTCTTTCCAGCTTCTGGCTATTATAAATAGAGCTGCAATGAACATTGTGGTGCATGCATCTTTGTTGTATGTTGGAGTGGCTCTGGGGTATATGCCCAGAAGTGTGTGCCTCATTTGTAGGCCCTGCCCTCCCAGATTCATGCTGCCAACTAGAGCTGTAAGCACTACCACACGTGTGGACGTTTAGGGACTCAGTCTCTTGTCAGGTAGCATTGCAATGCTCCAGGACCTAGGGCTTATATTTTTCTTCCTGGCAGAACCAACAGTAGATAATTCTGCATCTAATTCCTCTTCTTAGAAAAGTATACTTCTCTTTCTCCACATCTTCACCAGCATTTGCTGAGTTTTTAATCTTAGTCATCCTGACTGGTATGAGGTGAAATATCAGGGTTGTTTTGATTTGCATTTCACTGATGACTAAAGATGTTGAACATTTCTTTAGGTGCCTCTTAGCCATTCAAGATTTCTTACTTGAGAATTCTTTGTTTAGCTCTGTATCCCATTTTTAAATAGAGTTATTTGGTTTTCTGGAGTCTAACTTCTTGAGTTCTTTGTATATATTGGATATTAGTCCTCCATTGTTGGTGGAATTGTAAGCTGGTACAACCACTCTGGAAATCAGTCTGGAGGTTCCTCAGAAAATTGGACATAATACTACCTGAGGAGCCAGCTACACCATTACTGGGCATATTCCCAAAAGATGCTCCAACATATAACAATGACACATGTTCCACTATGTTCATAGCAGTCTCATTTATAATAGCCAGAAGCTGGAAAGAACCCAGATGTCCTTCAACAGAGGAATGGATACAGAAATTGTAGTATGTATACACAATGGAGTACTACTCAGCTATTAAAAACAACAACTTCTTGAAATTCCTAGGCAAATGGATAGAACTAGAAAATATCCTGAGTGAGGTAACCCAGCCACGAAAGAACACACATGGTATCCACTCACTGATAAATGAATATTAACCCAAAAGCTTAGAATACCCAAGATGCAATTCACAAACCATATAAAGTTCAAGAAGAAGGAAAACCAAAATGTGGATGCTCAGTCTTTCTTAGAAGGGGGGACAAAATACTCAAAAAAAGTAGAGGATGGGAGGAACCTAGGAGGAAGAAAGGAGGGAGGAGAAGACAAAGGGGAGGGACAGGGACAGGATCTGGTCTGAGAGGAGACAGGGATGATATTCAGAGGGTCAGGAATTTGAACAGAGGTGTATAGCAATGAGGGATGGGGGACTTGGAGTAGCCACCTGCAAGTCCCATTTGCCAGGAAAGCAAGAGGCTCCCAGGACCCAACAGGGATGAGATTATCTGAAATGCCCAACAAAGGTGAGGGAGAACCTGTAGAGACCATATTCAGAAGTGAGGCAAGGCCCCTGGTTGGGGGATTGGGCCACACACCCTTGTCAACATTTTAACCCAGAATTGTTTCTGTCTAAACGAAATACAGAAACAAAAAGTAAAATGGAGACTGAAGAAAAAGCTATCCTGAGACTGTCCCACCTGAGGATCCATCTCATATGCAGCCACCAAACCCTATCACTATAGCTGATGCCAAGAAGTGCTTGCTGAGAGGAGTCTGATAAGGATGTCTCCTAAGAGGCTGTGCCAGAGCCTTACTGATACAGGTGAGGATGCTTGCAGCTAACCATCAGACTGAGCACAGGGACTCCAATGGAGGAATTAGAGAAAGAACGGAAGGAGCTGAAGGGGTTTGCAACCCCATAGGAAGAACAGCAATGTCAACCAAGCAGAACTTCCAGAGCTCCCGGGGACTAAACCACCAACTGAAGATACACATGGTGGGACCCATGGCTTCAGCCACACATGTAGCAGAGGATGGCATTGTTCGTCATCAATAGGAGATGCCCTTGGTCTTGTGTAGGGTTATACCAGGATGGTGAGGTGGGAGTGGGTGGGTGGGAGGGGGAGCATCCTCATAGAAGCAGGGGGAAGGTGAGTGAGGGGGGTTCCAGAGAAATAGGATATCATTTGAAATATAAATATATAAAATATCCAATTATAAAAAAAACCCATAAAAGTACCCTTCTCTTTCCTCAATTTTACAAGTTATTCTCGTGATCAATAAATAAGACTATTGAGCTGTAAAGATAGCATACTGTAACCTCTAGGCAGAAAGTGTGTGTGTGAGGATGCAGAGTCACATAGCTGAAGCAGATTGGATCCGGATGTCTGATGCAGGTTGCCTTTCTTGCAGAAATGGTAGCATGTGCAGTGGACATGACACCTGAAAGAAATAAACTTACACTTTGTTGAAATGTCCTTGGATATGGTGGGTTCTGTTGCCATGTCTGGCCCCATGTGGTTCCTGAAGAAAGACAAGTGTGTTTCTTAACAGTGTGCACTTTGCCCAACAGAGCAAGCATCACTTCTGTACGAGGTCTAAGAACTAGCCCTAGTGTGCTTTCTCAAAGTCCTGTGTTAGAACAGCTTTTCCCCAGCAACTTCTCATCTGTCTTCTGGGACTCTGTGGCTGGCTGTCTTCTCTAGGTTGCTGGGGCCATGAGACACTGAACTTTTCTAACTGAATCTCTCAGCATCACCTGAGGCTAATGGCTGGCCTGACACATACTCTAGGCTCCTTTGCTTCAGTCTCTGGAAATTATGAAAGACCATCTACTTTCCCCAGCTCCCCATGTAAATCAGTGAAAAATGTAGTGGTAACTGCATAGTGTGTCAAATTCTTCCACTATCGAGTCCTGGTCTGTTACTTCACAGATGTGTGTTGAATTTCTGACCCCATCTGTTCCATTGACTCTGTTTCCAGCAAGTCTAATACAAGACAACAATGAAAGTGGACACACTAAGGCTTTACTGGACAGCAAACTGTTTCTGTTCCTGGAGAAAAAAATTTAAATTTCATATACATACATATGTATACATATTAGGAAATTTATAAATTTTATGTGATTTTAAAAAAGATTTTTTTAAACTTACATATGTACATTTTCTACTGTGTGTACATGTAAATACAGGTGCTCTCTGACTCCAGAAGAGGGCACTGGATTCCCTGGAGCTAGAGTTACAGGCCATTTGGTTCGGTGAATCATTTGAGTTGGGTGCTGATAACTCCTGTGTGGTTGTTTGTAAGAAAGGTCTTATTCTTAAGTTGCTTTTGATGAAGTGGCAACACTCACCCAGGACCTGTGGTAGGGGTCCTTCCACATCTGAGAAGTAAAATTGGAGGCAAAGCCTGGACATAGCTGATTGTTCTGGGCATGAACAGGGATGCTGGGTATAAAGGATCTATTTGAAAATCCAAGAAGCAGCTTTGGAGCCCACAGAGGGTGCCTTGCATGGGAAGAAAGGGGTGTCCTTGGGCAACATGGAAGAGATGTGATTCTTTGGGTTTCCAGGTTATCTTCTGTGTTAATGGAAGAGAGACACAAACATCCTTGCATACTTCCCATAAAGACTTTTGGTAGCCTTTATGTGGGAAATTTCTTGGGGGATAAATTGGAGGATTACAGAAGGCGACACTGCCACGTGACCACACACATGGAGACAGAAAGTAAAGAACTACATAGAATGCTTTGTACATGAGGATTCGGCATGTCCAGATGGGTTTTGGCTAACATGTCATTTTGAACAGTGCTATGCGCCTGCCCTGGGGGATGAAGTTTCCGCTGTAGAGATGGTTGGCTGTTAGGTAGCATTCCCTGGAAGATGAACTGCTGATGAAACACCATGCAGATCTTTAAGGTTTCTGGCCTTTTGATCTAACTCTTCCCCTCCAAAAGTTTATACTAGGATATTATCGTATCACTAGTCACAAGGATTCCAAGATGCTAAGGAGTTTTTCTTCTTTTTTCTCTTGGGTCATTACCTCTTTAGAACACACTGGTATCATATGGTAACCTACCAAACCTTACTGAGCCTCATGGAGATCCTGTACAGGTTCAACTCAACTTGGCCACTGACGTGGACAGAGAATCTTCATCCAGATGCATTAGAGTAGAGGCTAGGGTGAGTACTTGGGGAATTCATCTGTAGTCTCCTTAACATGAGAAACTTTGAAGCATTTTGTCCGAGATATTTGTTGGCATTTGTTTTACTAATAGGAGCCTCTTCCCAAGAGGAACTACTATATGGTAAGCCAATTTTTCTTTTACATGAGTTTTGCCTTTTTCAAAACAGGTTTTTTTTTTCTTTTTAATGAGCACTGTTGTTGTTGCTTTGAGTGAGCTTGACCACATGTATACTTAGCTCCCCCATGATAAACTATTTCGATGGAAGAGGTTTGTTCTTGTTGGAGGGTGTGTGTCCTTGTTTGAGGGGGTGTGTCCTTGTTAGAGGGGGTGAGTCCTTGTTGGAGGGGTGTGTCTTTGTTAAAGGAGTATGTATCTTTGTTAGAGAGGGTGTTTCCTTGTTGGAGGGGTGTGTCTTTGTTAAAGGGCTATGTATCTTTGTTAGAGAGGGTGTGTCCTTGTTGGAGGGAGTGTACTTGTTAGAGGGGGTGTTTCCTTGTTGGAGGGAGTGTTCTTGTTAGAGAAGGTGTGTCATTGGCAATGGGTTTTGAGGTTTCAAAAGCCCAACAGCAGGCCCAGTATCTCTCTCTCTGCCTGATGCCTGTGGATCAACTGCTTCTCCACCACCATGCCTAGCTGTGTGACTCCATACTTTCTGCCATAATGATTTCAGACTAAGCCTCTGAAACTGTAAGCAAGGCTCCAAGTAAATGCTTTCTTTTATAAGAGTTGCCTTGGTCATGGTGTCTCCTCATAGCAATACTCCTATCTCTATTAGAAAAGAAAAAAGAATCTCTTTCTTCTCCACAATTTAAGCAGAGAGACTATTGTGACCCCCAAAAGCATGTGAGGACCTCTCTCCATTAGCAAGAGACTATTTAGTGCTGTTCTACCTGGCTGTCCTCTATTTACATCAGTTCTGATACTTCTTACCTAGAGATAACGTCAGGTCCCACAGGTTCAGAGTTCTAAAGTGTCAGTCACATGCACCATGTCATTCCTTACTCTAACTGGCTGTACTGGCTGGTTTTGTGTAAACTTGAGAAAGGAGCCTCAGCTGAGGAAATGCCTCTATGAGATCCAGCTGTAAGGCATTTTCTCAATTAGTGATCAAGGGGGGAGGGCTCAGCCCATTGTGGGTGGAGCCATCCCTGGGCTGGTAGACCTGGGTTCTATAAGAAAGCAGGCTGAGCAAGCCAGGGGAAGCAAGCCAGTAAGTGACATCCCTCCATGGCCTCTGCATCAGCTCCTGCTTCCTGACCTGCTTGGGTTCCAGTCCTGACTTCCTTTGGTGATGAACAGCGATATGGAAGTGTAAACTGAATAAACCCTTTCCTCATGGACTTGCTTCTTGGTCGTGATGTTTGTGCAGGAATAGAAACCCTGACTCAGACACTGGCTCGCACTCAGCAACCTGACAGTCTCTCAGGTTTGATTTGTTTGCTTGAGTACTTCACAGAACTCAGGGCGACACACTGACATGTTCTTTGGTTTCCTTTAAGGGACCCAGATGAGTAGATATACGGGGTGAGGGTTGAGAGAGGTTTCCATGTTCTCCTTGGCCCTCTGCTCTCCAGGAGTCTGCACATCCTGCAACTTCTGAGGACTGCTTTTGTTCTTTTAGGGAGACCTCTTTGCAAAGCCATGATCAATCACATCCTTGGCCACAGGTGAATAACTCCACATCCAGTCCCATCAGAATAGACTGGCATGTAAAACTGGGGATCCCAAGCCCCATTCTTAGTTTTCCTGGGAAAGTTTCCAGTACCCATCCTGAAGCTACCTAGAGGCAGCCAGCACATAATTCATCATGTGTGCCAGAAGACACATCACTGTCAAGATTCCAAGCTCCTTGTGCTTGCTGTCTGTGCCAGGAAGCAGAAGGTAAAATGAGGCCCAGTGCACACTCATCATATCACAAGGCAGGGCTAGACTCTCTTCCCCATCCTAGCTTTCTGCCGTGTCTGCTGTTTTCTAGATAGGGTGGGGTTCTCTCATCAATAAATGCATGTGATCTCACCTCACGTCCTCTAATTGACACCTCGTTTGTTTCCACAGTTCTAGTCAACTGGTCCGAACAATCGGGAAGCATTTCTTAATAATAATTGTTCACCTAGAAAGCATGTGTAGATTCAACCTACCACAGGTTAAAAAAATAAATAAATAGTAGTTTGTGTGCACTGCACAGGAATGGAACTCTCTGATTATTTCAGAGCGATTCTCAACACAGCACTTTTGTGTTAGGTCTAAGCCATCGAGAAATGCTGTGAACTAGACAGCATGCACAGGTGATACACAAACTGTGCAACAGTTTACACAAGGGAGCTAAGCATCTGCAAATGGCTTTGTTTACCATCAAGGGCTGGATCTAAAGCAATTACTCATGGATCCATGGGTACCAGGGTAGTACCATGACTATTTATTTTTATTTCTACTCCTGAGTTTCTGAGCAAGATTGCATATGGTACATTGTTCTCCTGAAATATTGATAACATTTTATTTCCTGATGAATTAATTTTTTGTTCCTGATTTCAGACCCTTATCATAAATGAGCTCTTTGGTGTGTTGGTATGTTTCTCTCTCTCTTTCTCTCTCTCTCTCTCTCTCTCTCTCTCTCTCTCTCTCTCTCTCTCTCTCTCTCTCTCTGTGTGTGTGTGTGTGTGTGTTTAGAGCTTCAGCTTTGTGAAATATTTCTGTCACAATTACTAGGACTACCTGTTACTCCCATTCCAGAGGATCTGATGCCCTCTTCTGACTTCTGAGAGCCCCCCTGCAGGCGTATGTTGTGCATGCGTACTCAAGTACACACATATACACAGGAGATAAGATAAAAAATAAATATTAGTAGAAAAGTTACTGGGAAAATATTCTAACATCTTAATGCTACATACATGGGATTTCTATTTGCTTTGAAGTTTCATAAATGTGGGAGGCATGGTTTAAATTTTCATTTGTTTTATGATCAGTCTTGATAATTATATGTATCGATTCTGGTTATTGTTTATTTTCCTGGGTGATTTCCTTTAAGTCCTATCTTAACATTCTTCAGTATAACATAAGCAGCCTGTAGTGTGGTGTCTGTCCTTCTTACTGGTAACATGTGCACATAGTTATTGTATCCTGTATTATTCCTGGATGAGTTATGATTTTATTGATCCATATTTTTAAATATTTAGTCTCATTGTTATAATTTACTCATTTAATTTCCACCTTTGCTTCTTCAGTCATACTTGCCTAATATTTTTATTAGAATTAATAAAGCAGTTTTAAAATTTCTACCTGTCCTTTTTCATTTAAAAGTAGACTTAAGATTAGGTTTTCCACTAAATACAAGGTTTTTTGTGCGTTTTTTGTTTTTTGTTTTTTTAGTTCCTTGATAATTTTTGTAATTTGTTTTGGTCACAGTCATTGGCTATCTCTGGACCCGCCCCTGTCCTCTATCCACCCAACTTCCTGTATTTCCCCACCCACGTGATTCAATGTGGGTTGCTTGTCTGTCTGCTGAGTTATTGTTACACCCAGAAAATCTGGCACTTTTTTTTTTTTTACTTACGTTAGTATTTATTCAATATGCCTGTTCTCTTGTTATAAATAATGTGAGAACATGGTGGTGCAGAAAGTATTGAATACCTGTCTGTTAATAATTGAAATACAAAACAATCTTCATTTTGGAGTATTTTTGTGGCATGCAATATTGGGTCTCCAAAGGAAAAGTCCTTTGAATATAGCTTGGGCAATACTTATATTCACTGTCCTCTTTTGTCCACAAGTTCTCCACTCTTCTTCCATTTTCATTTAATTTCCCTTTTCACAACATATATATATATATATATATATATATATATATATATATATATACATATATATATGCATGTATGCATCAATATCACTTTAATTATAAATCTACAGCATCTACAGATTTTTATTTTAATAAAATCCCATTTGTCAGTTATTTGTGGTATTTTAGGAGGTATTGGATTCTCTTAATGAAGAATTTACCTGTCTCTACATAGTCAATGTTTCACTCGTTTTATATTTATTTATTTATTTATTTATATTGGATATTTTATTTATTTACTTTTCAAATGTTATCCCCTTTCCCGGTTTCCCCTCAACCCCCTCTCCCGTTCCCCTCCCCCTACTTCTATGAGAGTGTTTCTTAACCCCAATCAGAGGTGCTTCTTTTCGCAGGAGACAGCGACTCACATAGAGATCCATAGCTGGTCAAGGTTCAGGGACTGAGAGACTGTGGCGTGCTCATCCATAAACAGGACATCTATTTCATACCCCCTTGTCTATTTCATGAAGCCCAGTGGCCATGGCGGGAGAGGAACAGATGAGTAACCACAATGAAACTGTATTTTCAGGGTACAGTGAGGCGGTGGAACATATGAAGTCAAGATGCTTGTGACCACAATGCATGAGCTCTTCAAAGTTCAAGCCAGACTTGATCCCAGCATGAAGGGGAGGGGAAGGCACAACCACGGAAAAGAAGATTTGGCACCTGATGTACCCATGAGCATTCTGCCTTCCCCTTTCTGGGAAACGGAGAGTCCATTTTCTTTCTTTGATCTCGTTGGCCTTGGCAAGTTGATTACACTCCAGTGTGAGACCACACATCATGTTTCTCTTTCAGCCACTGAAAATTTGTAGAGTTTCAAAGCAAGAGCGTGCTCCATTGTGGAAACTTTGAAATACCATCAGCCCAAAAGATAAAATAATAAAAATCACTGATATACACTTGTCCTACTGTGATTTTATATAAGCTCAGGAACTACTTGTTTCTCTCACTAGTCTTATGCTTTAAAGCCCCATTAAAACATCTCTTTTATTATATTTATTATAAGGGCATCAAAAATATTTTGACTGTGTGATTTGTTTTGTTGGGGATTTGTCCAACTTTGCTTTGGGACCCATAAATTATGAGGGTTTTTTTTTTTTTTTAATGTTTGCGGTAGAGAAAAAGGTTAATTCTAAGTGTTCAGAGCAAACTTATATGGTTGACTTATATTAATACCTTTCAGCTCTCTCCTTTTCACTGACCAGATCCAGGGCTTTGTCATCTAGCACACTGTGTTATTTCCCTCACTGTTGGATGAATGATCGTGGTACGTATGCTAATGAGGTGCGTTTGATTGCTCTATGTGGTAAAAGTGTCTCCTTTGGCAACCGAGAACCCAGTCTCAAAAGGAAACAAACAACAAAAAGAAAACTGTGAGCTGTATGCAAATGTGTCCTCTTTTCTCTCATGTGATTCATTTTGAGCTCGGCTTCCTTGGGCACTGATACATTTCCTGGTTCCTCATTATCGCATGGGTTCTATCTGTCTGAGCCTCACCTACTTAGTTTTACCTGTCTCCATATTTGGGATGTTTCTTTCCTAATGTATTGTTGCGATTTGTATTTTGCCTAATAAACATGAAAAGAGAATTCTTAATAGACGATTGATTTATTTCTAGCTAGTGTTATAGACACTATTAAATCTGATTTTGAACAACGGCCTCATGCATGGAACTGGCATAGCTTTGCACCCGTGAGCATTTCGCCTTCCCCTCCTGACTGCTGGAACTGCACGTGACGTCAGCACACCTGAATTATTGACCTAGTCATTGGGTTCTGTGTCGTCCACACAGGCTCGACTCTTAGACCCCTTGGGTTTGATCTCCCTGGTGGGTGTTTTAAAGGTGTTGTCTCCTGAAGCCATGTGTCCCTTTAATGCTCTAGTGCCTTTTCTGATTCTACTTTGTAAAAATATGTTTCAAGATATAAAGGTACTGCCCTACTGCCTGACTTTAAGGCTCGATGATGTTACTTACTGGCTCTGTGATCTTTTTCAAATTCCTTGCCTTTCTGTATTAATATCTCTAAATCAAGAATATTAATATGAAATAATTAAATGAACAGATACACCCTGTTTGCTTAGAAACATTACAAGCAAATGATAGAAGATCAATGGATATGTTTTTTTCCATGGTTAATACGACCTGCATTCCTTTTTCTGTTTTAATTTTCAGAGCGAAAACAAAATGACATATTTAGAATTTTCTCTGTTGAAGCCCACCTGTGGAAAGACTTTTAATTAATGTTGCCTGCAATAAGGTGATCAACTGTACATCTGCCAGCTCGGGCTCTTTCATCTCTTTGATTGTGTCTTCTTATCTCTTTGCTTTTATCTCTTCTCCAGGGAGAGAAAGGATCTCCATAGACTCAAACTTTAATCCATTAGACATTCCTGCACTCCAGACAGAGCTCATCTTCTCCATTGTGAATTTGGTGCTTACCTTATGAGTTTGTTCTCTTTTTCAGTTGATTGAGGATTTCATACAAGAATGTAATGAGCTTCAATCCAATGCACCCCCTTCCCTGCCCCTCAAGTCTTCTCAGACTCCCCCATCACTTCCGGCTTCCAACTTCATGCCGTCCTTTAAATAAAGCCTACTGGACCCGGGCAGGGCTTTCAGTTTTCACGGACAGGTAAGATCATCCACTGGTGCATGCGCAGTCTGTTAAGAGCCCACATTCCTGATGAAAACTAAATCTCCCTCCCACAGTTTGCAGTATTTCCAGGAGCTTTTTGGCTAGGGGCAGGACTCCATGATCCTCTCTACATCAGTGATGAAATTTTGCCTGACTTGTGTCCAGTATCCTTGCATGCCCAGAAAATACTGTTCTGCAATGACCCGTGATGACTTCCATCCTTCGCAATATTTCTGACCCATCTTCAGGAATTCTAAGCCTTAGAGTGGGTGGTATTGTGTCAATATCCCACTCGGGGTTAAATGCTTTACAGTCTTTTGTTCTCTGACCATTGGTAAGTTGTGAAATTATTAATTTCCACTTATGAAGAAAAGCAGCTTTGATATTGAGGCATGCACTAATCTATTGCAATGAAGATAAGAACTCGAAGAGCAGTTCAATATTATAACTTTTAGTGGAATAATGTGTTCTTCCATAAGGCTTAGAGTACACATTTTCCCCCCAGTTAACAGTATCAGGTATTGTTGTGGGTTGCACTGGTGTATTCTGGTGTTAATTTTACTTTCTCAAGAGGGGCTGCCCCAATGATGATGTACTCAGGTGATCTCATGTGAACCCTTTTCACATTTAAACTGGTCAAGCACAAGCTAGAGCCTGTGATTGGGCCTTGGAAGGGGTAAGGTGGGACTGGAGGTTTTAGAGACTGGGGGAGGAGAAGGAAGGAGATTGGAGAAAGATGGAAGGAAGATGGACCAGAACCACATGGTCCAGAGAAGCTGCAAGTAGCAAGCAATCCCATAGTTGGGGAATAGAGTAGTGTAGTGGCAAATCTGCCCAGTCTAGGCATGCAGCGTATGAATATTATAATGAAGTTGAGTGTTTTTGCATGGGCTTATTTGGTTTGGAGATTTACTGCAACAAGATATGAGTTCTGTATTGAAGAGCAGGCCTTCAAGCAAATCAGAGAGTAGTTGGTTACTCCACAAACACCCATGCCACTGTTTTATTAATGTGCATATCTCTCCAGGCCCAGTCTTTATTGTAGCTGGCAGGGTCACACCTGGAGAAGTTCAATGAGGACTTTCATCCTCTGGTAGCATGCATTGCGATTTTCAGCCACATGGAAGCTAACAGTAGGGAATGAAGCTTCCATGTCAATCCCAACTTAATTTCTTGGAGTTCTATGAGATGCCTGTAAAGTGTATTCAGAGAAATAGGCTATGACCATCCCATTCTGGAGGTTAACCAAGAACAGTGGTGATAGTCTGTATTGTTCTAGGGTCCATGGGAGCAGATAGCTTACACCTTACAGTGGGCTTATGGTTTGATAGTCTATAGCATCTGGAAAAGGCATCACATCCCCCCATAAAGGGTGACCTACACTTAATCTCTTTAAATGCACACTTATGCATTTATTTTAGATGGCTTCGAGAGTAGCAAGTTTTCACATGGGTAACCAAAATGTTCCTGGTCTTAGTCACCACACCTCTCATGGCCCACCCCTGCCCCACTTAATCCTCCCAGCCCCATAGGATTTATTCTTTAATGTGCCAAGTGTGGGGTTTAAGTTTGTTTTCAATGTCGTTCCATCTTATAGACCCTTACAGTAGATTTTTCTGAATTCATTCCCTCCTGCCTGCCGCCTCCTGCACCCTGGTAACACGGGACTTCTGATGTGAGTTCTCTTCAGTATCTCTTCCCTTTGACCTTTCAGCCACACCCATCTGTCATTTTTTAAATGAATTGTCTCTTTTTGGGGTGTGTTTCTTTCTTGTCCACATTTTTTAGATATTTTGGCCTGCTGTTGTGTGTCCCTTTCTTTTGTAGTTAGTCATGCTAAAATAAATTTGTGACAGTACTTTTTTTTTTTTTTTTTTTTTTTTGGCAAGAAGTCTTCTCCAGTGGGACTATTGATAACTTGACTTATGCAGAGGCTCTGTCCTAGCTGCACCCGCTTTCTGCTTTCAGTAACATTTTCCCCATTAGATTTCTTTTGCCAGAGAGTCTCAGGAGCTTTCTAGCTATTTGGATTTGTTGTCTTATGTTAATTTGATACCCAACATTCTTCCACTTAATGCAGCATATTAGACAACCTAAAGCATCAGTATTTGCCCTCTAAATTCTACAATAGGAACAAACTCCACTGAACAGTTTACAATGGCATTACAAAGACTACTACTAATATTTTATATTTTCATCTCCTGAGTCTCACATCAAAGCTGGCCATTTCCACAGGGGATATGTTCCAAAGAGTCATAGTGGATGCTTAAAATCCCAGGTAGTACAGGATAGTACATATCTATTACTTATCTATTTATATCTATTACCTATCCATTTATTTACTTTTCTAAGTTATAATAACTATATATAAGCATAAATATATATGATACGCGCACACACACACGCACACACACACACACACACACACACACACACACACACACACACACACACATCCCAGTACATCACAAACTAAGGCAAAATTTAGTCTGTAAATTAGGCACAGTAAGGAATTTTACAGCAATATAAAAAATAAAACATAATCTCAAAAGTTCAAGCAGTTTTCTGTTCTTCCCTCATAGACTTCATGTCAGGTTCAGGGGTTCGTCTTTATGTGCCTAGCTCCCCTCTGGGTTTATATCTCTGTGTGCATGACTTCTCTTGGGGTTGGTCTATGTGTGCCAGCCTGCCCTCAGGGTTTATCTCTCTACCAGGCTCCCTTTAGAATATGTCTTATATGTCTGGTTCCCCTGGGGTGTTATCTCTGTGTACCTGTCTCCCTGGTGGGGGTATATGTGTGTACCTGTCTCCCTGGTGGGGGTATATGTGTGTACCTGTCTCCCTGGTGGGGGTATATGTGTGTACCTGTCTCCCTGGTGGGGGTATATGTTTGTACCTGGCTCCTCTCAGGGTTTATCTGTAAATGTGGCTCCCCATGATGTCATTTGTGTTTATACTTTTTTCTTCAGGATTTTGCAAGCATTTCTTTGGCTCACGGTGCCACTTCTGATTTTCAATCAAATGTCTTAAATGTCTCTGATTTTATGGTAAGTATCTGAAAGCAAATAAGGCTAAAGAAACATTTCAGACTCTTATTCATACCTTGATAGCGATTATTCATTCTAAGGGGCTTTAGTTTTCTGTTTTAAAATGTTAATCTTTGTTTTCATTACTTAACTTTTTAAATTTGTTTTTACCATCTTAAAATGCTATTTCTTAGTATTCATCCAACAGCTTACATGAATAATGAATAAACTTTAAACCTCAATGAAATAATAATTAATATCTTTCATCTGCTATTATTGAAAGAACATATTGTAATTTTAAAAGTATATGTTGTAGAGAAATAAGACTGAGTCCACCTTCCAAGTAAGGCTACAGAACTTTCCTCAAAAATAAAATGGAGGATTTTACACTCAGTTATTTACCCTGTAACTTTGTTTTACTGAAAACCACATAATAATACATTCCATATGGTTGGTGTGATGGTTTATACATGCTTGGCAAAGGGAGTGGCACTGTTCAGAGGTGTGGCCTTGTTGGAGTGGGTGTGTCATTGCGGGTGGACTTAAGATGCTCACCTTAGCTTCCTGGAAGTCAGTCTTCCACTAGCAACCTTCAGATGAAGATGTGAACTCTCAGCTTCTCCTGCACCATGCCTGCCTGGATGCTGCCATGTTCCCACCTTGATAGTAATGGACTGGCCCTCTGAACCTGTAAGCCAGCCCTGATTAAATGTCCTTATAAGACTTGCCTTGGTCATGGTGTCTGTTCAGAGCAGTAAAACCCTAACTAAGACAGTTGGCTAAATGGTTTTGTAAATGGAAAACAGTTATAGCTCAATAGGAAATATATTAAGAAACAGGGAGTACAATATTTTTACCCCTCTAATAAATTATGAGTAGCAAAGCTTGAAGACTATGAGTTCCAAGTTGCCTGTGCAGTTCTAAGAGGATGCCAGAAACAATCCTAGATGCACAGTCTTGTCCAAATTAATGTGTCCAATTAGATGATGCAATAATGAAAAACTGTATCTAAAATACTTGGTTTGGATTAACATCTTGAACTAACTTTCTATCAAACAACCTGAGCTCCTTTTGTAACTTCTCTCCCAAATTACAGCCCACCCATTTAGTTACATTTTGTTGCTATGACCAAAAGTAACTTCAGGAGACAGTGTTCACTCTTCTGTTGGTTTCAAAGGGGGAGTCCATAATGACAGGAGGACATGGAGCCTGGGACAAACCACATCCTGAGAATTCCACCAATTGGTCTAGAAAGGGAAATATGTATGAAAAGCCAAGAAGATGAGAGCTGTGTATATATGTGTGTGTGCATGTATGAGTGCATGCAAGTTTGTGTATGTGAGTGTGTGTATATGAAAATGAGAGTATATGTGAATGTGTGTGAGAGTTTGTGAATGTGTGTGTGTTTGTGTGTATGTGTATGAGTGTGTGTATGCGTGTGAGTATGTGTGTGAGTATGTGAGTGTATGTGAGTGAATGTGTGTGAGTGAATGTGAGTACCTATATGTGTGTCCAGTGTATGTGTCTGCCAAGTGTGTGGTTTGACAGTGTGTGTGTGCGTGCTAGTGTGTGTGAGTGTATGTATGTGAATGAATGTGTGTGTACAGTGTATGTGTCTGCCAAGTGTGTGGTTTGACAGTATGTGTGTGTGTGTGTGTATCTTTGTGAGTGTGAGTGTGTATACATTGTATGTGTGTACAGTTTGACAGTGTGAGGTATCTGTCCCTGACTCTTGGTTGAACACTTGATCCCCAGATGTTGGTGTAGACCCTTTAGGATGTGACTCATTGGAGTTTCCCATTATGGCTTATAGGCCACTCTGGTTCGAGCTTGAGACACCTCCTTCTTGTTCAGTTGCGTACACAAACAGGTGCCGAACACTCCTGCCTTCAGAGTCACTTGTCATTGTGCCTTCTCTACTGTAACTGACCATGACTCCTCCAACCACAAGACAACAAAAATCCTCCCTCTCCTAAATTACCTTTGTCAGCTATTTTATCATAACAACAAACCAGGAACTGATCCATTTGGTTTCTTTGGGGTTTTTATACCAGAAATACAAATCTGTAACAAAATCTTAAGAGGAATGTCAATTGATCAAACAGGTATTTGGGTTAAGGTCAGGAAATCCTGATGGCCTACCTAGAGCTTGCTCCTCTATCCCTGTGTGGGCTGACTTGAGGAACAGGAAGTCACATGGAGCATTAGTGGAACAGGTCACCAGTGAATTGAGTCTTATTATGCCTGGACACCTGTAGCACAAAGGACACAGGAACAAATCTAACAGACAGTTTTGGTTTTGAGCCTATAAACTGAAAAACAACCTAATAAGCCACTTGTGGCAATGTTCTTTGCTGAACATTACAAAAACACTCCAATCTCAAGCCACGATAAAGCCTTAATCATACAGAAGATGAAAGCACATACCTCAGGGACGCTCTCTGTAAACATTTTCATTATTATGGTTATGTATAATAGCCTGCTGCCAACACATGCCATTTGTTGAAAGTTGTTTATTCATCAGAGACAATAAATACACAAGTCACTTGCACATGCAAAAGCCCACTTCTGAATAAATAAATCGCTACCATGTAGTCAAATCTAATATTTTCTTCCTTAATAAATTCCACTGAGATGGGAAAAAAACCTGAAATTCCCCATTATATACATTAATTTTTATCATGCAAATTTCAAGTACACTACAGGAGAGCGTATCATCTGTTTTTGGAAATGCAGCTAATGTGGAAAAATGCAAACTCTCTATAGGAAGCACATGGCTTAATTATGCAGAATTTCCAGGAAATGCT
The DNA here is from genome assembly GCF_963924665.1 of Micromys minutus. Lineage (NCBI taxonomy): Eukaryota > Metazoa > Chordata > Mammalia > Rodentia > Muridae > Micromys > Micromys minutus. The sequence continues at coordinate 82,575,498 of NC_137974.1, forward strand.
GGAAACCTGAAAGTCAGGCAGAGGGGAAGAGATACAAGATGCGTTCACACTCCGTTAAGTCAGCAGTTGCCCGCCAAAGCGTTCCTGCAGACAGACCTTTCTGAGCTACCGCAGTGTGGGGGAACCTATGTTAGTTTCCTCTGAACTGTACCACGCAGTTCCCATGGCCTTCCCAGGCAAATCCAGAAGCTGTGTGCACAGGCCTGACAGCAATAGGAAACTTTCTCCAAGACTGTTGTCCTTTGGTTTTTAGTAGCTGCTGGCTTTTACTAGGACAAAGTCTCCTCTCTTACATGATCTTGTAGGTTGTGCACTTTGGTCCCAAAACACACAGAAGATGGAATGTGTACCAAATGGATGGCACACATGGAGAAAAGGAATTGAGGGGCGAGTCATGAAAAGAAAGGGGTTCCTTTTGGTAGTCTGTGCCCAGCTTTTCCACCTGCAACCTTTCAGTCTCTTTCTTTGGTGGTATAGTCATCAACCTGCTGGGTTCCCACTTGTTCCTACCACTCTGGATGTCTCTTACTGCCCAATGCTACCTCTCTCTGTCTGTCTGTCTGTCTGTCTGTCTGTCTATCTGTCTCTCTTTCTGTGTGCCTGCCTGTGTGTCTCTCCTTGTCTCTGTCTGGTTCTATCTGTCTGCCTCTCTCTGTATGATTATGTGTCTGTCTTAATGTGCGTATCTGTTTTTCCTGTCTCCATTGTCTCTCTGTATGTGTCTGTCTCTCTGTCTCTGTCTGTCTCTCTGTCTCTGTCTGTCCCTCTGTCTCTCTGTCTCTCTGTCTCTCTCTGTATGTTTATATATGTCTGTCTCTGTGTGTCTGTCTGTTTCTGTCACTGTGTTCTTGTCTCTATCTCTCTTTTCCTCTTTCTGTCTTTCCTTGTATGCATGTCTGCCTGTCTCTCTGTCTTTATGTCTCTTTCTTTCTTTGTCTCTGTCAGTCTGTCTCTCTCTGTCTGTGTATGTGTCTGTCTCTTTTTCTTGCTCACTTTGTGTTTTCTCGTGCATGTGCACGAGCACACACACACACACATGTAAAGTACATATGCTGAGGTCATTGTTCAATCTCTGATGTCATTCTCAGATGCCACTTACTGATTGATCAGTTGGCTGGTTGACAGGGACTTTCTTCGACAGTCAAGTGAGCTAGTGAGCCCCAAGGAATCCACAGGTCTTTGCCTCTCCAGCACTACCATTACAAACAAGCACTGCCATGCTTGCTTTGGAGGAAGGGTTAAGTTCAGTAATTCATGGGCCTAAGGTGAGCATTTTACACCCAAGTGAGCTTGACACTTGGTCCCCCAGTGCATATTCTGATGGCTCTACCTTCCATTAGTCACATGTGGGTTTCAAATATTTAACTGAAATGCATTGATACGGAATATACTTGGAAATCTAGCCGAGCTCCATGACCATGGTTGTGTGACTGCCCCTGCTACATAGTACAGATGTCAGTTTTCAGTCTGGACTATACATGGCACTGTCCTTTTTCACATGACAGGTCAAAGCACCAGCATCCCGAACCGGAGACTGCCAGTGTGAAAAGCTGCGGTGTCTCTGTCTGAGCTGAGCTGTGCTGAGCAGCACTCAACTCCAACATTCCACTCAGTTTACAAGACTCGAATCTTCCTTGAGTGTGGTCCTTCTCCTTATCTCTGTTTCCCATTTCTTTTTTTTTTTTCCACCAGCATCTCCAGGCTCCAGTTACCTGGTTACCGGTTCCTCCGGTCCATTCTCACCCCGTGTCTCCGTTCTCTTCTGGCTCAGCTGTATTGGGCCATGCTGACTCCATGCTGACTCCAGGTCAAATGTTTGGAATGCTGTTTTCTGAGGCTCACCCTCTCTCTGCTGCTCTTGTCTCTGGAAGGCTGTGCTTGATTGTACACCCACGACCCAGCGAGAGCTGCAGGGAGTTCTTCGGAAATATCGTTGCCTTGTTTAAGGTGGAGAACAGCCAGCGATTTTCCAGCTCTGTACTTGTCTCATTTTTTTACTATTAGCTGAAGCTCTGAAACCTATATCTTAATATATGTAACATATGCTGTACCACAAATTAATTCATGATTAAATCCTCCAACTTTACATCGGTTGCTTTGTATGTAAACTGACCTTTGAAGCAGGAATGTAGCACTAATTATGTCTTCCACTCGACGTAAAGGACTTTTAAGCTACCTCTCAGAACCGCAAATTAAACCACGCCACATCACTTTCTATGTCGCCGTCTTCTTTCCAAAAGTTAAGGGACCTTTTCTGAAAATCATTCTATTAATCTTCACACGTTTGAGATGAGAGGGTTGGTTTTAATTATCCTTCCTTCTGCATTTGGGAATTCTGTATGGCTGCCATTTGTCAATGAAGTATACTGGCGTTACACCAAGCATGCCTTGTGGATATATAGAGGCCGGAAAACATCTCTCTCCTCAGATGCACCAATTGTTGAACGTGTCCGGGGACTACCCTGTGTCCTGTGAACGCTGCCATGCGCTCGCCCACTGCCTTCTCCGTTGAGTATTATTTACAGTCTCCAGGGACATCAGTCGAGGAAAACAGTGCAGGGCTTTGAGAAATCAAAATCAGTCCTAATTCCATATTGCATTTCTTTCTCCAGAGTCCTTAGATCAGGAGATCTTCTTACTTTCATTCATTAAGTATCATTCCCATTTCTGTGCTCTAATTTTACATTTAGGGCAAAGGCGCTATCAACAGAAATCATTCGATCTTCCTCTCCACTTCCCCCCCACCTGACTCCCAATTTAGAATTAGCAAAGAAAGAAAAGGAACAGAGAGGGAGGCTCCATTTACCATATTAGTGTAGAATCGCACATTAGCAATGGCGGGCCCCACTGTGCTTGTTTATTTTGTCCTAAGGGAGGACACTATACCCATTTCTTTGGGAATTTACTGTGTCTGTCATCGCAATGAACCTGTAGGCAGACACACACCAGGCTGAGAAAGCAAGAAGTTGAGAAACAGTTTGCACAGAGGCAGAATCTACAGGAGGCTTCAGATCCCTAGAATAGTTCACTAATGCCAGGGCAGGAATCGAGAATTTATGTTACTCCTAGATTTCAGTCACAAGACATTATCAGTAATGCCAACATCGATGGATACACAAGTGCTGTGCTGTTAGCTAGCTTTGTACTGACTCTGCACAAGCTAGAGTCGTTTGAAAAGAGGGAACCTCAACCGAGAAAATGCTCCAGCCGGATTGACCCGTAGGCTAGACTGTGGGAGTACTTCCTTGATTAATGATTGATGTGAGTGGGCTGAGCCCAGTGTGGACTTAGTCCTGAGCTGTGGCAAGCCAGGAGGAGAAAGCCTGCAGTAGAATCCCTTCAGGGGCTCTGATTTAGTTCCTGTCCTGACGGCTCCCCTCAGTTGTGGAAGGTAACCTGAGGGCTGGGAGACATAGGAAACCCTTTTCTTCATGGTATGTTTTATTGCAGCAGTAGAAACCCTACGTTAGACAGGTGTCTTAGACCCTTGAATATGCTTGATGGATGCAAAGATACATCGACTATATTGAGCTAAAGTTTACATGAAGGTAGCTAACTTTATTGATAAGCAGCATTGGCAAACACAGTAAGAGAAGGAATTCAAAAGTACTCGTTTGTTTTCCACAATTTCCTTCTTAATCGTCTTTTCTAGGTTACACATTTATACAGCTTTTTTTTTGTTTTGTTTTCATAAAAATAGCTGGGGTAAATCAGCTTAAAGAGAGAAAAAAAGATTATTTTGGCTCTTCGTATTATGGGTTCAGTCCTTTGAGACATCAGTCCTATTGCTTCTGGGGGATGTGGCATATCTTGGTAAAAGCTTATGGCGGAAGGCTGATCGCATCATGGAAGAAACAAGAGAAAATAAGCATATGCCAGACCCTCAACACTCCTTTCAAAGGCATGACATGCTATGACTACTATATAGACTACTAAAGTGTTCAGCAGGCCCATGCTGAGGCATCCTGTCCCCTGTCCCCGCAACGACCAGTCCCTATAGAGTAGAGTTTATTTGGAGGTGTGTGAAGAGGAGTTAAAAAGGGAGGAGTATGAGAGAGAGGGGGAAGGGAGGAGGGAGGGGAAAGAGAGGGAGGGAGGGAGGGGGGCAGCAGTCTCTTTTATAGCAAACCAGTCCTACTTGGGATAACTGTTAGTTGGTGTAGACTAGAAGGGATGCTAAGGTGCTAATAAGGATGGTGCCACATACTGGGAACCAAGACTAACACAGAGGCCATTGGAGGACAGGAGAAACTTACTCAGAGCTGTACATGGGAGTTCAGAGTTCCTTGTTAGGGCTTGCTGATGACATTTCACAGTTCATAAGCTGGCCTCAGACTCAAAGATGCATGGCTGAGTTCTAGGATTATAGATAGGCGCCACCTCTCTGGGTCATGTTTGGTGCTAGAAATCAAACTCATTGTTTTGTGTGGGTGTGGCCAGTACTTTACCAACTGAGCCACAGCTGCAGCCCCCCGGAGTGCCATTTGAAGGAAATTCTGTCCCAGCAGAGTCTGAAAGCATTAACTTAATGCTTCCCATTGTTTCTTAAATGGTACATGGAATTTCTACTACAAGAGCAGAATAGTGGGGCTCTAACATGACCACAAGTTATTAAGGTTCTGAATACCTTATGTGGGACATTTCAAGTTTTCTACATCCCCAGCCTTTGCTGAGAGTGAATGACCCTCATCTATTTCTTGCCTATAAAACTAGAGTACGAGAGACTCAAGAGAAACTCAGACAGGGCTGTAGGCTACTAATGGCCTAAGTAAGATGAAAACAGGAGGCAACTAAGCTGCAGGTGAATTAAATAAAAGCTACCAGAAGCCTTCAGCTCACCGGTGAAAGACCTGAGCTCATGCTAGAGATGAGGTTAGAGCAGAGTTTCTCAAGCGTACCACTGTGGGATGGATGATTCTCCACTGTGGGAAATTTCCTGTGCATCCATGGATTCTGTGTGTCACATGGTAGTTACTCTAACTCAACACTTAACTTTTAATATGTATTCGTGTTGTTGCTTTGGTCAGTACAAGTTTGCCCATTATTCCACTCTGAGAACTTTGTACGTTTTGATCCACTTAGAGTAACTTCATCTGCTTCTTGAGTTGTGAGAACAGGGAATAGACGGGAAACACTGTAAAACTCGAGGAAGACTTAAAATGCCTGCAAGATGAGGATCTCCAGGCTAGTTGGAACCATGATGAGAAAACACCACTAGATGAATAGTTATAAGTACACGTGTAGATTTGATTTGCATTGAATGAGGAAGAGTGTTGTGATGTTGTCTCTAATTTGATTTCTCTCATTGGCGAGTCTCTCTAGAGAAGCTGGTTTGGAGGGAAGGCATAGCCAACCTTTTGATATTCAGAAATAATGTGGTCATGTGCTCTTTCTCAAGGACCAAGTTCCAAAACAAAAAACTAACCAAACAAACCCCCCCAAAATATGTGTGCATTTGTGAAGCTGCTATCCTGGGGTATGAGAAAGTTAAGGATGTGGATTGATCAACGTGTGGGAAAAGCAACAAGCAACATGATGATTGTAACCAGTAATAGGACAGAATCCCGCTAGTCTCAGAACCAAGGAGAACCCCCTGCTTCCAACAAGAAGATGAAAAATGGCAGTGGTGGAAACAGAGCTATGGGGAAAGGAGAGTTCTCTCAAACCTTGTTAGCTTTCTTATTCTCATAGATGGAGATTTCACTGATGGAATTTCCAAAGCAAGGTGAATTTAATTGACAGGGATCCTGTGGTAGGTCCTATCAGGTTCCTCCAAGTAGTGAAAGTGCAAGTGCTAATCCAAGGCCTGATACTGAGAGATAAATCAGAGGACTTGAGTGAGAAGTAAAGGAAATGGATAATAAAACACGCCTTTAAACTAAATAGGATTAATAGCCCAAAGCAATTGGATTCCAGATGATTTAGAGTAAAATGTTCACTCCTAAGAGATGGTCTGAAAAACATCTCCCCAATACAGTGGAATACTGAGAAATTAAAAACTTTAAGACAAAATGATTTGCCTCTCTTTGGTGGGAAATGACAAGCTGATCCACATAAACAAATACAGAACTACCTTTTGCTGAGCCAGAGGGACCTAGAAAAAGGAAGAACCTATAGTTTGGGTCACACAATGACCTTTTGAACAAAAGAAAGCCTTGATGAACACATGTACCTCAAACTCAGAATGAAGTGAATTATTAAAATCGTGCGCAGATGTAAGACCAGACAAAGCACACCAGGCATCAGCCTCGAAGCCACACGAGCTCTGTTCCACGGCAGATGATACATCAAACCCAGAGCTACGTTTCAACCCAGTGTGTCTCAAATGTTTAAAGAGGGAATGATTAGGAATGAAATTTGCACTTAACATATGTGGTCCTCATTAATCTCGGTTAATTTAGAGAAGGGGAAAAAAAAACTTTCCCAAATCCTCTGAGTTGAAATCTAAGTCTCAAAAAAGTTTTTTTTTTTCTTCTTTTTTTGTGTGTCACAGTCCCCTCTTAGCCACCCATCTTGATTTTGGGGGCCATGTGTGAATTGACTGGCAATAGATGGAAACTGAACAGAATTGAGCATTCCATCCTAGAAAACAGCTTTCCCTAAGAATGATTAGGTCATCCTAGCCTACAGATCAGGATGAGTGGCAGGTCGGAACATGCACCGGTGTCTGAACCGGATTTAAAGAACACAAACAAACAAAAGCCCTGTTACTCAGTTTTCTTCTTTTCACCACGAATAATGAAACTAAGGAGGAGGAGGATAGACGGGCAGTGTGGAGATCTAACCACAACCACAGTGCACACTCCCTTATTTCCTTTGCTGTACTGGGATTACTTACCCAGCATGCTAGTAGTAGGCTAGGTAAGAATGACTCCTCATGAATTCCGGAACTGCTTCCTATGACCCGCTGTAAAGTACCTAGAGGCAAATTTCCTAATTTCTTCCCTCAAAGGTTTTTGTGAAATCATAACCTTCATTCCCCACAAATGATTAGACTTGGGACAGAAATAATAAGCCAACGCCGCAGTGCAAACCTGGGTTGCACTGTTCTAGAGAGCCAATGAGCCCCATTGCCTGTTTTCTCACTTGGACAGAAATTCTATGAACAATAATCAGGAGGTATTTTACAATTGCTGCATTTGACTCACAAGATGAGATGGTCTCCAACTTACCATAGAAAGCGGCCAGAGAAGAATAGGGGATCATGCTGACACTGCCCTTCCTTCTGATAAGGAGCCCAAAGTTTATTGACCTTCATTGTACAGAAGAACATTGGACTTTTAACAGGAGGCTCATCTAATGACTTCTGATGTTTTAGGTTTTCAAATGTCTCACTTGTTTAGTGACATGATAACATATCTCAGTTGGTTCTTACGTTTTGACTTGGAGATAAGTAAGGTCTGGCTCAGAGAGCTAGAGGACATATGATCCACAGGGCTGGTAACAGTGACTTCAGGCTTCGGGGAAAATCTCCCAGTGGTCATCAGATTCCCTTTATATAAGCCCCCACTTACTGTTCCACATGAGTCTCAGAAAAACCTCCAGGTGATTATGATGCAAACCAGTGTTGAGGTCTGAGAACTTTAATAGGAGGAGAGTGCTGCTGGTAGTTTCAGACCATCTCTTTCTCCCGTGGAGTTCCCCATCAATAGGTGCCCTTGATGAATCAGCCTTTCAGTTACCTATATCCCATCAGGAGCCCCTAAGTGACCTTAACTCAGAAGCCACATTGGGGGTTCTTTTTATATCTATTTAATCTTTTGAGTACTTACCAGTGTCTTGAAGAGGAATCATTTGATTAGACTGTCTCCCAGCTGCCCCTGGGTCTAGTGATTTGATCTCACAAACACAGGCCCAAGTTCAAATCCTGGATTCATTGACTTAGTGATGCTGGCTCAGTGGTACAATACTCTTGCTGTGCCTACGATGTTGCCTTCAACTCATGTTGATAATTAGTTGCTGTAGTAACACTAGTGAGACAGGAGGCCCTCACAACTGGATTAGTGCTGTTTTGACTGGAATGGGGTAGTGATGGGAATCAGGATCTCAGTCACTTCACTTATTCTTAGGTTCTGGTCTTTGGCATTATCCTCTAGGGATGACACATCAAGATGTCTTTTCAGTTATGGACCCTCTACCCAGTCTCTATGATTATAATGCCAATACATTTCTCCTCGCTGCAAACAACCCAGTCTGTGATGTTCACCATAGCTTTAAACCAGGATCCAATAGAAATCATCCTGCCCACTTCCTCATCTTCTTCTTCCCCACCGAGCCCAGAGCCAGGATTTCTGCTCCCAACAGAGACTGACTCAAATGAATCCTATGGGGTGAAACAAATTTTCATTGACATTTGCAAGAATGAAATAAAATGTTGGGCCTACAAACAACCATGCTCTTTAAATCCACGGGAGATCACAGAGTCAGGCAGAGATGTTGAGGGCACAGTAACAGCTTATGGCAACTGAGAAATGGGGGAAACGAGGAGTACATAGATTGGGGAAAAGAGCTCCAAATAATTTTAAGCAGACTTGGGAAACATGTGTTACCCCATCTGGATGGATGCCTGCATCTCAAGCCTAATGTCTTATTTAGGGTTTTACTGCTGTGAACAGACACCATGACCACAGCAACTCTTATAAAACAACATTTAGTTGAGGTTGGCTTACAGGTTCAGAGGTTCAGTCCAATATCAAGGCAGGAACATGACAGGATCCAGGCAGGCATGGTACAGGAGGAATTTAGAGTTCTATATCTTCATCTAAAGGCTGCTAGTGGAAGACTGGCTTCCAGGCAGTTAGGATATGGGTTTTATAGTGTATACCCACAGTGACACACCTACTCTAACAAGGCCACACCTCCTAATAGTGCCACTCTCTGGCTGAGCATACGAAAACCATCACATCTAGACAGGGCAGGGTAGAAAGTCCTGGCCTCAGAGAATATGAAATGAGCTAAGAGTACGAAGGGTCTATAAAAACAGAGAAGATAGAATGTATAAAATCATAGCAGCCAGCAGTTACTATCACAAATCTTCCAGACCTGTTTGTATGTTAATTGCCAAGACTCAGAAGCTGAACCATGTCATACGGTGCAAGAGACAGAGAGGCCATGAGAAGATGCCTGGAAGGGCTTGCTTCATCTTGAGTTTGGGGTGTGTTTTCAGGCAAGTGTGGCTTTCCAGCCAGCATGTTCATCTTTTTCTTGCACATGGGAAATACAGCCAAATAGTGTCATGAAGGACCAAGGCACAGCATAGAACCATGTTAAGAGGGGACCCTAAGACCTTCAGATCTTATTGGTGAGTCAGAGAGAGGGGTTCGGTCCAGTTTCTGAACTAGCTCATGCCTGTGTCTACACTGTGCAAATGTACCAGCAAGTGTCTGTCTCCGATCCAGGAGAGGCCTCTTTCAGCTGGGTGGGTGTACTTGGTGAGTCCTATCAGCAGGAATGAGTCCAGTTAATGCCACAGGCGCCGAGGTCAACCTCAAAGCACCAGGAGAACAGCCTGCCGAATCCCAATGATGAGATCAAGCCTGGAGCCGGGGGGTGCACAATTAAGACAGGGTTTTTGTTTTGAAATTGCATCTCAGGCCAAGAATCGTACTGTTCTTGTAGCTGAGGCACCTGTGGGTTAAATGGTTTGCCCAAGGTCATGTAGAAAGAATAGGTTCGACTCAGAATCTTTGAAAGTCATCTTCCTCGAAAAGTAGCTCACCAGTTTCAATTTCCTGAACAATTCCTGCATGTGAATTCTGCTGCGCACGTGCTGGGAAGGCCTCCCCCACCGTATGTGAATTCTGCTGCTTACATGCCTGGAAAGGCTGCCTCATTGTATGTGTGCCCAGGATTACAATATTCAGAAAGTCACGGCTAAGGTTAAGAATTCCCTCCCAGCTCTGCATCTGCAGGGTGAACACGTTTTATACGATGCTGCTCCTTCACCTGCCAAGTTTACTCGAACTACTTGGGCAGCATCTTCAGAAATCGAGGGTTGGAAAAGCGAGCCCTGCGTCCAGCCATCTTCCCAGTGCAGTCTGCGAAGGACGGACCCGGCTTAGCACGAGGCTTCTCCAGTCTAAAATGGACCTTGTAAAAAGGCCCTTGTGCTGAGCTGGGGAGAAATGTGGAAGGTATTTAAACCAATTTCCAAACTGTCATGATCACCTCGCAGAAACTGGAAAGGGACACTGAATATCAAGCCCTTGCAGCAGACCCCATGCAGACTGTACGAATGCAGTCAAACCTGCTTGCTTAAATTGTCACAGTTTCTCGGGCCTCGAAGTCTACGCGATGATCCGGCATCCTGACCGACCTGACGAGGAAAGCAATTCTGTTCTACTCCAGAAGGCTCTTCCGTGTGTGTCTCCATCGCTCCCCATTTCTCTCCAAACACTGGCCACAATGACGTTCTGACTGACCCCAAGCCCGCAGTCTCTTGCCTCTGTGCATAAGTACAAATCTAACGAACGTCTCTAGGGCTTTAATTGTCCTTCTCTGTTATTTGCAGAGGACGGCATCACTAAGTGGCTTTATCTTAAATTATCCAGAACGTTTACCAAAGCGGCAAGGCAGTTCTGCCGGCCACGGCGATCGCGGCCCTCTGAGCCCTCTGTGCTCCCGATCCCATTTCTGAACAGACAAGGTCACTGTTAGGTAGACTTCATCTCTCAGTGGAATTGCCATTTGCTTTTGGAGAAGAAATTTGTCTCTGATAAATATATTTCCACAGCCATTATATCTCTTGGGCAATTATTGAAACCGATTTGCGTCAGAACACTGGCTTATACGCACAGCCTGCTTAGCATTGAGAATAATGTGGACTATGATTGTCTAAAGTCAATGGTAAGTTGTTTCAAAAATGTCCAGTATGTCGCCTTACCCGAGGAAGAGCGCCAGGTGGAGCACACCCGTGCCTCTCCTCTCCCCATCATTTCAGGCTAAGTTTTATTAGAGGCTTGTCAAGATTTTCTAAACAGGTTTCGAAGTCGTATGTCTTCCCTCCATCGGGAAGACCCGTCAACAATATCGCTCCTTGCCATCAACAATGCCTGTAATTGCTAATCGACGGTTTACTTTCAATTCCAAAGCCCCTACCTCTCCACCTCATGGTCCCTGCCCGGATGCACCACAGAAATACAGGCAGGACATACAGACAGACTGTCAAAGTGAAATCAGACTGCAAAGTTTGCCTTTGAGTAAGAAAAGACACACCCTCCAAAGAGCATATGTGGACTAAAAGGGTGTCTCCCATCAAAAGGCTGGGTGTGTCCAACCTCCTCTACAGCTGTCTCATGGCCACGTTTTGTGTTTTCCTTTCTTTCTTTCTTTCTTTCTTTCTTTCTTTCTTTCTTTCTTTCTTTCTTTCTTTCTTTCTTTCTTCCTTTCTATACAGGAGAAGCACTCCACCGCATAATGATGGATGCAGAATTCAACCTCAGAGGAGAGTCAAGCTCTTTCTGAGAGGGTGGAATCACATTCCCTCGCTCTCTCTTTTCGTTTGCATTATTCAGTGGAAGAAAAATACCAAGTGGCATAATGAGGGGAATAACTTATCTTTTATCAAATCTGACTTTAAAATCCGGGTTATGTAAAACATGGAAACGCACGGGAAATTCAGTCGAACCCCCCAGTCACATGATGTACTCTCTGTTCTTGGGTGACCGAACTGCTCTTTCCAGCTTGTGCCTCGGAGCCAGCCTCCAATTCACCCTTCCTGGTGAAGAGCACCATTTGCCTATAGCTGCCACCAGGGGAAGCTCTGAGCACATCGGCATTCAAAGATGCACTAAAATCCAGGCAAGACAAGGCAAAGAAGATGGCAGAGGAAAGGGACAAATCCTCAAACTGCCTTCTGGGAGATTAATAAGGCTGAGTTTTCTTTACATCATTGCACAGTGATTTAACTACAACTAGGAAGAGGAGAGCCCAGGCGCTGTGTAAAGAATGCTTGGAGTGAAAATCTTCCTGCGCCTAACTTCTCCGACAGAAAAAAAAAAAAAACAAAAACAAAAAACTACTGTCAGTGTTAGCCCACAGGTCCTCAAAGGAGCTAAAAAGAGCCCTTTGCCCCCTCACCCCTGGTCTGCAGAGTGTCAGGAGACTTTCCCAGTCATTTTTGTGTTCACCTGGGTTTTAAACGACACACTGTCACCCACAGACAGATGCATCCACGCGCCACCCCGTCAATGATAAATTCGATGTCGGTAGGAAGACAGTCACCTAATTGTACAGCGAAGCAGAAGAAAGCCTTGCAAATGGTATACAGTTTTCAAAGTGTTCCAAGCCTTAGGCAAAAGTCTTTCAACTGTGTCTAAAACTGAATGGTAAAATATGTTGTACAAATTATCTGTGAACAGGAAACATGCGGTACGGTGGAGGACTGAAATGTAACACTTGTAAAGAAATGGGAACTGCCAGTCATTCAGACCGGCTCCTTTCTTTCCTTATCCCTTTTATATATATAAAATGTGTCTCCTCACAAGTTTCGTCATTTCTTCCCTCTTCTCATTGATGTTCAAGTTTATAAGACACTTACCAGATCACAGTAGGCTAATTGTGGTTTTATTTCAAAAACAACAGCAAAGGAACAGATGAGGCTAGAGGTTTGCTGTTACCCGCCCCCCCCCCCCAACTCTCAAATCTCTCTCCTCTGTGGCTTAGGGCCCTGGGTGACTATGTGTAGACTTTTGCGAAGAGCTGGAAACTGTCTAAAACAAGAAAGAAGGGAAACTCGGTCTTCACAGGAGACACCAAGCTTTCTGCATCCTTCCTGTCTACAGAGGTGGTGCTGTGCCATCTCCAAGCAAGAGGATGGTGTGCTGCCTCCAAGAGCTGCTTACTGGGTCTTACATTCCATCCCTCATTCCATCCCTGTCTTGGGAAGACTCCTCTTAGCTCTTCTCCATCCTGTTCTCCGATCCTGGTCCCAGGAGCCTGTGATCTTTACTGAGAACACAGTCCCTTTTGCAGATCACCTAACCTCCTTAATTCATGATCAGCTCAAAGCAACTATATATTTCAAGCCCTGTAGAGCACAGAGAAAATTCAGTAGATTTTACAGTGGGAGGAAAAGGAAGAGAGAGGAAGTCTTCTCTCCTGTGTTAGCATTGTATAGGAAAGCTCTCAGCAGGCATCCCGTGGCTCAGCTTTGCCCTTGGTGGATTTGATATTTCAGCATATGGCCATTTATTGATACATGGGATACTTAACTTTTTTTTTTTTTCTGGAACATAGATCTGCTTTCTTACTACTGGTACTGACCCCGGGAGGAATGGTTTGGCATAGTCAGAAACCATGAAAGGAGAAACAATTTCATTTACAACTTGACTATAATTGACAAGGGAACACAAGGAAGCAATTTATTCCTAGTGAACAATCACGGGTGTTAGAGTAGCCTGGCCCCTGTGGTCAAACACACACTCCCTACTCCCAAAGCCACCATGTCAACCACTCTAATGATGAAAGTTATTCTTGACCTTCTTGCCCCCACCCCATTTCTCCCCCCCCATCCCCCTTGTCTCTAATTGTACGAGGCACAGAATCCTTCTTCTGTGTCAGCTGTGAAGAGAGAGGAGCTGTGGTTTTGATGACTAAGAAGGTCTAGTCTGGCTCTGAAGTTAAGGATGGAGAGAAAAACGGGAACAAGCCGGTGGAGGAATTACAGCACCAGACTTCTCTTCCCGGCATGCCAGAGTGTGTGTCTTGCACTCTTTAAGATAGAGTTATCACATTTCGGTGTTCCTGCAGCGTTGCTTTGGAATGCCAATCTTTCAGTCCAATTTCTCTGCATTTTAGCATGTTGTTCAGAGGGCATATGGTTCCTCTTCCTTCCCACAGTCGTATACAATCATACCCACCTTTACAGAGCCTTAGGATTTAAGAAAATAAAAAAAAATCTTTTCTGAAGTGCCTCTCTCTCTTTTATTTAGCTGAGCTTTTTCATGTAAGTTCATTCTATGTAACTCTTTTGAAAAAAACACAAATGTCTGCAAATATGTGGTTTGCACATCCGGTTCTGCAGCCTATCTGCGGCCTCCTCGCTTGCCTCAAATTATTGCCTTTTAGCCCATTCATGACTGAGAGCAAGGATTCAATCGCACACTGCATTTCAGGATGCAATCGATAGCATTTAATAGTAATAGCAAGCAATGGGTGAATGCTTAATGGTCTAAGGCAATAATCTAAGCTTATCCTGTGATGTAAAAAGTACTACTGTTTTCTACATGCTTCTGGTTGAGAAACTGTCCATCAATGTATCATCTATCCCTATCTATCATCTACCTATCTATCATCTCTCTATCTCTGTTTGTCTGTCTGCCTGTCTTTCTGTCTTAGTTAGGGTTTTACTGCTGTGAACAGACACCATGACCAAGGCAACTCTTAAAAGGACAACATTTAATTGGGGCTGGCTTACAGGTTCAGAGGTTCAGTCCTTTATCATCAAGGTGGGACATCCCAGCATCTTGGCAGGCATGGTTTAAGAGGAACTGAGAGTTCAACATCTTCATCTGAAGGCTGCTTGCAAAATACTTACATCTAGGCAGCTAGGATGAGGGTTTTATACTCCATACACACAGGGGCATATGTACTCCAACAAGACCATGCCTACTCCAACAGGGCCATACCTTCTAATAGTGCCACTCCTTGGGCTGAGCAGCTGACCCTATACAAACCACCACTCTATCTATTTATCTATCTATCTATATCTATCATCTATTTATCCTCATCTATTATTTATCTGTCTATAATCTATCTTTTATCAATTCTTGTATTTATTAATACACAGGTCTTCCTATATAATACAGGATGGTTTTGAACTCATGATCCTACCACCTCCGAGTACACACTTGGGCCATGTGTACCACTGCACCTGAATGAAAAGGAGATTTCTTAAGTAAACATGTTAAAATTAGTAAGGTCGTAATTTTAACCCACAGATTCTGGCTTATGATGCCTGTTTGTTAGACTGACCACCTAGTAAGCTTCTGATAATCATTTTCTACCTTAAAGTTAGTGAGATACAATTCATAGATTTTTAGGACCTCTATGAAGACTGCCCCAGAAATGTCTAGGGTCAGTAAAGAGGATACATTTTTACCATATGAATAGGTCTGAAAGTCTAGAAATATTTAATTTTATTTAGAGAGAGAGAGAGAGAGAGAGAGAGAAAGAGAAAGAGAGAGAGAGAGAGAGAGAGAGTATTTGAGAATATGTCTATTCTTATGGGTGCACACATTTCATAGTGTATATACATAGAGTTCAGAGGACAAGTTGGGGAGACCATTCTCTCCCTCTGTCTCGTGGATCCTGTGTCTCAAACCCATGTCATTGGCCTTTCATTGGGAACCTTTACTCACTGAATCATTTTACCAGTGTCCAAAGTTTTATTTTCTTATGTGTATTTTGGTCTACATTACATGGAGGCATCCAAACAAGTGGGGCAGATAAGGAAGACAAATGGGCTGTGGTTCTTTGACTCAACAATGAAAAAAATGGTGCAGAAATTGTACCATGTTTTGGTGCCAGTGAGTTTCAAATTTATTTAATAAACTTCAGATGCTTCATATGTCCTACTAATGTGTTGTTTGGATGTTTCTCACCAATATGACTCTTTCTTTATATCACTTTCTACAGCCTGTCTCACCGTGGCCATAGTCTAAAGAGAGATCATGCACTTTGTGGGAGGAGGGGGGAGTATATAAAAATCAGCCACAGAACTAACCTGATTTGTGTGACAATCCCAGGGAAACCATTAGACACTGAGTATACTGGGCCATCTGCATTGGATTCCACAGTTACATATGTAACTATATGGGACTTCAGGGAAGCCGTCGATGATGCAGATTATGACATATTTTTCCATATGCTTTCCTGAAGCTGCAGACTGTCTGCAGGAGGGAAACTTCCACAAAAAATGATGTCCTCTGTGAGCTGCTGATCTTGGAAAACCAGTGACATTCAGCTTTCTCCAGTAGACATCAGGTGGCCTATCTAGCCATCCTTTCATAAATGGCTCTCGGTATCCTAGAGAGTGAGACAATGGAGACTGGAGACATGTCATTGATTCCTAAGCAGTACCAAACGCCTACAGGCAGCAGCCTTGAAATGCTCAGATGTGTCCTGTGGAGTTCTTTTCTAGGGACAAGAGATGGTGACTTTATTTATTTATTTATTTATTTATTTATTTATTTATTTATTTATAACAATAGGACAGGAGAAGAACCACCCCCCTCCCTCAACTTATTGTTGCCTTTACATTTTCTGCGGTCAATTCTTTTCCCTCCTATTCTCAGTCACCTGCTTCTCCCATCCACATAGGGACTGTTTTGACTCACCTTCATAATCTCTCACTTTGGATCCCCACAGTGGCTTTCACCATGGCCGTCGGCTTAGTTTGTTAGTGAGTCATTGTATGAGAGAGGAGCAGAATGACCAGGCTGTCGACCTCAACCCGGGAAGGACCTCTGGACTAGATGAGCTTAAAAGACAGTTTTAGCTCTGAAGATATTATGATCAAGTGCACTTTCTTCTGTATCTCTCACCGAGGTGATGCCCAGCCTTACTTTGTTACTGTCCTGGAGTTCGATTTTAGGGTTTTTGTAGACATATTGCACAGTGGTTTTGTTTGTTTGGCTGTTGTTACCTGTTGCAGAACAATTAATACCTCCGTTAAGAGTGACCGAGCAGCTACTGTCCATGGATGAAAGCCACTGAAGACATGTTAAAAATACAACACGAGCAACTTCCAGCTCGATGATAACTTATTGGAGAAAGAGTCAAAATATCAAGTAGATTTGCGCTGCTGCAGGAAACTGACCTTCGTATTTCGTTTGTGTTGTGAGTACACAGTGAGACCCAAGTCACATTTTAAAAACTGTCTCCGTGTGATCTCCCCAGGACTTCATCCTCCTTTAGATAGGAGGAAGAAATGCAAGTTTACGACCCTGCTGATAATTACCATGGCTTGGTCACATGTTTTCTGTTCCCTTCCCAAGTCTACATACTTTTAAGATCATCATTCTGTGTTTCTTAGAGGTGCATACCTCACAACCCTAAGCTACCACTGCCTACCCTACAGAGGAATCCAACTGTTCAGTCTTTGCTTATGTGCCTCCTTAAGGTTTTGTTGAAACGTGCCCAATTAATGCCTGAACATAACCCCTCTGTGCTGAATCGCAAACAGTTCTACACACAGCCAGTCAGCCGGGCCGAACTGACAGCTTCACACCAAAGCCTCCCTTTCTCTGCAGGAATCCAGTGAACCAGATGTCCAATGCACATTTCCAGAGTTCTTTATAGGTTCCACACAGAGGCTTTCACAGTATGGTTTGGGCCTCGGTTTAGTGAAACTTGTCAAAATGAATTGTTTCATTTCTATACCACAAATGCCAGGTTGAGAGAAAATATTTTCAGGAATATTCTGCATAGGACTTTAGGCTTTCATGTTCTTAATTAAAATCCCATGGGCTTGGGGTTAGAACCAGGTCTTGAAGATGGGGGGTGGGGTGTATGGGAGCCTCAAGTCTTTACCAAGGTTGAAACAGGACAGTTAATGTCCTCTCAACTTGTTCAACTACAAAAAGATGACAGCAACAGCATAAATGAGATTCCTGGTACCTTTAGAGGTGGCTTAGCTATCTAGGGGTTTATGGCACACAGTGGATAGTCAAAGAGGAGCTTTCTCTCCATTACAGAAAGATCTGCAGATGCTCACACATATGCCACATTTCCATTTGTCTTCTGGCATTGGCTAACCTGGTGTCTCCCTCATGACCACAAGTCACTAATCACATGTCTTATAAGTTCACAATAGGAGTTTCCTCTCTGAATCCTTTGCTCTTAGGAATATAATCTCTTCATAAAATGAAGTAGGAAAAGTGTTTTAGTTTCTCCTTAGTGGGCAGTTTTTAGGCAAGTCACAAGCTCTAGTTTCACATGTGCAAGGTTTGGAAGAACAAGATGCCTCTTTTTCAATTACATCATAAGTCAGCTTAGATACTGTGTGCTCTGTAGTTAGCTGAGGCCTCACAGAGGCCACATGAGCATTTGCTGTCATACATTGCTAAGAATGTTATTTCTGTTTCAGCTATACCTATGTGCCACTTGATAACAGGGTATGATCTAAGACTTGCATCATTGATAGCTTTTCTTTTTATCCAAATAGCAGGGTGTCCTTTCACAAACCAAACTGGAGGCACCTACTGAGAACCAGACTTTCAGATACTGGTATTATATGCATTGTTCTAAGGCATAGCCTATTACTCCATTTTTTTGGTGGCTTGAGATAGGGTTCTGCTATGTCACTTATGTTGACTTTGAGTTGACAGTTGATTCTCCTGCTTCATCCTCCCTGGGGATAGAATGGTAGACCCATGTCACCAGGCTTGTCTAATACAGTCCTTGTCACCATAGTCGAGTAGGATGCACTGTGCAGAACTGCTATGCTTTTATACATTTGTAATGGGCATGCATTTGGATGGTTATCTCTCAATGCCATTAACATCACATAGGATTCTTACATGCCTACTGTTGCTGACTGACCCATCACCCTATAGCTCAGGACTCTAAAGTCACTATTGTTAATTGTGACTTACAGTTCTTTTAACTATTTACAAGATTGAGACCATGGAACACATTCCTTTCAACAAGAGAGTCTTATAGCTTCCAAGTGTCAACAGTGTGTCCACAATCACTGACTTTATTTATCATATTTAATTTCTTCAGTGATCGACAGCCATCAGTTGGCTCTTGGTCCACCTTGCTCATATGTTAACACTGAAAGACGTGTTCTGACTTACAGTACTTAGAGCAAGTTTGAGCATGTGCATTGTTTTATTAGATTCAAAGCCAGGAGCCATTAGTGGTATTGATTATTCTACATATCTTTGAGGCCAATGAATCATACATGGTCTTACACTTCCTGTTCATATGGGCTCCTGAGCTTCTTGCTGTAACTTTATCCTTACCTCAAGTTCCAGATTGTGTCTCTCTGATTTTTCTTGCTTTGCTTGTCCTGATACACAATTCTATCTCACTTTAGACTGATAAACTTTATACACTTTAGCACTGTACAAACATTTCCATACCCACTTATATGCTGTCTCTTCTATGTAAATATCTATCATCCTTCCTTTGAGATGATTTTCTAAAATCCTCAACAATGCCATCTCCATTGGTCAGCCTTTCTCAATTATAATTGTCTTTTGAGTTTATTCTGGATGTTTCCTTCTGTTTCATATCACATTCCCTTTGTGTGTGGCTTGTCTCCTTAGAGTGTAAGGACAACTGTGAGCTTTCCTTGTATGTCCCACATGTCAAACTTGATATAGAACATCTGTTAATAGATAGACTGATTAAATAGAATAAAGGGATAATTCTCTACCCTTCTATAGCCAAGAGTCTTGACACTGTGATAAAGCCAACATTTTTAGAAGGTGTATTTCAGATGAAGGAATCCTAATCTCAAAGCCCTAAGGATGTGGGTCACATCTCACACCTTCCACCCACCTACTTACTGATTTTGAGTTAAACTTTCCTACTACGTCTAGGTTTAAAACAGAGGTCCTATGTCTACACAAGTTTGTTTCTTGAGGTAAAACATTATATGTGGTGTCATGGAGCCTTATAATTTATATAGTATGCAGATGAATTTTGGGTAATTGTTGTCAAGGTTCTATTAAGAACATTCTTATGTTATAACCAGGTGCTATTAAGATGTAAACAAATGGTTATACTTCCAACATGTATGTATCTCTTTGGTCTTCACTTGCAGTCACATTGCTGACACAAAGCAGTCAAGACCAGGGGCCTTCCCGTTGAGAATGCAATCATGGCGTTCTCATTCATACGGTAAGTTTGGATCTTAAAATGGAAAACAAGAAAACGACTGGTGCATGTCTCTTCTAAAACTTGGCATGAGGAAATGAACAACTCTTGTAAAAAGAAAATTAGATATAATTCAATGGCTCTTCTTAGATCATAACATCTCCTTCTTCTTGAGTTGACCTAGCCCAGGCAGTGGGCTCTGTTAAAAAAAGGCCAGGACACTGGCCATTCAGAAGCTGGTGCTGTTCTAAAGAAAATGCAAAGAGCTGGTTCTTCCTTTGACTTTCTCCTTAAATCAGTTACTCCACATGGGTCAATTACTTCTGGTGGATATTTGTCTTTCCGGGTCAGGGATTGTTTAAATAGTTCTTAACAAACATCGCTTCAGACGCTCAGGCCATCTGCCACCAGGAACAACAAAGATCCAGGGACACAGGCCCAGTGAGACTGCACTGCAAGTAGTTGGGGCATAGAGAGGTCTGGGTCAAACGCCCAGAAAGTACAACTCCCCCCATTGGTTCAGGGGAGCAAGAACTCTGCTGTAGGGACTCGGTTTCCACCCAGAGGGTCCTTGCATGCAGAACAGGTGCTCAGGCCATCTGCCACTGGGAACAGTGGAGATCCAGGGACACAGACCAGGTATATGGGAGAGATGGGAACCAATCACTGACAACAAGACTATGTATAATCACAGACAACAAGATGGCAAGAGGAAAGTGAAAGAACTTACCCAAGGGAAACCAAGACAACCTGGCAACACCAAAACCTAGCTCTCCCATCACAGCAAAGAGCAGAATGCCAAACACTCCAGAAAAAGAAGACTCAGACCTGAAATCATACCTCAAGATGATGATAGAGATCCTTAAACAAGAACAGGAGGAAAAGCATAAAGAAGTAGAAGCTTTTAAAGAGGAAACAAGAAAAACACTCAAAGAAATCAAAGAACTAGAGAAAAACAGAACCAAAGAGATAAAGGAATTAAAGAAGAAATTTAAAATGGAAATGGAAACAATAAAAAACACTAAAAGAGACAACCCTGGAGGTAGAAAACCTAAAAAATAGATCAGGAGTCACAGAAGCAAGCATCTCTAACAGACTACAAGAGATGGAAGAGAGAATCTCAGGGGCCGAAGACAACATTGAAAACATAGACAAAACAGTCAGAGAAGATGCAAAAGCCAAAAAGCTTCTAACTCAAAGTATCTAGGAGATCCAGGACACAATGAGAAGACCAAACCTAAGGACAATAGGAATGGAAGAGGGCAAAAAATATCAACTAAGAGGCACAGTAAATATCTTCAACAAAATCGTAGAAGCAAACTTCCCTACTCTTAAGAATGAGATGACCATGAGCATAAAAGAAGTCTACAGAACTCCAAATAGATTGGACCAGGAAAAAAATTCTTCCCGACACATAATAGTCAAAACGCCAAGTGCCCAAAGCAAAGAAAGAATACTAAAGCAGTAAGGGAAAAAGGGCAGGTAACATATAAAGGCAGAACAATCAGAATCACACCTGACTTCTCAACAGTGACTATGAAAGCTAGAAGAGCCTGGACAGACATCATGCAGAACCTAAGAGAGCACAAGTGTCAGCCCAAGCTGCTATACCCAGCAAAACTCAATCACTATAGATGGAGAGACCAAGATATTCCAAGACAAAACTAAATTTACACAATATCTGACCACAAACCCAGCACTACAACGAATTATAGGTGGAAAACC
Organism: Micromys minutus; assembly: GCF_963924665.1. Taxonomy (NCBI): domain Eukaryota; kingdom Metazoa; phylum Chordata; class Mammalia; order Rodentia; family Muridae; genus Micromys; species Micromys minutus. The sequence goes on from NC_137974.1 coordinate 82,597,050, forward strand.
CAATACAAGGAGGGAAACTACATTCTAGTAAAAACAAGAAAATACCTAAGCAAGAAAACCAAAAGAAGAAAGACACACAGGCACAATTCTACCTCTAAAAGCAAAAATAGCATGAAACTGCAACCACTGTTCCTTAATATCTGTTAACATAAATAGACTCAATTCCCCAATAAAAAAATACAGGTTATCAGACTGGATATATAAACAGAATCCAGCATTTTGCTATGTACAGGAAACTCATCTCAGAGACAAAGACAGACAATATCTCAGAGTAAAAGGTTGGGAAAAAACCTTCCAAGCAAATGGCCCCAAGAAGCAAGCTGGAGTGGCCATTCTAATATCAAATAAAATAGATTTTAAACCAAAAGTTATCAAAAAAAGATAAGGAAGGTCACTTTTTACTCATTACAGGAAAAATTTGTCAGGAGGAACTCTCAATCCTTAACATATATGCTCCAAATACAAGAGCACTCATATTCATAAAAGAAACCCTACTAAAGCTCAAAAAATATATTGCACCCCACACAATAATAGTGGGAGACCTCAATACCCCACTCTCATCAATGGACAGATCATGGAAACAGAAATTGAACAAGGACACAGTGAAACTAGCAGAGGTTATGAACCCATTGGAATTAATAGACATCTACAGAACATATCATCCTAAAACAAAAGAATACACCTTCTCAGCACCTCAAAGCACCTTCTCCAAAAGCGACCATATAATTGGTCACAAAACAAGCCTCAATAGATATAAGAAGATTGAAATACTCGGATTTATCCTATCAGATCATCCTGTTGTTTTTAATAACAACAAAGATAACAAAAAGCCCATATTCACATAGAAACTAAACAGTGCTCTATTGAACAATAGCATGGTCAAAGAAGAAATAAAGAAAGAAATAAAAAAAGAAAGAAAGATCGCTTCAGAATTTTGTTGTAGGGGTACCAGGTTCCCTTTAGTCATAGGCTGCATCCACTAGTCAGATATCCGTGTGCAGCATCCTGGGGGCTGTTTAGGCAGTTCCTGTGAGGAATCATGACTGGCTCGTTTCACAGTTGTAGAGAGCTAGAAGCACACTGTCATGCTTACCTGAATACCTTAGCCAAACTCAGATTAATATCACTGCTCACACCAAAGTTGTTTTTTACTTGGCAGAGTTCACAGGAAGCAGGTGGCAGGAGGGAGCTGCCTGTTGATAATGATGGTGAGAGTTGATGAAGAAGTTATAGCCTATGTACCCCACTGTAGTGTTTTCTAGAACGCACACATCAGGGCTTGCTGATTTAATGAAATAGGTGGATTCCTCATTTGCACATGATAGTTAGATCTGGCTGACAATACCCACTTGAGTTATTCTAGAAGATTTTTATATCTATGTAGCTTTCTAACTCTAGAGAGAAAAAGTGTCTGTGAATATTGTTACTATTTCATTTTTCATTTAGAGTTCATGATTCTTAATGCCTTCTCTAACTGCTTAGATATGAAAGCTACATAGCATCTCTCCATCCTCTCTGAAGGAACACTTTGAGAAGCCCTGGCTTTCAGATAACCACAAGTAACCATTGCCCTGAATCTTACTTCTGCTGGAGACTGAATTGTATTAGATCATAACCTTTTAAGTCAAGAAGAATACTATGAGTAAAATTTCACATTCCATCCATGGCTAGAAGAAATTTTTTCCACCTAGCATTTTATCAGCTGAGAGGTCCTTCAGGACACAAAAGTTGTGTCCTCCTTTGTCTGACTGGAGAAAAGGTCAGACAAACATTCTACACATCCTGTTATTGTGAGTTCCTGTTACCGACCTGCTTCATGTTTGTTTGTTTGTTTGTTTGTTTGTTTGTTTTTGCTTCTTGCATAGATCTTTATCTCCTTAATGACAGATTACTGTGTCATCAAACACAGCCATGCATTTTCTCTAAGTTACTTTCTCTGACTTCAGATATAAGAGGTTTTGGTCTGTCCTATGGCTGAAATGTTTTTTTTTTTTTTTTTTTTTTTAAGTTGTTTAAGCTTTGACATTAAGAGAACTGTTTTGTGGATGCGCTAATCAATCCCAAAGAAAGCAGTGGCTATCCAGCACATTTAACAGAAAGCTGAGCAATCTCATTCAAGCCAAGCCTAGACCCACCCTGACAATTAGCAGCTCTCAACAGCTGCCTGGTACATGAAGACTTGCAAACCGAGTCCATGTGACTCTGCCCCTCTTGAGACCCTGTGTAGCCAGCAACGGTTTCCCCTGGTTACTACCCTGGCCCAAGGATCTGCAGAGTATATCAGCAGAGCAAGAAAATGCTAAGATTAAAGGAAGACCGTACCATTGCTGTTAGCCTTGTGGTAAATTGGTCCTGAAAGGCATCACCCGCTCTGGATTTTTAAGTGGAGCTCTTGCATGAGGAGTGCCAGGGCCTTTCTGTTTATTGTCTCCAGGGAGGCAAGTGATGGATTCTGCTTACTTCTGGCTGCTCACAATCATGGATGCAAATGCTGAGACAGCAAAGACTCAGTGGCAACACAAAATAAAAGCATAAGGTTGACAGTTTGCTTATGAAAAGCAGAACTCTCTCTCTCTGAAGGCTAGAGCTTCAGGATGCTTATGTAGAAGGGGATAAGGGCAGGGGGCGTCAGAGTGGACACCTGGGAACGGCGGGTGTGAACAGTAGCAGAAGACACTCAGTCACAGGCCCTTTCTACTGTAAATGCCGGATATTTCACAGGCGAAGGGCAAGGAGCTTGGTGAGAGTCAGAAGCATGTAGAATTAAAACAAACAAACAAACAAATAAACAAACAAGTAAACAAGTAAATAAAATCTGGTAATATGCCAAAAGGCACCACATGATACAAAAATGGGCATTGCTTCTCAAAGGGGAAGCTGGAGAGCATTAAAGTCTAGAAATTACAGTCAACTTTTAGTTATCTGAAGTGATAAAGTTGTGGGGGACGCGTAGGAAATTCAGTATTTTTAAAAGGCAATTATACAACTTCCCCCATGTCCCGTGAATCCTGGAGACAACAGGTACCTTTCCTGGGTATTACTTACAAAATGAAGGGATTGTCCTGGGAGGCTCCGGACATAGAATATATTGATTTTCTGAGCATGTCCTAGTCTACCAAACAGAACAAAAAAATAAAGAAAGAAAGAAAGAAAGAAAGCTGTGTGTGCATACTGGGCCCGAAGGGTTCAGAAAAGGGGGAAATGTGAATTATTGGAAGAGAGAAGGAGAGCAAGAGGCAGAAGGATATGGCAGGGTCCCCAATTGCTACTTTGTGGTTGCTTCATTCTGTGCACCTCTTATGAAGAAACTCAGACCTGAGCCTTTATCTAAAGGTTGGGACAGGTTGGGCCAGGACAATTCTTCAGTCCCTAGAACCTGGTTGGTCACACCATCTTGTGCAATGAGGTGTTGCTATGGGTTCTGCAGTCCTAGCTAGCTGTTCTGGCAAGGTTCCCACTGGTGGCCTGAATCCCTGTGTGAATAATAGTGGTTCCATAACCCTGCTGGGAAAATCACGACCCAGCAGACGATCTAAGCAATGGAGCCTGGGAAAAGAAATGTTGGGGATTCAAGTGACCAGGTGGCAGGTGACAAAGCTACCACTTCGAAAAAGAAAGTCAATTTTAAAATCGTAGTATTTCACAGGGGCTCACGGAGACTGAAGTGGCAACCACAGAGTCCGTATGTGTCTTTGACAGGTCCTCTGCATCTACAATTACGGTTCTGCAACTTGGTGTTCCTCTGGGACTGTTAGTGTGATGCTTTTGTGCTAATTTATTGGGTTCTATTATCTACCAGCCTTCCAACCCTTATTCCACCTCAATGCTATCCAATCCCCCAAAACTAGACAGGAGAGAAAGAAGGTTAGGGGAGTAAGGGGTATAGGCCTCTTTTGACTACTTCCTGCTGATCAGGGGTGTCCTGTTCCTTGAGGCAAATCCAGTCTCTGTCTTCAGGATATTTCCAACCAGCAGTCTAGCAAAACAGCAGTAGCAAACTCAGCAACAGGAGCCAGCAGCAGCAGCAGCAGTGGCGGCGGCTGCAGCTGCAGTGGATGTGGTGGGACAGCACTGGGAGCCAGCAGCAGGGGGAGCAGGAGCTACCACAGGTTCCCTCGGGTACCCTGCTACCTTTTGCTACCCTGTAGATAGCAAAAATTACGCCCCTTCTAGAGCACAAGACAATCATAACTAGTCACTGTGGACAACCTGAATTAGCTCCCTATCCCACACTGGACTTAAAGCAAAAACATATTTCCATAACATAACTAGGTTTGTAAAGAAAACAAAATTCTCACCAAATGGGACTCTCCTAATGGTAGGACTGGGGGTGTCTCTGACTCTGTTTTTGCTCCTAGAACCCCTTTCCTTCTACTGTTTTCCCTTGTCCATCTTTGATACAAGTATGCCCAGTCTTGTAACTTGTTATACCATTTGGTTGCTTTGCTTGCTAATGAAGAAAAATGGAGAAAGAATGGATCTGGGGAGACAGGAGAGGTGAGGGCTAGAGGGGGAACTGCAGAAGGAATGTAATGTATTAGAAAAAAATAGAATTAAAAAATGTCCACAAAAACATGTAACTGTGTCTGTTTTTGAGTTTTTTGCCCCGGTTTCCTGTTTCATATCCAGTGTCTTTAGCCAAGGTAATTGTTTGTATGTGCATTTTATGTGTATGCACTGTATCTGCAGTGGCCAGAAATGGGCACTAGATACTGGAACTGGAGTTATGGATGTTTGTGAATAGATGTGGAGTATTAGAAACAGATCCTGAATCTTCTGTAAGCAGCAGGAGATCTTAGCTGCTTAACCATCTTTCCAGCCCCACCGACCTGACTCCTGAAACTCATAGATGTGGTTTCAGCTTAAAGGACACAACCATCACTGATTACTTTTTCAATTGTTATTTTTCAGGAAACTGATTATTTTTGAGTTTTGGTGTGTGTGTGTGTGTGTGTGTGTGTGTTATGTGTGTGTGTGTGTTGTGTTGGTATGTGTGTGTTGTGTGTATGTGTGATGGTTTTTATGTACTTGGCCCAGGGAGTGGCTCTATTAGAAGGTGTGGCCCTGTTCAAGTAGGCATGTCACTGTGGGTGTGGGCTTTAACACCTCTTCTTAGCTGCCTGGAAGCCAGTGTTCTGACAGCAGCCTTCAGATGAAGATGTAGAACGCTCAGCTCCTCCTGCACCATGCCTACCTTGATGTTATTATGATCCCACCTTGATGATAATGGATGGAACCTCTGAACCTGTAAGCCAGTCTTAATTAAATGTTGTCCTTATAAGAGTTGTCTTGGTCATGGTATCTGTTCAAAGCAGTAAAATCCGAAGTAAGACAGTATGTGTGTGTGTTGTGTTTATGTGTGTTGTGTTTTTGCATGTGTGTGTTTGTATGTGTACATGTCCATGTGTGTTTTCATGTGTTTGTGTGTGTACATGTGTATGCACATGCATGTATAATATTTAAATGATGAAACACAAGAGGGAGAACTTTGAGTTTCCTCATGTGTCCAACGATGGAACTCTCAGGGGACTCAGGCAACCTTTACTACAATTCCAGGCTCTGGAAAAATATATGGACAGGAGAAGGGGTCATCCCAGACATGTCTGTGTCTCCCTTGCCTCCAGCTTGCACATAGAGGACATACCTTTCCATTTTCCATGGGAACTTAGGGAGGGATGTTGTCAGAGAAACTGGACCAAAGGGATAAAACCAGCAAGTAGGGACTGAGAGGGACCAGAGCTGAGACTTGTGAGGAGGGCACTTACTTGGACGGAATTGCAAAGTCCCTCCTGTTATAAAATATTTAATACACTAGCTAGTGTCCACATTTCTAACAACACAGCATACTATACTTAAGAAATTCTCTGTTCTTAGGAATCAGTCTATTTCTAACTTCTTTAAAACATTTTGTGTTAAATGAAAAATACCTACTGAGTCATTTGGAAACATTCAACTTTCTACCTTGTTATCAGGAACACAATGACTGTGGTGTAAACCAATGAACCTAAAGCAAACCAAACCGTACCAAACTAGAGTGATTGGGTGAGAACTTCTAGGGGCTGGACTTCTGCTCTAAAGTCTGTGTTTCAATGGCCCCACAAGTAATTTGGATGGCCATCCTGATTTGAGAACTGTTTAAGGTCTCCTAACACATTCTCTATTTATAGGTACAATCTGAGTTTGGTTTTGTTATCCTTGGAAGGACATTCCAGGCAAGGCTCTTCCTTAATTTCTCTAAGGACTTAACAGACTATGAAAATCATAAGTCTAGTTATATTTTCTGAGAGGCCTTATTCCCATCTGGATCATCATAAAGCACACAGTTGAGTTTATGCTCAAATGGAGTAGGTCAGAGTAACTTTTCTTTCTAAAATATGGAACTTACAGTAAAAAGTGTTGGAAAATTCCAGAAACAAAGAAAATGTTTTAATAACTCTTATGATATTACATTATGATTATTGTGGGTGGCTCTGTGGTTATGTTGGAAGGACAATGGCTTTGCCTTAAGTCCCTTTGTAGGAACTGTTTCAAATACTTCTTTGCAGTAAAGCCTCAGGCAAACCACTTCCTCTTTCTAGGCCCAAACATTTTCACCTCTAAAGTTGAGTAACTGGAGAACCAGGTGAATTACAAACTGATGTTCCAAAAAGAACATCATGGTTCCCTCCTTGCCACAGTGTTCAAAGCAGTGTCTAAATCGTGCCATATAATTAAAATTTTTATGTGTAGACCACACACTTGCATGCCTTGGCAGTGGAGCACATGTCCTTGGGTTCATTCCCGTGAATTTGTCCAGCTGCATAAGTCTTCCTGTGTTGACCACTTTTAAAGGAGTGATGGTCTGTCACTCACCTGCAGATTTCCCACACGGGGCTTTCTCAGAACCCTGATAGATACATAATGAGGATTCAGTGCTTCCTGTTTCTTCCTTGTCCTACCTGATCATTTCAGAGTGATTGAGGTTTTTGTTTTTCCATTGTTGGAGATGAAGTTTAGTGGCCGGTGTCCTCATCCAGACACAAAGGAGGATTGGGTAAGAGTCAATTGGCAAGAACCTCAAGTTGAACCAGACATTCCTAGAGGAGATGGACTAGCCTCCAATACTGCTACGTCTGTTCCTCCAACTTCTTTCCACACATACAGTTTGGTTCCCACAGCACACATCACATGGAGTCAGATGTAGAGCATACAATTCTCTGGCAGCATTGGAGGACTGACTGCATGTGCAGTGATCAGTCCTAAAAGACACACATGGTAGAGAGGCAGCTAGAGGACCTGCACTCACTGAGAGCTCACACGTGTGGGTCCCTCTGCTGGACATCTCCTTGACTCCTGGATTGGCTACATGTTAGATACACTGAGTTGTTTATTATCATGTCGGGCACATAGAATTGTGCACATTGTAGTAGTGTGACCCTATCTCTGCCTTCGAGGGAAAAAAAAAAAGACACATCCTTTTATCAGTTTCTCCAAAGAACAATTATGATTCCAAATCTATGTTTAAGTGGGTTTCTAGAATAGACAAGAACAGGGGATTTTTCTGGTCATAGTACAATTTAACTCTATTGCTCTTTTTTTTTCTTACACATTTAAAATTGTGCAACATAAGAGAAAACAAAATACCCCTCTCCCCCCACACACACATACACATCTCTACTTTTTAGTACCAAGACCATGCTACAAGGCCAGCAGGAGCTTTCAGGAACTTTATCACCATTCCAGGTTCACCCCAAGTAAGGGTGACTGTGTAATGGGTACCCTGGATTTTCTTTAGGGTTTGCATGTTCCCATAATCACAAGAGTTTAATCTTTGTTGTGATAGGAGATTTATATTAACGAGAAATGCCGGACTTGTGACTCGATGTCTTATTTCTATTAAGAGGCTGCACCCGAGAGCCATGGACAGCAGTACCTGAATTCACCCTTTTTATCACAGTTGTCTTTGTCCTCCAGGACTGGCCGGCTGAGCAGACACCATGACTGTTCCCAACTGTTGGCCTTTGCAAATAAGGCTTTCAGTGCCCTGGCTCTCTCATAATTAGGCTTTCCAAGTCCTCTGAGCAAACACCGATAGTTGCACATGCTGCGCTGACAGGAAGAGGGCTTCACTTTCACCAGAAGCTGACAAACTGTCTTGTTCAGTTGCTGAATTACTTTACAGCCGCACAAGACATGACTGAGAGTTCCCGTCACTCTCCTGCCTCACCATTGTTTTCTTCGTGATGATGTTCTAGATTTTGGTCATGCTAATAGGCATTTAGTCTTAGCTCATATGACACTCACAATATAATGTCTGCATTAATTCTTCGAGGATTATTTATTTTAAGCTTATTACCCTTGGTCATCCCTTAACTCCTTTATGACTCAATCCCATCTCCTTCCTCTCCCCGGCCCCCCAATAAGTCATTGACTCTGACTCCAATTTGAGCTGAAATGTACTTCTGGGCATACAGCCATCCACTGGAGTGTGTTCAACTCACCAGAAGCCATAGTCTCAAAGAAAATGGATTCTTCCTCCCTGAGAACCATCTCTGAGTTCAGAGCTCCTCAGTGTACACTGATTGCACCAATATTGTACATGCCTTGTGCAGGCAGCAAGAGATTCTGTGGGATCACAGCAATGGTGTCTGTGCAGGTGACACTGTTTCTCTCAGATCCGCTGTGACCTCGGATTATGTTAATCTCAGTTTTGCCCATCTTTGATGAAATGTCTGCTCACTGTTGAATTTTAACATTAACGTACATGTTTGGGGGTAAGAATCTTTATTAGCAAATGTGTCTTTTCCAAATGCTTTCTCGTGTCTGTACCTTCCGTTTATCCTTACACTGTCTTAACCTATCTTTCATTTAGTAGAAGTTTTTGGGTTTTGTGTTGTTGTTTGTAGCTTTTAATCAGTACCTCTGGACAGTAACTTGAGAAGTCATCCCCAATCCCAGGCCACCTGTTTTCTGTTTTTTAGTACTGTAATCTTTCCTTTAATTAAAAAAAAAAAACTTTATGTTCAGATTTGAACTCTCAAAAAGGTTTGAAGATTTTTGTCTAGATCTAATTGTATTTATAAAACAAAACAATATATAAAATTACACACATACACACACACACAGACACACACACACATTCTTACTTATGAGAGTGCACTTCAGGACTCATTCTTCTGTCCCACTGATGTATTTAATTGTTATCACATTTGTATTAACACTGCCCTGATTGTTGTATGTTTTGTAGACAATCCACTAGTATTCTGACTTTTTTCTTTCTGTATTTATTTGCTGTTTTTCTCTTTTGGCTCCTTCATCACAATTTGGGATTTTGTTTGTTCATATTCTTCTGATAACTTGGGTTTGGGTCAGGAATGAGTTGAACTTATTGATGACAATGGAAAGAACTGATTTATACTGATGCTATCTAGTTATCTATCCATGAACATAGTACATCTTTCCATTGGTATCTTTGGATAAGTATATTTTCTTCATGTCTATGCATATACCTGTGTGTATATAAATGCATATATAGTTATGTTTATATACTAATATTAGTAGTAATATGCATTTTTATTTCAGTTTCTACTTGTTAACTTCTGGTATATAGAAAAGACACTCTTAAAGTATCAACATATTATCCTTTAGCCTTACTTGTGAACGTTTGTTAGTTTTAGAGTAATTTTGCTAATGGTTTCATTTTCTCAGCAAGGACAACTTTTTCCTTCCACCACAAGATAACTATTTTATTTTGATTTTTCTTGTCTTATTACATTAGTCAGTACAACATTTTTTTTTAAAGTGTGAGAAGAGACATCCTTGCTTTGTCTGAGGTCTTAGAAGAGTTTTAAGTTTCTTACTTTATTTTTTTAACTTTTCAATAAAATACACTTCAAAATCAACAAGCGCATCACACCATATATTATTAACTATGGCAGTAACTCTACATCTTTTGCCAATGTTATAACGTCTAAATTTCTTTCAGTTCCTAGTTTGCTTATAAGTCACGAATGGGTGCAGGGTCTTGTCACATGCTTTTAAAAATATCACTGGCTTTTTTATTTATAATAAGGATAATGAAATATTTAAAATAATAAAAATTTTAAAATATCTTTGAATGAGGAACTGGCTATGAATACTTGGGATAAACTCACGTAGTTGAACTTTTTATTTACTGATTACTTTTATATATGATTAAACTTAGTCTGCTGATATTTTGCTAGGATATTTTTTGTCTATATATCAAATATTCTTCCCTTATCACTCTATATATCTGGGCCATGTACTGAGGTCCCATCTGTCCAGTAACTTCTGCCCTTTTACAATTATTCTTAGCTTAGTCGGGGACTTACTGATTAAATTTTTTAAAAATTTCTTTTTAAGAACTGAGGTTTTTTTTTTGTTTCTTTGTTATTTCATTGATTTTTCTCTATCAAATTTCCTGTTTTTAAATACATTTCTGTTCTAATTTAGATTTCTTTTTTGTGCTTATTTATAAATTAATTTCTGCTGGCCACTCTCATTTACAAAGGTGAAAAATTTGATGATAGGTTGTCTATTTTCCTGCTTCTCTGGTTTATGAACTCAATGCTGAGAATTCCCATCAAATGTTTCATTTTTTACATCCCATTCCACATTCCTCCGACCAGTTGTGTTTTCATGTCCACGTAGTTGAACATACATTTTGTAACATGGATAATACTTCTTTGACTCTCTTCATGCTTTGTAGGAGGGTGGTTCTAATGCTTGTGAATCTGCATGTGAACGCTGAAGTTTCTGTTCTCTGATTGGTTGTTGATTGATCAATAAAGATACCAGTGACCAATGGCTAAATGGAAGAGGTGGGATTTCCAGGTTCCCGAGGCAGGATGGTAGAAGTAGGAGGAAAAGGGGGAATGAATCCTCATGCTTCGGAGGGAGAGCAATCGTGTCAATGGCCTTTGGCCACTTCTCTAATTGGGCTTGGGGTAGCAGGCGAGAGATGAGAAACATAACTAAGCCGAGGGTAGATTTATGGTGCTGAGCAAGGGAAAGTTAACCAGGCAACTAAGTTGGGAGCAGATTTAGAGTGCTGAACGAGGAATAAAAGGGAACAGCATGGTAGCCACAAGGAGGGGGGTGCATAGAGGAGCCCAGCCACTGAGCCTTAAGGCCGGTTTAAAATGTGCTAATGTGTGTGTGTGTGTGTGTGTGTGTGTGTGTGTGTGTGTTGTGTCTATTTTTTATCCACAGAGCCAAGGGACCCAGGATAGTGTCTGGTAGCCTGGTGGAGAGCTTAAAGTGGGGAGGTAGAAACAGCACATGCTACAATGCTCAGTCTTTTCATTTCATCCCCACGTATTGTTATTGCTATTGTGGCTACACCATTTTGCTTACTCAGCTTTGATCGATCCCATCATGATCGGTGAGCAAGCAGCACAGTTTGTGTGTACTCTCAATCTGATCACAACCAGCAGTTGAAACCCGGAAAAGGAAGTATTTCCACCTTACTCCCACTTACTCATTCTCTGACGTCTTTCTTTCTGTGGATCTGAATTTCCTTCCTTTGTAAATGTTGCTTTCTTTGAAGAATTTCTAATGTTTCCTTCTTAAGGCAAGATCTACTGATAACAATTTTTTATAATTTTTGCTTGATTGATGAAACCTTTATATTCCTCTTTTAGGTTTGAAATAAAATTTCATGGGTACAAAATACCTAGGTTGCTATATATTTTGTCATTTTACATTATAAGTATTTTATTCCATGTTGTCTTAATATTGAGCCAGAATACTGAAGACCCATGAAGTTGTGTGGTGTGTGGTTAACTGGCAGCCTATGTCAATCAGATTGGACTGACTTATATGGTTTGGGGACACCAGAGCTGCCTTGTGCCAGGGAAATTACTTCCCTTAAGTGGAGAATAGGAACTTCACAGGAAGACCAACAGAGTCAACTAACATAAACCCTTGGGGCTTTCAGAGACTTAGCTGCCAACCAAATAGCATACACAGGGTGGACTGAGGCTCCTGGCACGTATGTAGCAGATGTGCAGCTTGGTCTTCATGTGTGTCCCCCAACAACTGGAATAGGGGTTGTTCCTAAAGCTGTTACCTATCTGTGGAATCTTTCCCATTAACTGGGCTGCCTTGTCTGGCCTCAGTGGGAGAGGATGTGACTAACCTTCTGGAGACTTGATGAGCCAGGGTAAGGGGAGATACCTACCTTCCCTCTCAGAGGAGAAGGGGAATGGGGAGGGGAAGAGAGACTGGGTGTGTGGGGTAACAGAAGGGAGGGTTGTAATTGGAATGTAAAATGAATTAATTAATGGGAAAAAAGAGGAATGTTCTAGACTATGCATGAATGAGCAGAGTTGACTGGGGATGCCGTTGTTTAGAGACATTGGCAATGTTAACTTGAGTGAACCAATCCCAACCTTCCATCCTGGTTCTCATCACTGAAATCAGAAGGGATTTGGGATGATTCATGTACACTGTCAAGCTCGACCACATCTTGCTAGGTCAGAGGTGTAGCCAGAGTTCAGAGACTGTTGTTCTCACCCCCCCTGACAACATGTGAGTTAGTGTCTTCTTGAGCATGACTGAATCTGTCCTACCTGTCAGCAGTGGTGGATTTATATTAGCCACTATAAAAAAACAAAGTCCTGTCCAATTTGGCCAAGCTTATGAAGAAACTAGTGTGTACCGTTTGGGCATTTTGCTTTTCTCCCAGTCCTAGTAAGATGATCAGAAGCTTGCCAAGCCAGATGCCATGGAGACAAAGTCCTATCTACCTCCTCAGACACCTGGTCCTGGAACATTAGCCAGAGGCTTCTTGGACACTCAGAACAAGCTAAGGCCTTGCCAGGGTATTCTGTGGTTAACTTCACGTGATGTGCCAACTCTGCATGGCCCTGATTAAAAAAAAAAAAAACAAAGCAAAACCAAAAAAAAAAAAAAACAACAAAAAAATAAAAACAGAGGGTATAGGAGAGAGAGAGACTGTTAGTGTTGGCTATTAGAAGCACAAGCTTTGTATCTGCCATTTAAGGTCCTTCTGGATATTACAGTTGATTTACTTGGATCATGAATGGAACTTTTTTCTCACCTTTTTTTTTTTTTTTTTGCGGTGGGAATTTTTTTCTTTTAATATATATATATAATATAATATATATATACATACATACATTTCAAATGTTATCTCTTTTCTTTGTTTCCTCTCCAGAAGCCCCCTATCCCACCCCGCCACCCTGCTACTTTGAGGGTACTCTCCCACCCACCCACTCTCTCCTGCCTCTCTGCCCTGGCATTCCCCTACACTAGGGCATTCATTCAGCTTTCACAAATCCAAGGGCCTCTCCTCCCATTGATGCCTGACAATGCCATCCTCTGCTACATGTGCAGCTGGAGCCATGGGTCCCTCCATGTGTACTCTGGATGGTGGTTTAGTCCTTGGGAGCTCTTTGGGGAGGGGGTCCCAGTTGGTTGATATTGTTCCTATGGGGTTATAGACCCCTTCAGTTCTTTCAGTCCTTTCTCTAACTTCTCCATTGGGTACCTCACTCTCAGTCCAATGGTTGGCTGTGGGCATCCACCCCTGTATTTGTCAGGCTTTGGCAGAGCCTCTCAGGAGACAGCTATATCAGGCTCCTGTCAGCATGCATTTCTTGGCATCTGACGTATTGACTGGATTTGGTGACTGTATATGGGATGGATCCCCAGGTGGGGCAGTCTCTGGATGACCTTTCCTTCAGTTTCTACTCCACACTTTGTCTCCATATTTCCTCCTTTGAGTATTTTGTTCCCCCTTCTAAGAAGGACTGAAGCACCCACACTTAGGTCTTCCTTCTTCTTGAGCTTCATGTGGTCTGTGGATTGTATCTTGGGTAATCCGAGTTTTTGAGCTAATATTCACTTGTCTGTGAACACATAGTGTGTGTTTTTTGGTGACTGGGTTACCACACTCAGCATGATATTTCCATTCCGATACCACTCAGCTATTAAAAACAACTTCATGAAATTCTCACTCTGTTTAATTCTCACCTGAACAGACTCTCTCATTGTTCCTGCCTCTGAGTGTGTTCTTCTTGACTGATCTGACCCATGGACCATGTAATGCTTAGCTCTACCCATTTCTAAGGGACAAGGTTTTTATCTTTGCCCTTTCTGCTTTCCCAGGATGCACTAAGATGGTTACAAAACATGGAGCCTGCTGCTGTCCACTGTTAGGTGATGTTGTGTTGTTTGTGACTCCTTACTTTGACTTACTTGTGACTCCCAGTCAGGTGTTGGGGAAGGATGTCACTTCTCACCTTGCCTAGAGGACACAGGATGGGTGATGTCTGGGGAACAAGTGGGTCACTTCATCCTCCAGGCTGGTGAATTCAGTCATGGTGTCACCTAGCGATGTGGATACGCTCTGAGCAATGCAGCCTTGGGTAGTTTGGTTCCTGTGCTCCCACCATTGAGTACACAGACTAAATGCCCATGATGTTGGTAGGTGAGGCAATCTTCTGGAAGCAAGAGGGGACAGCTAGTCCTGTCAGTGACCAAAGTGTCAGTGTGTGGTGCAGGACTGCCTCCGTACAGCTTGGGACTGAAGCGGTCACAGACTGTTTTTAGAAGGAATGGGTGTGCAGAATCCCAGGACTCCCCTCCCCCCAGGCAACAAATAACCTCCTTCATGCTGAGCATCCACATTCAAAGGCTGTTCGGATTTGATAATGGTCTAGAGTCACACAACACACCAGTGCCAGATAGGGCTTCTGGTTAAGATAGACATTTGAAAAGTGAAGCATTTGGTTGGGGGGGGGATTTCAGGCTTCCCCCCCTCGAAATACTTTCCTGGGCTTAATAGCCAGAAAGTTGAGAGAGAAAAAAACAGACTTTTTAAAAAAGCAGTTTTAAAATTGCTTTGAATACCCTGCAATAAGTCACCCCTTCGAGCCTAGATGACAATAGCACCCTCTCAGCTGCTTTTGCTCCAGGGACACGTTCCACTCACTGTTCTGGAGACTGGGCTCAGGGTCATCCCAGGCCACTGGGAAGCTTGCAGGCCGGGTCTCGGCACGGTGGATTTGGCTGTCTCGCCGTAGTACCAGCTGGTTGTCTATGGTAGGAGAGAATTGAAAGAGTGTTTTACACCATGGAAATTGTCTTCCAGGCCCAGATGGACCGATGCTGTTCTAGCTTTGACAGGCCGGGATAGATATATTCAGAAAGCCTTCCAGCTATTTGGTAACTCTTCCAAAACACTGTCAGCACCCGTGCTAGCAGGCAGGGAGTGGGAAGGAAGTCTAGGGAGGAAACTAAGCCTAGTTAGTATATATTTGCATAATTAGCTCCCAGTGAATGGATGTGTGCTTGGGGGCAGGGAGGAGGTCTTTGTGGACACTGAAAGCCAGACAGTGGTTGAAACTCCTTGGGCCAGCTAGTCTTGACCGCCCTACTCCTCTCACAAACTCTTGTGTATTTTAAGCATCCGGTTAAAAAGAGCAAAGTGCTCTGAAATCAGCTCACCTGTGAGCTCAGCAGCTAAGTTTGGAACTCCAGCTTGGGGAGTATCTCCGTTTCCCCTAGGGGCAAGGGTTAGATGGGATCTACTCAGAGCTCCCGGGAGTTGGGGGAGGGTGGTTAGATGGCAGCAGGCTCTGTCTGGTCATAATCCCCTATCTGGAATCAAAGATGCTCTACAAATGCAAGTATTTAAACACAAGATTACAAAGATACTGTAGAATTTGTGGCAGCAGTGCCTTGCATTTAAATATAGCTGTGTTACTGTTAGCAAAATGATGTGGTTATGAGCTGACTATTAATATAGCTGTTTGCCTGAGACAGACTGGGGAGAGGAGAGAGACAGAAAAGAAGAGGAGGGAGAGAGGAAGAGTAGGAGAGGGAGGGATGAGGAGAGAGAGGTGGAGGGAGGGGGGAGAGAGCTCAGGAGAGCAAGAGAGGCCAGGAGAGAGAGCACTTCACCTGAGTTTTGAAAGCTCATTTATTTTTAGATGAAATACAACCCCCATTTTAGGGCTAGACTGCATATTTTTGGTTCAAAACTTCTTTAATTGAACCTTTCAAGAATGATAAGAATTGATCGATCGGGTGGAAATGGGGAGGAAGGAAGCACACTAGGCTACCTCTCCTAACAATCTATGACACTCCCCAAAGAGAATTTACTACTCTGTTAAGTACCTCCCTTATTTAAAGGATCCCAACACACAAACTCTCTCTCTCTCTCTCTCTCTGTCTCTCTCTCTCTCTCTCTCTCTCTCTCTCTCTCTCTCTCTCTCTCTCTCTCTCTCTCTCTCTCACACACACACACACACACACACACGCACACACACACATACACACACACACAAACACCGTGTTCAAGCTTCCTAGATATGGTGCTGGGAGAAAGGAAGGGGTCAAAATTCTTGTTACTAAATTCAGTCTCTATGCCTGACTAACGAACACCTCAGGGGTTTAGTTTGTTTGCGAAGATGCCCCAGGTAATCTATACCTTAAAAATCAACCTTAAATTTCTCTTGCTGCTTAAAAATACCGTTGAGCACACTGAGCAAGTCAGTTCTGAGGGTATTTGGGTTACTTCTGGTCTTATACGGTCCAGTCAATGCGCCTGTGGTGACTGGTTCTGGAGGTAAGGGTGCAAACCTTGAAAAGCAGCAAGTCTCATGTTGAATGTGAAACACCAGGTGCGGCCATTAGGCAACTCTATGTGAAGAAGGTGGAAATACGTTCTTCCCTCCATTTCTGTCATGTTCTCCACCCAACAGGCCAGCATGCTTTAGAATCTGACCAAAATACAGGTTTGAAAAAACAGAAGATACCGGGAATCAGACTTTCTTTTCCAACACAAATTACGCAGCCTAATCAGATTGCTCTGAAGACCCAGAACACAATGAGGTGACCTTAGTGTGGTTTAATCCAGTGCTGTTCGAGTAGTTTCTCCTAGATAACCCAAAAATTACATCTACATTCCCTGAAACAGTGAATCATTGAGCTAAGTTTCCAAGTTCACTCATAATTTCCTATGCTAGTAGGGCTACATGTAATGAGCAAGCCCTGAGTGCTTCTAGGGGTGATGGGGACAACACAGACACATGGACATCTACCCAGCACACTGTGTCCAAATGTTCTGGTCACTCAAATACTGATCACGCCCTAGTAGAACGCCATTTCTTGAAGCATCTGCACTTCGTAAGACTTATTCACGTTTACAATTCATTTTCCTCCTCACATGATTCCCCAAATGAAATTTCCAAGCGTAGGACTTTCTGAAAGGTATATGTTCTCTGAAACCCCTTATGCGTCGACTTTCTCATTGACGGTTTCTGTTTTGTCTGCACCAGCTTTCAGATTCCATTAGCTAAAGGTCTCGTTGAGTTTTTGAGTTTCAGTATTTCTGTGAAATTTCATGTGAGTTTCACAACATGCTATGCAGAGAAAGGTCCCCAACGTCTAATCTGTCTTACTTGCTTCATAAAGAACACACGAAAAAACACATATGTATGTGTGGGGTGTGTAAAGTTTCTCTCAGCTTTTGGGCCATTTTTCAGGGACCCTCTACCCAAAATATCAATATCAATGTTCTATTTTGTTTTTAATTAAAAGAAAACTGTTGGGCATTTGGAGATGCATCTCTCTTCTGCAACGTAAGAGTGCATTCGGTTTTATTGTTCCCTTCCCCATTACCCTTCTTCTTTCATATGTCCCTGGCTATTTTGGCTTCAAGTTCACCCAGTGAAGCAGTGTGTTCTTCACAGAGCCATGTTTTTTACAAAGTAGTTTTCAGATGAAAAAAAAAAAATTAAGTCTATGGCAGAACAAAGCCATCCCATATTTGGTTTTGGCTTATGCTCCCTGCATAGTAATTGACTGAGAAGATCTGGGGTTTCCTTTTCTCGTGATCAAAGCCTGAAGCTCTGATCATAATGAGTGCCACTGGCCTTCTGTAGACACACTGGTCCTCCAAACTCCAGAGTGAGAGGCTGTGTCCTGTATCTGAGACTGGATAATGTCATTCTAGTTGGTGACAATAAATAAATAACTAAAAAGAGTCACCACACTGTTCTCAGGGTGCTCCCAAACCCCAGTCTTATTATGATCATTCAGGTTTTTTTTTAAAATATGCAGTTACATTTTTACCTGACAAATCCTTTATGCTTTCTTCCAAGGCAAGTTTAAGTAGTAACAAAATGTGGCCGTGTTTTTCAACAAGAAAGAGGCAAACCAAGTAAATGAATACTCCTTATCCAAGAGTTGCTGAAACTTGTCAGGCTTAGAGGAAATGGGGAAAGCTGAGTTCTAGGGATGTTCAGAAAACAGTGTTTGTGACATTCCACAGATGTGTTTGAACCGTTAATATGTGGGTCACCCTTTTCTCTATTCCTCTTTTGCTGTAATAAATCAACTGAGAAAATTCATTTAGAAAGACCAAAGGTTCACACTGGCTCCTGGTTTTGTACTGTCTAGTATTATGGTTGCTTGGCTTTTGGATTTTTGTCTGTGGTGAAGTAACGAAGCACAGCAGGGATGCATCGGAAGGAAAACCACTTCTATCATGTGGAAGCCAAAAAAGAACAAGGCAAGAGGGGTGCCTTCCTTAGGGTTTTATTGCTGTGAAAAGTCACCATGACCAGGGCAACATTATAAGGACATTTAATTGGAGCGGTTTACAGGTTCAGATGTTCAGTCCATTATCATCAGGGTGGGAGCATGGCAGCATCTAGGCAGCCATGGTTCAAGAGGATCTGAGAGTTCTACATCGTCATCTGAAGGCTGCTAGTGGAAGACTGGCTTCCAGACAGCTAGGATGAGAGTGTATAGCTCACACCCACAGTGACACATCTACTATAACGAAGACTTACCTACCTCATTAGGGCCACACCTTCTAATAATGTCACTCCCTGGGCCAAGCATATACAAACCATCACAAGGGGCTGGACAGATGTTTCAGCAGTTAACAATGCTTGCTGCTCTTCCAGTAGACCCAGGTTCGATTCCTACTACCAACATGGTGACTCAACTGTTTGTAACTCCAGTTCTAGGTAATCTAATGCCTTAATCTTGCCTCTAAGAGTACCATAGCATCACATGGTACACAGGAATATAGGAAAAACCTATACACATAAAATAAATAAATAATAATACATTTTTGAAAGGATTTTTTAAAAGGACAAGGCAAGAGTCTAGTCCACCAGAGTTCCATTTGTTGGTACTTCTTAATGACCCAAAGACATTCTATTAGGTTTCATCTTTTAAAAGCCCACCACCTCCAACAAGTCCCTCCTTGGTATCCAACGTTTAAGACATGGACCCCTGAAGTACAGCACTTGGGACCAGGTTCAGGGTAGCTCATATTTATAAACCCCAAAGTTGGAATTGGAGGCAGAAGAGTTATAAAGTGTAAGATCAGACCTGGCTACATCATGAATTGTAAGCTACAGTGTGAGACAAAGTATCAAATACACACAGGCGAATAAAACATCCTTGGGGGATTTATCAGAGTATAAGGCAGGGAGGGCTGGTCTCCTGAGTGTGGTAGAGCCCTCTTGAAGCCAGGTTAGGACCCTCAGTAGGTAGGCACATCTAAACTCCTCCCTAGTCACTGTTCAATCAGGACAGTGGCATATTTTTAAAATTATTTTGTCTGTGAAATAATGATATCAGCTTTCCCTTTCTCTTTCTCCCCTCTAAACCCTGACACATAACTTTCTCTTTTTTTCTCTTTCAAATTCAAGGCTTTTGTTTTCAATAATTGCTATTACATACAAATATGTGCGCTCGCGCACTTGCGCGCGCATACACACACACACATACACACACGTGCACATGCGTATAAGTACAACCTGCTCAGCCTGTATAATGTTACATATATGTGTATCTTTTCAAAGCTGGCCATCTGGCACTGGATAACCAGTTAGTGGGCTTGTCTCCAGAGAGGACTATTTCTCCTCATTTCTGCATTCCTTAGTTGCCCGTGATTCTTTGTGCGGGCTTGAAGACTCCTGAGCTTTACCCCACTTCCTCTTTGGCCTGCCTACTGTTGTTATCCTGTTCTGCTCAAGGAGTCATGTTGGTGAGACTTCGTGAGTGTCTGGCACTACTAGGAGACACAGTCTCACAGCAAATTCCCCGTTCTTCTGGCTCTTATAATCCTTGTGCCTCTTCTTCAATAACAAAAAGTTTATGACTGAGCAATTAGCAAATTCTACAGGTCTCATTGTTAACTCTCACATCCAGGGAACTGGTTATTAAGCATTTGCTAGTACACACTGACACCCACATGCCCTCCCTGTCAGAGTGGGGTTCAGGGGTGGGGGGTGAGAAAAGACGAATATTAAATAGCATTTAAAAGGTCAGGTGGTGGCTGTCCTCATGGATAAAACATGGAAGGAAAAAGAACCTCGTGTTGAGATGCCCAAAGCTTGTGTTGTTTGTTTGACTCTGGTCAACAACTTTTAAGACTGTAGTTTGATTCCAAAGCCTTGGCACATTGGGTGGAGACAGGAAACCTGGCTTCTGTGTTTGGGTGACTTTTTGCAGATCATGAACCTTTATGAGCTTCTATGTGCTTACTGATTCCAGATGCTCTCAGAGATAACTCCACTCTGTGCTTCTCTCTGGATCTTTTGGATGTTTATCAATTAAATGAAATTTGGCCAATTAGGTTAAAAAAAAAGATACTTAAGGACAAATCAGATGCTTAGAAGGAATAACAATCATTACCAACCCGTAGAAGGAAGGTTTCGTGCATCTCAGGGCACTTAGGAAAGAGCACTACTGGATCATGTAGGGTCGCTAGTTGACCTGAATTAAGAGAGCATCTCGGTTGTAGCAGTGTTTGCTCAAACAGTTTCGGAAAGGGCAAGCTGGGCGCTACAGCAGGAGACCCGACTTGTGTGAAAACCTACCGTTTAAATATAGCCCGTGACTTGGCGAATGAAGAGCCAAAGTTTTCGTGGGAGCGCGAGACCCTGTGGCCCCTACAACTCTCCAAGATCTCCTCTGCTGCTGCATACCTCACAGCCGAGTGACCATCAAACCTTCCCGGTGGACCGAGGACCAGTGTCCTCTGCTCTTGCATAGTTGCACCTCCCACTGTAGATGAAGGCCTTGTAGCAATATGGTGGCTGGAGAGGCCCACATCCAGGGAGTAATGTGACACCAGCAAGAGAAAGAATCTGAGCATGGCTCAAGTTTTGAGTGCTTACTGGCTGTTATTTACAGCTGCTTGCTGGCTGTTATTTAGTTGTTTGTAGTTTAATTACTGTGACCTTTTAGACTTTTATCTATTTATTTATTTTCACTTTGTTTTCTACCTATATAATGGGTAGAAGACCTCTTATCTCCAGGACTTCAACTGTGGCAATGCCCCCCATGCAGGGTGTAATCTGCCCTCTTCCCCTGTATTGAAACACCATTTTCAACAGTAAGGAGAAAAGAGTCCCTTGGGAGGACTTTACCTTTCTGACCACATATGCATCGGATGCCACTAAGATCAGTTTCTGGATTGCTAAATTCCTAAGACAGAAACATTCTATATACTATGTTCCATATATGACAGAACGTATAGCCTTCTTCCTGCAGCTATATACAGAGAGGAAACATGAAATAAGATCAACAGGGCAGGCCCAGCTTTGCAGCAAAGGGATATTTCCAACCTGGAATAATTATAGTTTAGATGCTGAATTCTAAACAAACATGCTTCCAGTAATGGAAAAGAGCCCCGTGGGTGTCTGGATGCAAAAGAGGCTTGCCTTTGCTATTTTGGAGAGAGCTCTGCTTGTTGAAATGAAAGAGCAACAAAATAAATAAATAAATAAAAAGAAACATATCTAAAAAACTGTCTTCCTTCCACCATACTGTCTTCCTTTTGTCCAGAAGCATTTGTGGCTGCCTGCTCTCCTGTTCAGTATCAGGAAAGACTTTATAGGACTTTAAATTTCAAAGCTACAGGTGGTCCACAAGTGCCACACTTCAAAGACAGTTTTGATGAAATGCAACAATGTTTGTGTGATACAGACCCCTGGATCTTTGAACGCTTCTTGTTCAATTCACCCTGCAAAGGTTCAATTAGGAAACATCAGAAGACCCGGAGCCCGGAGTCGCTACCATCTGTCACTCAGGTTCGTCTTTTCGAATATCTTTTATGCCAACCTGGGAACAACAATTTATCTTGAGAAGGCAATAATCCTAACTCTTAAAACAACTTTCAAAAAGGCAGTGCCCTTTTCTGGTAAGTGCCGTGAGGACCCACGTAGGTGCTCCTTGAAGCGAGACTTTGAGCGCTGGCAGCTTTGTGATTCCTTGTCGTGTTAGGACACGTCTCACTATTGATAACTTGTGCTGACTGCCAAAAAAAAAAAAAAAAAAAAAAAAAAAAAAGATTCTAGCCCAAGAGGCCCCATGTTCTGCGGGCCTTTGTATCAATGATGAGCGTATTTCTCTGCTGAATCCTGTGGTTTTTGCCTTCAGTGAAAGAAAAACTGATCCTAACAGTTTTAAACTTGTTAATTCAAGCCATATGTCAGAAAGCCAGTCTCCATATGGTGCCCCACCACCTTATATTTACAGGGGCTGCTTTTCAAAACATTATTCTAAAGCTATATCTGCCCTAAAGTTAAT
The DNA here is from genome assembly GCF_963924665.1 of Micromys minutus. Taxonomy (NCBI): domain Eukaryota; kingdom Metazoa; phylum Chordata; class Mammalia; order Rodentia; family Muridae; genus Micromys; species Micromys minutus. Next base: position 82,619,637 of record NC_137974.1, read on the forward strand.
ACATTGCATCCTGCGCTATCGGGCGCCGTTTGTACAACGTTCCCGGCTTCACAATCGCTTGCTGATGGAGCAGAAACGCGCCGAATATTAACACTAATTTCTGCTTGTTTTATTGGCAAAAATGTGCTAATCAAGGGAGGGGAGGTGTATGCTGAAGGGAGAATGGTTTGCCGGTTGTCTGTTGCCAAATACCGCAGAAAATAAAAGAGGAAACAGAGCAAGGGGAAGCATAAATAACCTCGTTGACTGTAAACGAGGCTGGGATGCTTTAGTGCAAAGTGCCCACGACCGAAATGCACTGGTGCCTGAGTGTCAGGATGGCTTTCTGTATTTGGTTTTAAGGAAAAAGCAGAAGAGGAGAGACTCACATGTTGGAAAAATCGGCTGCGAAGTACAAGCCTTGATTCCAGGTCCCCTTCTTTTAAATGGGAACTGTCTAGTCTGGGATCCTTGGAACCTGAGAGAGCAGGGAAGATTAGGCTATAGGACTCTCCGTCCACTTCCCAAATATCTATGAGATGACTGCAGAGAGATTAGGACACAGTTATCTCCCAACAGGTTTGTTTGATCTGCAAAGTCCAAGCAGGCATGGTTTTGATTTGAGAGGAGTGTTTAAACAGAATTGGCTCTGGATAGAGGGTCTGTGTGCCTTAACATGCTATCTTCTTTTTCTTCCTTCCTCCCTTTCTCTCTTCCTTCCTTTCTCCCTTTTTCCTCTTTCTTTCTTTCTTTCTTTCTTTCTTTCTTTCTTTCTTTCTTTCTTTCTTTCTTTCTCTGTTTCTTTCTTTTAACATTGAAAAGCAAGTGGTTTCCTTTTATCTGGTTCCTGGTGGGCTTTTGAATCTTCATTTCGTGCTGTAGAGCCTCTTAGAATCGCCAGCAGGTCTCCTGCTTGGCTCAGCCACTCTTTTTCTCTTGTTAATTCATTATTTTCATCCCAGAACCAATGTCTCACTTTGTATTTGTATCTGGCCCCCTCCATTTCTTTGTAAGCTGACTTCTAGGTACCTATTTATAGCCCTAAATTCTTTTTATTTCTCCCTCCCCATCTCCTTTATTATTATATTATTATTTTTTCTTGAAAGTTTTGAAAAAAAAGACATACTTTTTTTTTGAAATGTATGAAATGATTCCAAGGGATTTTCTAAATTGTAAACAACATGCTGGTTATAAATACTACATTGTAGGAAAAAGACTTTCCATGACGATGAAAGGTTTTCCAACACATAGATACCAATGCATAAACAACTGAACCCGGAAGAAAAATACCTGGAGGTGTGCCATTTTCCCGATTCCTCAAGCACAGGAGCGCGTGTCAGCTTTCATAGTCTGTGTTGGGGAGAGAGACAAAGGCTGCCACACACACCCCTTCTGATACTGTGATACCTCAGCTCTTAAGAGCAAAACTTGGTTGTCTGGAATTAACCACATATTCATGAATGAAACGGCTCAAGGATTTGAGAATAAAACCAAACAATCCATTCACAAGCTTCCCAGTGAATTCAAGCCTCCAACCAATCCAGCAGTCAATACTGACAATTCCCCTTGCTAGTGACTGTGACTGTGGCATTAAGGGAGCTGGGGCAAGGAGGTACTGGGAGGTTGTATCTCTCCCTTTGCATATGCCTTAGAAAGGGAACTCGGCCCAGTTTATTAATTCCAAACCGATGCGAAAGATTAAAGCTCTCTGCAGACTGTTGAGCACAGCTAAGCCTCAGTAAACCACTGTGTGTGTGTGTGTGTGTGTGTGTTTTAACAGTGCCTTGCTGTTTGCATACATATGCAGAAGCTTTCAGTGGCAGGGTGACGTTGGTCATCGGTTTGATCTAGGAAAGATGTCCCTTCTCATTTCATAAATTCTTGTCCTGTGGAATGAATGGAAAAATTTCCCTCCAGCCCAGGCTCCTTTAGGGTAAAGTGCTTGATGCTTAATTCACTTTTTAAAATGCAAATCGATTTTTTAAGTGGTCACTTATAGTCAGGTCTTAACCCCGTTGTCTTGTTTTTCCTTTCCCCATGCCTGCTTTCATCTCCTTTCATCTCCCCCTAAAACTGATGCTCTAACTTAGCTCAAGGGATGAAATGTAGAGCACCTTATGGTTAATAGCCAGGATAAACAGCCAAACTAGGAACCGCTCAGGTATCTACGCAAGCCAGTTTCGTTCTTTGAAAAATGAGATGTTCATGTATAGTTTGACAATGTTAAAAGGGGGGAGGGGGCTGGAGAAATGGCTCAGCAGTTAACAGCACTTGCTGCCCTTGTGGTGGTCGAGTTCAATTCCCAGCACCTAAACCGTATCTTAAATAATATATGACTCTGGTTGCTCTGGATCTGAGGCCATCTTTTGGCCTCCTCAGGCACTGCACACACACAACGCACAAACACACATGCACAAAAACACACAAGGCAAGCACTTATACTCAAAATAAAAATAAATACCATTTTTAAGTAACAGGGACATAGTATTCTAATAAAGTCCCATAATTGCACATTTCTGCTCTGCTGCTCAGAGAAAACATCCGATGCTGTCTCTGTGCAGCCACAGGACTGCCTGAGTGCCATCTTGTTTCTGACCCATGCTCCCCAACCCAGCACAGGTTAATTTATCACCTAACCCTAATACAGACCTTATGCGGCGGGGGGGGGGGGGGGGGGGGGGCGGCAGTTGACCAACTTCTTAAAGAGCCAGCATGCGGGTGGTTACTAAATCACCTTCAGTCAAGCTGACTCACCCTGGATATGCTATCTGACTGTCAGCAGTGATCTGGTAAGATCAGCCCACCCCTTAGTCTGTAATTTCTCATACATGGTTAACACTGCAGAACACACATACATACATTATAAATAGCATTTAAAACAATAGTTAGGAAATTGGAAAGATCCTCTTTTGGGATATCTCCTTACAAGTTCACATTTTTGTCACTTACAGTGAGGATAATAATATTTTCAAACCTTTAAAACATTAAGTAAGTGACTGGTCCCACAGAAAGTGAAACGCAACTTGACAGTAACAATCGAATCTTTCCAATTTCACTACAGTTGCCTGTTGACACTGTAACATTTAGTTATGTATAAACCAGCATGGCAGAGCTTCACTTCCGAAACTCTATGGCTTAATCTTGTGTTTTGAAATAGCCATACAACATCACAATACAGGATAAATCTTCTGTTTGACCTCAAGTACCAATATTGTGTGTAGGTGCCCTAATCATTCCAGATTCTAGCATATGAAGCCTGTTACATATTTTTAAGTTGGGGACTGAAACACGTTGGTCCAGCATATAAATAATGTAACTAAAAGAGAAATATAGTTGCAATTTTGATACGTTTTTTTGAATACTTGACTTCTGTGAGTTCCTAGACTTTGAATATATATAAATAAAATATCTATACATAATATAATATTGATATAATATCTATATCAATATTATAATATGTTGCTTTATATTATATTATATCGAAGCCTAGGAAGAAACAGAGAACAAGTGATATATATGTGAAATCAATTGTTTTCTTTGGATAAAGTGTTTTAATCTAATTGAAATCTGGTGAAATGGAAATGCTAGGAACCCTCTACAGACGCTTCATGGCCACTCAGCCACCATTTTGACTTCCTCAGTCCAGTCCTGTTAGAAATGGAACTTAAGATCTGATAGACACCTGACTGACATTGTTTGCAGTCATGGTGTAGAGACCTTCTTGGCCATGTCAGAGAGGGATCCTGAATTCATTCAGTTCCCTTCATCTCCTTCCCACTGGCTGGTGACATTGGAAATAGGATGTATGTGGTCAATACAATTAATTCAGGCTCTAAACAAACAAACAAACAAACAAACAAATACATAAATAAATAATAACATGAGTTGAGTTGAACTGTGGAAAAGACTGAGTCAGGAGACAGTTGGTAGGACCAAGCTTTCCTTTCTGAAAGAAACCAATCCAACACCTTGCACAAGCCCTCTTTGCCTTTTGGTATCCCCATTCTCTTGACATACGCTCTGGGTGGGATGTAAGACTCCACTATCCCATGCTTTGCTCTGCTCTGTCTTCTCTGATGACATAAAAAGACAGCACACCTCCTCAGTTCCTACCTTCCCATGGGCTGGTTTTGGTGAGTGCTGAGTCCCTAACTGGCTAGCTCATCCTTCCTGTTAAACTGAATTATGCTGTTTGGGACGGGAGCAGGGTGACCTTCATAGTTTGTGCTGTGACCCTGATGTGCCAGGCTTTCCCTGCAGATTAGGGACCGTGGACAACATCACGCTTATAGTCCTGTCTTCTATATTAAATCGTGCTATTCTGGATTTTCTGCAAGTTAATCTTAATTTAGTTTATTAGTAGAAAATACTTTTGTCAAGGGGGAGAAAAACCCTCTGGAGAATTACAAGTACATCTTATAAAGCTCACGGACAGAAGGGTCCATGTCAAACTTCTGTCAAATTTTATCAACTGAATGTCTGTCTTTTGAGCCCACATGTCTGGATGTTCCCCAAATCTTCATGCCTGCTGGGGCAATCCTGTCCTTTCAATATTAAGTGAGAATGCTCAACACATATCCCATATGTGGTAGAAAGAATGTTTTCTGGGCTAGGGTTGGTTCTGTTATATCTGATCCAGCACCTCCAGGCTGGTGTTTGTCTTTTATCTCTTAATAAGCGTGACATTTGTCCTGACCATAGCTCCTTGGTTTATGTGATTCTATTTACAAACACACAAGAGGTATTTGCTCAGCCCCTTATCTCTCTGCTTCTTTTTCTCTGTTTCTCTCCTGTCCCCCATTAGAAAGTGTCTTTTGGTGTCATCCAGGCCTTGAACTCCTGGATGAGGTTCAATCATTCCCTTCTCTCTGGCCTTCCTTGTAGCTGGAACTTCAGGGGCCTTTCAATACAAACTTAATATTTATTTATCCCATATTTGCTCATTCGCCTGCTTGCTCAGTTGCTCTGTATATATGAATAGTTTCGACTGCACATGAGTCTATGCATCAAGCATGCCTTTCATGCCCAAGGAGTCCAGAGGGGGAAAACAGATCTCCTGGTTTGAGCTATCATGTACGTACTGGGAATCAAACCTCTGGAAGAGCAGCCAGTGTTCTTCCTTACATGCTGACCTATCTCTCCGGGTCTTTAATATAAAAGTTTAAACTTCCAATCATATGGGGAAGAAGGATGCTTGGACATGGTGTGTGTGAGTGTGTGTGTGTGTGTGTGTGTGTGTGTGTGTGTGTGTGTGTATGTGAAATGAAACACCATATGTAAAGTTACTAACACTAGGTGTAGACATGGGTGTCTTGTCTTATGACAAAATTGTGAAGAAAACTGCTTTGAAAGACTTGGGCTTCAACTCTAGTCTCCAAGCCTTACTACTTGCTGGAACCTGCTAGCATTTCCCCCCTAACTTTAATACAGTGGAGTCTGCAGAAAGATGCTTAACATGGGGTAGTAGAAAAGTCCAAAGAAGATACTGCATTGATTATATATACAGCTGCACTACTCTGTGAAGACTAGGATGATAATCTTCTACATTTTGTTTCTTCCTCTTCATCTTCCTTTGGCGGGAGCTCATGAGGCTGCAGTCCATTCTTCCTTCCAGTGTGGTAGGTTGGGTGAGAGGGAGTGTCTGAAAGTATCAGTAAAAATGAAAAGTTTATCTTAGAGTTGTTAACTCACTGCATGGTTCATGCCTTGTGTGATTAAAATGGGGCTGTGCTGGGTGCCAACAGTTTGACTCGCTTTGATTTTCTGTTTGGATGACAAGTTACTTACTTCTGAGACGTGTGTGTGTGTGTGTGTGTGTGTGTGTGTATGTGTGTGTGTGTGTGTGTGTGTATGTGTGTGTGTGTGTGTCTTTGGGAGCTGGTTTGGCAAGGGTTTGTGTCTGACCTGAGCGATCACTTCTTTGGATCTCAAAGGTCTTTGTACAGAGAGAAATGTTAAGTTCTTTACTAATCATTTCTGAGTTGTTAGGGTTCCACAGGATGAAGCCACATGCTTTCTTGTTTTGGGTTCAAACTGTGGTCTTCTTTTAGGAATTAGAAACCGCCATGCCCTTCAATGAACCTAGACTTTTGTGTTTTAAGAGAAAAGAAGTTCTAAAGATAAAACTTTGCTCCTAGTAAGGGTTTATTCCACTGGGCATGGAAATCAGAGCAATCCTTCAGAAGTCTTCAGGACTGGAAATCCTCCCACTCTGATTTAGGTAAGACATGGGTACGTTTGAAGATCAAGATCAATCATTTCTACCTATGGAGAAATGGCCAGATTTCTAGTTGTATTTATATGGAATATTTTGATACAAAATCTTTATATATTTTCAAGGAAAAAAAAACAAAATGTCACTCCTTCTACATAGGAGAAGTGACATTTTTGAAAATCATTGACATTTTTCTACATCCAGGGCTATTTCAAGCAGTGGCATTATTAAATTAATTCAACAGAAATAGAAAAATCGCCCACAGAGGATGCAGCCAAATAAGAAGTCTAAATGTGCAAATAGGATCAAATGCTGAAGAGCTTGTTGTTCAGAATTCCACTTAATTACGAGACAGCAAGCTTCCCTGAGCAAGTTGCTCAGGGTAAGAGGCTCGGAGAGGAATTTACACACTGTATTTAAGTTCCCTTTGTATATTTATGTGGAAAAAAGGAGATAAGTTCTGAATAGATGTATTACTAAAAATAACCTGAGAATAGGCGTCTTGCACGAAGCAGGCCGGAATGCATATCTGATATTTAAGGAGTCCCTCTACGGATTACAGAAGCGCAGAAGATTGCTGTGCTTTGTTTTTGAGAATATTTTCCTTCTTGGTGATCCGAAGAGAGTCTGAAATCGAATGTGCTCCTCAGTCTGGATGTGTTGAAGAGGATCTAGGGGGAGAATATGATGACTAGTGTTGTCCTATTTACTTTTGCTTCATATAAATTAAAAGGAACTTGAACTTTATTAACATTTAACAGAAAACCATCTCCTATGCTCTTCCACAGTCTGAATATCACGTGCCCAGGGCCTTACCCCTCCGCATCACTTTGACCCTAATTCAGTGGGACCAACACCATTCCCAACACCCCAGATGTTACTTCTTCAGTTTCATTATCTTGGGGGTAACTAAGGGTTTAATAAAAAAATTAGAGGTGATGGGTTGTCAGGGGACTCAGAACAGTGGTTTGGTTGTGCATTTCCAATGTGAAAATGACTCAGCGATTTATTTTAAGCATGATAGGACGCCGTGCACTCCACGCTGACTGTGTGTGTGTTCTGTAGGTTGAGAGCAGAATGTATAGTAAGTACATTGTATTATTTAATAAATTCCCAAACCACAAGTGCTCAGTACTTTTAAATAGTTCCCCACTGACATATATAGCCAGTCACTTTAATGGTAAATACATCTGTGAAATAATTAAAGTATATATATATTAGTCTGGGCTTTATTTATTAAAGGTCATATTTTGAGAATAATTGATTAATATGCTGTTACGAAAAGATTCACATTCAATAACTGATACCATTTCAAAAGCAGTTCGGCGCGTCTGCATGATTGATCACTATGAGTACTGTACAAAGGGCTGTGTTGCAGTGAGGTGCATGATGCTCTGGGGTCCATAATATACTGAGGACTCCATGGGCATCAGGAAATACTAGCTAACATCTCTTCTTCTGCCTCTGACCTAGCAGCTTTTAGAAGTTGAGTCACCACTTCAATCATTTTTTCCTTGTCTTTCTATATAAGTTTCTCTTGGTTCCAGCAGATCATACTTTCATATCCCTGCAGACACATAACTTTATCAGCACTGATGTTCACTGTATTCTGTGGGTCTTGCTGCAAGGCAGATAGAGCCTGGGAGACTCTTGTCACCTAAGCAGGGATGAGAGAGCATGGGTCAATGACATTGTGGTACATTCTTACCTCAGCCATTAAAGATATTTGTTACATGAGGCCTGTGCTAGTCAACTCTCTACATGACAATGTGTTATGATAAAACCATCTCTTATATCCTAAGACATTGGAAGTTTTGCTGGACCTCAGAGCCAGAGGCAATAACACACCTTGAGGTGACTTTAGTTGGAAGATTCCTATATTACTGTGAACTTGGCCTGTTCAGCCAATCTGCTTTTGCGAGAACAATGTGACAATCAACTTTGGTTGCCTTGGATTTACTTTGTAACGAGCTTTTACGACCTAAGGTCACCATAGCTGTGATCTTAAAGTATATGCTCTTCTATGTCTCTGACCCAGAATAGCAAATTTGAATCATTTGCTGAGAGCAGCAAAGGCAGAAATTAAAAACAGCTTTCGGAATGGACACTACATTTGGATACTGACTGATAGAGGATGCTGTTTATGATACTGCTTGTTACATGGGTCTGTTGGGATCAGTTGGAGACAGTCAGTTAATCCCTTGTAAACCTCTGTTAAGGGTTTCTGTAAAGCATCCCTCCTTCCTTCCCATGGGATGCTATCTGTGCTTGTCCAATAGATAGAGAACAAAACCTTTTGTTAAGGACAGACACAGGGAAGGTAAAATTTGGACTTCTGTAACAGACAAACAGAGGAAAGAAGACAAGGGGAGCAAGAAGTAGGCTTAAGTCCGAACTCTTTGTTAAATGGCTTCAGGGGAAACTGCTTGTATTTTTCTACTAATGTGGCATAGGGGCTGGAGAGATGGCTCAGGGGTTAAGAGCATAGACTGTTCTTCCAGAACTCCTGAGTTCAATTCCCAGCAGCCACATGGTAATGGGATCTGATGCCCTCTTCTATTGTGTCTGGAGACAGCTACAGTGTACTTACTTGCTTAAAATAAATAATATATTTTTTAAAAATGTCGCATCGGTACATTGTTCATAACTCAGAGTTAATCCCTAGTGAAGTCAATGGCTGAATCTGTACAATAATATGCCTGATATAATTAACTTATAATATTTTCTTTTTCATTTATAGATTTGAAGGTTTGGTCTATGATTGAGCTGCCTCACGGCAGGGTCCCTGTTAAGGTAGGATGTCAGGGCAGGAGTGCATGATCCAGCTAATCGTCTACCTCATAAACCAGACAACAGTGACAAAGAGGCTTGGTCTCATAATTTCTTAACAGTTTTAACACCCAGTCACTTACATACTTTCTAATGATCCATGTTTCATAAAATGTTCACTATTTCTACGTAACATGAAGTCATGGACCAACAGAGATATCCATCCAAGGCCTTCCACCCATCTATCTGTTGATACATTGTCTCACTCTTTGGAGTTATGGTCTACTTGGAGGGGGTCTAGTATTGTTAAAATAAAGGTGTCACTGGGACTTTTGAGGTCCTATGCTCAATCTCCACCCACAGTGGAAAAGAGCCCCTCCTGGGTGCCTGCAGGAGAAGTTTCCTGACTGCTTTCAGACCATGAGTAGAATTCTCTTGGCTTCTCCACCATCATGTCTGCCTGGGTGCTGCCATTCTTCCCATCATGAAGATAATGGACTGAACCTCTGAAACTGTAAGCTGCCCCAATTAATGTTTTCTAAGAGTTGCGACTAGAATACTGGTTTTCAAGGAAACAAACCCAAGAATAAAGATGGTGTAACCGTTCTCATATCTAATAAAATAGACTTTCAACTGAATGTGACCACAAGAGACAGAAAAGAATACTTCATACTCATCAAAGGTAAACTCCACCAAGATGGCACCACAATTCTGAACATCATTGCCCCAAAATGAAAGGGCACTCACTTTCATAACAGAAACTTTACTAAATTTCAAAACACTCATTGAGATTTACAATGCAATACTACATTATAATAGTAGTGGGTGATTTTAATACCCCACTCTCAGCAATGGACAGGTCACTGAAACAAAAACTAAACAGAGACACAGTATAACTAATAGAAGTTTTGAGCAAAATAGATTTTATAGATGTATACAAAACATTTTACCCAGACACAAAATAATACACCTTCTTCTCAGCAATCATGGAACCCTCTCCAAAATTGACTGTATAATCTGTCACGAAGCAAGCCTCAGTAGATTCAAGAAGATGGAAATAACCCTGGTGCATCTTATCAGATCACCATGGATTGAAGCTAGACTTCAAAAACAACAGAAATAACAGAAGGCCCACACACTCATGGAACAACTCTACTCAATGATCTCCTGGTCAGGGAAGAAATAAGGAAACTGAAGACTTTCTAGAATTCAATGAAAAGGAAGATTAAAAGCATACCCAAAGTTATGGGACACAATGAAAGCAGTACCAAGTGAAAAGCTGCTAGCACTAAGTGCCTTCATAAAGAAATTGGAGATTTCTTAAACTAAAAACATTAAAATACACACGAAGGCTCTATAAAAACAACAACAACAACAAAAAAAACAAAACAAAGAAGCAAGCACACCAAGAGGGAGTAGACTACAGGAAATGATCAAACTTAGAATTGAAATCAATCAAGTTGAAGCAAAGGCCCTCTACCTCTTAATTTGTGTAACTGTGTGAAATGGCGCTCCTCCCCTTGCCTAGGATCTTTCCTTTCTTTCTCTGCCATCTTTTTCTCAGCTGAGATATCCTAATCAGCTGTGCAGTCCCCTGATGTCTGATGACACTTCAACACTGTGAGTCCAGGTTTCTTTAAAATACCAAGAGCCTCCAAACTTAACATTCCATGCCAAACACCTTTTACTCCATAAGGATCAAGGATAGGACAATGCCTACTCTAATGTCTAACTTGCATCACAAGTTTTACACACACAGAAGAAAGCCCTCACGAGCCCTCTGTAATGACTGGTTTTGTGTGTCAACTTGACACAAGCCGGAGTTACCACAGAGAAAGGAGCCTCAGTTGAGGAAATGCCTCCATGAGATTCAGCTGTGAGGTATTTTCTCAACTAGTGATAAAGGAGGGGAGGGCCCAGCCCATTGTGGGTGGTGCCATTCCTGGGCTGGTGGTCCTGGGTTCTTATTAAAAAAAGAAAATAAGCAAAGCAAGCCAGTTAAGTAACATTCCTCCATGGCCTCTGCATCAGCTCCTGCTTCCTGACCTGCTTGGGTTCCAGTCCTGACTTCCTTTAGTGATAAACAGCAGGTAGAAGTGTAAGATGAATAAACCCTTTTCTCCCCAACTTGCTTCTTGGTTGTGATGTTTTATGCAGAAATAGAAACTCCAACTATGTCACTGTCCCTAGCCATCACTAAACCTGTCACTCCACCACCTGTTCATCAGCCCTCTCTCAGCCTTTCCTACATCAACGAATGTCCCATTTGGCTAATAAGCCCTCAAGCCAAAGTCCTCAAATTGCTTCTAACTCATCCCCGGATACTGCATTTCTTTGCATCCAACTCATCAGCAAGTTCGTTCATTCGTGTCTTCAAGATGTCTCCTGAATTTGGGACTTGTCAATCGTTTCTGCCACCAACCCTTCTACTTCTTCTACTTCTACTACTTAGGTGTAGAAATGGACTTCTTAGTTCTTAGTTACCATAGCAAAACCAGCAATACTGACTGACTGACTGACTGAGAGAGAGGGTTCTACTGGGTAACCAGGCTGTCCTAGAACTCTCTCTGTAGACCAGGTTGGCCTGCAAACATCAGAGGTACTCTCTCCTTTGGCTCTTATGTGCCACAGTTACCCACCCTTTGATGGCATGGTCATTCTACTCTGCAGAAATTTCTCCCAGCTCCCCTTTGCACTGAGATTCACTCTGGGCTCTTGAAAATTTCTCAAGCTTTGCAGCCCCCTTTGAGTCTGGGCTTTTGTCTCTGTCATGTAACAACTCACTCAAAAACACCATTATTCTATGCAGACTTTTAACACCAACAGGCGATTCCCCATTTCTGCTATTCTGACTTTGGGGCTCTGCACTCTTAACTTCTTATTTGGGGGGGAAGACTTTTGTTGGGTTTTCTAATGGCTTTCTCCATCTGGCTACATAAGATTTTGCTCTAAGGCCATGGCATTGTCACTGTCTCCAAAGGCCAGCCACAGGACTGGAGATTAGTTTGTATGAAAACATCCAAACAACAACAAAACACGAATCTAAGCACACACAGTCTCATGTCATACCAATCTGCTTTGCTTCCTGGTACTTTTCAATATTTACTATAATCTCTAGATTTTATTCATTTGCTTGTCCCAGCTGGAATATCTACCTGCAGAGACAAGAACTAAAGCTAAGACTCAACACCTGCAGGAGTATATAAGTTCTTTGAAGTGTAAGTACCTGTGGCAACTCTGTGGGTCAGCCATATGCAAAGCATTTTTTTTTTTTTTTGTTTTGATTGTTTGGCTGGTTGATTGGTTGGCTTTTTTGGTTTGGGTTTTCTTGTGAGGCATAGTAGGTACAGTGAAAAGTTATTTAATTGGGCTGGCTTCATTTCTCTGAAATTTTAGGCAAATATCTCTAGTTTCCAATAGTCTTCCTCTGCTTGTCCCCAATGATTCCTCACATATGAGATTTTTATAGCATAGACCCCAAGAACCAGCACACCTTCATAAAAGGCTTCCACATAGGGAAACTGCTTCACCCCTTCATAAAAGACTTCCACATAGGGAAACTGCTTCACCCCTTCATAAAAGACTTCCACATAGGGAAACTGCTTCACACCTTCATAAAAGACTTCCACATAGGGAAACTGCTTCTTAGGGAATCGGTGGTCATTTGGCAGTAGCAAGGTCATGCTAAATTTTGAATTTTGTTCAAGTAGAATAATTTTTCAGAATGAATGAGCATAAAGAAGACTTTTCTGTAGTGCCATTCCTACTTAAGGAGGATTCTGGATTTGGGGACACTTTAAAAAGTGATGCCGTGGTCTGCCTTTCAGGGTGGGTTTTGTGATGGTCATAAAAGCAGATACTTTGTTATTAAAACTGTGGAAATACCTCTCCATGGCTCCATGACTCCTGCTTCCTTGGGAGGTTTGACGGGCTGGTAAACTCTTGTACATGCTGAGTGTCCTGACCCTAAGTGGTTGATATCAATCAAATAAGGCTGCCCCACCCTCTGATAGCTCAGGATTCAAAATGAGCTTTCGCCTTAGAATCCTTTGAGACTTACTTATATTTAATTTACCTATGAAAAGCTAATGAGTGGGTCTCCTCAACTCAAGTTATGATCCAAATATTGATTATAAGTAGAAAATTCTAGATGTTTTGGATCTGATAGGAACCTGTCTCCATACAAGTCACAAGCTACTGACTACACCATTACTTATCTGTGATGGTTTGCATATGCTTGTCCAAGAGAATGGCAGTATTAGAAGGTGTGGCCTTGTTGGAGGAAGTGTGTCCCTGTGGAGGTGGGCTTAGAGACCCTCCTCCTAGCTGCCTGAGGATGCCCTGTCTGTTCCTGGCTTCCTTCAGATGAAGATGTAGAACTCTCAGCTTCTCCTGCACCATGTCTGCCTAGATGCTGCCGTGTTCACACCTTGATGATAATGGACTAAACCTCTGAACCTGTCAGCCATCCCAAATTAAATGTTGTCCTTTATAAGAGTTGCCTTGATCATGGTGTCTGTTCACAGCAGTAAAACCCTAACTAAGACAATTTTCCATGTATTTGTATCTTGAGACAGCCGAGTAGTGTTATCCCTGCCTCTGCTTGCAAGCCTGTGGCCTAGTGACCACATCACACAGGGTATGTATCTGTATCATGAGACAGCTATGTAGTGTGACTCCCTGCCTTGAGTTGTTTCTAGATGTACTGTCATGTTCTAGTCTCACAAGCTGGGAAAATGTTCTGACTCTCTCTGTTACCAAGTATCACAACTCTCATAGAAAATTAAAAGGTGAGAGAGATTTTGATTAGAAAAAAATCTATTTTCTTTAAATGCAGAAGGAAGGGATAGACAAGTCAAAACCTGAATGTTAATAAATTATTTGAAATGTATGTATTAGGAGAAGCTTAATTAATTATATAAATATAGAATGTAGACAAGAGCAGCCAGCAGGTTAGTAATGAATATTTCAGAAGCCAGTGCTTAAAACTATGTTTCGTAATTGTGTTCATTTATGGATTCCTGATAGAGTATTGAGGGGGTAAAATAATTTAAACAGTAGGGTATGATGAATCAAAAAGGATTATGAATGAGAAATTGAGAGCAGACAAAAGTAGGTTGTAAACACAATGGTTTTTTTTTTTCTCATATACACGCATTAGTATAAAATGTTACTTCAGACTCTAAGAATTGGAATTTCATTAGGTTTTAGATGTTGAAAGCTAAACTCTAATGCTTTGCAATGTTTTTGTTATAAATTTATCTTCTAAATTTTAAATTTAGTCTCAGAGATGACTCTGTATCCCAGAATAAGAAATTAGGGTTTCCCATTGAAAATAAATAATTTGCTAATATTTCAAAATGGGCACTCTAAGAAAAAAAAACACCTATTTCTGGACCCATGTATCATCACCTATGTTCAGGACTCTAGTCACTGGTAGAGGGTGAGGCTGGCGTAGGTCATTCTGGGTCAATGCTTCCACAGTGAGCTAGATTCCAAATCCTAAGCCTTCTGCTGCGTCTCCTGGGGTGCTATGTTGATTGGGTATGATCAGGAGAAACCAGAACGTTCCTGTCCGGTGGATGCTCCTTAACACTTAAGAGAAGATGCTCAAGAGACGGTCCACACTACAAGTGCAATAGTGTGGGTTAGAGATAAATGAGTAGTCAACATCCTACACGTTTAGGGAAAGACGCGAAGATGCTTTCTTAAGGAGCAGGTCTGGAGAGGTAACTCAGCAGATTAAAGCACTTGTTGATTTCCTCTACCTAGGTGGCTGCTGGGAACCATATGTGATTCCAGTTCCCCCAAACCTCACCCTCTCCTCTGGAGCACCGCACGCACACATGGTGGGAAGTTATACAAGCAGGTCGAACACCCGTGCACATAAAATTTAAAAAGAAAAGAAATAGAACTCCTGTCCTCTTAAGCAAATACCCCTGGTTTGAGCTGCCTTGGGTTTTAGTGATCAGTCTTTCCATGGGACTAGATCTTCCTCTAAGTAAAAGAATGCGCTCAGCAGAATCTTTGAAGCTAATCTGGGCACGCCAGTTTACTAAACCTAAAGAAATACTAGATGGTTTCAAGCCCGAAAGGGCTTTCCACTTATTTTGTCTCTTTCCCTCTGGCTAACGGGATTTCCCTCTGATACTGAAGTTTCTGTCTTTGTCCTTAGTTTGGACCTAACAGACTCCCTCCTGCCCCCAGCAGATTCCCCCCCCCCCACAGGTTTAGTTTTGGACTGAGCTTGAAAGGCATAGAATGTGGTGTGAAGGGTATCTTTCGAATCATATCTGAGACAGGCTGTAGATCAGGCTCTGAAGGGTGTGATTTACAGCCTCTCTCAGACATTGTCACGTGTGGATATCAGCTCCTTCTTCCTGTAATCACCTTGCAGACATGGAGCTCGATAGAAAGAGAATTGAACCGAGACAGTGGTGTGGACAATCAGAAAGGACGTGGGTCCCCTGTGACACACTGGGGTGTTTGACTCAGGGGGCTTTAACTGCCTGTCTCGTATTTCCGGTTACACCGGACATGCCGTACTTTTCCAGTCTTTCAAGGCTGCCAATTGATCTCTTCCTGTCACTTCCTGACGAGGTCACCCGAGTGGACACCGGAATGCCGACGCAGCCTTTCCCCCAATATTAAAAAGCAAACAAAACGTGGTGCCCCACACCCCATCAGTTGCTTCTACTTAGCAGCACGCTCCCATCTCCGAGGATGCTGCTGGAAACACAGCCAGCAGGATTACTATCCTCAGTGATGGAATATTCAAAATTCAATCAGTTTTCAGTTCAAGGAAATAACCGCTAATAAAAAAAAGCTTTTGGATCCTCTCATAAAGCAGAGTGCTTTATTCCATATGGCACCCCGCACGTCCATATGGCTTCAGGGATTAGGGGGGGTATATTTGTCAAAATATTCAATCAATTGCAGCCCTTAAAGTTGATAATGTTATGTGTTTGGAGCATACACCATCTCTGGAATATGGGGAAAAGTCAAAGGGGCAAATGCCAGCCAAACGAAAATCGGGGCTGAGTTTAAAATCAGGAGAGAGAGACAAGAAGGAACAGAAACTTCACATCAGTGCTTTCATCTAAGTCACGTGAACATTCTCGTCTGAGCTGTGATGTCCCCGTCGCCGGCAAAGGCGATGTGTAATAACGTTTATTCAAATACAGAGCCGGAAAGAAAAATACCGATGAGTTCACGTTTCAATTGGCCTCATTCAGAAACCCAACCGCACGTACACATAAGCCACACGGCGGTAAACTTAAAGCCCTGAACACGATTTGGTCGGCTCTCTTGTTCCTAGTACCGTTACCATCGCTGCAAATATAATCCCTCAATTTTGCATGCGTAAATTGTTCTAGACTCGTATCTCCAGTTTGAGCTGTGACTGGCTTCAGCACGACAGTACAAATCCGTCTTTTCGGATAAAGGGGCTAGAAGAGACGAGCTGGCCACGTGGGCTACATTACCCACAGGCATTTGGCGTGTTGTACCGACTTACCAGTAAGGACGCAGCTCGCCAGGTCTGGCGATGCTTATTGGATAACAGGTCTTTGCGCGGAGTTAAAAGATACAACCACATCAAGGAGTATGGTCTGGTTCAGGGCTTTGGCTGTTTATACAAAGGAAATTACATTTGAATACATTTAAAATAGAATTCTCATCCTCAAATGCCTTCCCGCGAGTTGAGACACTGAAACTGGAAAGGCATGAAGGGTTAGAGCATCCCGGGATCCCTGCCAGCAGCCACAGTTTCGGTCTTTGGTCCCCAGGAGGATCAATGCCTGCCTTCAGCTTATACACAGATCAGCAAGTCAGTGCCTTTGAAGAAACAGGAAACTAGTAACAGACTCAGGGTTAGTAAGGGATCTAAGGACCTTGCCCTGCAGAGACAGGATTGCCAATACTCCACCTTCTCTGAGCGCACACTGAATTCCCTGGTGTGCATGTACCACACCACGGAGTGTGTGTTCTAGGGTGTCCCAGGTTCACGCAACACATGTGAGGGCAGAGGGCATCTCACAGTTCGCCCGAACAGCTCTGCTAAATCCATCTGTTACTCCGACTAGTGCGCGTGCTGGGAGCAAAGCACCATGGGAGGTCTTTTCAGCACTCGCTGCAAATTTTCCCAAAAATCCCAAACTCCAACAATTTTGTTTTCCTTTCGAAAAACCTTTAACACTCTACAAACTAGTAGCTAACTAGATTCTGCAGATCCGTAGCTCCTTCTCTCATCTCACAAATATTTGCCAGAGATCACTGTTTTTTTTCATCTTTCATACCCCCCCCCCCCCCACTTTAGGACTTGAATAGCGCTGAGCATATATTGAGTTTATTGACTTTGGTGTGGAGATGGAGACTTCTAAGGATGGCCCTTCTGCCTGCTGCGCCATTGCTTGCTCAGACATGCCCTGGATACAGGGAATGTTTGTGTCTAATGCAGCACAGCTCCGCCCCCTTGACATCGCAGCACAGCTCCGCCCCCTTGACGACGTTGGGAGAGCAGCTCTGACCAGAGAAATCTGGTTTAGAAGATTGTCTCTGGTATTTATTAGCTTGTAGCGCTATTCAAATGATTCCCCCTCTATTGGCTAAAAGGGGAATTATACAATTTTCTTCTGTATTTTGGGGGAAATCCACCAAGGTTGTGAAGTGAATAGGCCCAGCATGTGGGCATGGAATGTTTTTTACATGTTTTTCCTCTTACTGTGCGAAGAAACAGCAATTTTCCCCCTTTAAACTTTGTCCTCCAATAAAATGTATTTCTCTGCTCTTTTGTTAAAGTTGTTTTTTTTTTTATATACTTTAGTATGTTCTCATGTCTAAAAATGCTAGCATAAATGCAATGATTAAATTAATGGGTTTATTATTTGAAAACAGAAACCTTTGTTCTCCCAGTTTTTATTTCCCCAGGGGTTGAGCCTGCAGGCACACAGGCGAACACACACACACACACACACACACACACACACACACACACACACACACAAACACACACAATTTCTTCCAAGTAAAGACTCAAATCATGAGAGGGTCCTGGAGTGTCCTGTGACCATTCTGAGACTTCTGGTAGTATTTCTGGCTTGCCAGACCTCTCTCTCACATATATAGAAGCAATGAAAGAGGCTAGAACACAAGACAAACGTCCTAGGTACTCTGCACAACACCAAAAGAGGAAACATCAAATTAGCCTCAAACTCCGATCTACTATGGTGTCCTGCCTCCAAGATACACTAGAGCAATGGTGGCACAAAGTCTGTGGGAGCAGCCACACAATATCTAATTGGACTTAAGGCCTGGTTCAAGAGGTGAAACCCATACCTGACACTGCTTAGGTGGCCAAGACTAGATACCCCAGAGATGTAGGGTAAAACCAAATAATAATACTGTTCTAAAGCCAAACAAAAAATATAGTAACATAATGAATAATATCCTGCTACACTTATCAATTGGTACCTTGCTAGAAGCTTCTTCCTCCAGCAAGTGAGAGCAAATATACTGACCCACAGCCAGACATCACTCAGAGTGAGAGGCCTGCATCCAAAACAATCAGCCTGAAACAGAGTGTGTTCATCAAATACCTCCTTTCAGGGCTCAGGGAACTCAGAAAGAAGAAAAGAAGATGCAGAAAGAATACAAGAGTCAGGAGAAAGGTCTAGGGTGTGTTTGTATGTTTCTCTCTCTCTCTCTCTCTCTCTCTCTCTCTCTCTCTGTGTGTGTGTGTGTGTGCATGTGTGTGTGTGCATGTGTATGTGTGTGCGCACATGCATCCATGTGCCTGCATAAGTCTCTCTCTGTGTGTATGTGTGCAATTATTATTAATACTCTGTATTCTTTCCTCTTAATGGTAAATTATGACTTTCAATTATTTTGCTCTTCTCATAGTTTGCTACACACACAGTAAGAGGTGCCACCCAGTGCTCTGACTCTTTTGTTGCTTAGCAGTTTCTGCCTGTCAGATATTACAGCTCAGATTTTTAACCTATTTCTTCTACCAAACTCAGGAGTAAAGATATAATTTAACAAAGGTTTTAATCATATTACATCAAGAAAAAACTTTCTGCCGTAAGACAGTCCTCAGTTAGGGACTGAAGATTGGCTCAGGGGTTAAGAACATTTTGCTTTGTTTTTGCAAAGGACCCAGGTTTAGTTCCCAGTACCCACATGACAGCTTCAAACTCTCCTGAAACTCCAAGTCAAGGTGACCAAGCACCCTCTTCTGACCTCCACGGGCACTGCATGCACATGGTATATACATACAGGTAGGAAGACAATCATATACATAAAACAAATAAACCTAAAGTTAATTTAAAAGGCGTTTATGAAAATGATGTACATTTTAAATAAAAAGTTGCCAGTTTTCGTATTACTTTTGCTCTGCTAACTTTCTGGTCCTTTTATAGCACATATTTACCAATGGCAGCTGTGCCTTCTCAGATGTCTGGTGAGGGGATTTTTACCTATACTTAACCTCTCCAGGTGATGTTTCTAGACACTGCCATTTTCTCCTGTTCTGTGCTGGACAGGGGATGTCTCAGTGGCAGAACAGTATTCCAAACCAAGGCAGACAGCACATTCATCGTTCATCTCTTGTCTGTCACCCACAAGGGGCTACTAACGCATCATGAAAAACTGTTCCCCCTTTGGGTTTTAATTTTAGCTGGAGGCCTCTTCATGGTGGCTCAGATGTAGTCTTTGAAATGTGACAGAGCTCTGGGGCCGCTCAGCAGCCACTTTACCTCAGAGATGCATTAAAAGGTGTAATCTAACTGAAATGTAAATCACTGTTCTTGAAAACAAATTACGTATGGTGATAACAGGTCTGCGGGGCAGCGCCAGGCATCAGAAGGCCTATCCCAGACCTATTTCTTTTAGGTCCAAATTGCAGAGGCACTGTTATCAAGGGTAATAGGGGCTGTGGAGGCATGCTGATTATAACACGGTGGTAAACAATGCTTTTAAAGGCAGCAGCCGAAGAGAACACACACAACATCAATCAGCTGAATTGAAAACCGGCTCACAGGAGGAAGAGTGAGTGGTTTCCCTGGGTGCCGAAGCTCTAACTGACCTCATAGATGGCCACCCAAGATCCCTCGTTAAAACATTAATTCTCTTTGTCCCTTAATTGTCATCATAAACTGATGTCAAATCATAATCACTAGTCCACTTGGGATGGAAATCATTTTCTTTTGATACATGACAACTACGGAGTATTTATTGTTGGTGCCCTTTGTGTTGGTGATATAAGCCAAGCCTGAGATTTCAAGGGGCTGACAGCGGAAGAGGAATTAATCAATGTCTCCTTCTTGGACTTTCTCTTTTATGGAAAGGCACTGAAGAATTTATTCAGAAATGAGAGGCCCCACATGTGGGATGTGGGATGGATGCCTGTCTAGGAGAATTTCTAAGTGCTGGGCTTCTGTGCTTGGAGGTGTGTGTGTACATGTTCAAGTGTGTACACATGTGCCTGTGTGTGTGTGTGTGTGTGTGTGTGTCTGTGATTTTATTTATATCACCTTACACTAAAATAGTGACAATGTTTGTCTCACACTCGAGAGACCAAGGACTAGTAATTGTCCTCTGCAGTGGAAGGTTGACCACCTGGTACTTTTGCTATGTCCATAAAGCTGGTTGTCTGAGAAGTCCCAATCTGACACCAAAAAAAAAAAAAAAAAAAAAAAAAAAAAAAAAAAAAAAAAAAAAAAAAAAAAGAGGAATGTTCTTGAAAAGCATCTGAACTTTAGTCAGTGATGGAATCTAAAATGCTGGTTCTACTCTCAGAGAATGAAATGGCAGCAGCCAAGAAGCAAGAGGGAAACCCAAGGAGCCAAAGGTGATGATTTTCCTTCTGCCATAGATTTGAGTCTGGGCTAGTACCTGAAGGTGCCATTATATTGGGGTGAGTCTGGACCACTACCTGAAGATGCAGTTATATTGGGGTGAGTCTTTCCCCTATCCACAAAGGCAATCAGGGCAGTTTTTCAGCTGGGGCTCAGTGATTCTAACTTGTGCAAGCTGACATTAAAAGTGCTATCACATCGAGCCTGTCTAGAGTGTGACATTCTGACTCTGAACCTTGGGGTTGAACTTAGTACAATACACGCCTGATAGGCACAGGAGTGACTGAGACAGGGTAAATTGTCTGGTGGGAGGTGATTTTAATAGAATTACTTATATGACACTTAACATGTCTAGAGAATACAACTTTTAGTATACCTTTTCCATATTCAAATAGACCCTGACGTGGAAATACTTATTCTAAACTAACTGGTTAGAATAGTAACCTCAAAAATTAGGCAGCACAAATGTGTCTCCTGCCCTTAAATCCTTAATATTTATGTTCTGAGGAAATTAAGTAGTTGGGAACCGGCTCCTTTGACACACTGTTCTTTAGCCCCCAATCATTTCCCAGTGTTCAATACACACAGCCGTATGGCTAATTTTTGGCCCGGATTTCAACATTGTGTTTTACTTTTACTATAAAAGCTCACACCCACGTATACTACATTATTTTAGAAAATACCCCTTTCCATTGCTCCCCATTCAGTCTTCATAAAGCACATCACTGAAGAGTGTGTGGTTTCTATGGTGAACAAGACCATCAGGAACATTACCTTAGTCACAAGATATTCAGTATCTAGTTGGAGAGGGCAAGGTAGAAAAACAACATACACCACGCAAACAAACGAAAACAAACCAACAGCCTTAGCCCATTACAGTCAACTGGGTGACATGAGACTATGTTCAGACCAATACATCATATGCAATCATGTATAATTCCTTTTATCAGATATTTTATTGTCTAACAGGTACCTCAAAGTACCGCTTGAATGGTTCCCTAATGTCTTGTGGACTTTTAAGTTTAGGACAATGGCTTAGATTGGCACATGGCGTCTCACACACAGCTAAAGAAAAGCCTTGGGTTTGGGCAGCTATGGAGGTCATCAGTTAAGTTCCCAGTTCACCAGAAATGATGTGAACAGTTTCAGTGTGACAGATGCTGGTAGACCTTGTAGGTTAACGACAACCCCCTTCACATGAACCAGATGCATGCCTATGTGCCTTGTTTTCCAAGGGTGAAGGAAGGGATGATGGTCCAGAGCTAATAAAGTGACTTACTAAAAGTGTAGGCAGGTGGACGAGGATGAAAGGAAACAGTAAGAACCATGACTCTAGAACAGTCTTCCTTTGTAATATTGAAAAACTGACCATTTCTTCAGTCGAGGCTCCTTTTATGCTATAGACCTACGGTGTTTTTTAGAGAACAACACAGTTTTTCTAAGAAGTTTCTAGATGCTTTTAGCAGCACCAGCAGATTTTTAGGAGGAGGACTCAAGTGTGTTTAACAGTCCATATAGATAGGACTACTGCAAGAATTCCATTTCCTAGTTATTTTTTGTTTGTTTGTTTGTTTGTTTGTTTGTTTTACCTTTATTGTCATCTCTCTGGGAAACAAACAATTGTTTTTATTCTATGTTTATGAGCATTGGTCAATGTAGGGGTAAATATTAGAAAACTGGTCACTTGTTTCCGGGCATCATGCCACACTACCCCCTTTCCCCTGTCCCCAGCAGTCCCTCCTCCATGGTTTGCCCTATGTCATGGCTGCCCTCTCCCAGATGGCTCTCTGCTGTGGACGTACATTCCCAGCATCCCAGTGAAACCAAAACTCTCAAGGCTTGTGATTTTTCAATCAGATTTATATCGGTAAGCTCTCACCCCACAAAACATCCACACAAGAAACTCAGAGCCAATTGATAATGATATAAACTGTCCACCTAGATGAGAGAAATTGTCCTGTAATAATCCATGTCAGGAATCCTCTGGCAGCGGATCCCAATAGATCTATCACCTGACCCGGGAGCCTCCCCTACCCACATGTTGTCTCCATCTTCCTTCCCATCCAAAAGAAGTGTCTTTTTCCTCCTCCCTTCTTCCTCTCTCTGACCTGGAAGTCATGCCTACACCTCGCCCAGTGATTCATTCCCTGAAATCTTTTTTACTGTCCAATCACAGGCCTTGCCTTATTTTGTGCCTGCTGTCCCCTGCATATAGACATCAACCATAGGTTTACATAGATGCATGTATGCTGTGTGTGTGCTCTGTGCCTGTAGACAGGGAACTGTTTCAGCAGCTGAGAACTAAACCCCTTGTAAGAGCAGCTTTTTAAACACCGAACATCCACTCACCACCTGCCTTTCAGGCCCTTTTAGCGAATAACATCGGTTGTCGGTATTTTAAATGTATGAACTTTTGCTTTCTCTGTGCTATAGCTTTGTTGACGCCCCCTCCTGCTAGGAATTACTAGAGTTGCCTTGATTTCAGGTTTTGAATCCTACAGTCTGCAACCACAGCGGAGAAATGGCAGACGAGATAAGGTGTAATTAGATTTCCTTCTGATGTGTTTTATTCTTTACTGCAGACTAAGATATGACATAAGTACTATATGTGGAGGTGGATGATAATTAAATGGCAAATCTGTGTAACTATTTTTAAAAGTACTAAACTGGTTGAACATTAACACATCAAATTTCAAACCGTAAGCAGCCGTTCTCTCTCTCTCTCTCTCTCTCTCTCTCTCTCTCTCTCTCTCTCTCTCTCTCTCTCTCTCTCTCTCTCTCTCTCTGCAGCCTATACAGTTCAGTGTGCTCTAGCTGCAGAGCAAAGAAACCATTCAAGTCTATTGGCAGCTTATCTGGACGACTGGCTTTAATTGCATTTTTATAACCGAGTAAGATGTAACAAACTTTTATGCTGTTTATTTTTCAGGACTGACAAATCGGGTGTCTATGTCGTGGGTTGCTCGAGCTCACTTGTGTAGATCAAAGACATCTCTATCTTAGGATGTACAGGGGTAGTTGGCATTCACCATAGAATACCCCAGGAATGGGCAGGGGAAGCAGATCGCTTACATTCAGCCTGGCATTTGGCAAAGGGAATTACAACTACATTACTAGGAAAACTCCCTGCGGTCTTTGATGTCATCTGATTTTGGAATTTATGTCACTTGGGACTAGAGACTGGTTTCCATTGAAATGGTACCTTGAGGATTCTAATAAGAACAGCGGATTTCATAAACACAATTTCTAATTCTCAGACGTAGATCTGAGCATGGCTCTTCACCTTTGATTATGTACTCCATGCTGTCAGTGAAAGGGGCTGGCAAAACTCACTTCCCCGTCCCAATAGTGAGCAAGCATACTGAAAAATATAGCCAAGGTCTCAGAACATAATATTTTAACATAGACTTCATGCCGCTCCTATTTCTTTATTAACACCATTTTTGTGCAAAGAAAAAAAATTCAGTATTGTATCCAGGGCTGTTTTCATTCTTAAATAACCATCTTCTCCTTCTCCACAGGCTAAGATCTTTGCAAAGTATCAAGTTTGCCTCATAATGATCAAAAGCATTCTGTGATGAACACAAATGAAAGATAGTTTCTATTTCATTAGTTAATTCACCCACAGAGGCAGCCGATATTGTAAATTTGTAACAAATTGGGCAATTCAAGAAGCTGTAGTAATGGAATCTATGAAAGTCAGAATCATCTGTGTCTGAGTGAGTTGAAAAATACACCTGTTGTTTCCAGTGAAGGAAATAATCATCTATCTAGGCCATAGGATAAGGCTGGCTTTTAGTCCATGCCCATTAGGGAACAGTGCCTCATTGTTAGTCTAGTGCAGACAGTGCCTGCAGGTCTCCGGGACGGCAGGAAATGAAGCTAAGGGAAACTGTTAGTGCAACCCTATCCTGAGACAGGTGCCACTTTCTGACATTTTAATTGATCTCATTTGTTAGGAATACGTGTAAATCACACTGTTATCATCCCAGAACAAGGAATGGAAAACCAGAAATTGTCGTGGACTGGAGATAACAAGCCTTGTCCCCAAATGGACCGGCAGATAGACTTCCTGGCTGAGTCTCCTAACAGGACATTAGGTTGAAATTAGATACCTGGCAAAATCCAAATTACACGGAGGCCTCTTGCTTCTTCTGTATATAATAGTGACTGAAAACTGTTTAATGCCCAAGTAAGGCAAGACTATATATCATGTTGTGTGTGTGTGTGTGTGTGTGTGTGTGTAAGAAAACTTTTGAAGCTGTAAGGGGCATATTAAATCTGATTGGCATGCTGTATTGCTTTATCACTATATATCGAGCTACAGAATTATTCAGTATCTAAAGGAGAGACACAGGCCAGGAATGTCAGTGGATGAAGAATAGCAAAGCATTCGAAGGCTGGAAATGTTCAGGTTGTCTCTAGGCAAGGTGGAGGTTGGGGAGGGAGGGTCCCTTCTCTATGTCTTTACTGAATGCACGGGAGACAGGTGAATCTCCCGAGATCCTTAGATGAAAGTGTTGCTGGGACAGCTTAAGGATTTGGTGGCTCTTAGAGGAGAGTCCAATGCCTGAAAAATCCAGGCACCTCAACTGAACATAAAAACAAACTTACTGTGTCTTTTCAACTCCAGCAATGCTTCTTCTCCTGTTGGACTTTTCAGCTACGATTTTTTCAAGAGACCCTTTTGCAGCTAATGGAGATGTATTCCGGGCGCCTTCGGACGACCTAACACAGCTTTAGGATTCCACACCCATGACCAGCCATTGTCTAAAAATATTAATTGAGAAATTAGGGAAATAATTAATTCATACATCTTAATAATTATATTATAATACAGTCTGCGCTCTGTTCTATCATATGACATTCATCTCTTGATGTAGCTAATTTCAAAAGTAAATTTTGTCCTGTGAATATACATGTAAAAACAACATTGTATAGAGAGAGTTCAGCTCTTTGTTAGGTTTATATTACTGTAGCAAATTACCCGAGGCAGGCTAATTTGATGAGGCAAATGTATTTATTTAGTATACAATTTTGGTTAAAAGTCCTTGTAAGTTCCTTGTATCATTTCATGGTGGATCTCAGTGATACATAAAGAAAGCACTTCCAAACAGGAAGCCAGAGAGAGGCTAGACATCTGAAATCCTTCCAAGACCATACCCTCAGGTCGTCTGAGGACCTTCTACTAACTGTCACCCCTTAAACCCCACATGCTCCCAACACTGTGGCCCTGATGAGCTTGTTTCTGTAACAAGGACTTGGGAGCGTGGCTAAACTCTAAGAGCTAGGCTCTCTCTCAGTGGTTTTCAACCTGTGGGCCTCAACCCCTTTGGGGGTCAAATGAACTATTCGCGGGGTTGTAATATCAGATGTCTACATTATGATCCTGAGCAGTTGCAAAAATAACAGCTGTGCAGTAACAGGGTTCAGGGGTCACCACAGCACTAGGAACTATATTAAAGGGTCGAAGCATAAGGAAAGGTTGAGAACAGCCAAGGAGGAAGTGGTCCCCAGTGTCCATTGTACCTTGGAAATCCCCCCCTCCCATGGATAAAAATGTGACAGTCAAGTCTCTGCAACCGGAACTCTGACACAGGAGGTCAAACCCCGGTGTTTTTGAAGGAACTTAGTAAACTGCCTTGTGAAACAAAGAGCAGCATTTGATCGATGTTAATTGGCTTCGGGGAGAACTGTAGTTACCACCACGACGTCTGGATTGTTAAATACTCTAAAGCGTTGTGTTGTGATCGCACTTAACAATGATGGCTCCAGAGAAGTGTTGGTGTGACTATAGTACGAAGACTGGTTAAATCTGTGCCAAGCGAAAGACTTGATGTTCTTTTGATCCAATCCGAACTCGCAATTATCACCTCGTTGGGCTGTCCTTTGTCTCCTGACTCCCGGTGGAACTAGGAAAGCTCCCTTGGGCTTTTGAAGCCTTCCCTTATTTAAGGCAAGCTAACTATATTTATAGATCAGATATGCCGAAGATCTAAACACTTCAAATACACAGCTACAACAATATGATGATGAGCTAAGAAACGACAGATGCTGATCCCTCAACAGTTTACAAAATGATCCAGTAGGTCATTTTTCAGGCCACACATTCTCAGTGTTTCAGGGCCACGCAGCTTTTGAACCTGCTTTCTTTTATAGTTGTTTGTTTGTTTGTTTTTTAGTCTATCACCCCAAAGTGAAACCAACATACTTCCTTATTTATGGTTTTATATCTGGCACTCAAATTAGGAAGCTTAGCAGTACAGGGGTGAAGCGGTATGGGGGTGAAGCGGCCTTGCACAGCTGCGGCTCATGTGTGCACACGTTATTTAGAGGCAAAGTTAGTGGGTAGGTGATAGCAATTCTATATCAGAAAGCTCTCTGAAGAGTAGCCTTGCTTCTGTCTAGGGGTCTTAGCTTGGGTTCACTTTCTCTGCTAATTAAATGACTCAAAGACAGGAAAAATCACAGTCACGACACAAAGCCAAGTCTTATTGAAAAGGAAAGTGCTACAGAGTACCTGGCAGAGTGAAAAGACAAGATATGGCCTCTCCAAGTGGGATAGTTTCCAAGGCTGCGTCTTCCCCTCTGGAGGGGCTGGGGTTTTATGCTTGAGTATGAGGGAGGGCACCCTCTTCTTCTCTCCAGATTGGTTGCTTGGGGATAACACAGAGGGTTAGATAGTTTGCACAAAGTTGGGAAGCCTGGTTAGTTCACACCGAAACAGCCTGCAGGCTGTGGGAGATTCAAAAGTCCAGCTGAACAAATCTTGCAGGTGGGGGCAAACAGAACCCACTAGCACCAAATCGACCACCCCTCAGTCTTTGTTCTTGTGGAGAAGATCCTGGGAGGCCACGGTCTTATAGTAATTCAGATTCAAGTTCCACTACTGTGGTCTGTTTCCTTTGCCCATCAGTCATTTCCTGTCAGTAATGTAAATGTATAGTTTACTTGCTTTCCCAAATTATGATGGCTTCTGATAAATGTTACATTTTCATCTAAAGATTGATTAGAATGTAAAGACTTTATTCTATTCCCTAAAAAATGAAGAGTATACATAGACAGCAGTTCCTAGGCCTGAGCTAAACAACTAAGGATAGTTTGATGATCTAGCTTTGATCCAGGAGTGGTGGTGTTTCCATTTTTAGAAGGGAGAGAGGACTGTTGTGCTTACTAGATATTTTTTGTTCAGATGAGCTATCAAGGGAAGACAAGTTTGAATCTCTGGCCACAAACAAAGCATTAAATAAAGCATTATAGAAATATGCATTTTCTTGTCACTTTTATCTTACACCTAATCTCTGTGTCTTCACAGCCAAATGTAGAAAGCAGTTCAACTAAGGGCATAGCTTTCTGGTCATCACCAAATGTATGGAGTTTCACTCTTCCATATAGAGAGCTCCACAGATGGGGACAAACATGGCCAGAGCAGTGTTTTGATCTCTGAGTGACTAACAGAAACCAGCGGATGCTGAGGAGAGATGTGGTGAGCAGGTCAGCACTGCACTCTGGCTTGAGAACCCTAATGATTAAAAGCTGCGTCAAGGCTCACCCTTGTTCCCTAACTGAGGACGCTTTAAGAGAAGGTAAAGCATACAGCTTTCCCCTGGGACCCTTATCAGGCAGCTGGGGGCTCCTCTAGTTCCCTCCTTCACCCGTGGGATGCCACAGCTCAGTCTCAGAAATCTGGGTAGTACCCCAAAGCCCAGCCCTGAGAAGTTATACAAGCAAATACATCCCCATAGCCAAGGACAGCCGGAGAGCGCGGGCACAGGGACACATACAAATAGGTAGGCTTATCAGACAGTAGTAGAAGGCATAGGCAGGCATCTGAGTATAGAAGATGTGGATTGTGATGCTTTATTCGGCTCGTGTCTTTTTAAGAAGTAAGAAAAGTATGAGGAAACTTATTAGGTTTCCATGAACCTATCAACCTGTAACACTTTTTTTTTTTTTTTTTTTTTGGAAAATTACCAAGTAAGAGCATTGAAGCAGGCAATGAATGAACCAAGGTTGGCATGTATTCACACCTGATATCCCGGTAAGTAAGAATGAGGTAGAGTCGTAAGACAGGACAGAGATCCCTGAAACAGAATCACAATCACTTAGAAAGAAAGTGCGATGGTCTGTTTGAACCACAATGAAGAGTTATCAACTGGGAAGAGAAAATGGAAGTATTTGAATATGTTTTTCATGTCAAAGAGGAGGGTGAGTATAGAGGAAGGCAGAGCATTTCTACAAATAAACACATAAATTCATCTAGCACGAATCTCCTGAGGAGAAGGGAAAAAGACTCAGGCAAGCATACAGAATCTCTTAAACTAGCACCTGGGAAGTTCACGGGTATTCTCATGCTAGTTGCCCCCAAAATATGTTTGCAGTGTCCCACACCTCAGACTGAGGAATCCTGCCACCTGTTGGTTCCAACTGGTAAATAAAGATGCTGACAGACAATGGCTGGGCACAGAAGACACAGGTGGGACTTTTAGGATTTCTGGAGAAGGGACTGAGGAAAAAGAAGGGTGAAAGAGCCATGGTGCCTGGGAAGGAGGAGAGACACCTCACCTGAGTGGTGTGGAAGGCAGGGAGCTCAGGTGCCCTGAGGAGCTGGAGAAACCTGGGTCTAGGACAGTCAAGATGGGATATAAGTTGTAGTAATAACTTGGGAGCATCGGGAGGTGGGTTACACAGTAGAGATAAAGAAGTGACTCAGCCATTGAGATGTTTAAGGCATATAAAAATATAAAGGCTGAGTGCTTTGCCTCTCATTAGGGAATGTAAAACTTTGGGGCATATAGCAGGAATAAGCGGGAGCTGTCCAGATCAATTGAGTAGAGTTAATTGGGTACAGCAACACTCTCGGAAGAGAAATTGGTCAAAAACGTGAACTGCAAGGACAAAGGAGTACATAGAAATGGCCAGCTTTGCTTCTAAAAAATCTAGCTATATACTAGTTAAAATATGTATATTGAAAAATAAGTATGTGTGATTGGAAATAAAGGCAGAGACCACAAGTACTATGCAGATGGAATCAGACCAAAGGACAGGTGACTATTAATGCCAAACAAGGTGAACCTAAAACCCCTGAAAAATTAAGAGGAGACACAATGAAGCAAGCTGAGTCATATGACCTGGGGCTGCAGTCTTCCCGTCAGCCTCTGGCAGCCTCATGTGGAAAAGTCTAGGTTGAAGCTTTATTTCTTTACTAGTTTATGTCCAACATATTATGTATAAAGTATGTATTTTAACAGGCTTCCAGGTTTGCAACAGGTAGATAATCTTTCCCTTTATATCTTGCATTGGGTGGAGAAAAAATAAAATAATTCAAACACAAAATCATGTGAGTAACACACATGAGCACAATGTGTGAGCAACTTAGGTCAATTTCAGAATTGGACAGGTGGAACAACCAAAACAAATACAAATAGAATTTGAAAAGCACACAATTGATTATGTTGATGATTCATGACTAAATGTATAAGTTTGTGTCAGGAAGCATTTATAAATCACAATCAATGGCACATTTGGTCCTAACAGGAGTTAATGAGTTCATTAAGCCACAAAAATAGAATGTTTGCAACAGTGTTTTTAATTTCAAACAATTTTAAGAATTTTATATATGAGTACTTTATTTGCTCTCTTTTCTCCCTGAACTGGCTGGTTTTGTGTCAATTTGACACAAGCTGGAGTTATCACAGAGAAAGGAGCCTCTCTTTAGGAAATGTCTCCATGAGATCCAGCTGTAAGGCATTTTCTCAAACTAGTGATCAAGGGAGGAAGACCCAGCTCATTGTGGGTGGTGCCATCCCTGGGCTGGTAGACCTGGGTTCTATTAGAAAAGAGGCTGAGCAAGCCAGGGGAAGCAAGCCAGTAACAACCCTCTGCATCAGTTTCTGCTTCTTGACCTGCTTGAATTCCAGTCCTGACTTCCTTTGTTGATAAACAGCAATGTGGAAAGTATAAGATGAATAAACCCTTTCCTCCACAACTTCCTTCTTGGTCATGATGTTTTGTTCAGGAATAGAAACCCTGACAAAGACAGTTCCCTTCTTCCAACTGCTCAAGTATCTCCTTGCCACTCCCTGACAAATTTATGACCTCTTCTTTTACATTTATTGTTTTACACACACACACACACACACACACACACACACACACACACACACACATTCCTTACTGAGTTTATATGATATTGCTAATCTGTACTCATGTTTGGAGCACACATATGGGTCACTTGAGATTGGATAATATATTAGGTGCTCATCCCTGAAGAAACAGACTCCTCTTTCAGCAGCCAGTGGTCGCCGATTCCTAGTTATCTAGAAGTGAGGCCTTGTAAGAGTCCCTCTGTCTATGGAGGCATGCCAGCTGTTGCCATTTTGCAGGTTTCATACAGGCAAATGTGTTGTTGAGATTCATGGCACATAGGGAAAAATTAATGTGTTTAATTAGTTTGGTTCTAGAAACAAAGATATATGACATAGCTTAAATGAAATTTATGAAAATTGAGGATGTAATTATGTAATTTATTACTTTCCTTTTGAGTTGCACTAAGTTTTGGGTTCCTCGGACCAATGACTTACTTCTATAAAAGAAGGAAAGCCGTGTGTTTAAGTATGGGTTCACGAATTAGCAGTTTTTGCATAGTTTCTTGGTAAATAAGAAGAGTTGTCTCCTGGTATCAGATTCACAGTCAGATTTCATGGGAACAGTTTCTTTGCCATGTCTCTAAGACACCGTCTCACAGCAGGTACCATGATCCTTTGGCATTTACAGTCTTCCCACCCCTCTTCCATGATGTCCCATAAGCCTTAGCTATAGTGCTTGCTTTGTAGATGTCTTAGTTGGGGTAGAGCACAGTATGGTCTGTTGTTCTCCCCACATTGACCAGTTGTGGATTTTTACAGTAAGTCTTGACTTGCTTCAAAAATAAGCTTCTTGAAGAGAAGTAGGAGCGATGCTTATCTGGGGGTGGGTAAGAATGAGCATGAAGAATGCAATTGGAGACTATATTGGTGTCAGGAAGTGACAGCAGTGGGTTCCTCACTAGAATTCATAACCTGTCTTGTCACAAGTACTTGGTTAGGCTTACAGTGCTAGGCATTAATTTCTCCTATTGAGTGGACCTTAAGGGTAATTAGACCATTGTTAGTCACCATGTAACCAGATTTAAAATGCTTCTATTGCACTCTTGGGGATATCTTATTATGGTTATTGTAGCCTCGAGCTTTTCTACCCTGTCTCTTTGTTCCCAGAATAAAGACTCTGAGACTTAACCATTTATAAATAAATGCTTAGGCCACAAGCTTTGGCTCTCTTTCTGAGTAGCTTGTATCTTATATAACCCACTTATTCTACTCTGTATCTGCCCCATGTTTGGCAGTTCCATGTGTCCAACTTCCTCCGAGTTCAGGGCAGATCTTTCTTGATCTTGATCTTTCTCAGAAAAGCTCTTGACTCTTTCTCAGAATTCCTTTCTCTCTTTGACAAATATCTCACCTTCAATTCTTGTCTCAGCTCACAGGCCAGCAGCTTTTTATTGACAGGTGACGCTTTTACACAGTAAGTAAGAGATTCTCTCTACGGGCTTTTGTTGTGTTCCATAGACTTTAGAACTGGGTATAGTTACTGGTTGCTTTTCTCACTTGGCAGCTTGCATTAGAACTTAGTATACTGTGATGACGAGTCTTAAGGAAAGAGGCTTCCAGGTCAGTTCCAGATTGATTCCTCCAAGCCCTTCGTGTGAAGTGGGAGGTAGAGTATTCTGCAATGGGGTCTTACTCTCAAGTTCCAGGAGCTGACCAAGGACAGTGGCAATAACTTATATTGTTTTAGGAGTCTCTTGGACTTCCTTGACCAAAAAAAGCAACAGGAGGTTTCCCATGCCTGACCCTGGAATTTTGCTAGGTAATCAAGGGTTCTGGGAGAGAGCATTATCTGGGTTGTCAGTTTGACTGTATCCGAAATTAACTGAAACCCAACCAGCTGAGCATGCTTATGAAGAACTACCCGAAATCTGAGCCACACCTTCTGGTGGCAGGTTACATAAAGGGACAAGGAAGATGGAAGCTCTGACTGTTTGCTGCTTGTCCAAACTCTTGCTGGCAAGTTCATCAATTCTATTGCTGAGGCGTTAGAACCTACTTTTTTTAGATCTTTATTCTGAAGAAGACCAGCAGCTTCTTAGAACTCCTCTGCAACTCTAGAATCATACTGAGACTGTTGAGACATATAATCTCTTGGATTTTCTACTACTACTACTACTAATAATAATATTATTACTACTAATAAGCCAATATTAGACTATAGCTTGTAAGTCACTCTAATAATGCACACACACACACACACACACACACACACACAAGAGAGTGGACACCTGTCTGGAAACACTTGGTAAGGTAGAGTGGGTCTGAGACCCCGGAAACTCAGGGAGACTCACCTAAGAAGGTGGGCACCTCCCTGTTCCCTTCCATTTTCCTGGCCCGGAACACACGTGCGCCATGCTCCCCATGTCAGTCATGTAGACCAAAACAGAGTTCTCCATGCTAATAAGGGACCTAGAGTTCCTGAGGGTTTAGCCAATAAACTCTTCTTCCTGGACATTCCTCTCTTCAAAAGGTAATCTCTGGTCCATCCTGAGAAGTTCATACGCATCCATTTCCCAAGATGAACAACCAATAAACAGTATGGAACCAAGGACTGTCTCTTTCATCTACCACCACCATGGGGAGAAAGGGGAAGGCCTTTGCCTACAGAGATGCAGCTTAAGTCTCCTGTAGGTCTCTCTGTGCTTCCAGACAACCACCACCAAACTAAGGACAATCACCAATGAGCTAAACTAGAACTCCCAGCCCTGGCCCCAGGCTAGACACCATCCTCAGCCCATGGGACTCCAATGGTCCCAGCCTGGTCAGCAGCCCATGGATCCCAATATCCCCAACGTTCTGTTCCTGACTTCTCTGTGTGGTTTTCCAGTGGTGACTTGTGGCCCAAAGGTCAGGAAATAACAGCGTAGGCTTTCCACATCTCAGACTGTGTGTTCCCACCCATAGAGTGTTGTTCTGAGATTCCCTAAAGCCCTAAAGTGAAGGATTGGGTTAAATGAAAACAAACTCTCAGCAGCCTCAGACCCGAGGCACACACACACTTAGGCACTTAGAGCAGAGACCTCTTGGCAGGAGCTGATGCAGAGGCCCCAGAGGAGCTCTGCTTACTGGCTTGCTATTTCTTGATTGCTTAGCCTGCTTTTTTATAGAACCCAGGATCACTACTAGCACAGTATGGCCCTGCCCATAGAACCTTAGGCTCTCCCAAATCAACCAAGAGTAAAGAAAGTGCACCATAGGATGGCCTACAGCTGGATCTTATGGAGGGCTTTTCTTAGTAGAGGTTTCCTCCTCTCGACATGACTCCATCTTGTGTCAAAAAGTTGGATATAAAAGCTAGCCAATGTATTCATTCCACCCTTTCTGTTCCTTTAGATAACCCGGACTAACAAGGGGGAAAAGGTAAGCTACTTCTCACTGTTCATTGGGATGGCCATTGATAAGAGAAGATCTGAGTGGAGATTGCAAAGATAAGTCACCAAAAGAGTACCTGCAAAGGGCCCAGCCTGACCATAAATGGAATGGGCTTGATGACATCATCAACAGAAAAACAAAACAAAACACATCACTACTACAAAGAAATAAAATATTTGAGGGAACAAGAAAATTATAAAAGATGTTATACATATATATTTCATATATTTAAAATGCTACTAAATTGACATTAATAATATTTAATGTGATTATTAAAATACAAGCAGGGTACTTGAAATTTATAAATAATATAACAATTAATGGAAAATGTAAATGGCCAATAGAAGCTAAACAGGCCACAATAAACAAAGCAGCAGCCCCCTACCTCTCTAATAGTAATAATAATAATAATAATAGCAGTGATGATAATGATGATGATATCCACTGTTTAAAAGGAAAAGTATCACCAGAGAAATTGCAAATTATGGCATGATTTTAATACTATACCCATGGCACATACAAGTATTTAAAGAAAATCTAAGCATATATTAATAAAATGTATGTCTCTACCAGCAAGATAAAAACATAAAGCCATAGAGATAGCCTTCCCCTTGGAAACTTTAAAGCATTGATCTTTGATCTGTGGTATTTGATATGTGAAAACATCACTAAAGTGAATCCTGCCAATGACTATGCTGAGCACAATTCATTCGAGTCATGTGACGTCATTGTAACTCATGGAAACAATTGACCCATTGAACTCACAAGTAATGATGTGAAACTTCCTGACACTCTAAATACCAGGTCGTCGTGGTAAAGGGGACTCTATCCCAGGACTGCAAGATCCTTAATATTTAAAAGTCAGGGAACATGATACCTGATTCTGACAGAACTTTTAAAAACTGTAGCTGCACTACAAGGGAAGACCTCATTTCCAAAATTATTGGGACAGCACAGATTAGTCCTGAAAGATTAAAGAAGGAAACAATAAGGGACAGAGCTGGGTGGGTGAGGGAGGTGGGTGGGTGAGGGGATGGGTGGGTGAGGGGAGTGGGTGGGTGAGGGGAGTGAGTGATGGAGTGGGTGGGTGAGGGGAGTGGGTGGGTGAGGGGGGTGGGTGGGTGAGGGGGGTGGGTGGGTGAGGGGATGGGTGGGTGAGGGGGGTGGGTGGGTGAGGGGGGTGGGTGGGTGAGGGGATGGGTGGGTGAGGGTGTAGGTGGGTGAGGGGAGTGGGTGGGTGAGGGGAGTGGGTGGGTGAGGGGAGTGGGTGGGTGAGGGGAGTGGGTGGGTAAGGGGAGTGGGTAGGCCTGTGAAGAGTTGAGGTAGGAAATAGTTATGATTAAAAGAAATTGTATAAAACCTTCAAACAACTAATTAAACTGTAATCATGGAATGATTTCAGAGAACGTATTTGACAAAAATCTAACCTTCAGTCCATAGTAAGAATTTTGTTTCTTAAAAAATGACCAGTTATATTATGTGATTTTTAAAAATCCTAGGTAATTATCATTAATCTCCTGCACCAGGAGAGGGGGCAGGGGCATGATTTTTGTCCAGCTGCAGATAGTTTATGTTTAGAATCCTGAAAACTCTTAAGAGAGCGCACTGCTGCTGGCTCCTGTGGCTGGAGTTTGTCCAGTGGTCATGAGAGAAAAGGTATGAGAAGAACTTGGAGATATTCTGACACGAACGGACAACCGAGGAACCCAATGCCCCTGATCAGCCAGCAGTAGGCTAAAGCAGTCTACAGCCCTTTCCCCTCTAAACCTTCTTTCTGCCCTATCTAGTGTTGGGGGGTTAGAAGGGATTGCGGTGGAATAAGAGTTGAAAGTGTGGTAGATGAATGGAAGAGAATAAAGTAGACCCCCAAAAGCATACTAACATTATTCTTTTTTTTTTTTAAAGAAGGTAACACAACCAACACAACAAATCTCTGAACAGAAAGAGAATTCCCCCTTCTGCATAGGCTATGAAAAACCTTTGATTTACGGTAACAATGGGCATTAAGTCCAGTGTAGGATTCGCAATAAAATCCAACTTGGATTGACCAGGAAATTCTAACCCTGCTGCTTTGCTTTCATAGTACTGAGATGTGCGGTGAGAAATGCTGGGGCTTGGGAAGACAGCCCTGGATGCCACGCCTATGTGTGTTACAATACTGTCACACCAGCACAATGGACTAGTTTAGGATTGGAAGTGAGGCCCGATACTGAAAACCTGGTCAAAACCACTTGCCTTGCAGGCATTAGCCTTAGGGGAAGCTTTGTTTGGCTGAATGGTCATATTGTCATTTGGTTTTGTTTGTTTATTTTTGTTTCTCAAATATTTATTGGATATTCTCTGTATTTACATTTCAAATGTCATTACCTTTCCCTAAGAGCCTCTCCCCTTGCTTCAGTGAAGGTGCTCCCTCTCCTAACCACCCTCTCCCACGTCAGCACCTTGGCATTCCCCTACACTGGGAAAATGAGCCCACACTGGACCAAAGCCCTCTCCCACTGATGGCAGACAATTCCATCCTCTACTGCATATGCAACTGGAGCCATGGGTCTCTCCGTGTGTGCTCAATGGTTGGTGTTTTAGTCCCTGGGAGCTCTGGAGGGTTTGATTGGTTGACAATGTTGTTCTTCCCATTGGATGCCTCCTCAGAGGCTCTGCCAGAGCCATACTGATACAGATGAGGGTGCTTGCAGCCAACCATTGGGCTGAGCATGGGGACCCTAATTCAAAGGAGCTAGAGAAAGGGCTGAAGGAGCGGAAATGGTCTGCAACCCCATGTTGTCATTTGTCATTTGTTGTGCTCATGCATTTATGCTGTTGTTGACCTTATTCGGGGAAACTTCTTTATACAGCAAGTTGCAGAGTCTGGAATTCACACTCACGGAGATTCACAGGGAGGAAACCCCATGGATGGGACAGCTACAGCAACCTCTTAGGGGACATCAGCATCAGCCTCCGTCACTCTCAGACTCAAGAAAATCTGTAGAAGAGTCATTACAAAGAATGTAAGACCCAGAAGAAGAAAGGAAAGGTAGGGGCGCTGTGACATGCTGTCTTCAGACACAACATGGTTGTTGCACAGAAGAACACACAACAGGTGTGGGTATCTCCCCATCCACACAGGATCAAAGCCATCAGAGTTCCAGCGAGAAATTTTGGGAGCACAGGGAAGGGTCTGTCCCAGGAGAGAATGACAGTTGACGAGTGTTGTGAAGGAAAAGCCACTTTTGTTCAGGACATGGCTACCCATGTACCAGGGGCTTAACCCACACCGGTCTTCACATGAGCAGTATTAATTGAAGTCAGTGAGCACTCTTTATATATAGATATATGGAGGCAGGCTGGAGAAATGACTTAAGTACTTAGGAATGGTTGAGTGGTTACGAAGGCCCGATGCTCTTGCAGAGGACTTGAATTTGGTTCCTAAATCAGGTGTCTTATAACCACCTGTGACTCCAGGACCAAGAGCTCCAATGCCCTCTTTAGCATTAGTAGGCACTTTATTTGTGCTCACAAAACTACATATAGATACACAGAACTGTAAGTAAACAAATTAATGAAAGCACTTTAAGTTGGGAGACATGAATCAAGGCCTGGAGGGAGTTGGAGAAGAAAAATGTAGCATGCATATGAGAAAGACACATTGTACACGTGTAGGAAACGTTAAAAGAATAAATAAAAAACTAAAAACTCTGTATGTGTGACTATGGTAAGCAGATTCAGAAATTATTTAAGAAGAGAAGCAATGTCATCCACTGTGGAGAGGCATGAGTCGTCTTCTGTAGACCATGACATTATCTACGAATAAAACCTCACAGATGGTACAAAATAGGAGTTTTAATACTGTCCTTGATGTGCCTGAAACCAGCATCAACAGGTGGAATGAAAGTGAAGCTTAGCTATGAAGATTAATACTGATGCACCATGAAGTGTGGAGAAGGCATACTTCTTCCTCTCCACAATATGCCATCTAAAGGGGGAGCAGGCAGACTAGCTCGGGTTCTGAGATGTCAAGGATTCACACCGTGGTTAGATTCCCTGGGTTTTCTTTCCATCTTATGTGTCACAAGCTTTGAATAAAAGCCAAGAGCTCAGACGAATAGCAAGGGAGAAAAGCAGTTCTCCGTAAGCTGGCGCTCTCCAGACAGAGTGGCTG
Organism: Micromys minutus; assembly: GCF_963924665.1. Classification (NCBI taxonomy): domain Eukaryota; kingdom Metazoa; phylum Chordata; class Mammalia; order Rodentia; family Muridae; genus Micromys; species Micromys minutus. The sequence continues at coordinate 82,658,130 of NC_137974.1, forward strand.
CTTGAGGCAATCTCAAAGAGGGGCCTTCGGTTGGCACCTGTCAGCCACAGATGAGAAGCCACAAGACTACCCCCATTCCCCAACACATCGTCATGGCTCTCTAATTAGTCTCTGAAATCATCTGCCTCCCTCTCTCCCCTGAGGTGACATCACATACCTGTTACCAGGGACTCAAGCTTCCTAAGCAACGGCACCACTCCTTGACTTCCACGCCATCATGATCACAGGAGAACACAATCTAATCTTTACTCACTGGAAAAGAAGAAGGAAAGACCTGTTTTCAGAACTGACAAAGCACAGCGGGTCCCCTGGGGGCCATGTCCTCAGTAACAGAAGCCTTTCATGGTTGGGTGGGGCACATAGGCAGTAACAGTGGTACATGCCTGCCATACTCAGCCACGGGCTATCAGGAGAGCCCAGACAGTGTGACACTAAGCAGCATCCTTATTTATGTTAGAAGCTCTCTAACTTGGTTGTCAGCAGAGACTTAGTGGGAATCTGAATTTCCACTAAGAACTTAGCATCATGAAATGAAGCCTTCACTCCTCCTGCCTGAACAGTATCAAATAAAACTAAGCACAACTTTAGATTCCAACTTTCCTCTATTAACCAAAATGTCCCGAACAGGTAACCTCTGAGCCCGAGGAAAGAAAAGTCAGGAGATTCCTACACTGAGAGATTTTGGATTTGACTGACACTCCCAGGCAGCCAACAGAATACAAGATTTGCAGAAATGATACATCTTCTTAATGAAAAGAAAAGAAAATATCAAGTCTTTATGAAGAAATTAAAACTCTTGGCAGAGAAGGAGAATTGTGAAAAAACTACACAATGGCTTTGTGATATAAAATCTCACAGCTATGAATAAATAAATAATTTGCTGAATGGATCTGGAAGGGAGAAGAAACTGAATTAGAAGATAAACAAACAAGATTTTGTAATTTAAACTGGGAGGGGGGGGAGATGAGAGAAATGAGAAAATAGAATTGAAAACAGTTCCAGGGACCAAAGAATGGATAGCAAAGGGTCTGAGGAAGGTGTCCGGATGTCTGATAAGAACGAACAGGAAGGCAGAGCTGGGAAAACACATGAAGAAAACTGGATGGTTGTTCCTATAACTAATAAAAACCAAACCAAAAAGGGATTAGAGGCTTAAGAAGACAAACAAAATTTTGAGTAGGTAAGTCCAGCAAAATTTACACTAACATATTACTGTCCTGATTCTGAGGTGAATTTAAGGTAAAGAAAAATACTATGAAAAACGGCAGATAGTAACACACTTTGTTTTTTTTTAAATTCTTTATTAACTTTTACTTAAATGAGTACACTGTAGCTGTCTTCAGACACACCAGAAAAAGGCACCGGATCTCATTACAGATGGTTGTGAGCCACCACGTGGTTGCTGGGAATTGAACTCAGTCCCTCTGGAAGAGTAGCCAGTGCACTTAACGTCTGAGCCATCTCTCCAGCCCCAGTAACACACTCTGACCATGAGGAAATTTTCTCAGAGGAGTGAGGATGTGTGTAGTTTAGCTGGAAGAATACTTATCTAGCACACTCAACAAAACAAGACAGAAGAAAACTGAACAAAACAAAACACACAGAGACTAAACAGAAAGCTAGAACGTTCCTTAAGAGCCACGTCACAATTTCCTTGTCCTGCTGCTGCTGGATGAAGCCTCTCAGAAGGGAGCTATTCTAGGCTCTATGCAAACAAACCAGACTATCACTAATATTACCCTGGGGTTCGGTCTCCCCCAATGGGAAGGGTCTCAATCTGGGGCAGTCATTGATTGACCATCCCCTCAATCTTTGCTCTAACTTTACCCTGCATATCTTGTAGGCTGAACAAATTTTGGGTCAAAGGTTTTGTGGGTGGGTTGGTGTCCACCTCCATCCACTGGGAGTCCTGCCTGGCTACCGGAAGGAGCCACTTCAGGCTCCATATTCCCTGCTGCTAGGAGTCTCAGCCAGGGTCATTCCCATAGAATCCTGGGAGCCCCCGTGTGCCAGAGATGCCCTCGCCCCATTTCCAATCTTTCTCCCAGCCCTCTCTTCTCCTCAGTCTCTTAATAGACTATGTGTGGGTGTAGGTTGTCTTTATGCAGGTGAAGACAGGCACAAGATAAAACGAGGCCTGTCATTAGATGGTTAAAAAAAGGGTAGGTGGGAACAGAGTTTCAGAAAGGGGAGAAGGAAGGGGAAGAGAAGGAAGCAAGATGGAGGACTAAGATGAACCATCTTTACATGGCTCTGCACAGCTAAAGAATGAATATTTTGTAAGGAATAGATTTCTATAGAATGATTTGTCTTGTCTAGGTGAGCAAATTATATCATATCATTTGACTCTGAGTTTATGGTGTGGATATTTTGTGGTGTGGATTGATGTTAGGGTGATACATAATTGGACACTGGAGAGGTAGGTGGCGAAAAGGTAGAAAAATGAAAGAGGATCAGAGAGATGGGGAAAATCAAGATGGAGCTTCAGAAGGGTGATCTAGATCCAGATGAACTTAAATTAGTGTTAGTTAGGTAGATATGAATATTCTTAAGGAATTCTAGAAGGGCAGTTTGTATCTTTGTCCATTGAATATAATTTTATTGTGTAGAGGGTTTGTGGACTGAGAATTTAATATATAAACCTATATGAAAATCCAATCAGGCTTTAGAGTCACGTTTGTGCTGGATGGTGGAGGAAAGAAAACACCAAGGCGGTCAGGGACAGAAGCAACAGGGTGGGCGGACTCAACCGCCTGAGAAAGGAATTGCCTAGAGAGGGCGGCTTGCAGACTGTGCCTAGAGAGGGCGCCTTGCAGACTGAGTGACAGAGTTCCTGCTCTAGGCTCCATACTAGATAGGTGTCTGAGGAGTGAGATTGCGGTGTGGGGCGTGAGTGATAAAGGGATAAGTCCTCCTAAGTAATACAGCAACATTGTGGAGTGTAGAGTTTATTGAGAAAATCTGAGACAAGACCATTGCTAATTACAAGTTTCTGGAGTTTTGAATTAGTGGGGTTGGTTGGCGTGTGGGCAGAGTCCTAGGCTGGCGCTCTGCAGCAACAGCTTATGGCTAGCAAAGGGGGAGGCTGCTGGGATCAGAGAGCTGAGTCTCTAAGACCGGAGTCAGGAGGGTGGCTGCATTGAGATGAATGTGACATATTGGTTCCATACAGCCCACCAGTGCCAGAGCTCACATGGGATGGCATCTCCCTTTTTAATATTTAAACATGTGGCTTTCTGCATTTATCACCACCTAATGCTAAAAGATGCTTCTCTGAAGATTCACTAATCTATAGGATAGCTTCACTAATCTATACGTGTAAAGGCACATATTTAGGTGGACGTTTATCACCATGTCTATGCTTAGTATACTAAGAAAGCTCTCCCCACACTGGATTTGCACCCCAATTGCCTTCTCCACCTTCTCCCCCATCCAGTTCCCTCCCTCCATCCACTTCTGATGTCTATTTATTCCCCCTTCTGAGTGATAGTCAAGCATCCTCCCTTGGGCCCTTCTTGTTACTTAGCTTCTTTGGCTCTGTGGATCGTAGCCTGGTTATCCTGTACTTTATGGTTGACAATCTACTTATAAGGATCATGCATGTCTTTCTGGGTCTGCAGTGCCTCACACATGCTCATTAGAATTCTGTCTCTGGCCTCTTTCACAGGCCTTGGAATCCCTTCTCCAGGGAGGGTACACTGTAGTAATGAATGACACTAACACCCTCCCAGAAGAAGCAAACTGCCTGAAAATCTCCACAAAGAAAAGATACAATCTTAGACATCAACACGACTAAAATAAATAAATAAATAAATTAATTAATAAATTAATTAATTAATGCTGTAAGGTGGAAAATTACAACATAGGTACTTATCACTTCGCATTTTCTTTTCTTTTCAAAAGATTTATTCATTATATATATATATATATATATATATATATATATATATATATATATATATATATATACATATATATATATATGAATATACTGTCTTCAGACACACCAGAAGAGGGCATCAGATCCCATTACAGATGGTTGTGAGCCACCATGTGCTTGCTGGGAATTGAACCTCTAGAAAAGCCGTCAGTGCCCTTAATTGCTGAGCCATCTCTTCAGCCCCCCTTCTTTTGCATTTTCTATTGTTTTATGCTTAAAGCAAAAATGTTATAGCATTGATGCCATTCTGGATGTCCTTCTAGAAACATTTAGTATCTTTATAAAAAGGAAAATAGTTATAAAAAGCTTACATACATCATCCACAATAATTCAGTTATTTGTATGAATACAGCACAAGAAAATTAGAAATACCAAGAAGTTAAGAAAGCAAACAAGAAAGAAACATTTTTAATGATTTAAGTCTTTGTAGACCAATAGTTGCATAGCATAAATTATGTAACTATGCTGAGGAAAAAGATTTGGATAGAATGAACTAAAAAAAATTGTCTTTACTTTGTCTATTGTGATGGTTAATTTAAGTACAATGATGTAGGTGAGTTCTAAGCTAAAAATTGGGTTGAGAGTGGTCTTCTGTGGCTGAATGCCAACAAACAGAAGGTTCAATCTTTCATTTTATAAGAGATAAAGAATAGAAATATTTTTTTAAAAAATTGATCAGGGCTGGAGAGATTGTTTAAATGATAAAAATATGCACTGCACTCGCAGAGGACCTAAGTTGGGTTCCCATCATTTAAGGGAGGAGGCTCAAACTCATAACCATATGTAAGTCCATCTCTACAAGAGCAGATGGCTTTTCCTGGCCTCCGTGAGTAACTGTACACATTTGCACATATCCCCCATGTATCTATACATCATAACAAATAAAAGATTTGAAAAAGTAGCAGTAGGAAATCTTTTAAGTTCATTTTTAAAGCTGCTATTACCCTGCCACCAAAACCACACAATAGTGAAAATCAAAGCATTCTTGACAAAATATTAGCAAATGGAATTCAACAATACCTAAATCTAAACATTTAGCATGATTGTGTGCATTTATACCAGGAATAAAAACAAGTCTGATCCATCTGTGTAAATATAGCACACTCTTTCCCTTGGTGTTTACCACTCAAAAAACAACTCAACACACTAGCAAAGTTGACATCCTTCCTCAATCACAACGCTCCCCAAAAGCCAACAGCCAACATGGTACTCCACAAGGATCTACACTTTTTCTGATGATCTGGAATAGAAGTCAGATATCTGTTCTCATTGTTTCTCTTTATCAAGGGAGGGAAAGACCTTGCCAGTACAGTAGAAAGAGAAAAGGTACTAATAGTTTACATTGAAAGGGAGACATACAAATGTCTCTGTGCATTGAGGATAGTGTTGTGTCTGTGAATACACCCAAGGAACACACAAACACACACACACACAAACACACAAATATACACACACATGAGAAAGTGAGAGACAGAGAGAAAAACAGATCGAGAGATAGAGAGACTTGAAGAGATAGAGACAGATGGAGAGAGACACAGAGACAAAGAGACAGGCAGAGACAGTGGAACAGAGACAGATGGAGAGACAGAAACAGAGAGACAGAGAAAGACAAAGACAGAGAGAGACAAAGAGAGAGAAAGAGAAGGGGTATGGAGGCACAGGTGCACTTATAGAGATGCATAAAGTAGAGCAAATATTGAACAAACATCAAAAGTCCATGAAAGGCATAAAGGCACATGGAAAAAGTTCAGTTCTCTCATCTGTTGGAAACATAAATTATAACACAAGTGATATCTATTCCATATTCTCTCAGAATACGTGAAGTTGAAAAGACTATCCTGTAAAAATTAAATGGTATTGGTACAGAGACAAGCAGGTAGATCAATGGAATAGAATTGAAGACCCAGAAATGAACCTACACATTTATGGTCACTTGATCTTCGACAAAGGAGCTAAAAACATTCAATGGAAAAAGAACAGCATCTTCAACAATTGGTGCTGGTTCAACTGGCAGTCAGCTTGCAGAAGAATGCAAATTTATCTATTCTTATCTTCCTGTACAAAGCTCAAGTGCAAGTGGATCAAAGACCTCCACATAAAACCAGGTACACTGAGCAGAACAGAAAGTGGGGAAAAACTTAGAACACATAGGCACAGAGGAAAATTTTCTGAACCAACATCTATAGCTTATGCTTTAAGATCAAGAATCAACAAATGGGACTTCATGAAATTTCAAAGCTTCTGTTAGGCAAAGGACACTGTCAAAAGGACAAAACAGCAAACAACAGATTGGGAAAAGATTTTTACCAGTCCTACATCTGATAGAGGGCTAGTATCCAATATATACAAAGAACTTAAGAAGTTCGACTCTAGAGAACAAATAATCCTATTAAAAATGAGGTACAGAGCTCAACAAAGAATTCTCAACTGAGGAATATCAAATGGCTGAGAAGCACCTAAAGAAATGCTCAACATTCCTTGTCATCAGGGAAATGCAAATCAAAACAATCCTGAGATTCCACCTCACTCCAGTCAGAAAGGCTAAGATAAAAAGCTCAGGTGACAGCAGATACTGGCAAGGATGTAGAGAAAGAGGAACACTTCTTCACTGTTGGTGGGATTGCAAGCTGGTACAACCACTTTGGAAATCAGTCTGGAGGTTGCTCAGAAAATTGGACACAGTACCACCTGAAGACCCAGCTATACCACTCTTGGGCATATACCCAAAAGAAACTCCAACATCTAACAAAGACACAAGCTCCATTATGTTCATAACAACCTTATTTATAATAACCAGGAGCTAGAAAGAACCCAGATGTCTTTCAAGAAAGGAATGAATACAGAAATTGTAGTATGTATACACAATGGAGTACTACTCAGCTATTAAAAACAACAACTTCACGAAATTCCTAGGCAAATGGATGGAACTTGAAGCTATCATCCTGAGTGATAGCCCAGTCACAAATGAACACTCATGGTATGTACTCACTGATAAGAAGATAATAGCCCAAAAGCCTGGAATACCCAAGAAACCATACACAGAACTTATGAAGCTGAAAAAGAAGGAAGACCAGAATGTGGATGCCTTCTTAGAAGGGAGAACAAAACAGGGGAGGAAATACAAGGTCAAATAGAGAAGCAGAGATTGAAGAAAATATCTACAGAGACTGCCTCACATGGAAATACACCCCATATGCACCCAATAAATGCAATCACTATTGCTTATGCCAACTAGTGCTTACTGGCAAGAACCTGATATGGATGCCTCCTCAGAGGCTCTTCCAGAGCCATCCTGATACAGAGGAGGATGCTTACAGCTCACCATCAGACTGAACATGAGGACCCCCAATGAAGGAGCTAAAGGACTGAAGGAGCTGAAAGGGTCTGCCACCCCATGGGAAGAGCAAAATGATCAACTAAGCAAACCCACCACAGTTCCCAGGGACTAAAACACCAACCAATGAGTTCACATGGAGAGACCCATGGCTCCAGGTACATATGCAGCAGAGGACAGCATTGTCTGGCATCAATGGGAGGAGAGGCCTTTAGTCCAGTGAAGGCGTGGTTTCCCAGTGTAGGGGAACGCCAAGGTGCTGAGGTAGGAGACGGTAGTTGGGAGAGGGAACACCTTCATGGAGGCAATAGGAGGGGGAAAGGGGATAAAATTGTGGGAAAGGGATAACATCTGAAATGTAAAAGCAGAGAATATCCAATTTTTAAAAAGTTGAGAAAAGGGAGGGAAAAAAAAGGCAATAACAGAGAGTGAGTGTGACATTGCAAACCGTCCCTTCCACAGCTGGTGTGAGTGAACATGGACACCTCCTCCTAAAAACAACACTTCCTGATCTCACAGCACGTAGGAAAGGCAGACCAGTCTTACTCTAGAAATTTCATTCCTACCTGACAGATTTTACAGTGCTGAAAGTTGCTATTTATATCATTGTGTGAGAGAGTAATAGACAGTCTTGCCCAGATAATGGACCCTGTTGGCTGGGTAGTTCACAGACTCTAATGGAGAACCAACTACTCTTCTACCTCATAGACACAGCGATAACCTTTTCACTAAGTACTTGCCTTCATGCTTATACATTAGTGAACCAGTCATCACCAGAGAAGCATCTTTTAACAGTAGATGGTTATTGATACAGAGACCCACAAATAGTCTAATAAGAAACAGAGGAGTGTTGAACCTTAATGACCCTATCCCCAGTGCTCAGAGATCTTCGTGAAAATAAAGTTGTAATAACCGTAAGGGCGCAAAACCCATCAGAGACAGTAGAGGACTTGTAAGTCCCACATCAGTCGGGGAGCTATTTGTAGCTGATGGTTTCTGGGGGCAAAAGAGTCAGATTTCCTCAGAGATGGGGTTCCTCAGCCAGCTACCCGTGTGATAGATGGTCCTATTTCCATACATAAACAGCAGTAGTCAGTGGTCTTGGTGGGTTTAAAAAAAGATATGAAACTAGCAGGTGTCTTAGTCACTGTTCTGTTGCTGTGACGGAGCACTATGACGAAGGCAATTCTTAAAAGAGAATATTTAGGTTTTAGTTGCAGCTTGCTTACAGTTTCAGAGGCTTAGTCCCTTATCATTACCATGGGGAGGAGGCAAGGTCTCACCAGTGTCACTGGAGCAGTTACTGAGAGCTCCAACCTGATCGATAGTCCAAGAGAGATACACAGGCTTATGTGTGGATTCTGAAATTCCAAGGCCCACCTCCAGTGACATACTTCCTCCCACAAGGCCACACCCACTTCAAGACCACACCTCCCAATCCTTCTAATCCTTTCAAGTACTGCCACTTCCTAGTGACTGAGCATTCAAATATATGAGCCCATGCTGGCCATTCTTATACAAACGACCAAAAAAAAGTAAAAGCGGTGGTGAGGTATATATAGGGAAATAATTAAAGAAGAGGAAATAAGTATAGAGTTGATCAAGACATATTATATCTATGTATGGAGTTCTCAAACAATAAAAAAGGGTCTCCATTAGCTCTAATGCAAATGAAAACAAAAGTCCTCCAAATATATATATGTATATATACTGTATATATGTATATATAATATATACATTGTATATGCATATATGTATACAATGTATATGTGTGCATATAATGTATATGTATATGTAAGTATGTAAGTATATGTATATGTACATGTATATATGTATATATAAGTATTTATACATATATATAAGGGAAAACATGCATATATGTGTATATGTGTATTATTGTACCACTTTAACATATTTTTACATCATGAATAAACCATTCCCCTGCTGTGATTTACCCTAGAGAAATAAAAATATATACCACCATGAGTAACTATAAATGATTTTACATTATGAAACAAGCAATACAAACAATAACCTTTCATGCAATAAATAAAAACTGAAAATCACCCAGTTGTGCATCAATAGGTAAATGCATAAAACTATTCCATAGAGGCATGCAAATTGCAGCAGGTACTGTTTGTAAATGAAGAAGGAACTGCTGGTACTTAGGACAACAATAGGTAGGGTAAATGAACACTCAGGCGGAGAGAAAGCACATGCAGACAGCATCAATGGTGTACAACTCCACTGAGTTTTTTAAAAACCCCAAGTTCTTGAAGCTAGTATGTAATGACATAACGCAGTTCAGTGTGGTGAGGGCCCATGAAATGGAAGTCAGGACTGAATGTGAACTTTATAGATACTTCCAGAGTGCTCCGATGAGTATGCTGGAACTTTGATGTAGATTGTGGGGAATCTGCACGTCGCTTTTGCTAATGTAACCGTTTTCGCCATTATCAATTCTGTTGTTTCTGCGCATGGGAGGGGTTCCCATCTTCTCTTCTCCTCAGTTTCTTGAGTGTCTTTCATTTTTTATGGTAGAAATTTCACCTCCTTGGTTAAGCATTGTTAGTTACTTTTTATGCTTTTGTGAATGGGATGTTTTCCTGGTTTTGTTCTTGGCAAGTAAAGTATTTTCATGTAAAAATATATTTAGTTTTTATGTTGCTTTTGTATCTTGTTAGTTTTTCAAATGTCTTTATCAAATGCAATAGCTTTATAATGGGTTCAGTATAAGACTATGTATGTATATGTATGTATGCATAAGACTATGTTTTCTCCATAAAAGCATAAACTGAACTCTTCATTTCCTACAATGTTCTATCTTTGGTTAATTTATTAACTGTTTAATCAATTAATTGTTTGTGGTGTGTGTGTGTGTGTGTGTGTGTGTGTGTGTGTGTGTGTGTGGTGTGTTTGTGTATGAACACTTGCTGGTATGTTTGAGTGCAGACATCCACATTTCAAAACATGTATGTGGTGGTTGAAGGCACCCCTTCAGGTACTGATCTTCATCATTGTTTCTCTTTTAAGACAGGATATCTTCAATATATCGTTATATCTGTCTGCCTGTCCATCCATCCACCCATCCATCTATCATCTATCAACCCCTCCAACCACCCACCTACTGCCTATTTGTCTGTCTGACCATTTATCCATCCATCATCCTACCCATTCATCTGTTTGTATGCCTGCATATCCATTCATCCATCTATCCATCCATCTATTCATCCATCTATCCATCCATCCATCCATCCATCCATCCATTCATCAATCATCTATCTATCTATCTATCTATCTATCTATCTATCTATCTATCTATTTATCTATCTATCTATCACCCATCAGGATGCCTGTCTTCCAGCTTTTATGTGGGTTCTAGGGGTCCACACTCAAGTGTCAGGCTTGTGTGGCAAGAATGTTTGCACACTAAGCCATCTGCCTAGCCCCTTCTGTTTACATCACTTTCATTTTTTTTTCTCTTGTCATGTTTCTCTGGGTGATATTTTGTGTTTGTGTAGGTATAAGTGTGTGTGTGCTTATGTAAGTATATGTGTGTATTATATATGCATATGTATGTGTGTGCATGTATGTGAGTGTATGTATGTATGTGTGTGTGTAGGTACTGAGACTCCATTTCCTGCTTTTTCATGGCCAAACAATTGTGATTTGAGGGGCTTCTCAAATATTTTGTGACTGTATCAGTATTCCAGTGACTAGGTACATCCACACTTTTGTGTGAATTTTTAGATCTCTACAGGGATGGCAAAGGTTTTCAAAGGCTTCTATCATGCCTGATTCTCCAAACATTATTTTATAGTCTGTTTAGTCAATAGAATGCACAAGTGAGTGACGTATTTCTTAACAATCTTGCTCACATTCAATCTCTTGAGGGGGTTCATGTCTGGTGGAGAGCTTTTTCCATTTTCATCCTTTTGCGTGGTCTGTGGCTGCCCGACTATGCCTTGCGGATGCTTATCCCCCTACGGTATCAAGCCAGAGTTCCTCACCTCAGAACTGCCTGTAAGGGCAATTTTCTGGGACATTTTGCCCTTATTGAGGGGAGTCTGGGAGTAAGTCACAGGGCTAGTCTTCCTTCTCCTTGGCGTGGCTATTGGTAGAACTTTTATTTGGTGATTTTTGAGGCAGGTTGTGTCAGCAGGTGGTGGACGAGCTGAAGACACAGTGGGCTAACCTTGAACTGGTGTCTGTACACCCAGCCTTCCGTGCTATCCAGATAACTAATGAGCTATTTTTGCTAGCAGCTAGCATGCTTCTCTTCCCCAAATTGCGCCCAACTTTGCAGGCTTGTGTGGCCTTCATGTTCTTTGCAAACACAGTTTCCTGACCAATCCAAGAAAACATTACTGGTTTTTCTAGTTTTCCAGCTTTTTAAAAAAAATGTAGTGATAAAAATAATAAATTCTATTTAAAAACATATTGGAGATTAAATGGAAAGTTTCTTTGTTAATATCTTGGGTTTTTTTTTTTCATGTTAATAGGTATGGTGAGACGCTAAGCATATGTCATTGCGGTTTAATTTTTTATTATCTGAGGACTACTACTTTCTGTCTTCTAGAATGTTCTTATTTGATGGATAGCCTCTTTTAGCTTATACCCATTTCCTACCCTCTTTCGTCTTTTTTTTTCTGTCTTTTCGCAGTTCTCCGTGTGCGTCCTGGATAAGAGCCCTCCGCCAATTCCACTGCACCATCTCTCTTCGCCTTGTGCTTTCCAATTTTACTCCACTTATGGAGTCTCTGGTGAAAATAGAAATTCAGTTTTAATGTTCTATGCCTTATAAATCATCTCAATTATGGTTACTGATTTTCATATATTGTGAAAAAAAAAGAATTTCCACCTCGAACTTCTTAAAGAAAACCTTTGGCATTCTCGTTGGGCACTGGAGAAGACTGAACTTATTCAATGTTCTTTCAATGTTGATATGATTCTTTTCTTTTCAGGGACAGGGCAGTGCTCTGGTGTGTGTGATGCTCTGAAACTCATGGGCGAATGTCCTTCTGCCTCATCTCCTTGATTCTATTGGCTCAGGCATCTGCCTTTTGACATTCTTCTCACTCAACTGCCTGAAGATCACATCCACATTTCCTAAGTATTCTTACAACTATGAAAAGTAAAATACAGTCTTTTGAATATTTAATTTACGTGGATCCTGCATGCCCACTTTGGTGGGTGAGAAGTCAGTCTGAATTATCAGTTAAGCCCAGCAGATTGATCAACATGATTCGATTCTCTTGCAACATATCATGAACATCAAGGTATATTTAAAAACGATTTTCAAATAGCTTTGGCAGGAACATGGGAGTATGTGCTTGTAAAAGGATGACTTAGAAGACAGTTCAAAATTGTCACTAGTATTTTAGCATGTTTTTATATGATTGTTTCTCAATGATTCTCCTGTGTCTTTTTATAGAGACAGGAACAGATGCATGCCACCACCATAAATGTTTCATAGCAGGCAGGATTTCTTCATAAAGGCAACAGGTTGACTGACAGTTCCATCTATGGTTCTCTCCCCAACATTAGAAAAGTGAGCTTTCTAGGGGCTTAGTTTCTAGGCACCAGTGTGAAGGACATTTCAAGCCTCGGTTTGCTTTAAGATACTCACCTCTCCTCCGGCTGCTATGAGATACTCTCCCTTGAGGGGTGAAGAAATGCACCCTGCCAGTTTGTGAGGTCCACAGCCAGGAATCAAAAATGCTGAAGCCGTTCTGTAGGGTTTCGGCTTCATTCAGGGGGGCACAGTAGTTCTCACCCCATTTCATTCGGAGAAGGCACCGGAGAGCCACACACCACCTTGCTGATTGACAGGATGGATGAATGACGTGTGGATGAGGACATGCCCAGTTCTCACTGAAGAATAAGTTTGGAAAAGATTTGTTTTGATTTTTATCTATGTGTGTTTTGTGGCAAGTGTACAAGTGTAGGCGTGTGTGTGTGTGTGTGTGTGTGTGTGTGTGTGTGTGTGTGTATTCGTGCCCACACGCATGTGTGTGAGAGCCCTTAGAGGCCGAAAGAATGCATCAGATCCCCTGGAACTTGAGGTGAGATGTGCCTACCTGGTGTTTGTGCTAGAAATCAAACTCTGGTTATCTACGAGAGCACCAGACACTCATAGCACTTGAACCATGTCTCCAGCCCCAGTGTTTCTATAACTGCTCTCCTAAGATGGTGGCATGTTTAAATTTCACATCATAACCACTCATTCGTATTTGAAATTTAAAACTCAGTAAGTGGCATCCATATTTTTCTATTGGCAAAGTGTTTGAGAAATAGACTCCTTAATGAGCTTTTTGCAGGTTAGAAGTTTTAAACTCAGACAAGATGAGAAAGAAACAACTTCAGCATTTGTTGGTAAGGATAAAAATGGAGTACATAGTATCAACCCGAGGATATTTTTTTTTTTCTCCCCCGAGAAGGAACAGATAGGCTGGCATATGCTTTTCTAAGAGTAGATCTGCTCAGTGCTCAGTTCAGCAAGCACAACAGTGATTAGATGACTTAGCTTCAAAGATGCTTCCTACTCACACTTACCATAGTCAGGTGGCATGGAATTGAATACTGTGGAAGATGTAACTATAGCTCTAGATTTGCTTGGTATGACTTTCACTGGCTTGTAGACCGTCCCTTCATTTTCTTGTGTGTGTGTATGTGTATATAGTCTGTGTATATATACACATACATATATATATATATATGATGTGTGTATATGTGTATATATGATGTATGTATATGTGTATATATGATGTATGTATATGTGTATATGTGTGCGTGTGTATGTGTATGTGTATGTATATGTGTACGTGTACGTGTACATGTACATGTATATGTATATGTATATGTATATGTATATGTATATGTATATGTATATGTATATGTATATGTATATGTATATGTATATGTATATGTATATGCATATGCATATGCATATGCATATGTATATGTATATGTATATGTATATGTATATGTATATGTATATGTATATGTATATGTATATGTATATGTATGTATCTAGCTGGGATGACCATGCATGTGTGAAGGTCCAGGGTCACTTCAACATCTGATGTCATCCTTAATAGTTCTACTTACTTATTAAGGCAGGGTATCCTGTTGAAATTGGAGTTTTCCATTTCAGGAGATTTGAACTCTAGTCCTTAATCTAGTGAAGCATCTTGGACCCTCCCCACAATCCTGTGTGTGTCTATGCGCCACATGTGTGCAGTGCCTACAGAGGCCAGAAGAGGGCATATGGACCCCTGAGACTATAGTCAACAGTTGGTTGTGAGCTACCATGTAGGTACTGGAGACAGAACTCAGGTCCTCTGTAAGAGCCGCCAGTCTCTTAAACATTGATCCATCTCCAGACAGAGCCCCACTCACACCTACCTTTATAGTTGAGAGCAGCCTTCTTGCTAAACCATTGTAGTAGAGTTTCCATCTGTTCTTGACACAGGTGACCCAGGAATTAGAAGGCTCTGTCTCAGCACGTACCCAGATGCAACAGTTGGCTTGACAAATGTACGATTCCTCCTGGGACGAGTTATAAGAAGATGAAAACCCCGGTTTCTCCTGTCCCCAGTGGATTTAGAGTTGTCGTGAGTAATCTTCACGCATGAGGGGCTGATATCTATAGACAAACTTGTGAGAGCCGCCACAAGCTTAGGCTTCCTTGGTCCCATCATTACATTTCACAGATTTGGGTACAATTAGCAAGTTCCCTACCTCATGGTACTGTCCTAATTACTCCTCTCTTCTCTCATCCGTCAGCTTTTCTGCCTGGAGGTCAAATGTTGGGATTGCTAATCAAGGCCACTGGCGCCATCGCCGAGCTGCGGCGCCATGTTTCTCCTGTCAAGGGGCATCTATCACTCCTCTCCGTGTCAAAAAGTAAATTAAATCAGACCCACACAAATCTCTGATTTTGCCCTGATTAAAGGCCCACATTTTCCCCAGGCATGGCCAGACACAATCCTGACTTGAAAGAGACTCGATGTTCTTAAAACATCATTTGGAAAGAGTGTGCTTGTCTCCTTGGGTCATTATTCCTCAGATTCACTTGCTTTTTATGGACTATGGGCTGATGATCTAGACCTCCTTTGGGGTGTTAATTAAGAAGTGTCCAAAATTAATCATCAGACTCACTAGGGCGAAGGGGAGCTGTCTGAAGGCCTTGGAATATAACATACCCCCAGTGCTGTGAAACCAGCCCTCGGCTATCAACAAGAGCAAGCAAGTGCACAGACGGCAATGTGACATAAAAATTTATATATATGCAAATATACACTCATTTTTGTTGTCAGCTTGTCAACTTTAATTATAAAGGTTGATTTGCTATTTGGCAGATCTCAACATGGTAGATGTTGGCCACTTGAAAATCATCCTGTGGCCGGTGTCTTAGAACAATGGAACATGAAGGCACAGCATATAAGCCAGGTGCTTAAATCTACACTGAGCAAAAATGACTTTCACCGTGCCTCAGATTCGAAAGTTAAGCCATTTTATCAAAAATTGGAATATATATCATCTATAATACAATATAGACAATGGGTGAAAAACATTGATTTAGATGGGACATTTCGAATTGGTATTTTGCACTATTCATTTTCATGTTTCAGGGTTGTTTCGTTTCGTTTTTTTTTTTTTTTTTTTCTTCTTCTTCTCTCGTTTGTTTCTGTCTTATATGAAAAGCTAACAATTTTAAGGTAAAAGTTACCATTCTCTAGCAAAATTTGGGGGTTTTGAATCTGATATAAATGAGTAACCTCAGACATTTAACAGGTATTACTTCACTGGCAGTAACAGAATCTGCTCTCATTTTCTCACCATGTTGAAGTGGTTCATAAAAATTATTTTTCTCAAATCTCTGCTGATGACCTCCACATGTGCAGTCATCTTTGCTTTAAAATGACGGCATAGTGCTTCAACTGCCTCATAATTCAGATTTCCAGTATCATTTCCAGCATTCGGATAATAAGGGCACACGATTTTACACTCAGCAGTGTAAAACAGATTACTGAGTGCCAGGCACGGGGCTCAAACTCTCTAAATACAGAAGTTCCTTGGTGCATCCAGAAGACTAGAGGTGAATAAGCCATCCATCCCCACCACAGGTAAATGCTTGGATACAATGTTATCTGGTCCAGACATTTGGACTTAATTTCCCATGGATGCAACATTCAGAGCAAGAATGAAAAACCTGACACATTTGAGAAGTTTTTTTTTTTTGTTTTCTATAAAGACAACAACAGAAAAGGATGTGATCTTATTCTGAAACCAACCAACAGACATGGGAAAAAGAAAAGAAATTGGAAGATCAGTGAGGAAAGCAAGGAAAGAGATGGGAAGGAGGAAGGGAGAAAAATAGGGAGGAGGGGGATGCGGAGAGGGATGAAGAGAGAGTGGGAAAGGGGAATAGAAAGGATCAGATCCTTCTTCCCTCTTCCCACCCCACCTCTCTCTCTATCTCCTCCTCCCTATCTTCCTTCCTCTCTCCCCATCCCCTTCCCTTTTTTTTCTGTTTCATTTTCTTTTCACATGCCCATTAATTGTTTTAGAATAAGATTTCCCTCTTTTTTTTTTGTAGAAAACAAAAACTTCATCTTTCCGTAGGAATAGAGGAAGGAGAGAGGGGGGAAGGCAGATCTTAAGAGTTACCAAACTAATTGGTGGTGAGCAGCAAGAATCTCTCATCAAATTCTACTTTGACTTATTTCTTTATTTAACATCCGTATCCTTAAAACACTTATACCCGACCCATGGGATTTAATACAAAAGAAGGCTATTGTTATGATAGATGTTTATTCAGAAGATTAATTTGAAGGATATTATAAAGTTCCACCCCCATTTCCGGGTTTTCACAAAAGACCAAGTGGTAACGCTGTAACAACCTCAGAGAAGATTGTAAACCTTTGTAGGCTTTGTTTTACCTCAAGTTTCTATTGGAAACATATCAACAAAAATACATTTTGTGATAACATGCTTCAAATTTATGTAGTTTAGTGATCTTTTCCATATTTCGCCTGCACAAAACTAAAATAATTGGTGTTTCTTAAACTTCTTTGGGCACAGATTCATTTTGAGCCAGTGTGCCCTCTTCTACTGTTTGAGTGTATGGCTCTCCACTGGTCAACAGTTGTGAGTGGAGACAGACAAACACAGTCACCTCTGAATTCTCTCAGCTCCAATGTCCCTTCATTCAGCAAACAGTTGCTGTCTTCTGGTGTACATGATATCATAAAGCTACATTCAGTTGGGCATATGAGTTTCTGGTAGCAATGTGAATGATTGTTTGACAAATGTCTTAGTAACAGATCTATAGACAAAGTGGAACTGTACTACACAGCTGCCAAGATTTTAAGATCTCTCTGAACAAACAATTTCTGTTCCTTAGGTCCACTTTGCCAATTCTGTATTTCCTAGTACATCTAATACTGACTTGAGGCTGTCTTATGAATAAGTCAGGAGAGAAAAGAATTACACATACCTTTAAAGGGAGGGAGGGAGGGAAAGAGAGAGCAAGAGAGAGCACCTTTTCTTGAACACAGTCTGGAAGGCACTGATTAAAGTCTAGAAATATAAGTTATACAATTACAAACAAGAGATTATTATGACCAAGTCTACCAAACACATCACAGTTCATACATGTCATTAGAACGGGCAGCTGATTTACAGGAATGACAGACACTTCACAGGAAACACAACAGGAAGTGTGGTATTTGTGTTGTGATGATTCCCACGTGAGAATATCGGAACTAGAAAACAAAGCCCTTAGGGGTCTGGGGGATAGAACACCACACAGGGCCAATGATCTGGCCCCATAAATTAGCAACCAGACTTCTCAGACAATGACATGATTCTACCTACCACAGGGCTTGCTTGGCCAGGTACACACATATGCAGTCCTGGCTTCTTTAAATATAAGATGAAGGTATTCAATGTTCCTGGCAGACCTTCCATTCTTCTAGAATGTCTCTGCTTAGCCTGTCACCCCGAGGTTTTGCAGAGGACTTCCTTATTCCCACTGCCTCTACATTCTCTGTCAGTTGCTTGCAGAGATAGTTGCATACACGTTAAAGCAATCTCATTGATAACTAAAAATGATGTTGACCATGAATTAAATTTACTCTAATTTTACACAGAAAACTACCATTTAATCTCGGCAAGCACGCGTAATGTCTAGGCCAATGACACTTTTAGATTCAAACATATGGTCTAAGTAGAAAATCAGGTGGTTCACAGATGACTAAGACAGTTGAAAAATAAACAGAGATTTCAAATACTCTAAGCAAAAGCACTTCTAGAGTAAATGTGGAGTCTGGCAAAAGTTTATTGTTAAGCCCTATTTGTTTTTCCTTGACATTTTGTGGATACGTCTAAAGGTGGTCATATGTCATAGTACCATCTTCACACTTACATTTATAGTGACTACTCTGAGTCAGACAGAGCTAGAGGATAATATTTTGTATTCATAAAATAGCCATGCTAGACTTTCCAACGTCATGTGAATTTTTCTAATCAGGGGTATATTAAGATTTCAAACTGGGATTCTGAGTGTTTCGTCCCCAGCCCCAGACACTATCTCATTCCCAAGCAAGGGAGTGTCTCTCATCAGCAGCTGTCTTTACTTTCATTATTTCTTTTAAAAAATGTCAAAAGGTCAGAAGCAGTTAGTGTTTAAAAACTATTTTGTACTGAGGAAATAAACTTTAACTAGCAATACTTTATCTTCAGAAGTAAAACAGCCCGCATATATGAATGGGATAGAAATGGTTAAGTACATTCATTAATTAAAGATGCGTATTTACGCCTTAATTTGTGATATTTTAACATATTTTTTTCACACAAAGCCTTCCAAACATAAATTATCTGCTTTGATTTTTCACAGTGGGATGGGAGAATGTTATTAACCTTCTCTTGTGGTTGTAGTCATACAGGTTTAGTAAAATTTTATGGCCATCATTTTCAAATAAATGAGCCTAGAAACTAGAGTTGATTTTCTCTCCACCCCTCAGTCTCCCCAGACTTCAGTGGCAAATGTTGACAGTTAAAGTTAAGTCAAATACTTTAATGGGCAGCACTTGAGTGTACTGTCCACCAGTTATGAAATATATACACTGCAAGGTACAAACCTCACTTGAAGAAGTAAAAGTAAAAATCTATTTATATCCCTAGGTTGCAGGAACCCACTTAGAGATTAAATCCCCGAAGTGTTCAAATATCAAAGGACCTGGGTGTTGAGGAATCTACCCACCTTTCATTCACTGTGGATTGTCTCTAGATTAGTCATCACAGTTAGTGTAACACAAATGTTCTGTAAGCAGTACTTAAACTGGTTTCTTCAAGGGGCAATATTTTAAAAAGTTTAGCATAAGTCCAGTGAAGACTCATTCAAATGTCTGACTTAGGTTTTTCTCAACCCTTGACTGCACAGCTTGCAAATGTGGCTGGCCATTCTCCCTACATTGTAGACAGCTCCCCTCTCAGCCCAAGGGCTGTTAGCCTACACACCAAGGCTTCCTTCAATGGCTTACTGTAGTTAGACAACAAATCCCTGTCAGTCTGGAAACACCTATCAGGATGATTTGAGATTTGTAAAACATCAGAACTTATTCATTTATTTAATGTACTAGCGTCTTAGTTAACTTTGCAAACTTTTCATACCATTTATAACTTAATAGTTTAGGTTGAATATTAAGGTTAAAAAAAAGCTTCTTATCAACTGCCATTTCTAAACAAAGATGACTACATAAGAAAGAAGGCATTAATGCCACATAATAAATTGCCAAGTTGTCCACAAAATGTTGAACTAGTTTATCACTAATTGATAATGTAAAACATAAAATTAATACAAACCAAAGCACAAGCGTCTTTACTCTCATTTTTTTATGTTCACAAATGATGTATCTTCTTGTATTTTCACTAAAAAGCCTGCAAGCTAGTAGTAGTTGGGCTGCATTCCCAAAGGCTGCGCTAACTTTGAAGGTTAGAGTAAGTTTATGACTACATGTTTTCCATTCACCTCTGTTTTCAAACTCCACTTTGAACTTAACTAGGGAAAACATTGTGGGAACTTTTAGAACTTTCAGAATAATAAATCTTATATGTAATTTTCAAATTGGTGAATTTAAATACCACTGTTCTTAAACTTATGTCGTTCTTTGGGTATTTTTTCAATGCGGCTAAGAAATTTCGTTACATCAGAGATAGAAATTTTATTGTATGTGTTTAATCATACAATGTTTGTGTGAAGGGAGCTGCATGATATAAATTTTGATGTTTTACCTTTTGTTGTAGACTAACAATAAAAACATGTCTTTATTCCATCTGTACCATCTATTCACAAGTGAAATGAATTTGATAAGTTAGGTAAAAATTAAGCAAATGGGATATTATAAAAGAGAATTCTTAAGAGTACATTTAAAAGTCCTTTTGGATACTTATTCCTGAAAAACAATATAGGAAAACTCTGTAGAATAATTAAAATATCAACCATCAGGTGAGTTAAAAATTCTAGAATTATTCTGCAACTTGAATGTAATTCGCATCCAACAACAGAAAGACACATGCCAATATCCTTTATAAACATATATGTAAATATATATTTAATTCAACAGAACAATAGCAGATTGAATCTCACAGCACCAAGCAAAGATTTAGTCATCACAATCAAATGGACTCACTCAATGCATGCAAGGATGGCTCAACTCAACATCATTCCGCACAGCCAAAAGCTGAAAGCTTGTCTTCCAAGAGCTGAGAAAGCCAAGGATATCTACTTCCAGTTTTTCACTATTAGCAAACTCAGAAGTAGACACTGTGGTGGACCACAGTCTGTGAAGTCACTAGTAGAAAATGTGGAGAAATGACATGAGCTGATCTGGGCAAGGACTGGGTTTTGGTTTTTGGTTTTGGATTTTTTTACTAGACGGGGGTTGCTTTTGTTTTTGTTTTGTTTTTTTTTTTTTAAATTAAAGCTCTAAAGTACAAAAGCAAAACTCAAATCAACAAACGGGATGGGAATCGATGAAAAGAAAATCTCTGTGACAATCTGCACAGGGGAAAAATGAATTGCACACCATACAGCTCGCAAGTCATAAAGAACACAATAGCAGAAATACAATATAAAAATGAGCTAAAGAAGAAAATGATGCTTTGTCAAAATAAGACATAGAAAAAGGATAACAGGTACATAAGGTACTTTGCAATGCCACTAATAATCAGAGAAATGCAAATGGACTGTGCTGGGATGTGCATTGGGTCGGCTGCTATTAGATAACAGTACCTGTTGTTGAAGGTATTGTGCATAGATTGTCAGTGGTAAATTAAAACAAGCATTACAGCATACAATGTAGAGATTCCACTTTTGTGTATATATAAAGAGATACTAAGTAAATATGTAGAAGAAATGAGTAACACTAATCTTAAGAGCCAAGATACACTATCTCTTTTATATTCATCACTGGATGGACGGATGGATGGATGGATGGGTAGATGGATGGATGGATGGATGGATGGATGGATGGATGGATGGATGGATGTGTGGATGAATGGATGGATGGATGGATGGATGGATGGATTGATGGATGGGTGAGTGGATGGATGGCTGGATGGATGGATAGCTGGCTGGCTGGATGGATGGTTGGGTGGATAGAGATAGTGTCATACACATACACACTGGAGTACTATTCTACCATTGCAAAAAAAGACCTCCTTTGAGTTACAAACTTTCAACATGAATAAACCTAAGAACCTTATATTCAAAGAATTATTACATCAGGAAGAGAGATTAATTCTGCATGATATCACTCATAGGGAAACTGAAAATTTGATCTCACAGAAATTGAGAATATAACAAAAGTTATTAGCAAATGTTGAAAGAGGAAGCAGGAAGGAATGGCTACACACCCAAAGGTAGAATGTAGTTAATAACACACTTACATCTACTACTAGTATTCCTACTATTACTACTACTAATAATAATAATGTACTTTCAAAATATCTAAAAGAGAATATATTAAATGTTCTTATCAGAAAAAGATGATAAATGCTTAAATCAATAGATACTTAAGTCATCCTGATTTGAACATATGTATGAATTAAACTGGACATTGTATCCACATATTACAGTTCTGTGAATCTAACCCTAAAAAAGAAAAAAAAAAAACTAAAGAGCCAAAATGTATCAACCTAATTTGAACCTGCTTCTGAATTCTCCAAATAAAAAACTGACCTTGTAGCTTGGAATGGATATGACACAAATGTAGGTTTCTCAAACTGAAGGACTTCAGGAAACAGGGTGTTTTGATGAACTGATGATTTTAAACTGGGAGCTGGTGGGGTCTCTGAGTGCAGACAAAGCTGGGGGCATAGTTCAATGGCATATACAGTGTCTTCCATGTGCAAGAAATCCCCATTGTAGGGAAGGACAAATAGACAAGGGAAAAAAACAATAACAAATCTTTGAGGCTGAAGCTGGTTGGTTGCTGTAAACACAGGTCATCCGTGGGGAACACAGCATCTGCGGACCCTCTGCGGGAATCTCATCATCCTGATGAAAGGACAGATAACCAGAGGCCACGCCTTAACCATACCATGTGACCTTACTACTTCCAGGTCCACTTAGGGGCAACTATTGTTACCCCAGCATCTATAACCATCTATCAAGGCAGGTTTTAGTCACTTTAGACCCTCGCATATTCTGAGTAACTTCACACATACCCTATTTCTTTTTTCTTTCTTTTTCTTTTTCTTTTTCTCTTAAGCTGGGAATGCCAGATGAACTTACACCATCTGAACTATCTCCAGTTACTTCCAGTGGCTCAGGAGCATATTCGGGTATTGAATTTGTCTATCTTTGCTGTTAATCTACCTTACGTCGGTTTAACTTGAAGTTAGTTCAGCCTGGGTATTTAGAACGTTGGAGTGAGTCAATGTAGTCAGAGATAAGTCAGGAAAAATGCTTTCTTACTTGGGCATTGGAGGGGAGGTATAGAGAGAGACAATGCCACAAGTTTCCATAAATGTAGAATTACTTCAACATAAATCAAGATATACATGATTGGGTGTCCGAAAAGGTCCTGTAAGATCATCGCAGCTGCTGCACACAGTTAAAAGCGTGGTTTGCACTTCTGTCTGCACGCTCAGTCATGAATAGTGTGAATGGCTTTCCTTTCATGAGAAATGGAACTAAAGACCCCACATGGATCGGATACAGTCAATATGTAATTTCTTTTGGAAACATACATTTGCTTTTAAAACAATCATTCTTAAGCAGTTTACATATCCCTCTACTTAGCGCTGTGCATTTTGCATCCTGCACAGCCCTGCGTGGGTGTATGAAAAATGAAGGTACATTTCTTAAATATATATACCAAATATAAACAAACAGGAAAATGACTTAAATGCTTCAATGCGAGTGTGCACATGTGCTTCTTTTCAAGGAGATAAAACATCATTGTCATTCTAATGTTTGTTCTACATTAAGCACACTCCGGACCTTGGTGGATTCTACATAAACATGATCATAACCTGAAATCTGAAATAACCTACTTAGATACCACCACTGCTCTCTGTTTTGTCATGGGGATAATGCTAAGATCACATCTTACTTCTCAGAAAGCTCCCAGCCTTTTCCTTCCAAGTTTGTCCCTCACAGTGACACTCTGAAAATCTTTGACTTACATCCACTAGGGTGGAGCCCTGTAAAGCCGCAAGAACTCCTGCTGAAGAGACTTCCAATCTACCTTCTCAGTTCTCTTCTGGGGGAAACCTGCAGGAGGGTCGGCTTGCGGAGGGGAAGGAAAGAGCTCAGTGGCCGGTTCTTCTGTGCTATTCTTAAGTGAGCCCCTGAGTGGAGGAATCGGGTGTCTGTGTGGAAGTGAAAGTTTCTCCTTAGGGAGTCTTGGTGAGGAGAACTTTCACTGGGTTTTCCAAGCAGTGTGTGTAAAGAAAAAAACACCCTCTGTATGGTTCTAGTACCACACACAAGTAGCCATCTCCCAGGCCGGGCTGTGTCTCCGGAAATCTCAGTGATGAAGATTTGGGAAGCAGGAACAGAGAGCAACGAGAAATGTCTGGAGCATCCCCGCGTCCCCTGTGCCGAGCAGCTTCTGCCCATGCGTCCTGCTTTGGCTCCTCACAGTTCCATGACGGTACTGGGGTAGTGCGTGGGGTGCACGGGAGGCAAAGGCGGGGCCTCCTTGTGGTCTGAAGAATCCATGGACTCCCAATTATTTGTGCAGATATACATGACAACTGAGACGAAATACACAATGCCACTCGTCTGAGGGGCACATGAGCACGCTCTTACAGTGCAGCCCAGTGCCCGTGCACAAGTGCGCTGAGGCATGTCCTGTGTCTTCATGTATTTGTGCTGCTGGCTGCCAGCCCCAGGGCAGATATTCACTCACTTCAGCCTTCCAACACCCCCAGATGTAGGCACTAAGATGCTGCCAGGAAAGACACTGAGGGTCTATTGACTTACTGGAGACACAACTGGGAGGGAATCTAGGTCAGAACTGTGTCCCAGCTCCCAAATGCACAGTTACCAGTAAAACTTAACCCGAACAATTCTGACTTGTTTACGACTTGTTTCTCTGAAATATGGCCCTCCCGGTACAGTCGCCATGGCATTAGTTTCTGATTTGAGGTGCTGTGAACCCAGCTCTACTGCATAGCTGAAAAGATCAACTTTTGGAGAAGATGTGTCTAGCAGGGCAGAGCTAAGCAGGGTCCTGCTTCTGAGGAATGATTGTGTTCTTTCCTTCTGTTACCCCATTCTAGTGGTATCTCCAGAAGATACGGTCTTTCTGAAGGTCATGTCCCTGGCTGTGTAGACACTCCTTGTCACTCAGCATCCTTGGCACCTCTGGCATTCTCTACACCTGAATCTGCTTTGCCAGGCACCCAAACCACTGATCCTTCCCATTGCTATTCCAGATTTGGAAATAGGTTCTTTTGGCTTCAGAGAGGCAGATCATTCCTTCAGCAACTCAGTCCTTCATTCATGAACAAACACATCAACAAACACTGATAAACTTTCTAGATACTTCAGATAGAGATCAGTCACAATAAAGAAAACACAGATGGTGGAATTTGGGACAGCGTGTATCTCCTTTACGTTGTTATATTGTTATTGGACGTTGTTTAATAACTCTATTAGTTCTTACGATAACCCAGCCAGTCCACCCTCCAATAATTGAGTCAAATTCTTATCGATTTACTTAATCAGCTTAAGCCTAATTACTGGGCAATTACCCCTCAACTGTCTTTTTACAGGAGACTGGCTATTTCCACAAGTGACTTGCTATTTGAATCTCACCTGGGCTGTTGCTGTACCATCAGTCTATTCTTCCTCAGGGTGCATAGCTCTCTGCCATGCACTTCAGGTCCATTATGTGTAATGGCGACTTCCTGCTCGCTCAGTCTTTTTTCTGCTCTCCCCCTCTGTTTTTCTCCTCAGCCCCTTAGCCTACTAACCAAAGCTCTGCCTACCTCTATTCTCCCCATGCTCCTCCCCTCAGCCCCTCAGCCCCTCCCCTCAGTTCCTCAACCCTTCCCCTTAGCCCCTCCCCTCGGTCCCACCCCTCAGCCCCTCAGCTCCTCAGCCCCTCAGCCCCTCAGCCCCTCAGCCCCTCAGCCCCTCAGCTCCTCAGCCCCTCAACCCAGGAACCGAGGCTCTGCCCACCTGTATTCTGCCCAGTAATGGGCTGTCCGATACTTTTATTTAACCAGAATAAAAAGGAACAAAGTTTATACAACATTCTGGACGGCCACCTTGATCCGGGGGCTTGGTATTAACACACAGCAGCGCTAGACCAACCCCCAATATGATAATCAAAATATAAATAATGATCAACATCTTTTGAAAGCTTCATTTCAATCAAAACTTTTTCAGATCAGTTACCTCTGTGAAGCCCTGGTTGAAGGAGGACATAGTTAAGACAGACAGATGATCACGTTCTAGCATGGCACCGAAAGTCAACACAGAGTAGAGTTTCTTTATTTTGACACTAAATATATTCCCACCTTTCTGGCAAACATAACCTAAACTGTGTGAAAGGGCTCCCTACATACTTCAAAACGATGTGGGATAAATCCTGGGAATAGTTTGAGGATGGAATTCACAGCATGGATGCCAACACCAGCCTTCTCCATAACTTTGGCATGATATGTGTTAGCAGAGGGGTGGTTATTGAATGAGACATGTCTGTCTTACACTTGTGCTTTTAAATATATTAGTCTCCGAGCAGTAGCAGTTTGTTAGTTATGGGACTTTGGGGAGAAGCAGGTCACTGGGATGGGCTTTGAGAATTCCTAGCCTCACCCTGCTGTCCCCTCTCTGTTTCCTGTGTGTGGTTGAGATGTGATCTCTCAGCTTCCCACCTCCAGGATTTCCCCACCATGATGGTTGCCTAGGCTTCTGGAGCTCCAAGTGAGAACAAACTATTCCTTGGGCAGCTTTAGGTCCCGGCATTTCATCACAGTGACAGACAGAATACAACATGTAAGTAAAATCTTCGATAGAATGTTAATGCTACTATCAAATGAGAAACCAAAGGGACCTTTAGGAATGTCAGAAATCCGTAAAACAAACAAAACACAACAAAACACCAGAGTAATCACAAATTCTCATAGCAGTCACCAGAAACGATCAGATAGCTGCCGCGTTTTCTATAAATGTGGTGATTGTGTCTAAGGACTGTTTCTCCTATGCCACAGCTGTCTTATGTACTTAAAGAAAATGGATTAAGTAAGTGTTAGAGCTAAGCAGTGGAGGAGTTATAACTTCCTGAAACCCACTTTTAAAAATCTCACCTGGCTCCTTATTTTGTAATGGAAGTCAGACAATGTGCTGTTTGGTCATAAGGGACAAACACCAAAGACAACTGTGGCGCTTTCTTAAAAACGACACGCGGCGGGCAAGGCGACACAAGTAGATGTGCGTAACTTTCTATCCCTGAAAAGTTCTTGCCAGGAAAGTATCCTCCAATCAGCTAATGTGCGATTTAACAGGCTTCCGTCATTTTCTTTTCTCAAGGACCTCTCCACTTCTAAAAACTCGCAAATCTTGGGAAGATACTTTGCCTAACATAAAAGTTAATCTACGTCGTCAAGCTCACATAGAGGAAAACGCAGAGGATTTTATGAGATTTCCCTGCCAAGGACACGAAGCTGGTGATCCGGGTCGGTGGAGTGACCGCCTGCCCTAGGGACAGACTCAGTGTCTCTCCCTGTACGTAGCCGAGCCTGAGGCTCTGCCTCTGGGTACGCATTTGCTTTTCCAAGTGGGCACGTGTTTCTGTGCGCTTCCCATCCGTCATATTTATGATTGAAGTAAAATGACGGCGTTTCCGGAGATGAAAGAAAGCGTTAAAAGAAATAAATCCAATAAATCTCAGGGCATTCACTGTTATCACACTTTCAGTATTCTTGACATCAATTCTAAGAAGTATGTCTCTCCAGAATATTTCCTGTTCAACCTCACATGTCTGAAGTCAAGGGGTCTGCTTGTGAGAGCAAAGCTGAAACCCTCACCTCAGAATCTTCTCTATGGTCTACCCACCAGGAAGGAGAACAACTCCAAGAAGGTTTTGGATATCTTTTGAAATTAAAACTGTAAAAAAAGACAGTATCAATTTCCACTTTTAAAATTGGTTGTTTTTATCTTTTGCCTATTTTAATATAACATAATGTTTAAGAACAATTACAGTTCAGGAACTATTTCTAGAACAAACCTGACTTCTAAAATGTTTTAAAATAACATTTATTCACTGTATGGCTGTGTATGGGGTGTCTGACTGTATCTGTGCCTGTGGGCATGTTCGTATGTGCATGTGTGTGTTTGTGTGTATCTGTGTGTGTGTGCATGTGCACACATGTGTAAGTGTGTTCATGCAGGTATGTATGTATGAGCATGTCTATGCCTGCATGCATGCATGTGTAGGTGTGCATGTGTGTGTATGTGTGTTTGCATATGCGTGTCTGTGCATGTATGTGTGTGTGTGTGTATGTATTGTGTGTGTGTGTATGTGTCGCCCACCCAGCTGTATGTGAATCTGTGTGGGCCACAGCACTTTGACCTCCCTTGAGTCCTACTGTTTCTTCCCAGGGTGTGGGCCTGCTGAGCCAGTACTTTGTTTGATTTAAGTTGACTTAGACTCAAGGTGCTAGTTCAACTTAGCGTGCTGTGTCAGAAACACAGCAATATGCTCACTCGCTGTAAGAGTGTGATCACGGCGTTCCATTAGCTGTATCTGAAAATCAATATGGCACGTATTGTACTAAGGGAGGAAAACCTTAACTAAAAACAGGAAATTAATTCTGGCCCTAAACTTTATTAGTTTATTTTTCAAGTAGAGCTTCTCTGGAGAAATCAATGCTGATGATTTAAAGAGCTTTCCCTCTCTGTTCGTCATTGTCATGTTGCTCACACACACTTGATTTCGTGTGTCATCGTTTCAGTTGAGACTCTCTTAAGAGACGATTGACAAGCCAGTTCAATGACATGCGTCGATTTCTGAATCCTGTTCGCGGAGGGCAGCGCCTTGCTCACGCTGATTCAGTCTACGGCATGTGAAATGCCGTAATTGGTATCTATTCTCCGTTCAAATAGATAAATTATTAATACCGTGCTGCTGTATTAAACAAGCGTCACATTTGCAGCCTTGAGATTCCGATTTGTAAAGTATTGGGGGATGTAACTATATTAAGTGACAATGACGTGGCCTTGGGAAGGGGAGATAGGCTTTAGGAGGGGGAATCTTAATCAGTCTCATGCTGAGCAAAAGAAAATTGTAAACTATGCATTAGAAGAAGATTTACTGAAAGTTCTGTTCTGCCAGATACCCTGCATTCTGATTCAGTACTTCCCTTCGCAGCTCGTAATGTAGGTAAGCCTCCCTCCGCATGCGTGAGAGAAGTTTGCTATGGATTTGCCCTTGTAGAGCTTCATTACAATGGAGAGACTTAAGGTATTATAAAACGAGTTTTTGGATTTGTTACAAAGGGACTGAACCCCTCGCATCCAGACAGATAGGTTCCCCCACATATGACAACCATCTTATTATAAAACAAAACAGTGTTAAGTCAAAGTACCTGATTACGATTCGGGACTGTCGCGCGGCTCCGGTGCTGGGCTTATACTTAATACCTCAGAAACAGTATCATTTATTTTTCTGTCTTCTCTTATCCCTACGTTATTTGGGTTTGCCGGCTTTGAAACCTTAAGCAAAAGGATAAAATACAAATTACAGAAAACATCGGAGTATGGAGAAATCAAATTACATTCTCTACAATCCTCAAAAGATGCTTCCTGCTCCTCTTGTGCGGTCTGGGTGCGTCCCAGTCCACGGAACAACCGGGGAATAATTAATAGTATTTGGGATACAAGAAGAGACTCCACATCTTACAAGGAATGGCTGATTATACTATTGGGTTAATTTCCACTTTAAGATGACAACGGCTCATGTTATTTTAAATTAAACCCATTGAGAGTATTCAAGAAAAATTTTAAAATGTATCAGCAGTAGGCTGACAGGGTGGCTCTGTATCTTACAAGGGTAGTTGTCCTTATTTTTAGGTGCCTTTAGAAATTTCAAAATCCATTACAAAATTGTGGAAGTTCAGAAGTTATTCAGGATCTGAATATGAAAAAAAAATTTTTTTCTCCACCACTGCAGTAGAAAGAACACTGCTTTGATAAAAACGGGTTCTAACAAGTCATATCTTATAGAAACTGAACTGTGTGACAACCGCTCTCCCTGGACAGATATATTTAGTTAGTCGCAATAACTAGTTAGTTTATAACCAATCAAGGCTAAATTCCCATGGACTTGTCCTGGGCTCTGAGTCTCATACACTGCTCTTATTAACAAGGCTTTAATTCCAGTACTGACAGCCCAGACCCTGGACTCTAATGAACTGTCTGTTCTGTGGAGAGAGCCGGTGTTAATGCAGAATGTTAGTTAGAATAATGATAATCTTTAGTATTTTTAGCTTGTCAGAACTTGCCAGCTAACAACAACCAGTCTTTTACTAAAACTCTACCTCATCAAACTAACTTAATTAGCAATTCAGCTCCTTGTTTTTGTTTCGGAGCCCCTCTGGCTACTAATTAAAGCTTAATCAAAACCGCTGAACTGAGGTTGTAAAGAATTCATTAATATTAAAATTAGCCCCAACAATTTTTTGGGGGCTGGTGCGATTTGTATTTGTCACTGTCAGGGGTTTGAAACTCAGCTGAACGGTTGGGGGAGAAATACTAGAAATTCTCAGTCTGCCACACATATAAACAGCGCACACATGAGAAATGTCAAGACCTACGCAGACAGATCGCTTCTGACCACGCAAACGCGCTATATTGGCCCATTTAAAAATATATGTATATTACAGATATAAATTAGGATTTCTTTTCTTCAGCTTTTCACATTGCTTCATCCCTTCTAAGTGGTTTCATATTTTGGATAAAAGAGAGGAGAGAGGGCTCTGGAAAAAATTTCAAGGATTGATTTTTTTATGTATTATCTTGACAAGATTAATATGTTTGAAAAACGAACAGATTTGCCTCTTCACTTTGATTTTTCCACATTTTTGCAACATCAAAGATCGCTCTTGTGGGGATGCTGGGTCATTCTGCAAAGTAAAATCAAATGAGCCCAAAAAGTCAGGTCCGAGACACACTTAAAAAACAAAAACGAAACCCGATCTTTTATCAGAAATATTGGAAAGGAAATGTAATATGTTTTTCCTCTAATAAAATCATGTTGGTGTGCCTTCAGTATTTTTCCCCTCAGTATTTTCTTGCTGGCTGGAATAGCAAGTTTTAAACTATTAGATATTTTGAAGATCACATTAAAGTATCATTTATTCAGTATTTGGGTTTTCTTGTAAATATGTTCAGTTTCAAAGAGATAGGGCTTTGTTTTGTAGCATGTAACATGAAGGCACAAAGTGGAAATACTTCTTGGCTTGGTGAACAGGGTGATTTTCATAAATCAAATCCCCTTTTCATTTAAATTTTTGATATTTAAATAATTTTGTAAAAACATGTATATTTATTTTACCCTTTAGGAAAATTCCAAGTACGTAGGAAACAAACTTGTTGGCACTAAAATATGCAACCAATACTATTAGCATATCTTATTAAACCTAAACATTAAAATGCATTTACAAAATGCAAAACTTTATCAAAATATACAAGAAAATTATGCTTGCATCCAGGTTTCATTTTGATAACATTTGTGACAAAATAATCAGGCAAAACATTTTAAAAATAAATATATATCTACGTTTAAGCCCATGCATTAAATCAACAATGGCATATAAAATACACAATTTTAAATCTTAGCGACAATTTCCGTGAAGTTATTTAAATGCATTTTGACTTCTGACAGGAGGATATAATTTATAAAACAGAACATGCCTATCAGTGAATTAGCATAATGAGGGTATATTCATTTCTGCAAGCCCAGCTTTTGACATCCCAATATGGAGCGCTGAGAAGCTGGTAATAATAATTTTTAAAAGGTCAATAGACATCAGCAGAAAATTATGAATAAACTACCTGGACACTTTATCTGATTCGAGTAAGCAGGACAACATTTACTTTCAAAGGCGTTCTTGTTCAGACATTTGAAATGTTCTTTGGATACAGTGGCTATATCTGACATCTTTGTGGATGAAGTTGTTGGTTCTTCTCCCATGATGGAAAGGTTTGAGGTTATCTTGGCATAAAGACTCTCACTGACATTAAGGGCATCCAGGATTTTTTAAGTAGGTGTTTTGAGTTAGTTTCCTACCACATTTCATGTAAATCCACTCGCTGCCATGACAAATGCAACCTTAGAAACTGTTTTACGAGTTTTGAAATGATGTAGGTGGTTGCCCAGTGATTTGGGGGGGGGGGGGTCAGTAGAAACACATTGTTAGGAGCAAAAAAAAAAAAAAAAAAAAAAAAAAAAAAAAAAGCTAAATCTCTAAACTTTAGCAACACCAGACTGTACAGGCATTATTTTATGTTCATATATACTTTCTTACTGCTCACTTTTATAATTATATTTAGAAAAGCATTTTAATGAATATCGTGAGTTTATAGCTTTGAACACAATAAAATGTTGTAATTTCCCAAATGTATCCTTTTAATAATATTATCAAGGATAGTCATCCGATCTTTTAGGGTTTGCCCTTTGTCTATCTTAGGACAGCTGAGACCCTGCTGGTGTTTGTGTATGATCAGGCAAAGATCCATCATCCCTCACCCATCCATAGGTGGCAAATGTCCCATCATACGCAAACATCTACTAGGAAAAGTTTTCTGGACACCTCTCCCACAAGGATGGAAGGGCGTGAGTTATTTTGGGAGAGGAAATAGCCACAAGGCAGTGGCGGTGCCCTATTGATACAAACGTGGTGTTAAAGTGGTTAGACAAATAGAGCCCATTCCAGTACCCTGATGTCCTGCCCCGCCACTGATGGTGGTATGCACGTGTCTGGAGCCTTCTTATTGGATCTGTGTCCTCCTATTTACTTGTGGTGTTTTAAGGCCTTTCTGCATAAACCCTTAAACCCGCTCTCATTATCTGGGGGCTTATCTAAGGCTTATATGTAACATACATTGTGTGGGGAAATATTCTAATACATCAGTCTGATTTTGTCAGTACTTTCATGTTTTCTTTCTGCCTGTGTGTTGCTCAGAAGCACTATTCTATTTCAATTTTTATTAAAATACAATCCTCTTTAAGTATATAATTTAAGATTTAAATATGCCTTTACTTTTAATTTAACTCTAGCATGAAAGGCCTTATTATGATGGTTAAGATCTAATTGTATTATCTTAAGGTCTAACACAATGATAGCATGAGAAAGAACATATATGTAGCATTGACATATACATTTTTCTGCAGTTCTTTTCTATGTTTAATCCAAGAAAATATCCTTTTATTTTTCAAATATTAGTTACCAAGAAGAAATACCAAGTCTAACTGATACAAACCCACTTCCATGTGAACACACTGACTGGTAAAACTAACTGGTAAATATTTTTCTTTAGGAAGTTAATAAAGGTTTATCATTTGTGAAATGACTTTTAAGAAAAACATGAGGTATTTCTCTGTACACTTAACTGTATAATTTTATTTTAAAATAATAGCTAAGAAGAAAAACTTGACTTTTGCATATAAAACAGTAGCATTTCCTTTGTATCATAATTTCTCCATGTAAGAGCAGAAGGGAGGAGTGTGTTGGTAGTGGTGGGGTGGGGTAGGGTTTGGAATTGATAACATGTAAGATCCAGCAACAACATGTGTTACATCATGCCTCACTGAGGGGAAACATGTTACATCATGCCTTACTGAGGGGAATACAAGTGGAATAGTTCATTGGGACATTCTTGACCTTGTCTTGCCTGGCTGTGTACTATGGGAAATTTCTCAATAAGATTTCTCATACTGTAACCTCTAGCACACAGTGTGACAAAATCTGCAATAGAAAAACATTGAGACTGAAACTCTAGCTGCAAGGTATCCAGTGCTTCTGGTCAATATGTGCACCTGGGAATTCCTGCATACCAATATACAAATGCATATGCATATGGATAATTAAAAATAAAAAGCAAATATCTTAAAACAGGGTAATGTTACATGATTTAACCATTTTAAATGATTAAAACCTAAACAAAAAATAAAAGTAATTTCTGGTCACAGAAAATGCCACATTGTAGCTGGCTGTATACATATTGACACATGCCAGAAACCCTAATGATTTGTTGTCAAAGATCAGGAGAAAATGAGGTACAGTTAGTTCATTTCACAAGTCGAAGTTACTCTATAATTAAGAAGATCAATTCAACAGCATTTTCTTATTATGAATAATTTTTTTACGTGAGTGTCTGAGCATCAAAAGTTAACTGGATTTCTCTGGTGGTAATTATAAAGCATGTGTAAAATGTCAAAGAAATATATATATTTCTTCAAGAAGCACTTACTAGTATATCTTCTGGAGTATTATAAGTAACACTTCTCAGATCAGAAATGAGTATTCAAAACTATATTGTTATATTTTAAATTATTTCTCATAATGAACACTTAAAGTATGCCTTGTGTGTCCACTAGGACATCAGAATTCCTCCCACATGTTATGTGCATTTGAATACAGCATCGTCACTCTCAAAGAAAAGTAAAATTGCGTAATTTGGACACAGATTGCTATTGATGCATGGCATAAATCTGAATTTCCTCTATGGAAATCTGAGGAATATTCCAAAATAATTTCAGTGATCCACCAGAAGCAGGAAATTTTAATAATATTATCTTCTTAATATCATTATCTCGTTTGGCTTTGAGAAAGTAGGTGTTT
The DNA here is from genome assembly GCF_963924665.1 of Micromys minutus. Classification (NCBI taxonomy): domain Eukaryota; kingdom Metazoa; phylum Chordata; class Mammalia; order Rodentia; family Muridae; genus Micromys; species Micromys minutus. The sequence goes on from NC_137974.1 coordinate 82,692,776, forward strand.
TAAACTCCATTGAACAGAACATGGATAGGACTGTACAAATTACGCTGAAAAGCTGCAGGGGTAATTTAGTGTTGAAACCAATACAGGCTGGGTATCTTTTCTCTTTCTCTTATCACATGCAATCATGGGTAAAATTCTTGAAGCTTAAAAAGTTTTGTGGAAAACTGAAGGTTTGTTTTATGTAGAAATTAGAACCCCTCTCACACCTTTTCCCTACAGCTAGCTTCTAAATATGTAAAAATTGTAGCCCCTCACACCGTTTCCACTACAGCTAGCTTCCACTGTGCTGAGACCTAGGGTACAGCATTTTGATCATAAATATGCCTGTCGTCAGATGTCTTTGTCCATTAGAATTCATCAATAGCATTTACCCGAGGTGTGTCCATTCACCTGATTGGCTCTGAGCTCATTCATCAGTGACTGATAATTCTTCACAGCGCTCCTTACAGCTCCCCTCCACCTGGACGATATAATAGGAACCTCTCCAGTCAGGGCTTTTCTTTTAAACCTAGTCTTCCACATTTTTCCAGCTATACTATTCTTTAAGAAGAAATATAAAGGTAAGGAATAAAACACCCATGGAGCCCAAAGCTGAGAAAATAATGGTGGGTCCACCTTTATCCCTAGAACACTGGGGGAGGATTTCAAAAGTTATAGATCCAAATTATCCTTTGCGAAAAGAGGCTAATACCTAAGCAACCTCATGGGGAAAATTCTCCATAACTTTCTTCATGACGTGTAGATTGCTGACACCCACCCCTGTCGGGAACTAAGTGATTCTCAGCATTTCTGTTTCTCAGATCATGCATTCAGGGTAGAAGTTCCTTTCACTTTCACGTTGTGAACTTTTACATATCAAATGGGAACAAACTCGATAAAACAAAGGTGCAGAATGAAAGAGAGAAGCTGAGATTTTTGCTTTAAAAAGTACAGCCATTTCTAAGTGTCTGCTACGCGGGTGGTGGTGGTGGGGGGATTGGGGGGGATGGTGACTAGTGAGTCTAAGTGGAGCAAGTCATAGGAGCAGTGGGGAGGGCACACAGGTCACCTCTGGTTACCTCATCATCTACAGCCAGGAAAGGCCAAGGACCACCAGCTTGATATCCAGGCTTTATTACTCTTCAGAATGGGTTGCACATCAACCAGTTATTTTACTTAACGTTATAAATGTACAGTTACTAAACTGTCACAATGTAACCAATATATATAAAAGTCCCAAGAGAAAAAGGTAAAGGCGGGGGTTGCGGGGGTAGGACTCAGATTACAACCTTTTCCAACATAATTGTACATATTCAATTGTGGGAAAATAACATAAACATCACGTTACACAATCAAAATGCTGCCCACAAGATAAAGCTGTGGAGTCAGAAACTTGCAAGGAAGACATGAAGGAAGCATCACGCAATTATCATGAGGGTGGGAAAGCGGAGGTGAACGCTGAACTTTGGATCTGTCTGTGAATATTCATGACACACATGGGCAGCGCATGTGCGGACACACACACCTGGGCTGTAGCACAGCCTGCCTGGATTCCATGGGGTACCTAATTACAAACAGACCAGAAAGAGAAGCCACAGGTCAGCCACATGGGGCAGCAGGGTGAGGGGAAAGTGCCAAATTCTCAAAGTTTCCCAGAGCATAGTAATATCTTCCCTCCCTTTCCCAGCACCTTTCTTCTGAGAAAGAAACAGAACCAGACCTGTCATCAAAGAGAGCAGGCGCCTGCCAGCCTCATGCGTACCGGCTGCTGGCTTGCTCTCAGTCAGTCTTCCATTCCACAGCTAGTGTGGCAGAGAAATCACATCACTGGATGTTGAATTTACAGCAAGCAGTGCTTCCTTGGAACTGAGATTCTGTGCTCCTCCTCCCGCCCCCCCTCCTGCCCAGCTCCCGCTTCCGCCCCCCCCTACTTCATAGCCGCTCCTGCCCCCCTCCGCGTCCCCCCCCCCCCCCCCCCCCCGTACTTTATAGCATTCCAGCCACAGTGTGGTTCTCAGGCAGAACTTCACTATTTCTGGCAACCTCCGGGTTATCTTGTCCTGTCTACAACCTAATTATGTTTTAGTTTGGAACCAAGTACCAGTGATGCTTGTTCTTTGCTGGTCCCTGTGCCTTAATTCGCTTCCCTCCTTTTTGCACTGATGTTGTCTTCCCTTGATTTGGATCTCCAGGGCTTCCAACTCCATGTGGCTCCCTGCGCTCAGTGAGTTCTGCCTCAGAGCCGAAGAAGTGATGGGCTGTTCAGTCTCTTAAGAGAAAAAAGGGATTGTCTCACTCTGATGTATAGAGAATTAAATGTAATTTTCACGAATAGGCATAGGTGTGAGGTAAGGTCTTACAACTAAAGAGGTAACGGATGAGATATTTTCATTGTCACTGTCTGAGCTTTAAGCACAATCGATCGAATTCCTCATTATTAATCTTGTTTGTCTTCTGCTTCAGGTGGGGCTATGAAAAGGCAGATGGTCAAGAAAAGGACATTGATTATTTACATAATGACCTATCCTAGCTTGGGAAGCCCCTTGTCCAGGAAACTCAGACTTCTGGAAGTCCGGTGTTCTTCCCAGGATAACTTGCCTTATGGCCTTTCTCCTGGAAGCTTCTTACTTTGAGAAGACAAGGAGGTACCAAGATCAGATGACAGACAGGACTTCCAGAACCTTAGAAGCACCTCCCAGTGACCCTTTCCCCATTGTTCGAAGAAAAGATTTCACCCAGTCCTCCTGTAGCCAAGTTGCTCATCTTGTTTCTCTGCTACCCTGGAGGAGCTCAGTCACAAAGAGCCTTCCCAGTGACTGAAAATGATTAAACAACTCTGTGTGTGTGTGTGTGCGTGTGTGTGTGTGTGTGTGTGTGTGTGTGTGTGTGTGCTTGTACACCCACATATGTCAGAGCATATGTGGAGGTCATAGGACAATGTTAAGGGGTCAGCTTTCTCTTTCTTGGGGTCTCTCCTGTTACTCCTTCTGTGCTCTGGCCTCTGGGTTAACCGCTCTGGCAGCTTCCTAAGAATTTTGCTGTCTCTGCCTTTCATCTTGCTATAGGAGTGCTGGGGTTTCAGACGATTCCCACTACACCTGGCTCTTTTTTTTTTTTTTTTTTTTACAGGCCGAGCTGAGGTGAAAGTGACTTTTAACCTCTTTAGTGGGTCACTGGACCGGAAGCAGGAGTGAAGCCTGTTGTAGAAAAATCAGTGAGACATAGCCACCTCGGGGGTGCAGATGTGTCTATGAACAGGCTGTGCAGACAGAGCAGGCTATAGAATGAATAATATAGTTTTTCCAGTGACGCTGTTTTAAACGTTTATTTATGCATGAGTGTTGGTTTGCATGTATGTATGTCTACCGAGTGTGTGCCCGGTACCCCAGGAGACCAGAAGAAGCTGTCTTATCCTTGGAAATGGAGTTTGAGAAGAGTGATAAGAGTGAGCTATTATATGCTTCCTGGGAAAGCAAAGCAGGAACAAGTCCACTTATTTAAGAGCTGCGGCATCCCTCCGGCTCGAAAGGTAGAAAGTACTAATGTTAATCAAGACAGCAAGGGAGGCAACAAAACTGAACTCAAAATGAAACGTTAATTTATATTTATTTTTATTTATTCCGGTGCCGGGAATGATACCCTGCTATCAGATGTTCTAAGCATATGCCCTGCCCCTGAACTATGGTCTCAAGTCAGTTGAGCTGCTTTGCAAGGCAGAAGGCTGAGACCATACATGTGTGTGTGCGCGGATATGCTTATTACAGTTAATAAACAGGATGGTGTCTCGGCCAGATTCACCAGGGAAACTTTAAAAGACTGATCTGGTTAGAATGTGTATACCCCACCCCCAAAAATCTCACAGACGAAATCACAGGCTATCTGCATGAAGCTTTAATCTCAGAATCAGGGTAAAATCCATCAGCTGCCTGAAATATAAATATAACTCTAAGTTTGATCAGTGCTGTTTCTTTTTTTCCTCAGCACCTTCAGGGTCAAAAGTACATGGGTTCTTCGAGAAAGGCAGACAGTGGGCAGCAATGGAGGGTGCTAGCAGCTACAATCCAGGGTTACGGGTCATAGGTCGTGGGTCACAGGTCAATGAGACCTCTGGTCTCAGCACAGTGGAGTGAGAGAGGCCAGGTGACCTGCCCATGGGATGCTTGGCTGCGCACATGTGAGTCTACTGCTAGTCCAGATCATATCCAAGTTTACCTCTGAGGATTTCCTTAGGAGCTTAGAAGCAAAGTTCAGAGGCAAGAGGCAATCAGCACCTAGCTGCCTGTTCTGGTCCTTCAGAATTAGGTTGCACTTGGCCTCTGCTCGGCTGTTAGAGGATGAGCTAGTCCTTAGTATGGCCACATGACCGTACTGCTTACAAAGCCTATGTGTGTTCACACAGTACCTCCCCAAATGTGTTCCCGATTTTATTTATGTTTCTTCTTTCCATTTGCCGAGTGTATCAATCTCTTTGACCCTACTTAAACATTCTCTGCCGCAGGCCATCATCTCTTGCTTCCTGGACATCTATCCTTATGAAGTCTGAATTTCTGATCACAACGCCAGCGTCCCAAAGCCATGTACAACAGTGGGCTCCAGTGGCCTGGGACTTGCAAAGGGGCGGCCTCGGCCACACACCAGGGTCAAACGTGGCGACCCATCCAAGGCTGCCAGGCAACAGATGTGCCTCTTCCAGAAAGACAGGGGTTGTGGACCTGGGGTGGGGTCCCATCTGTGGGCAGCACAGACAGCTCCAACCCTGAGCTCACCTACAGGCCCTTTGGTGTCTTGCTTCTGTCTCTCGACTTCCTTCATCTACACCGGCAAAGTTCCAAAACAAACGCTAACAGAGGGCTCCCTCCACTTGGCATCCCTACCCGTGGCTGCCTCCTCCCAGTACAGGCAGGGTGCAACTGCCCCTTCTGGGAGGCAAGCAGAACCAAATGGGGTTTCTCTCTTGATTTCCTTGGGTTTTAATTTGAAGAAAAAGAGAACTGCGGGGGATCGAGTCATCCTTCCAGGCTCCGTGGGCAGCCTTTGCCTCCTGCAGCTGTTCTGATTAATGGCTGCGCCACCTGCCGAGCCTCTGTAATAGGTGTCAGTAAGGTGTTTACTCAAAGTTTTACACCCAATTGTCACGAAGGTCAAAACAATAGGGCGTCTCCCGTGCAGGTTAAATATCTTTCCAAGACTTCCAGTTTCCAGACTCTTTGCTATAAACTTTGTAGGATCCTGTAGTCTGTGAGGCTGAATCAGCGAAGTCTTAGGAAAAGGTCTACCGCGGTCTTTCTAGGCTTCATAGCGCCTTCTACACTCCTGGTCTTAGGAAGGAAGACTACCAGCGACCTACAAGTGGCGCAGATCCTTGGAGCTTCGGAGTAAGTGCCACAGACTTTAAGGGTCTGAATGGCCACATCGGAAAAAGAATGGGCTAGAAGGGAGAAAGAAAGGATTAAGAGAGGGTGGGCTAGCTGGCTGAAGATCAAGCATGTAATACCTATATGCAAACATCACAACGGAATTCACTGTTCCCCATAGTTGTATACTTATAAAAATTCCTTCCCCGAGAAAGAACATCACGCCACACAGAGGCGATTTATTCCTTAAACCGAACTCCTCTTCTGCTGTTCTGAAAAACAACCACCCTTGACTTCTCCCTCCATTTTTTTCACCCTCTCTGATGTTTTCCCTTCAACTCCTTCACCTCCTGCACTGGCTCCAAAATAGAGAGAAGGCTGCAACTTGGAAATATCCATTCCCATCTGCTGCCCATGGGCGCTGGGGTGGGCAGCTTTGACCCCATATCTGAGGAAGAGGAAATGGGAGTTCAGAGTGAATTTCCTCAACATTACATGTTCTCAAAATGCTGCCGTATGTTAGTACAAATGGTGCCGGGAGCGGTCTCCATCCTTGCATGCTTGTGAACAATTTTTTTCCCCCTTCTTTCAGGTCCCATCCTTCTAGCTTCCTCTTGGGAATAGAGATTCTGATAGTATTAACTGATCCAAATTATCCCCTTTAAAACCTCACGTGTTCCTATGTTTGTTTTAAAGTATAATGAATGGTTGATTGTTTTTGCAGATGGCCACGTGGTACACCCTTGAGTGTCTGTTTTCACTTCTCAAAATCTGGAGATTTTGTAACATGATTACAAACCCTTCAGCCCACTGAATTTGTATGTGTGTTTGTATGTATATTCACATCGCACATAACATGATTTTTAGGAGAATATCATTCCTACAATATTTTATTGAAACCCAATAATTTGCTAAAAAAATTCCTTTACTTAAAAATGCTACACAAAGAAATTGGAGTAAGGTCTGTTGTTTTGTTCTTTTGTTTTATTTTTTGTTTTTTTTTTTTTTTTTTTTTTTTGTCTTGTTTTCCCCAGAGATGCTCAGACATGGACAGCTAGAGTTGAGATCAGAGGGCAAAGAACATGGAAGAGCAGATAGCCTCTTTCTGGAACCTAATGTGTAGCATGTCCCACCTCTCTCTCTCTCTCTCTCTCTCTCTCTCTCTCTCTCTCTCTCTCTCTCTCTCTCTCTCTCTCTCCTGTCATGGATGTGGGAACTGGGAACCAGAGCAGAAAGAGCAGTATGGAGCTGACTCTAAGTGTCACCCAGGACCTGCCCTGTCACCGGGACTCAGGAGCTATGTCTAGGTTCATCCTGTGAGAGTGTTGAGGTTGTTTCCATCCACGAGACACATGTCAAGCATAAAAGGATACATTTTAAACCCCCAGCTCTCAGTGAAAGATGGGAAAACACTGTGCTTTCAGCGTGAGCCCACCGGTGGTGGGTGGGCACAGGATCAGAGAAATGAGCCAATGCCCCTGACATAAGAGCTTCAGAGGAAGAATCCCCAGGACCCTGTGGGGGAAACTTGAATAAAAATGAACAATGGCCAGATCATGTCCGAAAATAGAACTCTGACTCACCATTTGCAACAAGCAGGTCATCGAATAACCAGCCCAGGAAGCCAGCCAGTTATCTGTCAGTCAGACATGTAGACATGTAATCCACTATCTCTAGTAACGATCCTCCAAACCAAACAATGCCCTCAGTTGCAATCATCCCCAAAGGACTAGAACTTGATGAATAATTGATGCTATCCAATCTTCTTCCTCCTATTCCCAGCCAACTTCCAATTTAGGAACAACCAGAAGAAGCCAAAAAAAAAAAAAAAAAAAAAAAAAAGAATTGCACTCTGAAAGGTTGTTGTGTGAAATGCACAAAACCAGTCATGTAGGAGACTCTGTTTTTGGTTAGCCAGGCACAAGCACTTCAGTTCAGGGGGTACTGAAGCCCCAATGCTCTCACTGAGGCAAGATCTGAATGAAAAACCTTTCCTTGATTGCCTTTCCTTGGTTCTTGTTGATGTTTGCGATGAAAGTTGTGTCAGTTTGGGGGAGAGAAGGAGCAGGAGGCAGGAGAAGGAATGTGCTGAGGAAAATGATGCACCTGAGAACTAGAATGACCAGAACTCTTGGGGAAGCCACGTCTTAGATAAGAGACCAGTAGAATATCATGATACACAAAATGAAAGTCTCTTTGATTTTGAGACGAGCATTTCAGGACTTGTAATGAAGCATGAGGCCATATTTCATCTTTCAAAATAGGTAACCCCCCCCATAAAAACACACAAAAAAACAAGACAAAACCCTACTATTCAAAATTTATCTTTCCAGTGGGGAATCAAATGCTCAGGGAAAGGAAGGTTGAAGCCAAGTCATGGAGGGGTGTGTGTGAGAACTTAAAGCCGCATCAGGCTGATCCCAGCCTCACATGTTGTCACCTGAGTGTCACTGCTGTCTCACAGGTGCTTTGGCATGAATGTAGGCAAAGCAGAGCTTGAAAGTTAAACACCCAGCCCAAGAATCTCTTCTGTATTCTTTTTTTTCTCTTATTGTATATTTTATTTATTTACATTTCAAATGTTATTCCTTTTTTCCTCCAGAAAACCCCTATCCCATCCCCCATCTCCATGTTTCTATGAGGATGCCCCTCCACGTATCCACCCCCTCCCACCTCCTTGCCGTGGCATTCCCCTACACTGGGCATTCATTGAGCCTTCACAGGACCAGTGGCTTCTCCTCCCAATGATGCCTGACAAGGCCATCCTCTGCTACATGTGCAACTGGAGCCATGGTCCCTCCAATCTGCTCTGCATTGTTCATGTTTTTTAACACCACTTTGACCCAAAGTCAGCTTCCCTTACGTCCTGCAGGGGCAAACACCATTTGCATGCATAGTGGGTTTGCGTGGGCTGAATGGTGAGTTTCCATTGAGCACAGTTCCTTACTACCATGGCAAAGAGTGTCTGGAGCCGTGAGCCTGAGAACCCATGGTATTCTGCTCACTTAGGTAAAATGAAACAGGGCGTGCGGACGCCCCCGTTCTTGCTTCTGATTATCCCCAGGTAACTTATACTGCTCAAGAGAAGCTAATCAAAGTGGAAAAGGTTGTGACGCTGTGCTCCTGCTCCTTAAGGAACACTGACAAGAAAACAAAACGGGACAGAACATTACAAAAACAAAACAAAACAACCTCTGCATCCGCATTCAGCACAGAGACAAATAAATATTCTGCTAAATTTTTAAATTTGCCATAAATTGAACCAACATCCCGGAACCCACATATGAAGAACAGACACCAGCACTGGGTTTGTCCTGAACACACAGTCAAGCATTTCCCTCTCCTCCTTGCTTAGAGAACTTGATGACCTACTCTATCTCCCTGCTCCTGGGTTTTCTCTTCTTTCTTCATTTTTAAATTAATTGATTAATTTTTTAATTAATGTTACATCCTGACCACAGTTTCTCCTTCCTCCTCTCTTCTCAGTCCTCCCTCATCTGTCCTCCTCCCATGCACTCCTCCTCCTCTTTTCTGTTCAGAAAAAGAGAGGCCTCCCATGTCAAGTTGGGGGAGGAAGGAGCCAGAGCGGTCAAGGACACCACAAGAAAACCTATACAATCAACTAACATGGGCCCATAAGGGCTCCCAGAGACTGAACCACCAACTAGAGACCATGCACGGGACTGACGTAGGCCCTCTCCACATATGTAACTGTAGTGTAGCTTGGTCTTCATGTGGGACTCTGAGGAGTAGGAACAGGAGCTGTCTCTGATTCTGTTGCCTGCCTTTGGGACCCTTTCTCCTGGTTAAGGCTAAGACTAGAATAATATGCTTGCCTTTCTCTCTGGTAAGCTATGAAATTCAAGTGTCCTCTACAGGGTACTCTCACCACAATACCAGAGTGAAAACACACACACACACACACACACACACACACACACACACACACACACACAAAGTCCGTTGGTTTTGAATAAATGTGGACAATTTTATGAAAGCATGCCTAATGCCTACAACTAAGCCATTATAAGTATGTGTTCCACAGAACCATTCTTCACTGGCTGCTTCTTTTCCAGATGCAGTGTGGGAACTGTGGAGGCCCTGTCTGTCTCAAGCAATACAGTGGTCTTAGGTACCAGGTCTTCATGAAGGGGTAGACTTTTATCCTGCCTCTCCATCATCTTTAGGGTTTCCTGTGATGTAATCAATGCAGGATGCTCTTATTGAGGTGTGAGATTTCAACGTTGATACCTAGCGGCCACTTGCTATTATTAAACTGAAGAACGTATGCTTGTCAGGAAGAAAAGATGCACAGGAGCTTGCTTGGTCCACCTCACCCATTGCTGGGCTGTTTCGCTTCTGTAAGTGTGCTCCTTCCCCTTCTCAGTTCTCTATCCATGTCAGTGGCCCTCACCAAATCAGACACTTTGCTTTTGATCCTGGATACGGGACTCAGAGTGCTTTATTGTATTTTCTTTCCCATTTCAATAGGTCCTGTTTTATTTCTAAATTAAATACCATTAGGAACGTGCTACTGGACATATCACACTTGCGATTTTCAAAAACTTATCACACATGGCTTAATGTCCTTCAGCACGCCTAGTCTTCACTTAGGCTTGCTGCTTAATGGCTTAACTGCTGCACATGTTTTATTTAGGAAAAAAAAAGATTGACAGTAATTTGATAGGGAGGAGGGAGAGAAAATGGATACAAGTATTCTTTGGGTTTATCTGTAAAAATCAATCAATTTTATTTTTAATAATGAGGATTTAAAATTTGTTTTCTTGTTCTCATTTCTTACTTCTGGTAATGATCTAACAATAATCTGACATTTCCCCAAAATAATTTTTTAATATCTTGAAGTCTTTGCTTACCAATTTCTATAAATATCATGTGATGAAGTTACAGGAACTGTGCTACAGGACATAGATTATCTTGATGTCCTAAAATTCAAATCTATTTATTATTCTACCCCAAAGGATTCTTTGGGATCCTCAGTTTTCCAGAGACCATTAGGCCCCTCTAGCAACAAGTGACATTCTTTATGCTTTTCTAGTCCATTTTCTCCTCCCAGGGACCCCACGATAGAAGTTCCCCAGGGCCTGGACTTAGCCTTCCACACCTCTGAGATTTTACATTTCGTTATTCAGGACCCTGAGGAGAGACTTCCATCATGCTCTGGGGCTACAGGCAAAGATTTAGACCTTGATTCTCACTGACCTGGTTTGACCGAATATCTCACGTTTTTCTCAGTTGATCGAGACAGAGAGTGAGGCCAATAAATGACAACGGAGCTTAGTTTACTTGTATGACGGGGATGAGGAGGGTTTGGTGGAGAAGGTCATGTTAGTTGGTGATCAGTTTCATTTACATAGAGAATCCACTCCCTATCACTTATTGATTGGAGATAACCAACGTGAGAGGTGAAGATTGACTTTGGTTGTAAGTCTGTGAGGTTTCAGCGCCTGTTGGCTTGGCCTGATCACTTTGGGTCTTTAGTGAGGTAGGGCAACTGAGAGAAAGTCTGCTTACTTCATGGTGACTAGGGATCAATGTCAGAACAAAGGACCAGAGCCCAGCCTCCTTTTCAAGGACAAGGTCCCATGACCTGCTTCCTCTACCTAGGCCAACCACTTCTCAATAATGGCATCAGCCAAGGTTCAAGTCTTCAGTGACCCAGCCTTTGGAGACGTTTTGTTTTGTCTTTCCCACACTCTAACTGGAACTCACCATGTAGCCTAGGCTGGCTCATCAATGACCCGTCAGACTCACCGACACTCCAGCCCCCATCTTCTATGTTCTAGGATTGCAGGTGTGAAGTCCCACAAAGTAAATTTACATCCAAACCATAGTAACAAGCATGTTGCACTGAGGTTCAGTTCCTACAATGATCGCATTTTATTTTATTATAAAGGTCATTATCTAACACACGAAGTTCTAGAAAATTCTGTGAAGAAATGACTCTTTAGGAAGTACTTCCTCTGTGAAGTACAGAATTTTATTCCAACATAGCCTTTGTTATCATCATTTTGTAGCCAAGGAGGGTACAGGTCTGAGACAAGAGGAAATGGGGGGAGGGGTGAAACTAGGACCATGACCCAAACCATAGATTGCTTAGTAGTAAACTCTGGGACATATTCATAATCAACATTTAGAAGAACAGAGGAGATGACTGATTAACATGCCCATCGTACGAATGTGAAGATTATGTTTGGAGCCCCAGAATCCCCCTAAAAGGTCAATGTGCTTGTTCCATCGATAACCTTGCTAGAGGAACAGAGACAGATACTTCCTAGGAGTACTGGCCAGCCAGCCTAGCCATCAACCCATGGCTTCAGTGAGAGAAGTTGCCACTAAAGAACACACACATACACATACACACACATACACACACCCATATACACACACACATACACACACACACACACACACACACACACACACACTCACTCACTCACAAAGTTTTCTTTTCAAAACATTCAGAGAGGAATGGGCATCAGTTGAGAATATGTTTCCATAGGATAGGCTGTAAGCAAGTCCATGGGGGCATTTTCTTAATTAGTGATTGATAAGGGAAGGTCCACCCTATTTCAAGTAAAGCCATCCTTGGACTGGTGGTCCTGCGTTCTATAAGTAATCGGGGTGAGCAAGCCAGTAAGCAGCATCCCTCCATGGCCTCTGCGTTAGCTCCTGTCTCCAAGTTCCTGCCCTGTTTTGAGTTCCTGTTCTGACTTCCTTCACTGATAATAGTGATGTGGAAGTTGATTCCACCAGGTCAGGCGTGGGCAGAACAGGGGTATGAGGAAACTTGGAGGAACAGCAAGTACAGAGATCCACACAGGAAAACCTGTTTGGGAACTGAGAGGAATGGGTAGAGAGGAAGAGGAAACTGGGCTTCTCCAAGGCTTGGGAGATTCGATTCTGTATCTTAACAACGAGAAGGAGACTCCTTGTAGGATTTCAGCAGCCACACAAGGAGGGTAAATTATACCAGGGCAAATACATGAGCGTGAGTCTGCAGAGGGACCCAGGGCAGCGGTTCTCAACCTTCCGAATGCTGGGACTCTGTAATGCAGTTACACATGGTGTCGTGACTGCTGGTGAGCAACTGTAATCGATCAAAGGGAAAAGCAGAGCCAGGGTGAACACAACCTGGTGAAAGAGCAAATAGCTCCCTGAAACAAAGAACAGCGATTTAGCCCAGGCTCTGTGCCTGCTGCCTTCCGTTATTTATCTCATACCTCTACCTCTAACCGTTGTATATCCCTCACTGGGATCAGCCTACCTCCCAGGAAGATGGCTGACTTCTCAATCCGTGAAAATCGAATGCAAATTCATCTGGCAGGGAAATCTGGACTGAACAGACACACAGTTACTTACAGTTTTTATTCTGCTTGCATGGAACATTTTGATACAGAATTACGTCTGTGTTTTATTACCCCAGACCTCACCAGGGAGGTATATAATATGTAGTATACATATCATTTTACTTGTGCAGATTCGGAGTTACTCTAGATTCAAAAAATACATCTGTTCCAAGGGTTTAATGGACCTGTAACTGTAGTTTTAAAAACCAGACTTATGCACAGACTCAATGGAAGTCTCCAAGTGGAGTCAAAACCCACTCTAAGCTGGCTCAGTCCTATTGTACAGGTCACTGACTGCCACTTTCGGCTACCCTGACCATTGCTTGTCCCCTTCCCAGTCACATGTAAGCCACACACTTACTGCCCACTTGCTCTCTCTAATTAGGAAATGTAGATGCCAGGGAGGTAAGAGGGAATGGGAGGCAGAGGGGAAACTTGCCTCCTGGTTACTCCGTTTCCTTTCCTGAGACGGCATAGCGCTTTCTTTCCGATTAATGTAACAGCAAAGCTGCTCACCTTCTTTTATCACAAACCTCTTTCGGAACATCTGCTCCACAAGGCATCTCAGCCACATTAACCAAATGCTGGCACTGCATTGCATTTTATTGTTCCTCGTCTCCTGTGTCCTTGTGCGCATTCATATGGTAATCCCCCCAGAGGAAATATTTGCTTTGTTCTGTCTGCTGTCTGAGAACACCCACCCCTGAGCTGCCCCTACACTCATGCCCTGTGTAAATAGTGGATAAAAAAGTCACTACTGCCACTACTTATATCCCCGAGGTTTAAGGACCACTACTTGTCATATCTCTAAGGCATCCTAGAATTCTGTGAGGCAACTTTAGGAAACAGTGATTGTTTATTGAAGTAAGAGTTTTCAATACTTTTATAGTAATTTGCATTATTTAGGAAATGAGTGGATGTCTACCCATGACCAACATCAAGGGACAACTCCAGAAGAATCATAGTTCTGCTTCCCCAGAGACTCCAAAGTCACAGCAAGACATCATTAAGACGAGAGCACACTTCACCTTCCACACAAGAATGAGGGAACTCAAGCGGAAGGGCAGCCCAGAGTGGACACAGAGAGCATGCCATAGCTATGTAGTTAAGGTTGTGTAGTGAAAGTTGTGTAGTGAAGGTTGTGTAGTTAAGGTTGTGTAGTGAAGGTTGTGTGGTTAAAGTTGTGTAGTTAAGGTTATGTAGTTAAGGTTGTGTAGTTAAGGTTGTGTCATTAAGGTTATGTAGTTAGGTTGTGTAGTTAAGGTTGTGTAGTGAAGGTAGTGTAGTGAAGGTTTTGTGGTTAAGGTTGTGTCATTAAGGTTACATAGTTAGGTTGTGTAGTTAAGGTTGTTTGATGGCTCCTGAGAAGAATAAAGGAACTATGAAAAGGTAACATGTTTACTCTGCAAAGAGAAGAGGAGATTACACTGGGATTACGTAATAGGAGAAAGTAGATAAACCAGGGCATGGTGCATGTCTTCAATCCCAGCACAGAAACAGGTAGATTTTTGGGAGGTCAAGGCTAGCCTGGTCTACATTGTGAGTTTCAGAGCAGCCAGACCTTGTCCAAAAATAAAGAGGAGGACAAGGGAGGGGGAAGAAGAGAAGGGGAGGAGGAGAAACAAGAAAGGAGAAGGAAGAGAGGAAGAGGAAGACACAGCAATATAACATACGTTGCTGACTTCACATAAAAAAGCCAGTACCAGTCGTGCAGGCACAGATACATAGTCTCAGCTTCTTGAAAGACCAACATAGAAATATGTTAAGTGCAAAGCCTGTTTGGCTATAGATTAAGTTCAATGCAATCCTGGACAACTTTGTATCAAATCAGAAACCTGTGACAAAGGAGCTGTGCACATAGATCAGTGCAGAACACTTGTTTCGGAAGTATAAAGATCCAAGTATGTCCTCAGCTCTGGAAGAAAAACCACACAGAGCAAACAATAGCATAAAAAATGCTTATTGAATATACAATATGCCAGATACACTTTGGCTTCATGAAGATGGTCCCATTCTACCATCCAAGTACAACAAGCCAGTGGTGACGTGATTTTGCACATTCTTTAGATAAGGAGACTGAGACACAGCTAAGGCTGTGAACAGCTAATTAATGATGAAGCAAAAGATTGCACTGTAGCTGTTGCATTCCAAAGACAGTCATTTCTTCAAGTTTGAGATGTTTCCATAATTTTAACTGGTAACTGAAAAATACTTACCTAATATACATTTCTACAATAGTTTATCTTTCTCCACAGTATTTTCATTTCTCTTGTTTGTGTTAGGGTCATGGTACAATGATTTAAAAAAATCGCTATTTGCCTTCTGACTACGAGAGCGATAGAGAGAACTAGCAGTAGCTGTGTTTGGGTCTCAGGTGCTGGGTCTAGGAATACTTCCCTTGGTATCTCCTGACAGTTGTACAAATTAGTTTCTTCACAGACTTCTATCCTATTCTTAATATAAAACCCCATATGTACTTCCAGGTTTGTAAAATCAAACTATATACAGGGTAAACTCAATAAATATATGACCAAGTTCAAGGGAACAGAGCTTTCTTTCACATTTTTAGGAAAGCATACAGGTAGATACAAGATTCATGGAAACAGGAGACATGTATGGCTCAGACTTCTCATCTAACGATATTCTGAGGCCTATAAATTGCATGTGTTGATGAGCAAACAGGCAAGTTAATGTGCTCAGTACTGTAGTCAGTTCTTCATTACTATGAAAAACTACCATGATAATTAGTTTAAAGATGAAAGGGTTTTTTTTGGCTCATGGATTCGAAGTACCAGTTTATGACTGGACAGACCCACAGCATTTAGCTCTCTGCTCACCCCATAACCAAGAAGCCAAAAAGAGGAAAGGTCAGGATCTTACATTTCTGTCAGGTTCAGCCCATGGGGAGTAAGACCTATGGGGACATTCAACACTCACAGACATCTATTTAGCACAGGTAATGAGCCAACCAACAAGCCAAAGCAAGATTAAAATGGAAGTCCAACTTTTTGAACCAATGAGTTTTGTTGGGTGAGGGGTAACTTACAGGAGCAGGAAGGAATCAAGGATAGTGGCACCACCAAAGCTCTCTTCAATGTGAGTGACAGCTCACAAAAGATAGGGGCCTGAACCCACTCTACAATCTGCAAGCAACTCAGCAGGTTGGGGTGTTTCTTCCAGGCTGTTATGTTGTCTGTGCTTCTTCAAGACATTTTGTATGGTCTGAGGTCTTCTATGAAGCTCAGCTTGTTTGAGAGAGTCTCTCAGGATTCCTTCCTGCTTATATGCTATGGACAGAAAGGGTCTAGTGCCTTTGATCAGTTTCAGGAAGTTCCTGAAACTTTTGGGTTGTTTATTTTCTGACTTTTAAATAGTTTCCTTTTAAGGTGAAGTTTGTTTCACAGTCCTTTACACCATCCTGTGTTTTGATGAGGTTCCCTCCAAGACAGAATGCTTCATCTGGGAGCAAATTGCTACAGAACAGATGAATTCAAGATCCCGAGTTCTTTTGTGCTGTTAAGTTGTACAAAGTATGAACAAGTTTCTCAGGCCTTCTGTAGTCATGGATCACAGTACAGAACAGAGCCCATGGCTGAGAGCTGTACTGGGTCAAGCAGGGCAATGTTTGCTTGGACATTTTCTTTGCTCTAACTGCTGTAGCAAAGGGAGGGGACCAGAAGATTGACCGTGTCACCCAACATGCTCATATCAAACATTTTTCTTTAGTTAGGAGAGTGTTTACCAAGTGTGTATGTCTGTAATCTCAGCCTGCCTGGAGACAGAGGCAGGAGGATCAAGAGTTGTTCGAAGTTTTCTTGTATAATGTAAGATCTAGCCTCAAAAAGCAAAAACAACCGCCATGCAAACAAACCAAATAAAGAACTTTTTGTTAATTTTAATCACTTAAGTTTGCTTTGATATTCTATGGTTTATTTAGTAATGTTACTCGTTTCTTTCATGGATTTACAGTCTATTTATATGTAGTTATTTCATTAATTTAGTTATGATACTAGAAAACATGAATTGTTTGCTTATTTAGTCCCAGAAATTCTAAGAAACAGTTAACACAGGTTTCTTTTTCTCAGTCAATCCTCACAGGAACTTTCTAGAAAAATCATATTGCTGTTGATACTTCATAGATGAGGAGCATAAAGCTTGAGGAGTTTGTCACTTATCAGGGTCATGGAGGTCATGACTAGTTTAGAATTCAAACTCGGGTTTATAAGTACAGGGCCATAAAAAGCACCTCTTCTCAAAAGTCTCCTGTGCATAAGAATTACCCAGAGGGCTTTGATATTTTACGGTGCCCTTCCCAGTGTGATTTGCCTCCCCTGTGCCTGTTTCTGATTCATCCAGCCCATGATGAAGCAAGTCCAGATCTGCATTGCTACCACGTTCCTGGAGATGCTGTGTGGCTGCTCATGTGGGGTTCAGATTTCTCTCTGCCTTGTGTCCCCCAGTGTTTCTCTTCTTTTACTGGTGCAAAGAAGATAATTTCAGAGTTCTTACATGACCTGATTCTGGAACATTCAGTGATACTGCTTTGTGTGCCTCTCAGCCTCCCCCAGCACAGGACAAAGGATTTTGTACCCATTAGCTACAGAGATGGGTTCAGCTCTTGAGGCATTTTCTTGTTGGAACTCCAAAGAAGCACATCCATCTTACAAATGATGTTTCAACTCCACTAAAATATAAATATTTATGAGTATGAGGTTAGCTGTTTGGCATGCGATACATATTTCTGCTCAAATTTTCCCATTAGGAGACATTTCTTAGGGAAATCCTTAGAAACGAATATTACATTTGTTTCATGATGATTGTGGACAACCCAACAGCAAGACAACCCACATTCCAGCTGCTGATGAGAGGGCAAATTCCCACAGTCTTCCAGTACTAATGAGTCACAGCCTTAGCACTCAGCATAGATTTCTATTGTTACCGAGCCATAATTAGGGAAGGAAAGTTGTGTGCAAAGAAAGAATGAGGGATCAGTAAGAAAAAGGGCCTGGGACATGCAGAGGCTAGCAGGCTGATCAAAAGGACATCTAGGGACCCACTACAGAGCACATCCATGGTGACCAGGTCCTGTATCCCATGCTCCACAACACGGGCACCAAGCTGTTTCTACCCTTCCCAGAGATGCTTTACTTCTAACTATTCTTACATGTCTGATTGGAATTTGTCACTAAGGGGTAAAACACTCAACCCATCAAGTTAAAGCCAGCTGGAACACTCACAGGTGTAAGAAAGCAATCTATGCACAGCCCCACACATGGGCTATGTGAATGTATGTGCTGATGTTTTGACTCTACAGAGATCCTAAGGTTGTGTCTATCCAAGTTGGACCATAGTTGTAATTCTGAATTTGTAGGTGACTTGGTTTTGTTGGTCTCAGTCTCTCCATTTTGGGATGAGGCTGCCTTGCAGCACTGGTGGGAGGAATATGTCCACGGACCTTCCTACATAGTGCAGCGTGGTACCAAATTCCTCAGTGATGTCATGCCAGGAATGTAGCCCAATATGTTCAGCACAGACAGGTCTATTGAATAAATACTAACGGGGAGGCTGGCTGCGTTTAAGAGAGCGCCATAGGAAGAACATTTCGTTTTAGGCGATCGCTCCAGCTTTCTCAGGCTGCGTTCCTGTTTAGAGGTTTGAATGGCGAACATGTTACATTGGGTCACGTTCCAACCATTGTTTTGCCCTGCTCAATTGAACCCAAAGTTGATGGAGAAAAGAATAAAACATGAGGAAGAAATGATAGAAGAGAGGGAAAGTGGAGAGAATCAAAGGCAGAGAACGAGAGAGAAGAGGACGAAGAGGATGTCTAAATATGCACAGCAGGCAGCCCAGGGTCTTAATTTGTTCCCTAACTCTGTAGAGCAGTTCTCAGCTGCTGACTTTCACCCAGAAGCCTGTACCAGGAACTCTGATGCTTCTTTGCAGTGAACTCTTGTAGTGGTGGAAGGATAAGTCTTCTTTCTCATTTTAGAGAACCAATGAGAGCGAGAGAGAGCGAGTGAGATCTTCAGTCCACTCTGCCTACAGCTGCTTGTTTTTGGTTCACAGATCTTGCTTCCAATAGATGTCTTTAGATGCCCTGATTCTACCCTTCCTAGGGATGCTTTACTTTATGTGTCTGATTGGAATTTGTCACTACAGGGTAAAACACTCAACCCAGCAAGTTAAAGCCTATCCCAAGTTCCCTGTAGTCACTGTGGTCTTAAGGTGAAGACGGAAACATGACAGAGAATGTGGGACAGAGCAGCTCATTTCTTTCTTCCCCTTTGATCTGCAAACTTCAGAGGTCACAGAGAGACCTCCTCATATATATGAAGATGCTTACAATGAGAGTCAGGGCCCAGCCCTGCTGAATTACTAAAGGTCTCAGAAGCATGCATGGGGCAACTGGGGGGACTTGAAAATAATATCTAAAAAAGCAGAAAATAATGAAAAGGTAACTTCAAAGACCTAGGATTTTATTACAACTTCCATCTTAGGAAGGGGCAGGGATAGAAGATGCTCTGTGAACCTTTTTCCAGACTTGTTGGGTGTGGTCAGAGCATTCTGTATATTCTGTTCCCATGAGGACCTGCTGCTGCATTAGAATTCCTGTATGTTTAAACTCATTCCTTCCATTGGTGTTGACTGATTGCTGTGAAGAAGTTTCAGCATGAGCCTTACATTATTTCAGGCAATTAGGTTTTGTCAATACTGTTGGTTCACATAACTTCAGACTTGAAATAACTCTGACAGGACAGCAACGGAATACTCCTTGGAGTTGGAGAATTCTTTTATTCGAATCTCTCTCTGGTTAGTGCTTTATTTAAATTGTCTGTTCAGTTTATTAGGAAATCATACCAAGCCAGGTCATAGAGTGCTCAAGGTCTGCGTATGAACATACAGACACAGAGGCACAGGGGAGGGAGGAGAGGAAGGAGAGGCATATGAGGAAAGTCAACGTGAAGTGAGACCTTTCAAAAGCTAATATGAGCCACAGCTGTTTGCATCTTATTTTCATTAAAGACGATTCGCACAATACACATTCTGCGAGCCTTCCTCCAATATACACATTGCAGTGATAATGGGAGGAATAAAACAAAATCGCTCTCCACTAAAACATAGACTAGACACTGCTAGCATGTCTTTGATGTAGGGGTTGGCTGCACAGTAGTGTTGTCTCTGATTCCTCTCAACACAGTTTGCTATTCATTCTGGGAGAACCCAGGGCAGGAGACTGGTTTTCAGCCCAATGTGCCTGTGTGTGTTGGATTCTTTCCAGGTCACGTTTGTAGATGCTGGTCTTCAGTTCAGGACTAGGAATTGCATTTCCCAAGGTTGATAAATATATCAGCCTTGGAAGGATGATAATACTCCTCATCCCTTAAGAGCTGGGATTCTGAAGGCATCCCTGAAGCACTACTTAGGAGTGACTCCTGCCACCTCTGAAAAAACACCATAGCGACTTGGGGAGGAATTGAGAGGAAGTGGGTGAAGCACAAACCAGTGCTTGTTGGTGAAGTTTGCCTCCCATACGGACTGCCAAATTTGGGCTTTTCTCCTCTTCTACCTCTCCAGTAAATCCAAACATATTACAGCATTATATTCTACAGGGGCTTGAAGGGCTACTTAGCAGGTGTATAGGAAGGGAAAACTGTATTAATGCCTCTAAACCACTCCACAGAGCTACTGGAGCCTTGCGTGCAGCAAGTGGAAAAGCCCATCTTTACAGAAAGACACTTGACTTCCGGGGGAAAAAAATAACAACAGGTTCTCCCATCTTCAGCATCCTCAAATTAATCTGGGATTTTAGGAATCAATCCCTGGTTTGGTGAAGTGGGTAGTTTTTAAACACTTTTGGGCACAACATCTTCTCCACAGCACAGAAAGCCTATGCAGGAGAAATGGATTTTCTCAGCCCAACAGAAGAACTGGATGGGCGAAGGAGCTAGATGAGCAAACCTAGCCACCTAGCTTTGATCCCTAGAATGTACCTGACGGAAGTGGAAGGGACGAGCTTGACTCTATAACATTGTACTCTTGTCGGATGTCCTTAATTAGCCCTGAGTAGCACAAAAACCCGGGTCTATCCTTCTCCACACACACACACACACTCACTCACACACACAATTGTTGTTTTTTTAAAAATATATATAATTAATTTTCTTTCATGTGACTTGGTGTCAGATCCCCAGAAACTGGTGTTACAGACAGTTGTGAGCTGTCATGTGGGTGCTGGGATTGAACCCTGCTCCTCTGAAGAGCAGCCAGTGCTCCTAACCACTGAGCCACCTCTCCAACCCCTTGTGCTGTTACTTCAATGGGAGACACACATTTATTTTCCCTCTCTTGTCCACAAAAATCTCCATTTGCCCTCTTTCTGTGTAGCTCCAGTCTGGGTATTTTTCCCATCATGTAGGAATGCTGTTGTATGTCTGGATGGATCTTTTTCACAAGGCTATCAGTGAGTTTCTAAAGATGATATCAGTGATCTTCTTGTTTCCAGTTCAAGTACCATCCTTGCTGTTGTAAACTCTCTTTATTAAACAGAAAAACATTCTGAAATATAGTAAAGAAAAAGACAGATCAGTGGACTCTTCCATCAACTCAGGCCTTGTTCCGGCGTTGGAAATCCTTGTTCCCAAGTTCAGAGCCTGACCGGCTTTACAGTTCATTTCTGCATCAGGACTCTCTAGTCAGGATGTTGTCATGATGGCCGAGTCTGGGGCAATGTGACAGAGCAAGATTTTCAGGTTAGATTTCATTTATATCACAGACTTAATTCAGCAGGCTTGGGGCCAGACAAATCAGAGTCTGCCAGCAGACCCAAATACAATGTATCCCAAGGACTTCTGTAGTTTATAGCACTTGCTTAGGAATCAAGACCAGCCTCTGAGCAGATTTTGTTCCTGAGTCTTTGAGCAAGTTAACAGGAAAGAAGCAGCCTGGGTTCCTCCTGAGGAGAGGGGAGAGCATTTTCACGTGCTGAACCCTGACCTTTTAGAGAGCTCGGTCACATCAGCAGTGGGACTGTGAGCAGGAAGCTTTTCTTAGCTCCCTAAGTTCTGCAGTAGAAAGTTCTGCCCTGACAGGAAGAGGAGGTCTCTTGGCGAGGGGTGCAGGTGGGGACAGTCTCTCCTCAGTGCATGGCAAAGGAAGAAATTCTCTTGCACTTCTCCACCGTTAATTCTCCACGGAGAACCGAGCAAGCCCATCGTCGCCAAAAAGAGCTTTTGACACTGACAGCACCAACCAGGGAACACAAGAAGCCGCCACAACGGGGAAAGTATGCTGTGTGCTCGCCAGGCACTAAGAGGTCTGTGCTTAATAGTGACACCTTGTGACAATGGGGGAGCTAGTGTAACAGTTGTCCCAGAGGCCACTCCAGTTAGCTAGATCCAAAGGACTTCATCATGGAAGTAATTAGCTCTGGAGACTTAAGCACCTTTAGGAAGCCACACCTACTCCCTGTATTAATGACACTGTTAGAAAAGGTGCATACACCCCGATCATGTAGTCATCAGGCATGGTGGGCAGTGATGTGGAGATTCTAGAAGTCACCCTCTGCCGCCAAGTTTACCTATAGACTGACATGTGCCGCCATCCCCCATGTACTAACAGTTTCGGAATGCAGATTCATAACTGAATCAGTTTCTGGAGTTCTTTACTATTAGGGTGACAGAATCAAGCAGCGGTTCTCCACCTATAGGTTGTGACCCCTCGAAGGTCAAACAACCCTTTGACAGGGTTCAAATATCAGGTATTTGCATCATGATTCACAACAGTAGCCAACTTACAGTTAATGTAGTAGCAATGACAATAATGTTATGGTCGAGGGCCGCCACCATATGAGGAACTGCATTAAAAGCTGCAACATTAGGAAAGGTGAGAACCACTGGACTAAAAATGTAAGCTGTCCCTTGACCCCCATGTGGTGGTGTGGAGTGAGTGTGTGTATGTGTGTGCATTTGTATGTGAGTGTGTGTGTGTGTGTGTGAATGTGTGTGTATGTGTATGTGTGTGAGTGTGTGTATGTGTGTATGTGTGTAAGTGTGTGTATATGTGTGTGTATGTGTGTGCATTTGTGTGTGAGTGTGTGTATGTGTGTATGTATATGTGTGTGTGTGAGTGTGTGTGTATGTGTGTGTGCATGTGTGTGTGTATATGTGTGTGTATGTATGTATATGTGTGTGTGTGTGTGTGTGTGTGTGTGTGTGTGTGAATGCTCTATTTAATGATAGAATAAGGAAAGCTGTCTCACTTTTCCATGTCATTTGATGCCTCTACCCATCATAAGGAGACCTTCATATTCATCACAGCGCAGGAAAAGTGGAAGTGTGACAGAAGCTGTTCTGTAGCACAGCCATGGGAGAACTCACAGAAGCCCTTGCCAGACAAAGCCAAAACAGACACAAAAATACTTAAACACACACAATGCCTAAACCACTCTCCTGTGTTGTGAGTTGTTTGTTTGTTTTTGGTTGGGGATTGTTTGGTTTTGTTTTGTAATTGCTCTATATTTTGTACTTTCACTCTGTACTGGGGTTTTTGGGGAGTTTGGCGTCAGGGAGCTCTGTATTGGGAAGCCCTTGGGTTTGATTAGTTTGTGTTCAGTTCATTTTTTTTAACTTATCATAAAACTTGGAAAAGATAAAGATAATCAGGTGTGAGCTGGGGTTGTCTGTACCCATGTAATGGCATATGAATTTAGCCAAGATGGCAAATCATAATTCTTTCTAACTTCAAGGGCAGGATACTGTGACTCTATTAATAGTCAAAACAAGTTGGGTTTCTTCTGCCCTCAATCAGGGCACTATTTGGGAAGCAATTGGAGAGCTAAAAGGAAAAGGACACTGTGTGACTGGTCTCTCGTAATGCCAACAAAGATGACAATGGCTGATGAATTTAAATGTCTGATTTAATGAATTCTGTTCCTTGTGCTATAAATACAGAAAAAAATAGAAATGCCACAAAAATCTCTTTATTGGACCCCTTCTCTTTACTTCTTTACTTGTGGGGTTTTGCTGTAATTTAAGGATCACATGGCAGAACACCAGGTCTAAGAAAAGATAGGCTGGATAAAAAGCAAACTGACAATTAATATATTTATTTCATTTTGCCTTCTTTATAAGTTAATGTGTGCTAATTAATAGGTACTAAAAGTAATCATGGTAGGGTAGGATTAGTCAACATTTTTGGGTCCAATACAGTGGTAGTGCGTCAATCAGGGAAGCATGCCCTCCTACAAGTAGCGCTTAATTACAGGGATTAGCAAGCAGCATCTCTCCCAGTTCCTTTGAATTTTTCCAGACATATTCCATCTGCATCTTGGTCCTTACATGGCCACATAGCCTAGGTGATACAGGGATAGAGCTGCTGACAAAAAACATCCAAGGAGAAGCAGCTGAAATAGCATGTCCAAGGAGCAAATTAAACGAAAAGCAAAACCAAACAATTTCCTTTTAACTGTGACCAGATCCAAATGTCTATTTTTTTTTTTTTTGGTATTAAAAAGGCGAAATGGTGTTAATCATTTACTGATTTTTAAGATCATATAAATCTAAGCCATGGAATCAAGTTCTGATGGAAAGAGACGTGGTAGGAACGGTCCTCTCTGGGTGACAAGGAGCTTTGGAGCCTTTGCTCTGGGATGGGATAGAATTGGGGTATGGGTGCCTTCATTAACCTGAAAGGTTGGGTTTTTTTTTTTTTTTTCTGGTTGATCAACATTGTCTAACTTAGATTGTTATAATAAAAATTCATTTGATCTCTCTAGCAATAGAATATTATGCCAAGTACCAAGCTGGCAAAAAAAAAAATTTATATGCTGAGGATGGTGGGCAAATCCCCAGAGATGATCCTTTGCTACTCAAAGAGTTTCTGGTCAAAGTCTTTGAGCACAGTGCAAGACTGAAAAATGGAGTGGGAGGAATTTTCAGGGCTACTTTGCAATCTAATAATGTCAGCTTTTAGGGCAGAGTAGTGGAAAAACGGGGTGGGTGGGGCTAGCATAAGAATATTCTAGGATTAAACTGTTATCTTTAAATATTGAGTTCCCACAGCACAGCAACCCAGGGCTTTCCATGCCGGCTGCCAAGAATGACTACATCTTTTTCACTCCAGAAGTAATTAACTGTTCTCAGGCACCACTAGGTGGAGATGTAGGTTTACTTAGTACTGTCGGCTAAGCAGGCCCATGGACGGCTGGAAAATCCTTAACGAAAAATTTACAGTGTTGGAGATTGATCAATTATGAACCCTGCTAACCTCGCATTCGCGCTAATCTTTTAGGAGGAGGGACACACAGAGCTTTCTTTTAAAAGTCATCACACAACCACATCAAATGGTCTTCAACGAACAGCTTAAAGTTGTCTTATGTGAGTCATTTCTAAGTCAAAACTTCGGATTGTTAAGGCTGAGAGAATCAGTATATTCTGGTTATGAACTGTGTCCCACCAACACACATATTGTCCTTCATTATAACACCAGATGTTGGTGCCTAACAAAACAGAGAGAGAAAGAGAGAGGGAGAGAGAGAGGGAGGGAGGGAGGGAGGGAGGGAGGGAGAGAGAGAGAGAGAAAGAGAGAGAGAGAGAGAGAGAGAGAGAGAGAGAGAGAGAGAGAGAGAGAGAGAGAGAACAGAGTTTTCTAGCACAAACAGAGTTTTCTTTTCAGCTTTGTTAGTGACAATGTGCCAGCCACTGGCAGGAGCTGGAGACTGCGTGTTCGAATGTGAGGGGTTGTTTCTAACTGAGGTACTTTCTGGGCATCTCATTACATCACATCTCAATGTGTGAAGTGTGATTCACAGTGCAGTTTGCTAAAGGCTAGTTAGCTCTTGTCTCAGCAATCTTAGGTGTCTAATATCCCATTCATTAATCAAACCTTAGTGAAATGAAGCATTTCGGTTTGTTTTGGCTAAGCTTCCCTTCTCTACTGAGTTGACCCCCTTTTTTCTTTTATGTAAATGTTTCTATGCCCATTGGTGGATGGTATGAGCTGCCTGATGCCTTCCAAAACAGACAATGGGTACCAATCGTTTTTTGGGAAGGCAGAGAGCCATTTATTATTCTTCCTTTCACACTTGTCTCCCAGATGAAAATGCCCTTGAAGTTCATTTAATCATTCACCCAGATTTTCTCGCTCCCCCATTCTCTTCGGTTCTTTCAGAAGAAGAATACTTTGTAGATTTCATCTAAGTTGCCCATCTAACCCTACTCTACAGACGGGCTAGTCCACCTGCCTCGGATCCCGACTAAAGACCCGGTTTTCTCATGGAGAAAAACAAGTCTCCACTCAGGGCTGGGAAAGTTCAAAGGACAATACTGCCACTACCACACTGCAGTCATGGTGTCCAGCCCCCCTCTGTGAGGGACATCAATGTCAAAGGTAATAACAGTAATAATAATAATAATGAAGTTTTGTAGTAAGGAATCACTATACCAAAAGTTAATCAGGGTATCAGGATGGCTGAACTATCTAAGGTGCCAGAAGATATTTAAAAAAATAATTATAATCAGGAAGATATCTTATGCTTGAACATCAAAATGTTTACAATTTAATGGCCATGGAAATTAAGTGATCAGGACAGTTGCCATTTTTGGGGGCCACCAATTGCTAGTGGGAAGACAGGAGTTTATGTGTAAGACATGTTTTCCAGCTCAGCACTGATCTTTGGCTGCTGGGAGTTAATGTTAAGGAACTTATATTCCTTTTCCCAAATATTCATCTCTACTGAGGACCAGATAATTCAAGTGCAGAGAGCATCTTGAAAGGAGGAAGTTGCATTTTCCAGGCTCAGTCATGTGCTTTTTAAAATGCTTATTTCACGGCAGCTTAGGCTACACTGAGGGTGTCTGGCTGAAGCACCACACTAGAACTGTAGAAAGCTCAGAGTTCGCCAGCCTCTGCTAGACCTTAGGGAATCTGCCAGTCTGTGCCGGTCTGACTCAGAAGAACAGAAGCAATAAGGCTGTGGGGTTACTGCCCGTATGACTCTTTCTTCAGCAAACGGAATATTCCAGGAAACACTGAATTTGTGGAAACATGGGATCCTTTAATCAAAGGGGAAAAAAAAACCTAAACGTACCATTGTAAGATGTTGATTTCTCTACACCACTTGCCTGCTTTCCCTGCTTATTAGGAGTAAGTGCTACAAAGATGGGGGGGGTGTTGTTGGTGTCACGATTATTCCTATTTTACAGATTAACGGGAGAAACTTGTAGGACTTGTCCATAGCATGCAGTGGTGAGTGGAGAGGCGTGGATGCCCAGCCCGGCAACTACAGACTTCATGATCATATTTCACTCGTGTGCCACAGGACATTTCTTAGAATGAGAGACAAGATCATACCACAGGGATCCCATGAAGTTTATCTCACAGATTAACTGTGGTTTGTAAGTGTTATGATGATCACACAAAGACCAAGAGGGGCCATTGGCACATCCCAGAAACATACTGTTTGTTAAGGGGCCCACATCCATAGAGATTTGCTTTCAATATAGCACAACTATATTTATTAGAAAAAAATTTTCTTAAATAATTTGGACAAGTAAATTACCCTTTAAAATATCCAATGGTAATGCTACTTTTCCCCCAAGAAATAAATGCATTTTTCTCAGTTTATCTTTTCAAACGATAGCATTTTATGAAAAAGTTAAAAGTAGCATTTTTAACATATCACTAGTCTTCCCAAAAGAATCATAAAATGCATGCTTTAAATCTGTTTTTAGTTCAGTCAGTACATGTACATAGGAATGTTATTGAGAAAGTTATTTTTTTAAATATCAGTCTGTATTATTCCATTGTAGAAGTAGAAATGATTTTAAAAATCAAAATATCTTTAGAATAACATTATGTATTGATTAATAAATAGTGTTTCAAGCAATATTCATGTCAATGTCATACACAAGCACTGAAGAAATATATAATCAGCATAAACTTTACTCAAGAGAGATAGCTGTCCTTGAACCGGGCATAATCTAAAAAAAATCATAAAAGTCTAGTTTTAGCCAAAGCAAATAGTAGAGAAACCCATATATATGAAAAACTTCAAATCAGGACTTAGTGAGAACCAGAAAGTCCAACCTCTGTCTGCCCCCACCCCCTTCTCAGCGAGGCCCTGGCTCTTTGATCCCAAGGAAGTTTAAAAATCTTCATAATCATTACAGTCTGTGTGGAAAGGTGGAGTGCTTGCCTCGGCACACACTAAATCTTACGAATGGTTTCAGGGTCCTGTCCCTGATAGGCCCGGTAATCTCATGTGTGAGTTTCACTTTGTGTCCACAGACAGGCCTCCTGAGAAGTCACATGCTAAAAAACCTAAGACATGGCTTAAGGAAACTCACAGTACAACGACAGGATTTCCTGGTGAGTGGGGTAGAAAGAAAAACAAGCCATAAGGAGCCTTAGACTAAGCAATTATTTGGGCTCAACTTGTTCTTGCTTGTCATGCAGAGAAAGGCAATTGCTATGGGACTGGTAGGCACAGCTGAGCAAGGGAAACAGAGGTTCGGTTTCCTCCAACCCCTCCTTACCATGCGAGGCAGAGGGTACTGAGTCTGTCACCTGTATTTCTGACAAACCTGTGTAAGCTTGTAACTCTCACCTTCCATCCTTAGTAACTTCTGAGTTGGGAATCAACAATGTTTTCCACGTTTACTTTTGGACTACCCGGTCATGTCCGTGAGAGCGTGTGCTTCCTGGACACTTTTTTTTAAATGACTGGGCATGTCTTGCAGACCAAATGGAAGAGAGAAAGGAACACTGAAGAGAATGGAAAAGGAAGTGGGCTACCTCAAGAGACTCCTCCCTCCAAGGACGGAACAAACTTGGGATCAAATCACAATGCTGCTTCTCACCTCCTGCTCTGTGTTGATCACGTTTGCTGGATGTGAAACCCCATGGAAGGGAGTTTATATAAATTATCCTGATAAAGTGCCATCACTCTGGGTAGAGAGAAAAATGGTGGGGAAAGCCAGTCAGCAAACAAGAATCTTGCATTAGATTAATTGAGGCAAAACCCAAGGATTTATGGAGTAGCTAGTGCTTTGCACACTCGTGTGTGTGTGTGTGTGTGTGTGTGTGTGTGTGTGTGCAAACTCAGTTCTAATACTGAACAGTTATTCCAGTGGATAGTCACTCAGCTCTTAACAACACAACCCAAACCGTCGTGATTCGGGACTTTAATATAAACAGGAGACTTCACTGCTTCAGTAATAGAAAAGCCAGTTGCCAGATTGTAAACAAATATAAGTAACGTCTGTGAGTCTGCGCTGACAACAGATAAGAAGATAAATGCAGATCTTCTCTTAATTAGCCTTTCTTAATTAAAAACAGCAGCAGCACTGTGATCCAAATGAACTCTGGTGGGAGTGTGGTCACTCGGTCTTCTGGGTATCACTTGAGGAAAATTAGATTTTTTTTTTTTTTTTTTTTTTTTTTGCTCCTTTCTAGGATAAATTGTGAACTAACGAAGGAATAAATGCTGTCTGTGATCAGCGTCCCCTTGGTTTTTATCTGCCCGAGATGGATGTGCCTCTTGTCGTTTGCAGAATGGCGTGGGGGCAGACTTAGCCATCATTAGCACCCCGGGATGGATCCAACTCACTAATTACTTATGCTGTCCTGGTTCACTGAGATTTAAGTACCAAGTCAATCTCATTATCTGCAGTCTCCCAAGCTTGCCAGAGTCATCCGTCTTTCATGGAAAAGAAGCACACGGGTTATCAATTGGTCCCTGCAAGACTTGGGATTTTCCTACTTCGGAGAAGGCAAGATTAGTGGGACTCAAGTCCAGGCCCCGCTAAGCCGCACTTCGGATGTGATAAAAGTAAATAAAGTGACAATTATCCATAACTATGTGAGGAAACTGGGAGGGGTTAGGCAGAGAGCAAGGGGACACGGAAGGAAGGAGGTAAAGGAAAAAGACAAAAACAGCAGAGGGATATGGTCTCCTGCTGTCCTGATGTTTCAAGCAGTTCTCGGCATCACCTCTGAGCCACACACGATAATTCATCTGTTACGAACACTTGATAATACACTCAGAAGTCAGGAATGAAAGTATTCTGAAGAGCTGTGCCCCCGGGACACAGAGATGGAAGCTAAGAAGCCCTGCGAGCCTGGCTAGTGGGCAGTGGGCGGCACGCTCAGTCTGTGGGCTGTGAGGCCGGGCCTCCTCAACCGCATGGGTCCAGTGATTGGCACCTGCTCTGCGGAGGGGAAGGGCCTGGCAGCTATTGGCAGCGCTGTCACGTTCATTTGCACACTTTACGGAGCAGCAGCCTGGCTACTAATACAAAAAAGGATCTTGTGAGCAGCGTGACATCTCTTGGAATGGAATATTTGTCTTTACAAATGATTGCTCCGCTGCCAGCGCTTGACACGGTGCTCGCAAACATGTGTAATTGTTGGAAGTGTAATGATGATTATTTGCATATTTAATGTTCAAACAGTACTGAAGAAGCAACCTAGACTAAACCTTCTAGGGGAAGATTTGAATATGTTCAGCATCAACTGGAGGAGTCCCAGGAAGTAAGAGGCTGATGCAGGGCAAAGGCAGGGATAATTGGCTTAAAGTTCAACCACACCACCCTGCCTGGGTGCTTTTATTCTGGGACACAATAGCTCTCTCCAGGCTCATGGGGGTGGAAGTTCACCAACATCAGAAATGTGCTTTCTCTTGGCGCTGTTTCAAACATAAACTGCAAGACTCTCTGTGTCAGCCTGGTTTTACATTAACCAACTGTGAATCCAAGGGTGGGAGCCAGGAAATAGGCTTGCAAGCCTTGCTGCTCTGAGCAAGCACACACCGAATTCTTTATGAACTGTGTATCCCCTGGGGAGGGGGAGGTGTCCTTTGGGCTCTGATCCTGAAGACATCACTTCGGGGGAGCCATCTAGTTGAAAAACTAAACTGGTCTTAGGAGGCCCAATCAGTATTAAGCATCTACAGGCTTTTTTATTCTGTGGATCCTTGTTCACACATTTCCCTGTCTCTGTGTCTTTGTCTCCTTCTCTC
Organism: Micromys minutus; assembly: GCF_963924665.1. Lineage (NCBI taxonomy): Eukaryota > Metazoa > Chordata > Mammalia > Rodentia > Muridae > Micromys > Micromys minutus. The sequence goes on from NC_137974.1 coordinate 82,723,495, forward strand.
CCACTTAGAAACAGAGAGCCATTGGTTGAAAATAAATAGGAAGCAACTATTTTTTTTCTAATCCTCTAGATCCTTAATATAATGTCTGTTTTTATTTTGTGGTTCTGCAGCTGCTGGACAAACCCTCTCTACTGGCTACAGCACCAGCTCCCCGTCTTGTCAGTTTAAATTCAGATATTCCCATCTGGGGCTATAGGGGTGAGCTTGAAGGCTGGGTTCATGTGACTGTAGGGATTTCCTTGCAAGGCCACAGTCTTTCCTGGGAGAATTTTCATAGCCTAAGGACCCCTGGTTGGAAATATTCAGAACTCAGTTAATTTTGGAGACAAACGCTGGCCCACCATGCAGTTTCTTAATGTGATACAGACACTGGCCCTCAGAACTCAGAACCCTGTTGTCCTGCCAACCAGGCTGATAGGCTTTCGCAGCAGGCAGATCTGTGCTTATCACACATCCAAACATATCCTGAACAACTTGAGATGTGGCAACCCTGCCGCCTGCTCCAAATCAGCAGGAAAGGAGGTCTGAGATGGTAGTAATCATCGCAGGGAAGGTGCACCTTGCTGGAATCAATAGAATAATTTTTGATAATGTAGCCACTTGATCTGGTAATTTGGCCTTTCACCTGTAGCGAGCAACTTCACTGGAGACTTTCTGAGCTATTAGATGCCTCTTACTTGGCGGCTATCCTATTCTTATCTTCCAAAGTATGTGAGTAATTAGCTTTTCTTCATTTCTCTCTTCTTCCTGCCTTGTCTCCCACCTACACTCCGTTATTTTCCTCTTCCCCAACTACTTCACAAAGCTGTCCCAACGACCATTTCCTTATCCTTCACTAGGAGCCACTTGATACTACCCTGTTCCCTGCCAACAAGACATGCAGTCATCTGAGAGCCACATCATGAACCACTCTATTACTATCCCAAAAACTGGTTGACTAGAGACACACATCTCTACTTCTGAGCCTGTCTGGTTTTTGCAGCTTTGCTCTGAGGAATGGGTCTGGATTGCCAACGTTTCTAAGAAGCACTGTGCATGGGCTCTCCAGTGTAAGAGATGATATTTGGAAATGTAACTTTGCACACTCATTAGAACATTGATTTTTCAAGACATCGAATAAGCCTAGCCATGTACTTCAAAGTGGCCAAGTCTTCTGAGGTAAGGCAAACACGGGTTATATCAAGCTACAGGGTACTGATAGCAAACAAGTTGCTAATCCAAGATCACATTTCTCACCATCACCCCCATTGAACACTATTACCAGACAGGGAAACTGAATGTGGAGAAGATACATTACAACTGTGTGTGCTGCACCACAAAGGCTGAGAGCAGGGACTGAATATGCCAGTTCGTGTTCTAATCCGATACATGCTAACATGGAGTTGAATATTACACTCTCTAGCCAGATAGTAGTTCCCAGCATGATATTTGTATGCAGAGGAGTCCAGCTCTCTCAGGACTGCTTGGGAACAGCATCACAAGGCTAGTGGGCCATTACCTGTCATGACAGAAAGAGACTCATCGGAAGTAGAGATAAACATTCCTAGCCTCTTGGATCAGTTTGCTGCTTCCCTACAGCACAGAGCGTCAAAAGCTAAGGGGTTTGCTTTTTAATAGGATACTAAAACAGCCCCAAGGAGACAAGGATGTATTCTATTCCTTCCCAGAGCCAAGGTGTAAAAGAAGGAGAGAGAGAGAGAGAGAGGGAGAGAGAGAGGGGAGAGAGAGAGAGAGAGAGAGAGAGAGAGAGAGAGAGAGAGAGAGAGGGAGAGAGGGAGAGAGAGAGGGAGAGGGGGGAGAGAGAGAAAGAGAAAGAGAGAAAGAGTGAAAGGGAGGGGAGAGAGAGAGAGGGAGGGAGGGAGGGAGGGAGGGAGGGAGGGAGAGAGAGAGAGAGAGAGAGAGAGAGAGAGAGAGAGAGAGAGAGAGAGAGAGAGAGAGAGAGAGAGAGGAAACACATAATGGTAATTTAGCACCATTCCTTCGGGGGCTTGCTGGTTTGACCTTAGCCTTTTAATCTGTCTAAGTATGCTACTCAGCATTACAGACATGGACATTATAGAGAGATAGAAAAGCAGAAAATGAGAGAACAAGCTCAAAGGAGCAGGGTCCTGACCATTGGTCACCAAAAGGGTCAGAGCTAGGGAAGTCTCAGAAGAAAGTCATTGTTTTTTTCCCCCTAAGCATGACAGAGGAAGCAAGTTTATCTTTGTCTTTTCTAGAAGTCTTTCACCATGAGCTGAGAATCAAATCAACATGCAGGTTTAATAGGTGGAGATTTCTTCAGACATCCTGCTTTCTCTTTCAGATAGACAGAGGTGGCGTTCCCAATGGAATACCTTATGCCATTTTGTGAACTTAGCAAGGGTATTTATTGCTCACTCCGTACTCAGGTACTCTCCCAGTGTCCCAGCTGTCAGGGTTTGGTAGATGGGGTCATGGAATGGGAATGGTGTGTGCCATTTCCGAGTCACAGCACAGATGAACAAGTGATGGTCTACCAGATGTCCCTGCTACTGAGGTAAGTACAGGACCTGGGATTCCGATGGGACAGCTGCCCAGTAAGCTATAAGAGAAGACCAAACTGCAGTGGAAGAAAAGCCGGAGTGAATGAATTGGCCAACCATGCCTTAGTAGCAAGTTGCTTTGAGGGGCACTCACTTGCTTCTATAAAACCCCTCTGGCTTTGTCAGACCATTTTCAATCCCAGCATGAAGAAAGTAAGTCCCCAATTGGCCCTCATATCTAAAAGGTGAAATTACTTTTTCAGTACAGTTATACTGGGCCCTGTCCCAATATTAGACTACATTTAACATAAAGCCCAGTTGTCACTAACTGATCACTCAAAACATAAGTACATGTTTATTTTTTACTATTAAAAATATGAAAAGTAATTCCATTTCTACATATTTCTATTCCAGTCAGCCAAATATGTGTGCATTTGTGCACTCACACAGATCCACACAAACTTTCCAACTCACTCCTGTCTGTGCTTGCTGCCGGGAGGATCTCAGAAACCCTGGACAAAAAGCTTACTAGAAACCTTTTAGAATAAGGAACAAGAGTTATATTTTACGGATATAGTTACATTTAGTACATAGGGGATGTATGGAGGCTTTAAGGTGGCCCGTAATGAACACAACAATATTTAAGGTTTGTCTACATAGTCAGCTTGTCATCTACACTAAAATTACCCAGACATAGGGGTGGGAGGATAATGATGAGGCTTTGTCTTTGTGGAGATACCTTCTGCCCACTAGCTTTCACTCAGCAACTAATTTTCCTCTTACATTTCTGCTTTCCTTTCCCAGGGCCTGCTTGTCTCTGTCTAGCTGTGTTTCATGTAGCTTTGTCCTCCCAGACTGTGTGCACCACAGCTCCCATTCCTTATTTTCTGTGTGGCCCATGATATAATTACTCATATTTTTATTACTATCTGTATGCTAATCTTATTACAACCTACTCAGCACTTCCTCCTTCAGAAGGCTTCTTTGGGTGGCCATGACTATCACAAGCTTCCCAGCTTCATGTCCAATACAACCATTGTTATGATCTATATGTTTCAATCTCTGCCCTAATGTTTTATGTCATTATTTCATTCATATTCTGTGTGAATACTAGTCTCAGTTGTCAGCTAGACATTGCTGGGAAGAAGAAAACTTGATTGAGGAATTGCTACTATCAGGTCAGTCTGTGGGCATGTCTGTAGGGCATTTTCTTGATTGTTAATTGATGAAAGCATGCTCAAGCCCACTATGGGTGGCGCCATCTCTATGCTGGTAGCTGACCACAACTCCGGGTGTAAGCTAGTAAGCATTGATCTATTGACACCTCTGTTTTAGAGCCCTGCCTTGACTTTCTTCCCTGACTTCCTTCAGTGACTATTACCTGTAAATCTAAGGTAAAATCAGTCCTTTCATAATTCAAGTTTATTCTTCTCGGTGTTTTGTCGCAGCAACAGAAAGTTAACTAAAATATCCAAAGTGTGTGAGTGCCAAGACTGAAGTCCCTACTTTTCTGAAACTTGTGACACTTTCCTTCAAGGGCATTGCACTTTCTTTCCAGGATGCTCAAGCCTTAATTCTGCCTAGTGCTGCTTGCCATTTTGTCTCCAGCTTGGTGGGAATAGGAAGGTGGTAGGGCCAGGAGAGTGGTGGCTCAGTGCAAAGGAACCAAGTCGTTGGGAATACCAACTCTCAGAAGGAATTCATGTTTGTCTTTGGGGTGTCTTAGTTCCTTTAAGACTGGGTTGATACAAAAAGAACAAACCTGACCCTGCTTACCATTTGGTTCCTGAGCTTCCTCTCTCACATGTACTCCAATACTGGTGCAGTCCTCAGGGATATGATGCTATGTTACCATTAGAGGCTGAACTGTGAGGTTATATACCTCTTTCATTTATAAAATATTACATCTGCATATTTTGTGACATCAATAGAGAATGAAACAAAACAATATCCCACTTAGGTTTGGCAATATAAGCAGCATCATCATTATCAGAAAGCTTGAAGTCATTCAGATCTACCAGTGAACAGAACCAATAAGACTCACATTCACTGTGCGCTGCTGTGCTAAAACCCCACCATTTCCATAGACCTTGCAACCTTGGAGGGCTCCACTGGGCATCAAAACACTGTTTCACCTTCGGGACTTTTGATTTTGTTGTTGACATTATTACCTGAGAGATGTCTCTAAGTGAAGACCTGAAAGTAATATGTCTACTTTGAACACTCTTGAGATACCTCACAGCTTGTGAAGTAAGTGCCCAACTTACCTTTCTGTCTGGTAAAGATACCCCTGTGTCCTGCATTTTCTCCTGGCAGATCCCCGCAGACCCTGATCTTCAGACTCACTCTAGGACTTTACAAGGTCTTTCTGTTCTTATTCTTGACTCATGTTTAAACAAATGGAAGCTCAGCTCATGCATTAGCAGTTTTCCCACCCCTTGCCACAGCCAAAGATTACTGTTGAGACATTCTTTATAGGGTTATATCACAGCACCACAATGACTTTATTAATAATCAGAAAACTCAGGGTTGGGGCATTTGAAAGACACACAGGAAACCAATGATTTATGCATAAGGAAACCCAAACTGGTCCTCGTGGCACAGGACACGATCTTCTTGACAACTTAGTGAGAACATGACTCAGAATTTAAAGAAAAATTAAGAGAGTTGTGGGTATCACTCATGGATAGAGTGCTTACCTGTCAATCATGAGGTTCTAGGTTTAATTCCCAGTAGCTAAATGAATGAATGAATCACAGTAAATAGGGCCTTATTTCTCACCCAGGCCTCTAGATTTTCCAGTAGAGACCAGATTTGTTTTGTGCTTACACATTGCACACTGTGTTGCTTGTGTCTGAGCAAGTACGATGTAGTCATGTTTTGGAGATCTTTTTTGGTTGCAGTTTTCCAAATGCCCGATGCATGGTTTTGAAGTCACCTCATTGCATTCACATGGATATATCCACACACCCATACACATAAAGGTTATTTTTAACTCACTTCATGTTTTTGAATTCAGTTTCTGAATTTTGCCAAGTGATTGAGCTGATGAAAGACACTTGAGCTCTGAGTCTTGTCCTCACAATCTGTCTTGCTAATGAGAATAAGCTGAGTATTGCAATAAGCACCGCAGCCAATATGTTTTCTCACAAGGTTGATGTACCAATCAACTACAAATAATTTTAAATTCTCTATTCTTAAGTAACCTGAGAACCCTTTGACAACAGAGACTGGATATCACATACTATGGGTCTTGATATAACACAACTTTCAGTTGCTGAATAGATGCAGGTGTGTTGACTAGGGAGTTATGAATAACAGGCTTGGAACTGAATTCAGGTCATATGTGTGTCTCTGACTAGGAATACAGCCTTGTTCTTTCCCTATTGTGTTAGTTCTGAGACAAAAGGCATTTAAACCCACTGAACAGTTATATAAGTCCTACCTACCATGACTTAGCAAATATCCCTCCCTACTGTCCTCTGTATTTGAAATTAATGGTGGTATTGATGGAAACAACTTCCCCAACACAGAGAGCTTGCTCTACATCAGTGATGTGCCTATCTTTTAAAAATTGCAGCTACAATACATGGTTGGTTCAGTGAGGTAGTCGTGCCAAATGAGTTTCTACTTCTTAGAACACAGAATTATTAATGTGGGATAATCCAAATGGAAGGCAATTTTTTTTTGTCTTTAAGTATTTCACTCACAGTATTTTCATAACAGCAAGGTTGAGACTTCAAACTCAGAATTACATCCGATGCACATTTCTTTTGTGGTTGTGATCTGAGATACTTTTTCCTCTTACCAGACTATCTGACTGGTCCCCAAGAAGCACACTGATCTCCTCTGTTCCTCCAGCCACCATGGTGCTGTCTTCCCTTTGTTTGACAATCTCTGCTCTCCTACTCTGGAAATTGCTTCCTTTATCCCCCAATAGAGGTTTATGAGTATCTGTCTCTTCCAACAACTTCTCCAAAAGCTCTTCTCTAAGAGTTTTACTGCTGTGAACAGACACCATGACCAAGGCAACTCTTATAAGGACAGCATGTAATTGGAACTGGCTTACAGGTTCAGAGGTTCAGTCTATTATTATCAAGGCAGGAGCATGGCAACATCCAGGCAGGCATGGTGCAGGAGGAGCTGAGAGTTCTACATCTTCATTTAAAGGCTGCTAGGAGAAGACTGGCTCTCAAGTGGTGAGGAGGGTCCCATTGCCAACTCCTAAAGTGACATACTTCCTCCAACAAGGCCATACCTCCTCCAATAAGACCACACCTACTCCAACAAATCCATACTTCCTAATAGTGCCCCTTCGTGGGCCAAGCATATTCTAGTCACAAGGTCCTTTAGTCAAAATGCATCTCTTTTATTTAGGACTTCTGGGCTGGCTTGCTACCATTCCTTTGAAAGTTCTCCCTTCTATTCATGAGGATGACCTCTCCCAGGCCTTGAGCACGATGTCTCACAGTACCTCAGACCTCTCCCAGGTATTGAGTATGGTGTCTCACAGTACCTCAGACCTCTCCCAGGTATTGAGTGTGGTGTCTCACAGTACCTCAGACTTCTCCCAGGCCTTGAGCACGATGTCTCACAGTACCTCAAAATGATATGCTTCCTCACATGATGGACTATGTACGAGATTTATGGAATCACGACTCAGATGGATTGAAAAATACTTGCCAACAGCTCTGGAATTTCTATTTTCTCAAAAATTCAGAAGCAAATAACAGTGTTCAACTTTGGCACACTCTTTACAATGAACTTTCATTATTTAAGGATACATTTGTAAATTTTTTTTGAGACAATATCTCACTGTGCTCTACCTAGCCTGGGACTTATTATGGTGATCCTCTTACCTCTGCCTCCCCATTGTTAGGATTACAAATTTGAACCTTCTTTTCTATCTTCAAAATTCTGAAATCTTAACTTGATGCCTACCATAAAATTTCTTTTTCTTTTTTATTACCAACTCCATTCATTTACATCTTAAATGATATCCCACTTCCTGGTTACTCTTCCACAAGCCCCCCATCCCACAATGTTTCTCTCCTCCCTCTCCTTTGCCTCTATGAGGGTGCTCGCCCCACCCTCTCCCACCATTCCAGCACCTCCCTATATTGGGGCATCAAACTTAAAATTTAGTTTATTTCAGTACATAAAGAATTTACTCTGGTAGGCAATGGGAGGTGAAAAGAAGAATGTCACTGACCCTGGCTGGCATTGGATCACTAACACTAGTCAATATAATTAGTGATACAGGATACCTGAAAGTGACTGCCATTAGAACACAGTCATGGAAGAGTCTCTTAGACCAGAGGAACACTCCTTCTCTACATTATACACAAATACAACTAAAAGCAATGAAGAAAGGATATGCCAAGAAGAGAAGATACTCTCAGCCACATTGGGGAAAAGCCAGTTCATACTGGGTACAATGGAGCTGGCTGCCTGTTGGTAGGAGTAGAAGGCACATGGGCAGATATAGATCACAAGACTGGAGGCAAACATTGGACCAAAGGTGGCTAGAACTAGCAGGACAGACAAGAATGCTAGGACTTGGTAAAAAAAGTGATGGCTAACTAAGATGTAGCCTTCAGTGGGAGACAGGGTGTGGGGACAGGGCACAACTGCCATGTTTAAGAGTTTATCTAGCACAGCACACAATGGTTAGGAGAAAGAAAGGTCAACAGAGCATGAACTACTGTTACTAGTTCTGCCACTTTCATACAGATGCATCATTCTAGAGATGACTATAAGTAAGCCAAGGATTGTCTTCTCATGAAGGGTGTGGGTGCTTAGCAGAACATATTGCTCTACCTGATAAATACAGTGATATTACCTCATGGTTTGAAAATTCAGCAAAATGACACCATTCAAAATGGTGGTCAAGTCCACAGTGTGCCCAAGTTTCTGAAAACACAAAGCTCAGGACATGACTAGATTGTCTGTCTGATTTAGTTTGGACCAAACATTTTTTGCAACTGATCCTGTCTCTGGATCCCCCTGTCATGCCCCACTTCTCATGACAAGAGAACACAATGCCAGTACCCCAGTTTTCTGCATTGCCCATTGCTTTTACTTTTTGTTTCAATCAAAAGTTTTCTCCATTCCCTTTTCTTCTCCCTTCAAGTGAAGATACTTGGTAAAGTGCTCTGCTCACCCACTGACAGAACAGGGGCGAAGGCAGGATGACAGGGAGGAAGTTCCTTTCTTCCAGGAACAGTATCTTGGAGGTGGGCTGTCAGGGAGCCTGTGAGATCTGAAGTTTCAGAAAGCGAATGAAAGAAACACTCAGATAACAAAACAGAGTGCTGGGGAGGATGCTTCATCTGCTCTGGCCAAATCCCTTCTTTCTTTCCATCCTTTCTCTCCTAATAACAGCTGCCCTCTCATTCCCTGTTACTCTGCTGTGAAGAACAAAACCTCCCTCTGACTATCTGTTTTTCTTTTCTTCCCCAGAGTAGGTCTCATTACTGGTGATTAGCAGATGATTAAAACCAATTCAGCTTCCCCCAGTAGATATTTTCTCCCTGTTTGTGCCTAACGCGTCAGCCTTCAACGAACGTGCTCCTAAGCTTATTAACGGGCTCAGAGGATTAGCTGCCGCCAAGCTCAGTGGCTCCCATATTGTGATGCAGGGAGAGACATGGAGCCATTTGCTGAGTGCAGACAGGACCGCTGGGACCAAACTATCTAAATCACAATTTTATTTTCCATGTAGAGCAAGATAAAAGAGAACCCAACCGTAATTACAAAAACTCAACGTTTGGACAAGTCTGAAAATAGCCTTGGACTCAGTAGCAGAAATAGGCTAAGCCAATCAGGAGGGGTATGGGTGGTGTGTGTGTGTGTGTGTGTGTGTGTGTGTGTGTGTGTGTGTGTGTGTGTATGTGTGTGTGTATGTGTGTGCAGCACACATGACATAAACTCATGCAGTTTATTCATGTCTGTCCTGGTGGATGAAACTAAAGGGCTTTGCTTAGCTTCTGTGTTGACTGTGGTGCCTATACAGTGTGTGTTTGTGCAAGCCCCTTGCAGATAGATCTTTCTCTTATTGAAAAATACCATCAATTAGGAGTGTAACTGACCATGAATGAAGGTACTGCTAGAAAGAACATTTCATCCTCCAGGCCTGGGAAGCTAGTTACAGACACAGACAAAGGGATTCTAAATAACTGGGTTCATTTCACCTTAGGAAGATAACAGTGAGAAGGAGTTTTTAAAGGGTTTCTTATGGTCAAGGGATTTCCTTGCTGCAGAAGTAGCTGCATGATAATGATTTTGACAATCATAAACAAGTATCATAATCAGTACATCAGAAGGCACTGAAGGAACATGGTTCTAGGCATGTTTGGAAGGACACCATCTCCTGTTGTAACCATGGTGTGTGGTACATTGAAAAGAGTGAGTTTCAGGGGGCCGGGAAGCTGGGACCACACCGATTCAGTCCTTCAAATCAGCTCTTACTTGAAATCTCCACGTTTTTCCCATTTATTATTATTTTTTTCTCAATTTTGGTGCAGCTTAACTCTGAGAGTGCTGGAGCTTGAACTCTGTTTCTGATTCATAAGAGCAACAGGGTTGGTAGGAAAACCGTCAACAAATCCCCATCACTGGAGAATGCAGGAAATGTGAGCCATGCCAGTCTCACATGGCTGCGTGACGGGTAAGTCTGTGGATGAAGGGAAGAGGGCAGCTCCCAGCAAACTAGAGCTTTCTGTCAGGCAGTATGGTCTAGCCAGGCCTGCAAAACAGAGGAAACCACAATGAAATGACAGGAAAATAGTTAGGTACTCACGGACGATACTCTCAGCCACCAGAAATGGCACCATCCTATTTTACTTAATTTCAATGACTTAATAACCTAAGAGCAAATGACAGACAATGAGTTATTACTGGTTTAATTTTACTAGCATGAAAAAAATCTCCAGAGCATCTCTGACTGTGGTTGGTCCCTCCAGTAGGTAATTGTTGAAGAATCCATTCACTTCTCATTAACATCAGGCATTAAAAATATCGCAGTAGGAACAATCAAGTGACACTGGTACCCAGATGAAGGAAACAGAACATAACAAAAGCTGGGGGACTGATACCTACTCACAGCCTGTGCATAACACAAGATGTATTTGAAGCAACATGTTCATAATATGTAACTGGAATGAACTGGGAAGGTTGTGGCTTAATAAATTCCATAAGCCTCTTTTTAATGTGCCTATGCAACATAACCCCAAGGATGGACATGTGGGAGATGATTAGACAAAGGAAAGTATTGCCTAATGCAATGAATCCTCTTGGATGTGTTTCCATGGCACTTGAGAGAGTTTTGGTGTCAGTACAGGGACAAGTTCACAAGCAGGGCAGTGCCATCCTCAGCTGATGAATAAAAGAAACAGTGCCATAAGAAGGAACAGATATTTCAGTTCCCTCCACAGCTGGCTCTGCAGAGTGCAAGGCCAGAGTAGCATTTTGAACTGAGGCCCTTCACCTGCTGAATTAAACATCATAAAAGGAGAGCCACTTGCTTTTCTTCCACGGTCCCTCAAATGCTGAGCTGTAACAGAAACACTCTCCGGTAACTCCAGGAATTGTAAATTATTCTGGCTCCTTGATACACTGGCTCATTCTTTCAGTTATAATTTGTCCTTCCCATTCTTTGCAGGATCATAGAATGGAAAATTACAATGCATATGCATATGCTATCACCTTCCGGTAGAGAATTCGCCCAACAGACTTCTTTTATCTTTATCAATAGGACAGTGTTGCCGGCAGGTTCAGTTTGGTCCAAATCAGTTGTGAGTTGGGATGAAAAGTCCTTGCCTCAAATACCTGAATCAGAAGTGTTTCATTACTGATTTTCATTCTATGAAATAAAATATTCATTTCATTGAAATATTTACATGTAAATAGTAAAAACACTTGGACATATATCTTAAAACTGAGACCATAATTAATGGAGAGATTTATTAGTGTCATGATGTTCTATAATGTGGAACCAGGGCATTATTTTATGTAGTAGTTTTAGTCGTCCTGTATTTTGACTCTGACCTGTACATGAAGGAAGTCAGATATGAAATTTCCATTTGTCTCACCATACCAGGACTCAAGAAGGTCAGGTTTTAGATTTTTAGATTTTAAGTTTTGGATATGGATTTTGGTTTTAGACTTCAGATTTCAAAATTATAGATGCTTGGGCTATATAATGCTGAGAAACTTAATAGGTCAACTTTTGGTTATGTTATATATATGAGGTAAGAAAACATCTTTCCCATAGCTTTAACAAATTAAATAACATGGGGAGAGTTACTCAATATTCAAAAGGCACTTGTTACAGGTTATAAAATGATTTCTAATGTGAAGACTCTGTTCAAGTCATGAGCACAAGGGAAGTCAACTGAGTTTATGAAGGCATCTACAGGAAGTACGAGAGAGCAGCTACCATGTAAGACAGTGTTAGAGCCAGAATGAAACAGAAGGAGAACTGATCCACCAAAAGATCCACAACAAAAACAACTGGCATTGCTTAGCCAGGAAAGGCTCCTGCTACCAAATTTGAGAACCTGCGTTCAGGTCCAGAATTTACATGGTGGATGGACTGAACTGCCTCCCATACATCAATCTCTGAATTCTACTGATCTACATTCAAGTGTGAACATATACATACATGGGTGCACACATGCACACACACACACACTAAATAAATGAAGTGTGATAAAGGGATTAGTAGAGATCATTGAACCATTAGAAAGTGCTAAGTGGATTTTAGAAATGGCAACTATTATCAGGGAAAGGACTCTAAAGTATGCACTAACAGCACTTAATAAAAACTATAAGTGGGAAGCAACTATCTGGGTGCCTTCCATGGCGGTCACTTGGCTCTAGATTCCTCTCCATCTAAAGGACTTTCTAGAAAGCCACCTTCTAGAGGCATTCAAGCAGGGCATTGGTTCACTTCTGTCAGCATTATCGTGATCATCATTAGTAATAATACAGATCAACAGCACACCAGTTTAACCCAGCCATTTGGAAGAACTACATGGCTCTGTTATCCAATTGATGACTTCAAGGTTTTAGTCAGGGGCAAAACCATGGAATAAAATACAGGGGGGATGGCCTCCAAGTAGTAGATGTGGCCATATCCTTTGACTTTTCAATAACATGACTGGGAGTTATCACAAAAAGATCAGTCTGAGATAAAAAGAGGAAAAAGGAGAAAGTGAATGAGAGAAAATGTTGGGGATCTGTTCAGATGCTTTTAAGTTATCAGGAATCTGCATCTCCAAACACTGAAGGTCTTTGTCCCCAATTGGGTTTTGATCCATCAATAAAGAGCCAACAGCTAGTGGCTGAGTGGAGAGAGAGGGGCAGAATCTTTAGATTCCCGTGGATGAGGAAATAGGAGAAAGGAAGACAAGGGATTGCCATGACTCAGGAGAATGGGATATAAGAGTTTCAGGAGAAAAATCCAACCAGCCATGTAAGAATTCTGGTAAGTGGCCACTGGCCACTTCCTCTATTGAGCCTGGGGTAGGAAGGGAAGGTTTAGGAATATACAGCCTTTGAGCTAGTTATGGCATGCCAAAAATTAACGTGTGTGTGTGTGTGTGTGTGTGTGTGTGGTGTTTTTCATTATTGATTTTAATTAGCTCCTGGGCAGGTGTGGGTGTGTGACCCAGTTGGAGCCAAAGCAGAGTAGCCAACTATGGCTACAAGAACAGTCCTTTCTCCTAGTAGATGCCAGGCGTTGGAATCCTGGCTTTCACTAGATTGAAGAGAGTGCTTTACTAATAACAAATCCAAGGAAACCAGAGGTAGACAACATAAATCAAGGAAGTAAGTTAGATCCATAGGAAAAGTCACAGTGATGAAAGAATATTATTCCACATAAACATGAGTCAAGAGAAAATGACGGACAGGAGGCTCTTCTCCTTACTGTCCCTTAGCCAGCCAGCATCTCCAAAAAGCAGCTGCTGGTGACAGAGGCTGGGCTGGGAGTGACATGCAGGACAACAGCTCAGTGGTCCTTGCAAGATGCATCCCTGAACGAGAGGGATGAGAGGTATTGTCATGAAAGTCTGCAAGGCCAATCTATTTCTGCTCCTCCTGGCTAGCCTAAAAAGGAAGTTGAGTTGATTCAGTGATTATTTTCACTGAGTATCAAACAGTCCGATAGATTTAGTATTAAAAGAAAATTAAATGCTGGGTGTTGTGGCACATGTTTCTGACTCTAGAATTCAGGAGACTAACAGGGGAGGGAATTATGGCTTCTAGTTTTCCCTATGTACATAAGACCCTAACTCAAAACAAGAAATCAAATGAAACGAAACAGAACATACAATTTCTACCACCAAGAGCAAGATGAGAATTCCAAGAGTTCAAGGTTAGAGCAGACACTAAAATTATATGCTTACATTGAATTCAAAACTTCCTCTTGTTGCATAGGTAGTAGGAAAGTGTTTTACATTCTCTTTCTCTCTCTTCCTTCTATCTTCTCTGCCTGACTGCCAATCTATTCATCTTATCTGTTTATCTATCTATCTATCTATCTATCTATCTATCTATCTATCTATCTATCATCTATCTATCTATCCATCTATCCATCCATCTATCCATCTATTTTTCTACCTACCAACCTACCATTGATCTATATCTGTTTATTATCTATCCATCCATCATTTATCCACCTGTCTATCAATCATCTATCAATCTATCTGTATCTATTACATATCTACCAATCTATCCATCTATCTATCCAACTATTTATCATCTATCAATCAATCTCTATAATCTACCTGTATCTATTTATTACTTATATATCTATTATCTATCTTTATCATATGTCTATTTATCATATATCTGTCATCCATCATCATCATCATCATCTATCTATCTATATCTGTCTATCTTTTTAACATTTGTCTATTTATCACCTATTCACATCTATCTACCTATCATCTGTCAGCTAATATTCTATAGCTGTAATAAGATATCTGCACTAATAACTGTAGGAAAGAAAGGTGATTTGTTGCTGTTATTGTTGCTGTTGTCTGACCTTCTTCTCAGAGGTTTTAGTGCCTGGTCATTTACCCAATTAATTTCAGGATTCGAGACTAAGTAAACACATCATGGAGAAGGCACTTTTTGCAAGAAATCAACTCATCTCATGGTGATCAAGAAGGGGAGGGAGACAGGAGAGAGAGTGTTAGAGTGAGTGCACCCTCATGATTCATTTATATTTTGATAGGTTCTGTCTTAGTTTTCCTTCTGTTGTTTGGAGAAAATGCCCTGGCAAGAAATAATGTAAAGGAAAACCTTCATTTTGTCTTAGAGTTCAGGGTTATCATCTACAATGATGGAAAAGTCAAGGCAATGGGAGCTTCAGGAGGCCATTGACATCATTTCCACAGTTAGGAGCAGTGAAGACCTGAATACTGATGTGTAACTCTCACTCTCTACTCTCATAAGGTCCAGATCCAGCACCGTATGCCTAGAGAACAGTGCCCTCTTCAGGGGTCCATCGTTTCATGTCAGGCACCATGATCATGATAATCTACCCATAGACCTAGACATATCCAAAGGCCCTTTTCCAAGGTGACTCTAGGTTTTGTCACATTGACAACCGTCACGAACTGGCTCACTCTCGACGCCAAATACTTCAACAGTGAAGAGAAGCCTACTTAAAAATCTTCAGAAACAGAGGTGCTGTTTGATTTCCAAAATGGCTTGAGGACTGTACTCTCATGAGCATTGAGTTAAACAACTACGCTTCAGGAAGTCCCATTGCTCAGCTTTCAAATCTGTCATGGAATTTGTGGCATGCAATAATAATATTATGACAGTAAATAAACACTACCTACCTTGTTTTACATACTATAAATATTATGTCTCTAGTTCATCGTTTCATAGCACAGCTAAATATGCCTAAACAGAGATATTCATATTCCACTTGAGTAGCTCCCACTTTTTTATGACAAATATAATGTAAAGAAGTCTCCAGAGGCTCTTCAATTGAATTATCACATCACTGATACCTTCTTATTAAAGACATCTTAGATTAAGATGCAATACTACTTGATACTGAAAGGTAGACTGATCAACTAATTACCGCACAAGTTTGCAAAGAGAGTCCCAGGAAACAAATAGGGGGACCACTTTGGAAATTTGAATATAATTATCAAATAATGACAATTATGTCCCTCTTAGGGACATTGAGTGGTTGACATTAAACAATTGAATGTGTACCAGAAAAACAATGTGAATTTTCTCAGAATATCAGTTTCCTCATAGATTACTAGGATACCAGCCATGGGTGCAAATCCATATTGACTTTCCCTAGCCACATAACAAGGTGACATTAGCTGTTCTACAGTTGAAAATATGACATAACTAATGAAGCATGTGGAAAGTACTCTGTCGATCTGAAGGCCAGAATCCCTAAGGTGGGAGACCAGGCAGCATTCCAGTCTACTTCTGTGCCAGAAAATGTTTCTCCTCTTAGAAGCTGGTCTTCAGAAGCTCAGTTACGCTCCTAACTTTTCAGGTTTTTCATTCAAATATGGGAAAAAAACCACTCTGTTTCATTTATTACTTTTTCAAATTAATAGTGGGAATAAAAGAAACACAGTTTGATCATCATTGCTCCTGTCTGAGCAACAAGTAACGAATCAGTAAGAGAATGCATGGCCATGGTACTGATAATGGAACCAGGGAGGCCCAGCTATTAGAACCCAGAATCTAAGGCCAGGAGTTGTTGAGAATAGAATCACGAGTGGGATTTATTTATACAGAGACTGGGACATGAAGGAGAGAGACATCCATCTAGAACAGCTACAGGAATGTTGGCCTATAACTGAAAGAGCTCTCAGAAATATCCTTGGAAAGTTCAAAGAGCAACAGAGGAACCCTGTCTGGGAAGGAAGCAAGGGTAAGAACCTATAGAAGTAATAACCATGGAGACATAGGAATGGGAGAGGTCAGGTTGCTAAGGAGACACTGGCTCCATTGCTCCCAAGTGCTTCCAATTCCTAATGATATTCTAGGTACAATGCAGCCAAGGATTTGAAGCCTGTGGAGACAAAGATGAACTTTTGAGAGTTTCTAACATCCAAGGAGTGAGGTGCTGTGAATTGTCTGGCTTGTTGTTGTCTCTCACACTGCTTGGGTGAGATGACACTGAAATATCATTGTCTCATTCAGATCCATTGATGGCCAGCTTCCAAGGAAAGATACAAGCAGTCCTTTCCGACTAGCCTGCTTCTATACACAAAGCTGAAAGAACGGAAGATTTTTTGGCGATACTCTACCCTACACACATGTGATATCAATGTGCATCTTCACACACACACACACACACACACACACACACCAACATAGCGGGGAAGAAGCCACATTGCAGTGTATAAGATTCAAAGGGAACTTGTCAGAGAACCAGGTGGGGTTGACTTTCCCCTTCCACTAACCTGTAATCAGGTTATTTTGGATCGACGTGAGACCCTGAGCTCAATTCTAGCCTCACCAGAGTAAAACTGAATGAAACACAACATTGTTGAGTTAGGCCTGGTGGTACAGTTCTGTCATACAGGCTCCCGGGAAGCTGAGGCAGGGGAGATGGCAAGTTAGAATCCTTCCTGAAAGCAAGACATTTCTCACAGCTGAATATGAAGGTGAAAAATGGGAATTACCCAGCATGAACAGCCCTAGGTTTACTCCCTACTACAGCAACGCCTAGAACAAGAAAAGTAAAGAATATAAAGGGTCTTCGAAGGAAATATCCTAAATGTCCAACTTATAGGAAATAAAACACACTTCATAAGAACAGAAAATCAACAGAGGCAAACACCAAAAGGAAATGTTAGTTAACTCTCTGGGTTTCAAAGGCTGTCAACACAGAATATTTCTTCCTAAAAATGTTAGATGTAATATTTGAAAAGAGATTACACATACACAAGCACACACATACTGCACATATACACATACTACACCCACACACTAAGCACACATTATACACACAGTCCACACACACAAACATACATATTATCAACACACACACAAGGCCACACACACTATATATATACACTATACATATACTCTACACACACATACATTCTACTCACCTACACACTCTACACACACAAACACACATTCTCTCTCTCTCTCTCTCTCTACACACACACACACACACACACACACACACACACACACACACACACACACACGAAGACAAAAAAGGAATTCCTCACAGAATGTGCTCAGTAATACAAAGTACTAAAGGCAATGTCACTGAATTTGAGGATGGGTCAAGAACAGAGAAGAAAATAAAAATACCGGAGAAATAGCCTCAGGCCTGGGTGTTTAGGACATACTGAGAGCCAAAATCTGTGTCATCTAAGGAAGGAGAAGGCAGTGGCACTGCAAATGTCCTTAAAGACACAGTGTTTGAAAATTTCCAAAATTAGTCAAGGTATAGATGTATGGGATTTATGGGATGAGCTCACTCTATAAGATTTTTAAAAATATCACCAAACAAATCTGGGGTCAAGATCTTAAATGGCCTAGCTTCCTAATAGTGCCACAGGTTGGGGAGCCAGCCTTCATCATTTCAGCTTTTGGGGAACATTCAAGATCCAAACTACAACAGTCTACCCTTGGAACTCCCAAAGCTAATGCCACAGTATGAATTCTAAGAATGCTATTTCCAAGAGTCTCCAAAGTTAGGGTTGATCAAATGTTCAAGTCAAAAGTTTATCTTCAAGGCAGGAGACAAAACCTTAGCTTTAAACTCCTATTAATATTTAAAAAATGGGCTGCAGAGATGGCTCAGAGGTTAAGAGCACTCACTGCTCTCCCAGAAGTCCTGAGTTCAAATACCAGCAACCAAATGGTGGCTCACAACCATCTGTAATGGAATCTGATGCCCTCTTCTGGTGTGTCTGAAGACAGCTAAAGTATACTTATGTACAATAAATAAGTAAATCTTGAAAAAAAATATTAAAACAAAAATTACTTATCACCTTGTCCAAAACTTAACTCCATATAAACCAAAACCAGATACACTGAAGATGATTGAAGAGAAAGAAGGTAACAGCCTTGAACTCATTGGCAGAACACCGTTAACACAGGCACTAATACCAAGAATTAATAAATGTGACTTCCTGAGACTGAGAAGTTTCTGCAAGACAAAGGAAACCATCATTTGTACAAAAGCAGCCTATAGAATGGGAAAGTTCTTACCAAATGCTTATCTGGTAGAAGCTAATACTCTAAAGAACTAAAACATCAAATATTAAGAAAACAACCCAATTTTAAAATGGGGTTTAAAACTGAGAAAACTCAAATGGTCAAGAAACACTTAAAGAAATGTTCAACATTCTTAGATATCAGGAAAGTGCAAATTTATCTGGAGGGGAAGCACCTTAAAAAAGAAAGTTAACTCAGAGAGCTTCAGGAAGTCCCTGAAACTGACCATGTTCACTCTCCCCCAAAGGTCCAACACCTCCCAAGAAAGTAAATACAATAGAGACAGCAGAGAGTCACTCTCAAATAAACATGTCCATGTGGAAAAAAGCAGACATCAAGCAGAGACCAGCCCAGCAGCCCTGAAGAGGATCACAACAAGCAAGCTACTCAGAAAGAACTTTTCAACCTCCTGAGCTGCATGCAACTGTGCCGTATGGTCCGGGATTCTAGGTCTTGTAATGCTGTCGTGCATGCTGGGGTGGGCTTTGGTGATACTGTTGTCTTTGAGTTATTTCTGTTACTGTAAGTAATGCCTCACCCATTTTCCTATAACTAACCCCAATATATTTCATTGATTCCCAAGCTCAGCTTTGGTGATATTTGCACTTTGGTACTTGGTGGACTTCCATATGTCTCCTTGCATAAATCTTTACTTCTCTATATAATTCTCACTGTGTGGCTGTCATACATGTAAATACTGTCACAGCGAGAAGGCCTCTAACTGCATGTTAGGTAGAGATCCTGCTATCATAGGCTTGTAGGTTAAGGTTGGGATGCTGGAAACTCATATTTTTGGCTTAAGATTCAAACCTCCTTTACAACTGGAATCTTTTCATTTTTTAAAATTCTTCTTGTGAACATTATCTTTGGACTTCTGCACTTGCCTCTTTCCCCTCACTATGGCAAATTCAGACCAAGAGTTCAGGTCTCAGCTGGAAGTCAATTTGAGGAAGCATCATAAAGTCTTTTTAACATTTCCTTTCACAAAATAATTTATTTTAAATATAATGTTTTGAATGTCAAGGCTCTAATATGAAAAATAGATCTAAGGCTCCAATTTTGATGGGAAATAGTGGTAATCTGGCTTAATAATAACAGAATTCTGATTATCCCAGCACTTCTCTGCCCACCTGCATCAGACCTGCAGATCCAGAACCACACAGGTTAGATTCCTTTCTCCCATCCACCTTCCTTGCCCACCGAGTCTTCTGGGATATCCCAACTGCCCTGAGCCGCCTGCTATCCAATGGCACCACATTATTATTGCCGCCCACCTTTATCAGGCAGACCCACTGATACAGAACCATACAGCCCAAGTATATCCATCAGAGGCCTGCCATACCAAGATCATCAAAGTTAACCCCCTTCCCCAAAACTACTACAACAGGAACATCCAGGGACTAAGGCTATTCAGATGGTTAAGGCCCTTAAAAAAAACCACAATCAACAAAAGCCAGGGTAAGAGGACCCCTTCAGAGCACATATACCCTTCTATAGCAGGCCATTTAAATCCTAACATAACTGAAGCACAAGAATATGACCTTAAGTTCAATCTTATAAAGATGATAGAGGTCTTTGAAGAGGAAAAGAATAAATCCCTTAGAGAAATACAAGAAAACAAAATCAAACAGATAGAGGTCTTTAAAGAGGAAACAAATAAATACCTTATAGACATACAGAAAAATATAATTGAACTGACGAAGGAAATAAAACTGTTCGAGATATGAATATAGAAATAAAAACAATAACACACACACACACACAAACTGAGGGAATTCTGGAGATGGAAAGCCTGGGGAAGAGAACAGGAACAACAGATGCAAGCATCACCAACAACCATAGAAGATACTATAAGAGAAATTGATACATCAATCAAGAAAATGTTAAATCTAAAAGATTCCTGACATAAAACATCCAGGAAATGTGGGATACCATAAAATGACATAACCTAGGAATAATAAAAATGGAAGAAGGTGAAGAGTACCAGCTCCAAGGACTAGAAAATATTTTCAAAAAAATCATAGAAGGAAACTTTACCAACCTAAAGAAAGAGATGTTTATAAACATACAAGAAACTTGTAGAACACCAAGTAGACTGGAGCAGAAAAGAAAATCCTCCTGCCATATAATAACTCAAATACAAAATCTACAGAACAATAACAACAAAAAGAGTATTAAAAGTTGCAAGGGAAAAGGGCAAATAACATTCAAAGACAGATTTATGAGAATTACACCCATCTTCTCAACAGAGACTCTAAACCTTAGAAGGGCCTGAACAGATATCTTACAGCCTCTAAAAAACTACAAAAGCCAACCTAGACTACTATTCCCAGCAAAACTCTCAATCACCACAGATGGTGAAAGCAATATATTTCAAGTCAAATCCAAATTCAAACAATATCTATCCACAAATCCAGCCCTACAGAAAATACTAAAAGAAAATCTCCAACCCAATGAGAATAGCTTCATTCAAGAAAACAAGGAAATGAGTAATTCTGTACCATCAAAATAAGGAAAGCACACACAACCACCAGTAGCACCAGCAGCATCACCACTAGCAGCAGCAGCAGCTGCAGCTGCACCACCACCACCTGCACCAGCACCACCACAGAACTACCACCACCATCAAATTAATAAATAACAATCACTGGTCATTAATATCTCTCAGCATCAATGGACTCAACTCCCAAATACAAAGACTCAGGCTAATAGGACAGATGTGGACAAAGGATCCACCATTCTGCTGCATACAAGAAACACACCTCAGCATTAAAGATATAAATTATATCAGAGTACAGGGATGCAAAAAGTTTTCTAAGCAAATAGACCTAAGAATCAAGCTGGAGTAGCCATTCTAATATCTAATGAAATAGACTTCTAAACCAAAATCAATCAAAAGAGACAGGGAAGGACAATTTCATCAAAGGAAAAATCCAGCAAGATGATATCTCAGTTCTGAACATTGATGACCCAAATACAATAACACTATTTACTGCTGACAGAGGGTTAATATCCAAAACTTAATTAACCATGTTCAGAGCAGCTTCAGTCATAATAGACAGAAACTGGAAGCAACCTACATGTCCCTCAAATGAAGAGTGGATAAAGAAAATGTGGTAGTCTACACACAATGTAATATTATCCAGTTATTGAAAACAAAGAAAACATGAATTTTTCAGGCAAATGAATAAACGAGAATTTTATAGTGAGTGAGGTAAGCCAGTCCCAAAAGACATGCAAGGTAAGTACTCACTTATAAGTGAATATTAACCAATACAGGATGCCCCTGGTGCACTCCACAGGCTCAAAGCTAAATGAAAAGGAAGGCACAAGCCAGGATGCTTGAGCCTCTCTTAGAAGGGGTAATAAAATAAGAGGTAGATGGAGGGAGGGATCTGTGCGGGAGAAAGAACGGTGAGGGGAATGTGTAGGTTCAGGATCGGGTGTGGAAAGGGACAAAAGAGATGGCCAGATGGCCCTTAGGGTGAGTGGAAATCTGCAACATAGAAGTTGGGGAGGTGGGAGGCATCTCCAGGATGAGACAAAGACCTGGGACAAAGAAGATGCCCAAGAATCAATGGGGGTGACCTTAGTTGTGACTCACAGCATTGAGTATATCCTTTATCCAAGCAGGAACCCCATCAGAGCAATAGGGATGCCAACTCACCCACAGTATTTTCAACCCAAACTTTATCCTGTGTACAAAATATACAGGGATACTGGATAGGGCAGAGACTGTGGACATGGTCTAACCAACAACCAGCCCGATTTGACACCCATCACATAGACAAGTGACAGTCCTTGAAACTATTAATAATACTGTTATGCTTGGAGATAGGAGTCTAGCATGGCTGTCCTCTAAGAGTCTCCAGCTGCCAGATGAGTGAGACAGATGCAAAGACCACAGCTAAACAGTGGATGGAGCCTAGGGATTATCTTAGTCACAGTTTCTTTTCCTGCACAAACATCATGACCAAGAAGCAAGTTGGGGAGGAAAGGGTTTATTCAGCTTATACTTTCCACATTGCTGTTCATCACCAAAGGAAGTCAGGACTAGAACTCAAGCAGGTCAGGAAGCAGGAGCTGATGCAGAGGCCATGGAGGGATGGTACTTACTGGCTTGCTTCCCCTGGCTTGCTCAGCTTGCTTTCTTATAGAACCCGGGTCTACCAGCCCAGGGATGGCACCACCCACAATGGGCTGGGCCAGGGATGGCTCCACCCACAATGGGCTGGGCCAGGGATGGCTCCACCCACAATGGGCTGGGCCCTCCCCCCTTGATCGCTGGTTGAGAAAATCCCTTACAGCTGGATCTCATGGAGGCATTTCCTCAACTGAGGCTCCTTTCTCTGTAACAACTCCAGCTTGTGTCAAGTTGACACACAAAACCAGCCAGTACAACTGACCCCTTGTCAACTTGACACACAAACACATCACTATTAAGCCTCAATCCTTACTTTCTTATTCATTCCTAAGATCTAAATAACTTTTAAAGTCCCACAGTTTTTACATATTAAAATTTCAACCTCTTTAAAATATCCAGCATCTTTTAAAATTCAATGTCTTTTTACAACTAAATGTCTCTTAACTGTGGGCTCCACTAAAACACTTTCTTACTTCCACAGAAAAATATCACTCCATACTCACAATCAAAAGCAAAATTAAACCCAGTGTCTGGGATCCACTCATGATCTTCTGCACTCTTCCAGAGCTTGGGCCACGTCTCCAGTTCTGTCCTTTGTATCGCTCTAAGTTCAGGTTGATCCACTTCACTGCCACTGCTGTTTTTGGTGATCATCCCATGGTACTGGCATCTCGAATACACTGGAGTCTTCTGCTGTCACTAGGCCTCACCAGTAGCCTTTTATAGGCTCTCTTCCTGGTGCCAAGCCTCAAATTCTTTGTATGATCCCTTCAGTCATGGGTTGTCAATTGGAGCTGGGGCTGCACCTTCACCAATGGCCTTCCATGGCCTCTCACAGTGCAGAGCCTCAGCTGCTCTCCATGACCCCTTCATTTCTTCAAAGCCAGTACCACCTGAGTGACTCTTACACATTACCAAGTTCAGCTGCAGCATGAGGTACAACCTTGGCTATTTCTGGAACACAACTTCATTGTGCTCTCAGGAAACAGTTCCCAGAAGATTTCAACTTGGTGATGCTGGTCTCTTCTTAATCAACACCAATTACTTAGCTCCAGCTGACCAGCATCAATAGTCCCAGTAATGCAAAGATTTCACTTTAGTAATTTTGGTATCTTTTTAATCACAGCTGATTCTTCAACCCCAGCTAATCAAAACCACAGGATCTTCACAGCCAAAACTGCAAAGGCCCAGATAAGAATCTTTAATTTTTACTCTGAAATTTCACAAGCTAGGCTGCCATTGTTTGCAATGTTCTCATTGTTAATTTCCAAGAACCTACATCCCACAGAGCTCTTAACAGCCAATAGCTCTTCTAGCCCCAAGTTCCAAAATCCTTTCATAGTCCTACCCCAAACATGGTCAGGTTGTCATGGGAATACCCCACTATGCTGGTACCTTTTATAATGCCTTAGTGAGAGTTTTACTGCTGTGAACAGACACCATGACCAAGGCAACCCTTATAAGAACATTTAATTGGGGCTGGCTTACAGGTTCAGAGATTTAGTCCATTATCATCAAGATATAAACATGGCAGCATCCAGGCAGGGTTGGTGCAGGAGAAACTGAGAGTTCTCCATCTTCATGTAAAGGCTGCTAGCAGAATACTTATTTCCAGGCAGATAGGATGGAGATCTTAAAGCCTACATGCACAGGACACATTTACTCTAACAAAGGCACACCTACTCCAACAGGGTCATACCTTCTAATAGTGCCACTCCCTAGCCTGAGCATAGGCTAACCAAATGGGGACTCTTACAGAAGAACAAGAGGAAGGATTGCAGCCCCTAAGGGGACAGAAACTCCACAGGAAGACAACAGGGCCAACTAACCTGGACCCTTGGGGTTCTCAGAAATGGAACCATCACCAAAGAACATACATGGGCTGGTCCTAGACCTCCCTGCTCATATATAGCAGATGTGCAGCTGTATCTTCTTTTGGGTCCTGAACAACTGGAGCAGGCATCTCTGAGCCTATTGCCTTCTGTATCTGGCATATGTCCTTGTAGCTGGTCTGCCTTGTCTGGCCTTATTGCAAGAGGGTGCAACTAACTCCACAAAGACTTGATCTACCAGGGTCAGGAGGTATGGAGGGGAGCCTCCACCCTCTCAGAGGAAAAGGGGTCAGTGGCTTAGTGGAGGAATTGTGGGAGGGGGGACAGAGTAGTGGGGCAGTAACTGGAATATAAAATTTATTAACATTATTATTATTATTATTATTATTATTATTATTATTATTATTATTATTATTATCCTGTCTGTGTTCCAGATAGTATAGCACTCACTCTTTGAATATAATAGTGCATTAAATTCTCATGATGCAGAGCACAATAGGAGAAAAATTATAAGAGGATATCCAGATTGACTGAACACCTGGAGTTACTCTTACATTTTCAGGAATTTTAGCAAGCACTACACTGGAAAGTCATCTCTTTCTTTTCCTCAGGGCTTGGATCCAGGACTCCCTGCACGTAACTCAATCCAAGAATGATCCAAATTCCTGATATCTATCGTGTTTACAAAACACCTATGCTTGTCCTTCAATATACTTTATATAATTCCTAGATTGTTTATCACACCTCATAATGAATACTAGGTAAAAAGGTATGTCACTTGTCCTTTATGGAATGACATCATCAAAAATCTGTACACGTTAGAAATAGTTCGGGTTCGTTTCGTGAATCAGTACTTTTGGTCTGTGGTTGATTGCATCGCTGGGCACAGACCTCAAGAATACTGAGGTCTCAACAGAACGAATAGATTGCCACATGTGATGTTTAACAATGTCCGAACCACATTCTATTTTGATTTTACGTATTTGCCGAGTGCCATTAAGAACTAACTCCCAGGAGACACAGCTAATGAGATATGGGACAAAACGTTACCATTTAAAACCCGGGACTTGAGCATTAGTGCCCCAGACCCAGGCTCCGCCGTGGTCTCCAGCCTGACTCTGTAGAGCGGGTTCCTATCGCTGGCCTTTTGCTTGTCTGTTTCTGTTGTACTGCTCTTAGCATTTTCTATCTGGAACAACTTTCCTCCTGGCTCGTTAACATTTCGTTCTCTCTAACGAATGATCTAGTGCAGGTTTCTTCTCATACATATCCTTATATATGCCGCCAGGAACATTAAAGGGTCCCACGCTCGTTTCTCTCTTCTCAGATGAACAAGGGCTTTTGGAAACTGACGGGAAACAAATGTTCCGTGTACATTTTTGTGATAGAACGCCTTTCAACTCACTTCAACACAAGACCTCAAAACATTTGGGATCTCTCAGAACATGTCAGGAGGCCAATTTCGGCTTCTTTGCCCCGATCCAGAAAGCCCTTTGGAACTTTCCAAGTGAATAAAGAAATGTACTTACCCCTACTTGTTGACAGCCATCCACTCAAGCCTCTTTGCTTCTATGGGACCCTGGCAGGCATTGCTGGAATGTCTGTGCCACAGGTTATGAGAATTACTCGATGCTCTGTTCTCAAGTTTCACTAACAGGTGAGGTGCTTTTCACGGTTTGTGTGCTGTTGACATGTGAAGTCTTCAGATCACAACTCACTGAAGAAAATAAATAGGACAAGCCGTTCTGTCTTGGTAATATTAAGTTTAGTGGGCTTAGAATACGTACGTATAATTTTTTTCTGCACGTGTGTTTTTATTGGCCAAGGTCCGGAATATGAGCTCAGGAGAGGGACCATTTCCATCACCTGCCTGCAAGCTGTAGAGGTTTTACAAATGATCAACATGCTATGCCATCTTTCCCCCTAAAATTCCTATATCTGAAGGAACTGGAAGTATAGTATTTTTTTTTAAAGCTATTAGGTGCACATCCCTTTTAAAGGGGTAGTTCGAAACCATCAGACCTCAGTGAATCAAAGAACACCGCAGAAGGATGCCAAGCAAGGGTTCCCAGAGCACATCCGCAGAGGACTGCTCCCTGCACATGCGCATCTCCATCTGTGACCCTCCAGCCCAACGCCATGGGTAGCCACACTGAAGGTCCACTTTCTTTAAGTGCTCTGAGGGACTTTTTTTTTCATTTGCCTATGGCTGTAAAATCCTACTAGGCACCACTGAGTATCCTTACGGCGAGAGGAGAGTCTGGACAAGACGTGCGTGAACTACATCCCATTTTTCTTCTTCTAATAGCTTTCGATCATTTCGTCACCGCCATGCCTCTGAGCATGGATGGGGAGAGAGACGAATGAGAGTCTTCGGCAGCTGTTTCCTGTGAGAACAATTCCACCCTGGAACTTTCTGCTGACGTCACGCGCTGTGGTCCCATCGTGAGCTGTAGCCCCTTTCTTGTAACCTAACTTACCTCACGAAGTGACTGTCTTCAATGAACCTTTAGAAATGACTTAATTCTGCCACTGGCAGCTTTAAATAAGAACATTGGCACTTGATCTCTTATGCTTTGCTAGGACATCCACATTCAAATCATAGTTTAAATAGCGACGAAGGCGAATACAGGGTGTATTCATACCGGGGAAGAAAAGATATTGCAAAGAAATATTGTATAAAGGAGACTACAGACTCTCAGAAGGCAAAAGGAACCCTCTTGAGATACAAAAACAAAGAAACAAAAAAACAAAAAACCAACGACTCCGTTATACTAGCTTTACCCAAATTGCCCGTGTCGTTTTGCTTAAAAATAATAAAATAAACCTTTGATTACCATAGCCAAATTATTTATAAGTTTCTCATAGTGAGAGAGAAGTAGGTGATGATTATTATATCATTAAAGAAAAATTCACTTGCAATTACCCATAAATGCTTACATCTGTGATTACTGGTCGATTCCCTTTGGATTCTTCCTGGTTGGGTTGGGATCGTTCAAGGCCATTCCCACTTAAATACATTTTCTTCATATAACTATTTTTTCCAGGTTAGAAGATCCCATTCATTGATGAGATGAGAAACAAAATGGGGGCCGTTTCCTTCCCTGGAATGAAAGTCAGTTACCAGCATCGTTATAAGTTATTCTTGGATGTGGAGAGCAAGGTGCAGTCACAGTGAAACTTTTCCTCTAAGGATATATCGAAAGTTTTATGATGACTTTCTGTAATTCATACTTTTGGTCTTAATGAGGCATCAACTACCTCCCTGTGCAGGAGAGGCAGTTAAATGGAAGGAACTCTCCCTGGAAGCATTTCTTTTAAAACCTTCCTCAGACTCTCATATTGCTCTAATCCTTCTTCTTGTTCTCTTGCTCACTAAATTATCATGGAAGACACGGCTAGTGTGTGTTACTGGGCTTGGAATTGCATGGGGATAGGAGGGTGAGCCTGGGCTAACAAGCCAACCTTCTTGGGTTGCAGGAGCTATTGTTTCAGAGCAGGTGACTTTGCGAACTATTTAAGTAGCTTTAGCAAAAAAAAATTACAGAGTAATCTTAGTGACAGACCAAAGGGCTGCTCAAAATCACAAAAATCAATATGACATCATTTTAAACTATGATTGCCTGCCAAACATATTACAAATACAAAAAAAATAAAATATAATTAAAATGTTGGTGATAACATGGCGCCTAATAAGCCTCATCTTTGAGTACTCTGAGATGCTTCTCGGGGGCTTAATATACATTTGTTTTCATAAAGAAGTCTTACAGCCTGTCTTAGCAAAAAAAAAAAAAAAAAAAAAAAAAAAAAAAAAAAGTGTAGCTAATGCAGGCTGTGCTAAAAACCACAGCAAAGACATCAAGACATGCCTGGTACCCTGAAGGGAGCTGTAGCTAATGATTTAAGTTTCACATAGAAACTTAAATATATGTTTTTTGCAGTTCATCAAAATTTCTTGGTTTTAAACAAATATGACTGAACTCATTATCATTTCAAACAATGGTGCCTGAACCCAAATCATCATCTCTAAGACAGACCAGGAATATACAGATTATTACAGTAATTACAGTAAGTTTAGCATAATCAAAGAGTTTACCAGGAGAAAAATTATGGTAAAAATGGTAAGATAAATAGTAGAGAACTGCTAACTCTTTGCTCTGATTGAAAATTCTACATGCCAAACCTTTCAGGAGCACACCAAGGTGGCAAACTGAACATCAGATCATACCCAGGACAGACATAAAGAAAGGCTAACCCTCTGGCCAGTCAATTGAAGAATCACCAATCCCTTCAGAAGTAGGGATATGGGCCATTGATGCTATCCACTCTTTACTTGATCTCAATGCTATCATTTGGTCGAATGTATGTTCCTCATCTCCTTGGCTTTCAAAGGCCCCTTTCCTCCAGTATGTGCTGCAGCTGCTGGACATCCTTCTTCCGACTCTTAACCATCAAAGCACCAGGGGGCTACTGTCAGATTTTCCTTAGACAAGAGACCAAGTGGGAAGGATGACAAGGGAATGTGTGTGCATACTGATTTGATTATGTCTCCTGCCGGAGCATTTTATTTTAGTTTTTTTTTTAATGCCATATTTTTTAAAAGCGATTTTGAGGGTTTCCTTTTTAGTAAAGACCCGTTCAATACACACTATCAGAATTCTACATGTTGATTAATGGAAAGTCACCATGTCCCTTTTGAGCACCCATAACTCAGCAAAGGTCTCCCTTTGGTCTGCATCGTGAGGTGAGCGCTGGAACTGTAAGGCTTCCCAACCCGATGCTCTTCAACTTACATCTCCGGGATTTCTCTGTTCATCTGGATCATTTGGTCCTCAATGGTTTAGCGAGTGCTTATGGATAAGAACAAACATATTCATCCCGTCCGATTATGGAGTGGGCCATCCTCTGAAAGGAAGCAGCCTTGACCCATCTGAACATCCCCTGGTTTCCGTTGCCCGGTGGCTTCCTCTGGGTAGAATGTTTTCCTGAACATCTCATTTTTTAAAAATTTTACATTCCTTCTTTTGTTAGCAAAGCATCTCCTTCTAGGCCTTTCCCCCCTTTCCCCCTCTTCTTCCAAGAAGACAACACACTTACAATTCTGTCTGTAAAGTCAATGAAAATTGCATGCTCGAGACAATGGTTGGGAGCACAGAGCAGCACCAGAAATCATCCAAGAGTGTATGAGTGTATATTGATATTTGTGTGTTTGTTCCTTCCTTCAACTGAGTGGGTTGCAAAAGCCCACTTGATGCAATAGCTTTGAAAATAAACTATAGATCAAGCTTGTGCACACTCAATTTCTTAAAGTGGCCTGACATTTTTTTTTTCTTTTCTTTATTCTTCTTTTTTTTTTCTTTTTTGGTAAATAAGGGAATGCAGAAAGACTATCCTTTCCTGGAGAACAATAAGATTTTCTTGTTAAGTCTGAAATACTCTGTGTTTACTTGCATGCATACACCAAGGAGCTGAATATATGAGCTTCAGAAAATGAGACTCTTTCCTATCTTATTCTTGTTATAACAGATTTCTTCTGTTTAAAGCCCAGGTTTAATGATGCTTTCTTATGATATACATCTGACAGCTGGATAATGCTAAATCCAACATAGGATAGGCAACTATAGCCTGTACCTAGAGTTTTGGAATTTGAGGTCTAGCTTATGTATGTAGTGTGCAGAAACCTAGAGCCATCCATTGATGGTTTACCCTGGTTCTACCATTTTGGGGGGGGGTGCTTTACCTTGGAAGAGGTGTTTTTCTTCTCCTCATCACTATAATAGAGACGATAATAGATAGTGCTTGCCATCTGTATGGATTAAAGAGGGTCCGGTAGAGACTAGTCAAGCTCTGCAAATAGAACTTGGCTCCTAGCAGAGCCCATCATGGCTGTCGTTCTTATGGTCTGGTGTTTGCTTCTGTTTGACTTTTAAAGAATTAGTAGTTTTTACTTTATGTGTGTGAGTGTTTTGGGTGAATGTGTAAATGTGCACTCTGTGTGTGTGTGTGTGTGTGTGTGTGTGTGTGTGTGTGTGTGTGTGTGTGTGTGTGTGTGTTACCTACGGATGCCAGAAGAAAGCACAATACCCCATATGCCCTGGATCTGGAGTCATGGATGATTGTGAGTCACCATGTCTAAGAATGAACTCAGATTCTCTTCAACAGTGGGAGGTGCACATAACCACTTAGTCAGATTCCCTGGGCCGTAGTTTGACTCCTAAATGTCAAAGCAAAGGCACTGGTGTCAAAGGCTTAGTCCCCAGCCAGTGGCCTTATTAAGAAGTAGGGAGCTTGAGACTGGAGAGATGTCTTAGTGGTTAAAAACATTTGCTTCTCCTCCAGAAGAACAGAGTTTGGTTCTTCTCCATCCTCGTTGGGAAGCTCACATCCGTAGCTCCAGAGAATCTGGTACCCTCTTTGGGCCTCCAGGTATACTCACACTCATGTGGCATGCATTTACAGATTTGCACATGTATATTTACATGCACAAATACATATGAATGGAAATCACAATAAAATTTTTTTTAAAAAACCTTAAAATTTTCCAGGTGGAGGTTAGGTAGCTAGCTGGAGCATTACTTTGAAGGTGATACAGAGACTCCCTGCCATTCTCCTGACTATAGCTTCCCGATTACTATGTAATGAGCAACCTTCTCTGCCATATTTTTTCTTGAACACCTTGGGTAAAGACAGGTTGAAATGATTATTTATACTATCTCTAATATCTCTTCTCTGAAGGTGTTTCTCTTTGGTATGGCAAAGTTTCTTGATATGCCCCATTTTGGGGCATAACTGACTTTGTCCAAACTGTCTTTCAAAATGCTTGTGCTGAATCTCAATGCCCTTAGTCACACTTGAATTTTCATATTTCCGCAACTACACCAGCATTGACATCATCTTGGTGAGTATTTCAGTATTAATTTATTTCAGTTTTATCCCCTCTTCTTTTAGCCAACGTTGGATCCATCTTCACTCAGTGGTCAATATTTTTACATTTCCTTCTTATGCAGAATTTATCTGAGCACACATGTAGAGAACTATGATGAGCTAACAGCCAAACTCAATTTCTCCTTCATAGGTACAGTAATGACTTAGTTTTATCTTGGGTATTAAGAGTCGTTGCACTTAGAACATAGAGGCCAAACAAAGTTTGTGACATTCTGCTGATACACATAAAAGACATTTAAGGCAACCATTTGCACCACAGTGGCTGGAGAAATGACACCACACTCCGGTCATTTTTATTCGTTCTGTGACAAGGGTTCATCTTTATAAAAGTAGACTTTGGAAATGCTGATGGGATAGAATTTTCTCATAACTTCTTCTCCGTAAGGGTTTTATGTCAACAAAGCACATAAAGAATAAGGCAGCGGATGTACTGTGTGTGGGGAAACCCTCACATTCCTTATTATAGCCAGTTGACTTCATTGGTGTTATTTCAGATTTTCCAATCTGTCAAGATATTATTCAAGTGAAACCTGTTAAATTCTAGAGTAGGGTTTGTGACCATTTTTATAGGCTCTGTTTCTGAAAACATTCACATTATGGTTTATAACAGTAGCGAAATTGCAGTTATGAAGTAGCAACAGAAGTAATTTTACGAGTGGGATCACGGCAACATAAAGGACAGCATTAAAATGCGGTTGCATTAAGGATGCTGAGAACCACTGTTCTAGAGTTTAAAGGTCCGTTATTATTTCATGGAACACATATCAAGAGGATAGTTCTGAAGCCACCTCTATATCAGATATATGCAGTTATCAAAATGTGATCTGATTCGTCAAGAGACCTTTATGTACTTGGAATGACTTAAGTGTTCAAGGAAAGACCTTGGGAACCCTTTGTGACACTGTTCTGAACAGCACTCTCTCTCAGTAAGGAATCCTAAAGATGGCTCCACAGGAGGGATCCAGGGAGAAGGTCCACTGGCTCTTCCTCCTGCTCTGGGGCTGCTGGTTGGTCACATGCTCAGCTCACTAGCTCATGTCACCCCTCCTGGAGTCTAGCTTTCATCATAGACCATCTTGTAGCAGCTGCAGAGGCTGGAAACATCCAAGAGAGGAAACAAAGTGAAGGTTTCTTAGGAGATGTGAGGTCTCTGCTACCAAAATAACATTTTGTTGACATTTTTGGGGACAAAAAAGCTAAATTCCAACATTAAATTACTGTTATCTTTTCCAAAATGAATGACTTTGAAAAACTGTATACTTTCAAAATACCATCTACCCACTGTCAAAACCCCAAACACATCCCTTTAGTACTTTGGTTGGTTTGTCCCCAGACACTTGGCATGTTGTGAAGACAGAACTGTTTGGGGAAATAGTTGAGACTGACATCACCAGGCCTTGTAAAGGAGGTGAGGACTGAAAATGAAGAGATTGATTCCAAGGCCAAACAAGAATGTTTAGACAAGGGAAATAAAATTAGCTAAGAAAGAAATTTACATTCTCTGCTTCTCAAAAAAGAGAAAAATAATACAAAACATGACTTTTGATTTAGGTGTGTGTGTGTGTGTGTTTATGTGTGTGTATGTGTATGTGTGTGTATGTGTTTGTGTATGTGTCTGTGTGTGTGTGTCGGTGTGTATTTTTGTGTGTGTGTATGTGTGTGTGTCTGTCTGTGTGTGTGTTTGTGTGTGTCTGTGTGTGTATGTGTGTTTGTGTTTGTGTGTGTGTGTCTGTGTGTGTGTCTGTATATGTGTCTGCGTGTTTGTGTATGCTTGTATGTGTGTCTGTGTGTGTCTCTGTATGTGTATGTGTCTGTGTTTATCTCTGTGTATGTATGTGTGTATGTTTGTGTGTGTGTGTTTGTGTGTGTGTGTTTGTGTATGTGTGTGTGTATGCTTGTGCATTTGTGCTTGTGCTTGTGTCATAGGACTAGAAATACACCGGCTTTTCAGTGTCCTTTAAGACATCTAGTCCTTTGGAGTTCTTGGTACATGCCCTTTTCTCTCCCAGTTTCGTGGTCTCACCCACAAAAATCTTCCAATTTTCCCAAAGTAGACTTTCCCATGGCCCAACCTAGGTTCTTACATGCCTTGCCTCTTCATCTCTTCCTCTAGCTGGGCAAACAAAAGAAGATGTGGCGTTCCATCCCCATGTATTCCTGACCATCCAAGTGTGCCTCAGGGCTGACGCCAGTTTCCTCTTTCTCTAACCTGTGTGTCTGCCTCTGGTAACAGGGGTGTCTCTTTCCTGATTTGAGCTTTGATGAACTCTAAGTCCTGTGTCCTTATTAAGCCTATTCTCCAAAGAAGAGAACAGAAATATATCATGAGCTTTAGCGCTACTCTTTTCTCAAGCCCTGTGCGAAGCCCATGCCTTTCCCAGAAACGTAGGATGAGTCTTGGAGTCTCCTGCTTACTGTGGTGCATGCAGCTCTTCATCATCCTTTTTCTCCCATTCCTGTGTTTATCAGGAAATATATAGAGAGGAGTGCTTCTGTTGTCTGTTCTTCGTTGGATAAGTCATGTTCTTTAGAGATACCTTACTTCTTGCTTATTAGTGAATGTTTAGGCACAGCCACCTGCTGTGGGGGCTCCATGGTTCTTTCCCCTCCCAACACAACTACATCTGACATTGGGGTGCTGTCTTAAATTTTCTTCCATTTGTGATACCCAAGGCCTTCATGACTAAAGCATCACAACTTATTAAGAACATAAGTTATAGAGTCATTTTCTTAGGACCAAAGTACAGTTCCAGATCTTGCAACACCACTTTTTTTTCACCTTCCAAAGATGCCTTGAAGTCTCTGGCTCTTCATCCTCCTGGCAAAACGGAGGTAAAATTACCTCATAGATTCGATAGGACCATGGCTGAGTTCCTTAATAGATCATACACAGAACAAAACTCAGCAAGCATCAGTCAGCTATGGGCAGACTTTGTAGGTCAAATTTTCCTAGGACCCCGCATCTGTCCCTTCAGATGCTCTTTATGGCTGGTAGGTCACTCAACTCACTCATGTAGCAAAACTGGCACTGCCTGGAGCCTAGTGTGTTACCTGACTGTATTTTTAAAGAAAAGTCACGACTTAAAGGTCTGGTGCCCAGTCTGAGCTCAAGAATAAGCTGATGCATGGTAATGAAAAGATATTGATCTTTGAAAACTTCAAACCAAGTTGTACTCACCTATTCTGGCTGCATCTCTCCTTTGTGATGGCATAGGACTTCTGGTTTTCTCATTTCTTCCTTCCCCAGTCCACTAGTTCCTTACAACCTCTCTTCTGCTTTTCCGTCAGACATCTTGTTCCAGGGAACAAATTGCCCACAGACATGCACACGGCTGTTCTTAGTGGCCATTGGCCATGTCTCTACTTCCCTCATGTAGCCGGTCAAGTCTCCCCTATACTCTACCCTGTGCTCAGAGCTTTGGGAATCTCTATGGTGACCACTCCCAAACCGTTGCCTACAATCTGATAGTTCTATGGCCTTTTAGGTTTATTTTTCCGGAGCAGCTTTGGCAAACTTCACCAGAAGAACTAACCATCTTTTCATATTCCAAATGCCACCACTAAACCCAAATCGGTCCCTAAGACCACTCAATTGTTGATGTCATCCAGCTTTATGTTTTACCATAGGAGTTACTTGTAAAGTGAGTCTTAAGATAACGAAAGATAAAAATTGCATCAGCACCTCAGAATTTTGATTCATCTCTTCTAAAAGGTCTCAGTCAACAAGGCCTTACATAAAATTTCCTCCCTTGCTGCAGGCACCCTCATATACAGAGGTTTCTGCTGTCTTCTCTGATACCCTTCTCCCTCTCACCTAATGCACCAAGATGATGGTGGCTAATTATCTTCTGTAATCAATTCCTTATACTCTCACAGAACTTTGATTCTGTTTATGACTGCAAAACACCCAGTTTATCACAAAACACAAGTAAGTGCTTGCCATGTGACAGACATGACACATCCTGACTACTGAGACATTTCTAATTCCTTTAGTTTTCTATAGAAGTCTGTTATCAACTCATTGCATGGGAAGAGACAGAGAGAGAGAGAGAGAGAGAGGTGCTGTTTGAGTTAGCTCAGCCACTCAGCCAACATTCATCTTCGTGGAGGGGAATTTCTCAACCTTCCTAATAGGTGATTTCTTTAATAAAATTCCTCATGTTGTAGTGGCCCTACCAACCCTCCAACCATAAAATTATTCTGTTGCTACTTTTTAACTGTAATTTTGCTACTGTAATGAATTGGAATATAAATATCTGATGTGCAGGATACATGATATATAACCCAAGGTTTCAGAAACACCGGAGTCAGGGAGTATAGGGCACCAGAGAATATATCTCTCTCCTCTGGTTAGCATCCTAACAAGGGCAGAAGACGAGCTAGGCGGTATCTTTCCAAGTCTGTCTTAGAAAGTGGACATAAGGGGACCTTGTGGAGGCTTGTAGAGATATGCACAGATTTCTAGAAGCACTGTCAGCCATCTTGATTCTCAGAGAATTGGAATAGTAATCAACATCTTGACATTATTTTTTAGCCACATTATAGAACCTATCGTCTTCAGAATATTAAGGATACTATCTAAGAATTACTGTTATAGAGGAAGTATAAAAGATTAGAATGTTGGGTCATGACCTTCAAAAGATTTGAGGTTCACTTGACAATCTTTCCTCTCTCAACACACACACACACACACACACACACACACACACACACACACACACACACACACAGGAGCACACACCAAAGTTCACAGAGATGCAATAAAAAGTGTTGTTTGACATAAAACTGTGGTCAGTTGCTCTTCCTTTACTACAAGGGATTATATTATACAACATAGCAAAGCGCACGGTGGTGGTGGTCATAACTTGTGTAGCAAACAGGGTACTGTGTGCCACCCTACATCATTATTGAGGTGCTCCTTTATCGTGCCTGGTGATGTTATCTCTCTTCAACAGACAGAGACCCAGCCGGAGGGGAGTAAAGCCTGGCATACAGGAATTGTAATCACTTGTTATTACTACAGTCGGGTTTAAACACAACGGAAACTTTCTGATCTGAAACCTGAGCCATGACCCGATAGACTTGTGCTTATAAATACCACATTTTTGACTTCTGAGATTGGCACATATGTGCCCCCGTGAAACTTTCCTTGGCTTATTCACTCTAGAGTAAGCCCATCGCATCCCAGACTCATTGGATTTTCCTGTGTGTGCCTGTCTTTCTACTATGAAAACACTTCTGTCCGTTGGCTTTTGGCAACACTTCCAAATCTGAAAATCTCTCCCTTTCTGCATTCTAATTCCACTCACACTTAAACCTTTCTTTTTTTCCCCTAAATTATTATGTGAACCTCATTTTACAGGATTTCTTAGAAATACAATTACAATATTGTTTACAGGTTTAGGCCAAGTTGGCCTGGATCCTAGCATCCACTCTGAGCAAAACCTCCAGGAACCCACGCTCGCAGAAAGGCTTGTACTCTGGGTTCCTCCCACTTACTTTGACCTGATATTTTGCTTATTCTGCTATGAGGTTCCTCAGAGGAGGAAACAGTAGCTTGCCTCATTAAGACTCATCATTTACAAGATGTTGACAAATGTTGGCATTTATCCTGTTAACATAATAAATGTGAGAAAAATGACCACTTGGCAGAGATAGTCCTGTGCAACATCCAAGTATCGTGGTGAGGATGGTTTTGTATCTCTACGCTGCATCGACCAGTGCTACATACTATAATAAATGTGTTTTGTAAAAAATAATTATTTCCCTTGCAAATACAATTATACAATCTCTCTCTCTCTCTCTCTCTCTCTCTCTCTCTCTCTCTCTCTCTCTCTCTCTCTCTCTGATGGTAGTTGGCAGACAGCATATAATTTCATGATGGATCAAACCAGAACTCAGAAAAAATATCTATACAAATTATGTTTAGATATTCACTCAAATAAAAATGATAGAATTCTTGTCCTTTTGGAAGAAAACTATTATTTCTGTTTGAGTTTTGTATATTTGGTTATTCTTTCAATTCCAAATGTAATCAGCTGATAATAATATGACTGTAAAGTTCAACTTTATATGCACCCAGTAGTAAAACCAAATAAGCAAAGAGAATAAGAATGTAAAGTAGGAATTATAAAACTTTGGCTTATTCTTGAACGGACAGGATTGAATGTCTGTTTCACATGGGTGAATTTCAACTTGGTTAAGAAATTTGAATTTGATACTAAACTTCTAAAAAGATACACATATACACACATACAACCATGTATCGCCATGCACAGACTCTGATACACAGTTATACAAACACACGTTTACACATCTACATATAAACACATAAAAATATATACATATATACATGCACACATATACACACAGAAATACATCCATGGCAAATCATAAGCACACATACACATAAACACACACACACACACACACACACACACACTTTGGGAAATTATATAGGTCTAGCCCGTGTCTTAGCCAGGGTTTCTACTCCTGCACAAGACATCACGACCAAGAAGCAAGTTGGGGAGGAAAGGGTTTATTCAGCTTACACTTCCACATTGCTGTTTATCACCAAAGGAAGTCAGGACTGGAACCCAAGCAGGTCAGGAAGCAGGAGCTGATGCAGAGGCCATGGAGGGATGTCATTCACTGGCTTGCTTCCCCTGACTTGCTCAGCTTGCTTTCTTATAGAACCCAGGTCTACCAGCCTAGGGATGGCACCACCCATAATGGGCTGGGCCCTCCCCCATTGATCACCAGCTGAGAAAATGCCTTACAGCTGGATTTCATGGAGACACTTCCTCAACTGAGGCTCCTTTCTCTGTGATAACTCCAGCTTGTGTCAAGTTGACACAAAACTAGCCAGTATACTTGGCTTTCATAATTTGATCCTAGCATTCTGAGTACATCAAACATTTCTGAGAACTTCAGTATCAGAGATCATTCTATGAGAGACCAAGACAAGAACAAGGCCTCCACATGATCACAAGTGAACGAGACAAAGGAAGGATCATTGTCAAGATTATGTAATGGCCAAGATCTCTGTGTCCTGCCTGTAAGAAAGACAGGTGCTATATGAACAATTCTTAATATCTTCAGCTTCCCTGCTGTCTTTCTCCCAGTGTGGAAGATTATTAGAATCCACACTCATGGAGTCAGCCACCCTTACCAGCAAGCCCCAATCCAGGATAAAAGCCCATCTCCTTATGCTGACACCAGCATCACCAAATGCACACTGAATGCTTGCTTGTAATGCCGTCCTCCTGAGACTTCCAGGTTTCTCCTCAGCTGAGCATCCACTTTCTTGAATGCTGTTTTTCTCTGGTGTTCTTGGGCCTGAGTTGTTTTGAAAAAGAATAGAATACAGAGAATCACCTTACTTAAGAACAGGCTGACCATTATGAGATGCACACTGGGGTTAAGTGTATATATTTACAACCTTTTCTTCTCGCCTATGCTTACAATCCATGAGTCTTATAGATGTGAGATATAGATAGGCCTGAGGGGAACACTTAGTTTGTGACAAAGAAAACTATGATAAAAGAAGTCAAGGGACCCTATGGTTAACATTTAAGATGGACAACATCATGATTGTTGTTCTATTTTTCATTTTTTTCTGGCTGTTTTCCCCAAGCTTCATCTCAGTCCATGACATTTGGTTAGGCTCTTTCCAGCTATTTAAAAGGCAGTGGATGCTATTTGTTTCTCTCTCTCTCTAGTGGCCTGAAGGCTCTGGGAAGGCAATAGCCCTGAACTATGTATTTACACACAGCTATTCTTCAGTGGACCTCTAAGGAACTCACTAACCCACTGACCTCATCTAGGGCATGAATCACGGAGGACATCTGTTGTTACTGACAGGGCGAATGGAATTCTGGGGCATTTGCCAATTTGTATTACATTCAAGTTCAAGAACTAAGTGGCAGCCATGAGTTTCTGGTCCTCAGTACCAAGGCAGAAACAATTCACAGCTGATAGTTGTACTATTTAACATTGACATGTCTTCTCATGAGCTCTTCACACACAACCCCAAGATCACTTCAAAATGGAGATGTTCTGGAACTTTCTGAGTTATTATAACACTGCAGCCATTTTTGAATTTTGAAAAGTGGTTAAATGGTTGGTTGCAATGATAGATGTTTCAGAAAATCATCCTGAGGAAAAGATCGACAAAAAACATCTTATTAATTTGCCAGGAAAAAAAAGGAAGCCAATTTGCAGAATTTCCAGTTCTTTTTAAAAAATATTTGGCCTTAAAAACAAAAGCAAACAAAAACAAAACTATATATATATATATATATGGACTTCCAGTGTTTATTCTGTCCTGGGCACTTTACAAACACTCTAATATATCACCATTTAAATTATGCTACCATTGTTTACAATAGATACAGCTTTTGTTAATGATACTTTTATTTGGCATCAACACTTGTAATTTGTTCTCAAATATAACTGATGATGAAATAAATTAGAAGCAATTAAATAATGCTTACTGGTATTATCAGTTGTACCCAACAGGGATTTAGAACAAATAGGAGGGCTGTTAGATCTCAGTTCTATTTGATGATCAAAGGTGCTTTTTATGGTACCTCCAGCTGCCCATAGAACTGATTCAACAAACAAGTTTGTTAGATTAATATTTTGACTACAAAACTCATTTATCTACTCACTTTTAAATATATTTCAGAAATACTTGAGAACTCTTGATCTGTCACAGGTAGTTTGCTAGGCACTGTTGGTCAAACAAATGCTGTCCTCTAGGATTAAATGTTTAAATCACAGGAAGTAGATGTGTGGCTTCAGTGTCTCAGGGTGACAGCACCTGGACATTTTCTCTTTTTTTTTCTTTTTCTTTTTTTACATTTAAACTTAAATAATATCTAAATTTTTTACATTATGTGGGCATTGTATATTGTAGAGTGATGAGCTCAGAATCCAATCATCCCTGTGCCGGCTCCCTTCTCACAACCTCATGCACTTTTTACTCAAGCCACCACTATGTCCACCTCATGATATATAATAACACACAGTGTTCTCAGCATATGCTACTTGAACTTTGTACAAACTTATTCTTTATCATTTGAAGGAGATGCTACAGCAAAGATGTTTTCAACCTGGGTAGTCACACAGAGCAGCTGGCCTTCTATAGACCACTTGCAGTTGGAACCAAACAAACCTACCCAGGGCACTGTAACAATTTGTTCTTCTGGGAATGCATTTAGTAGGTTCTGTGGCTATTGTTAGGGGACTTTTAGGGTTCGTAGTTTGCTTGGAAAATTTTGTAGTTAACCAGAGCCAATATCTGCCTGGTTATTAGTCCATCTTCCCTAGAAACATATTTTAGAAACAGAGTGGTCAAATGCTCCCTGAGATGTGTCTGCAGGAATCTGTACTCTGAGTATTTGGTAGGAATTTTATGGAAATATTCAAGAGAAGTCATGTGAACGATTGTAGCTTAGAGACATCCACTCAAGAGGAAATGTGTCAGAAATTTGGGGGAAGACTGGGGTTTTACTCACTTTCTAACTTTTTTTTTTAATGAAGAGGAAATGAACATTTGAGACAGTTCTTATCGGAGTTAATACTCTCAGACCTACATTTGTGGAAAACAGAAAACAAATCCCAAATTATATTCTCTCATTTTTTTAAACTTATTTGGGAGAAGTTTCATTAGGGATGATCATTTTCATAAACAAAGCTCAAGTCCTGCCATCG
This sequence comes from Micromys minutus, assembly GCF_963924665.1. Classification (NCBI taxonomy): domain Eukaryota; kingdom Metazoa; phylum Chordata; class Mammalia; order Rodentia; family Muridae; genus Micromys; species Micromys minutus. The sequence goes on from NC_137974.1 coordinate 82,764,873, forward strand.
AAGTTTAACCCAGAAAGTGCCTGGGTAGTATAATTTATCCACATCTCTGAAGGTGAATCTGTAAACATGATCCTCCTCCCTATTGAATCTTTCTGCTGTAAATTTATCTTGGGAGATTTCAAAGTTTTATTTCAGAAGACAATCCTTAAATACATCCGAGCAAGCAATGCAGAACGAGACAGTCAACTCTTTGGAAGAGAAGACACATGCAGTCTTCCATCTTGGAAATATAGAGGTCTTAGATTTGTGCTGGAAATATAATCACATCTTAGAGATAAGGTGCTTATGGAAATTGATATGTGAGTATTTGAAAACTGAAGGCTTTGCAGAATAACATCTCCTTATTTGTATTCTGAGGTACAAATTCATATTTTTCTGTCATGGTTTTGTTTCGTTTTGTGAGATTGCCAACTTAAAATGAAAGACTAGCTACTAATTAGATCAGGCAGTTCCAGCACCGGGGAAACTTGCTATGTGGCTTGAGAAAGTTCATTCTGAGTTTAGACATGGAGAAGGAGGTGCCTCCCTGCAATCCAATAGGGAGAGACCCTTAGGACAGGTCCTCACACTGTCTTCACCTGAACTAGGGAGGCCCTGGCATTTAAAGTGAAGTAAACTCAGCCTGTTGGATGAGAGGCTCTTGGTAAGAAAGACTCACATTGTTAGGAACAATGGAATCTCCAGGGGTGCACTGTTTCCTGGTTTTCTTTAGTAGCTTGTTTATAAACATTTGGTTACTGAAAAAATAAAACCAGGACAATAAACTGTTCATATTTCTGCTGACTGGTACATTTGTAGACTCCCTCAGTGACCTAAGATTGAACGAGGATAGAATATGGTGCCTTAGAACAGTCTCTATTACATTTTGAGAAAATTTTGGTTTGGTTAACCTTGGATGTTTATGAGTCTGTTTGCTTTTGTTTGTTTGTTTTCTGAGAAATGAGAAGAAAGCAGTACACACTAGCAATGTCAAAGATAGAGAGACCATTAGTATGGGTTACCGAGCATCTCAGAGTCCAACAGGGAACAACTGGGCACCAAGCGGAACAGGGGTAGAGAGGCGATGTACATGATCATTATCAGGACATCTAAGTAACCTCCCTTTTCATCTTCCACCCTGTTACACTGTATCCCATCACCATCCTATCACTATGGAGATTCCCAGGATGAAGTTGGAAAGTAGTAAGTTAGCTGTCATCAGAACCAGGAACCATATGTTTTAACATGAAACCACGAAGCATCGGCAGCTGTGGCATCTATAGGGCCAGGTTAAGCAGAAGTATTTGTTGAATTATTTACTGAGAAGTTAAACTCAATGTCTTTCACAGAATGCCCACGTGACAAAGACAGCCTTGCTTTCCCAATCCTTTCCCCCTGTTTCCACTTCACATGACCCTATAGTGACTGCCCCATGAGAGGCCACTGATACCTTTTCTTGACAGAGTAAACTTTGGTCTGATCACCAAAGCTCTGCATCTTCTATCATTATAAGTTCCAGAGAATCATTAGCCAAGCTGCCTCAGTCAGTAAAAGGGGATGGAAAAGTCCACTTCCCCTCCTCTGCCTCTTTAGAAACATCAAGAACCTCTCTTCTTACAAGGGTCAATTAACAATATTAAATGTATTTTGATCTGGAAATGAATTGTCTGGAATTCAACAGCCTATTAGTGACAAATGAACAAAGTCAACCTTTGCTGTCTGCTTGAAGTCCATACAAATGAAGCGACCCACAAAGGAACAAGTTGTTAAACTATGGGAAACACAATTGACAAGATATTTTTAAAAGCCTTGTTATAGCAAAAGCACTTCAGCTAATTATGATCAGAAAAATAGCTGCTATTTGCCTCTTAAGACACAGTATCCCCTTCAAACCAGGTTCAGTTAGAGTAGGATGTTTTACTTGACAGTGCTCTCTGAGTAGTTCCCCTGGCTTTCAGAAGACACTTACTAAGGGGTTTCCAAATTCTTACCCCATTTCTTGGAAGTTGTGTCATTGTAGATACTTCAAATGCTTAAGCTTTAAGGATTAATTCTTATTAACATATAGACATTCCTATAAAGGATGATGTTTTAAGCTGGAAATTGGATGCAAATGGTTAAAATCAAACCCTAAGTTAGAAGATGAAGATGATAACTCTGAAGCCTTTAACCTCTTGTGGGAGAGATGTCTACGCTTCTAAGGACCCAACTCTTCTAAGGTCAGGTCAGTAGCTGGGTTGTGCACATTCTGTCCTGGGGCTGATTTCTGGTCTCCAGCATCAAAGTTTCTTCTTCTCATCTCTTGCCTCTACTACCTAGACAAATGGGATTGGAAGCCTTTGGAAAAGAAACACTTTTTTAAGGTCAGGGTTAGCATTTCTGCTTTTTGTGACATGGCTAGACGTGGGAGACACTATGCTACATGGAGGAGACCAGGCATGGCAAAAATTCTAGATGATTTCCCATACATTTGCTTTTATTTATACATAAAGTATAAAAATAGTGGCACACATAGCCACAGAGGCAAACATGGTTGCCAGGGGTGGGGGGGTTGAGAAAAAGGGAAGATAATATCAAATAAAACAAACCTTTGGTTATGTGGGGCAGATGAGAGTAGGTTAGCACAGGTGTGAAAGTTTGCTAAACTACCAACCATGGATATATGCAACCACATAAACCACATAAAGTTTAACTTTTTACCAGCACAAATGGATATTATTCAGACCTCAGAAGCTGGCGCATTATTTAGATGTTATAGAAAATGGGCAAGTCCTTGTAATTTGTACCTCCACATTTGTTGGCTGTTTGACAGCACTTTGACCCTTGGCCCCTTTTTCTTCTGCCTGTCTCTGCTCTCCCACTTGGTAGTCTGGCCTGCCCCACCACTCCTTTGACTTTCTGATTGACATGGTACGTCTTCATTTCCCCAAAGATAAAATAGTGATCAGAATAAACATGACAAGTGCTTGGTTTGCATAAGTTTAGACACCAGTGAGATTAATAAAATTTCAGAAAGAAGTGTGTGTATCTAGCACCATGATATGGTTTCTCATACATTTAAAAATGGGGGTGGATTCAATTACTTTGAAGGTTAGAGAGGCTAAAAGACTTGGGGCTTGCTTACCAGAATTTATTGTTCATATGGGAAAGACTCCAATGTGAAGTGAATTAATTCAGTAAATTTTTTTTTGTTCTTTCACACAGAGCCATGGGGATCAGCAGAGGGGTGGGGGCTCTTTGTGAAGTCTGTCAGCTGATATATCTACTTGGCAGTTCATACATCTACAAGTCCATCACATGCAGATCTGGGTGGAGGGCAGGGCAGGTAGAGGAGGTGTGGGCAGGACAAAAGGGAGGGACCATAGTGCTGAGTGTTGTCTACTTCAGTGTGTAAGATCCAGTTGCAGAGTTATATTCATCCAGGACAGAGGAAGGCAGCACTCTTAATGCTATATGTGGTTCTTAAACTTCCTAATGCTGCAACCCTGTAACACAGTTCTCCATACTGTGGTGATCCCCAGTCACAATTTTTTTTTTTTTTGTTTTTAAGCCATAACCATAGTTTTGCTACTGATATGAATCATGATGTAAATTTCTGTGTTTGCTGATGGTCTTAGGTAACTCCTGCAAAAGGGTCATTTGGTCCCAAAGGTGTCATAACCCTCATGTTGAGAAATGCTGCTAATAGGCAATGTCTGGAGGTTCTGAATATATCACACAGGCAGGAAGTATGATAAGCACCCAATATTTGGAAAGAGGAAGAGCTGAAGATGCTCAGGCCTAGTAGAAAGTGATGTCAACAGTGAAAGTAAGTGTTGAACAGACTTATAAGGGCTAATATGGGAAACATTTCCAAAGTGTTACGACTAGTGGTCAGAAAGTGGTCTCATACAGGAATGAGAATAGATTAAACATGGTGTCACAAATAAGCCTGGGGACAATGGAGTGTAAGGTGCTTAGGTTGGACTCTTGACGTCATCTGAGAAACAGGTGAAGGAAATGCGTTACAGAATAATCCCCCTTTCTCAAAATATGGCCTAAGATAGCATCCAGTGACCTTTTATGTCATATTCTACCCTTCCTCAGTATCCACACACAGTTGTGATGCTATCAGCAAACTCTATTGAAATATGGAATGTCAAAGGAGAATGTCAATCAAAACCATCCAACAAGATTCTTGTTGATAACGGGGACTGATCATTAAGAATTTCAATGGCTAAATATAAAGAAGAGTTACTTGCCACTTACAATGCCAGGTACAGTGTCATCCATGGTGATGAACAACATTACACATTGTGATGTGCACAGGTACTAAGCACATCGATTTTTATTTTGCATCTGACAATTTTTACATTAAATGATTGCTAAAGGTATGTGCTGACTTCAGAATTCAGAGAAATGGGAATGTGTCTGTACAACCCAACCATATATTTGTCAAATATTTACCTGGTGAAACATAGTGTTTGTGATGGATAGACTTTTGCCAACTTGATTCAAGCTAAGGTCATGCGAGAAGAGTGAATCTCAATTCAGAAAATGACTCCATAAGATTAGCACATTGGCAAACCCGTCGGGTATTTTTTTGATTGATGATGAATGTGGAAGTCCATCCCACTTCGGGTAGTGCTGCCTCTGGGCAGGTGATTCTCTGTTGTATAAAAAGCATGCAGAACAAGTAATGGGGAGCAAGCCAGTAAGAGTCATCCCCTCTATTTCAGTGCCTGCCTCCAGGTTCCTGCCGTTTTGAGTTCCTGTCTTGACTTCCCTCAGTGATCCACTGTGATCAGGACCTGTAAGCCAAATAAACCTTTTCTTTCTCAGGTTGCTTTTGTTCATGGTGTTTATCACAGCTACAGAAAGCAAGCTGGGATTTTGACCTTCCAACTAACATGGTGTATTTTTTCCCAACTTAGCTTTGAACTCTTGTATCAAAAATCATTGGTGTGTGTGTATGTTTGTATGTGAGGAATACTGATATTATTGGAGGAGATCAACATCTGTACTGGATTCAGTGCATCCAAAGGCATGCCCTGCACACAAATCTTCACTGTAAAGGAAAACATTATGATTGCAAAGCATGTGTCTTCAAGCCACCATGTTCAATTCAGCCCTAAGTATATTATCTGTGTTTTAAAACATTATTTGTGTTTTATGTGTCTGAGTGTTTACCTGCCTGTATATGAGTGAGCAAGCTACATGCAGTACCCATAGAGGATAGATGTGGGCACTGGGTATGCTGAGAGTATGTTGCCTGTACCCTGGAATGCTCACTGCCTGACCCTACTTTCTTCTGGGAGTTGGAGGTGAGGTGGCACAGTAAATGACGCAGACTCCAGTTGCAGGTGAGAAACACCATCAGAGCACAGCTGCGAGCTCCTTTAATGCCCTCCACCCCATTGGTCCCAAGAAAGCATCTCTTCTAAACAGTAGTTCCTGATTGGCTTACATTGTCTACATCAGCAATCCTTGGTCTCTCAGGTAGTACTCAGTTAGGTACTCCTGCTGGAGATGCTTTTGTGGCTTTTGTGGCCCCCAGTATTTTTACCTAGAGGTGGCCCCGCTGTTCCTGCTACAAGACTGGGGTTAGGGGTGGTTGTGAGTTGTCCCTCAGGTGCTAGGAAACTGAACTGAGGTTTTCCACAAGAACAGTTGGTGCTCGTAACCACTGAGCCACCTCTCCTACCCCGATATCCCTTTTTAAATACACGTTTTTTTTTTTTTAAATGATGTTATAGTGAGACTAGAAAACATTTACCTTTGTGGTCAGCAAACACTAGGTGGGTTAAAATTTAGTGAGATGGCCACGGTGTCCTTTCCTAAAATTAGACTCTATGTCTAGATTGCTGTCTTTTTACAGTGTTTCTTTACAATGGGGCTAGGATCCATTTTTCTTAATTGTAGGTGGGGCAAATGACAAGGGATGGGCCTCTGTTCTGACAGCCTGTCAGGATCTTAATTAAAGGAAGATCTCTCTCTCTTGGCAAGCATGAAGACCAAACAGACTAATGAGTCAATGCTCTAGACGATCCACCCTTGGGCGGCCCAGACACGATCCCATCAACAGCAGTTGGGTCAGGGAATGAGGCCTTGGGGCAGCTTGCAAACTCCTGTAGAGATCTTTGAAGGCTTGTTTTCCTTAGGAAAATACTCATGGGGACAGATAACATTCCTCTTCATTATAGACCTCTTCTCCTAAACTTAAATCATAAGGCCTCGTAAACTGGTAACAAGGAGAATACCAACGCTCTGAGCTTCTTATCTGTGGCCTCAGTTTCTACTGTAAACACATCTTATTTTTAACAGAGAACATTGTATTTCACTCATTAAATGTTCTAACAGAAAGGCAGTTTTCAATATCCACCTTCCTTCAGAGTGGCCCAGAAATGCCTTGATCTGTCACCAACCAGTGAATGCTAATGCACAATTTAAGTGGAATAAATTCCAAAGCTTTCACGAGGTCTCAGAGTCAAGCCCTTTTTCACACATCCACCCCCCTTCCTATCTTTGGATTAATCAGAATTTCTGGTGAAATTCTTTTGAGGTTATTAATTTTATTTGAGACATTGGGATAGGCTCACTGCTCAGAGAAGTTTAAATGCAGATGCTTTTTCTGACTCCCCCAGCCAATATAATCCTGAAAAAAAAAGAAGCATGCAAACATAGCACTGAAGTCAGAAAGCAGTTATTAGATTTTTGTTCCAAAAATGAACCTCTACTATGAATATCTTAATGAGTGAGAGACAGACATTTCTTTTAATTAAACAGTCTATTGTTTCAAGTAAACACACTTGGTTTTGTTCGGTGGCATCCTCCAAGTGTGAGCAACTTTGGACTTCTGCATGCTGCTAATTCCTGTTACTTCTTTGCAGACAGTTAGTGAGCAAACAGAGATGTCTCGGGCGTTCCCGTAGCTCCATTTTAATAGTGTTGGTATCTGACAAGGCTCTTGTCATCTTTGCTACCGTTTCTCATCACAAGACCATCACTGGCTGTAACTTACATATCGTTCCCTGGATCATTGCTGAGCAGCAAGCATGGTAGGATAGAAATGAGCTTAGGGCCAACAAGAAAAGTGTGTTACTCTCTAGGGCACAACTATGGTGTGTTTCTGGATCTCAATTCAGGGCCACTTTGAATTCATCAACAGAAAGTCATACTTAGCTTTGGTGACATACCCTAATCCCAACACTTGGAACACAGAAGTAGAAGAATCTCAGTGAGTTTGAAGCCAATTTGGTCTAGATAATGAGTTCCAGAGCAGCCAGGGCACCATACAAGGACCATGTCTCAAAAAAAAAAAAAAAAAAAAAAAAAAAAAAAAAAAAAAAAACCCAAATAAACAAATCCAAACATAATACTTAATACTTCAGTACTTTTAATCATATGCTAATGTATCTATATAGACTAGAAAATATAGAACCAGAACCCACGAGTTAAGTTAATACACATGTTCTTGATGACACGCTGTCTGTAAAACACAGTAGATTCAAGTCAGAGGAGCCTCATGTCACTGGGCCCATTGTGAGACAGCAAACATGGAACAGCAGAGGTCAGCAAGTCCGTGTGCTAAGGAAACACACATTGAGGAGGATTAGCCAGAATGAGGGAGGTAATTGAGGGCGGGGACTCAGTGCGTTTATTGTGGAAAATCCCAACAACGAGAAGGGCCGAAAGCAGGTAAACCACTAGGAGATGCTTTGCACAGCACCAAAGGTCTGAGTCTCCCAGGAGGTCATTCTTTTCCTCTGCAACTTGCACTTACCCCAGAGACTGACCAAAGGATGTGCCTAGGGGAGAACAACAGAAAGCTTAGCCTCTCCAGTAAGTGTGTCTGCTGGATGCTGCACTTCCTGGTTCCCAGGAGACAGCAGCAGCTATTCCTCGTGCAGTGAGATGCACACAAGCCATCACGGCTCTGCGTGGTTCTCCACTTTATCAAGGTGAACTAACCTAGAGCTCCAGAGACAACCTTAACCGTTTGCTATTGAGAAAAGTGGAAGGGTACCAGGAAGGATTCTCAACATCCCAGTTCTTCAATGAATAATTCTTGTCAATACTCTATAGGCTTCTTTTCCCCTGTAGAATAGTGATGGGTTAAACTGAAACATTTGAAAGTCGTATTTGTTAATTATTATTATATTTGTTCTCAAACCAGAGACGTTTATATAATAATTATATTCCCACAATAATGTGTAATTTATAAAAAATAAAATAAAAATTTAAAGTAGTCAAATAACTTAATATGATGTCTTCCCTTCCAAGCCTGGTAGAACAGGGCAGTAACCTTATCTACTTGTGAGGCTCAGGCAGGAGAATCACAAGTGTAAAGACTATGTGAGCAATAGAATAAGTTTAGTATCACTTAAATAGGCACCTTATCTAGACCCCAGCTCATTTCAAAAGCAGGGAGGACTGGGCATAGTATTCTGTGACAGGGTGCCCACTTGGCATAAATATGGCCCTGGCTTCAATCTTTAATATGAAATAAAATAAAACAATAAAACTAGAAATAATCTCTCCCCCACTTTACCCATCGTCTGAGCTGTGAAGTCTATAAGGTTCATGGTAGGGAAAGTACCCAAGCTGGCATTCTTGTCTCAAGCTTTAACTTTGGTCCTAAGTGATACCCATGTCCAGGTGGCAGACAATCTATATGGACAATCTGTGTGAAGAGGCACTTCAGTCTCTATTAAGAGTAGAACAGAGAACTTGAATTTGAAGCTTAAGACTGCACACAAGTCTTGAGATGGGAGTTTAACATTTGCAGAAAAACTGTACTCTGACCTTAAAGTACATTCTCTGATCTCTGTCGTCCTTCATAGGAAAGCGAGTGGTAACTCTACTCCTTAGAAACTTGCTCTTCTGCTATAGCCTACAGACAGTGTTTCAGTTAATTAGCCAAATTGACTGAAAACTTAATTACATATACTCAAACGCAAAAGGGAGTTACAATAATCACACGTGCAAGGGTTTAGGAATGTCCACAAGAAAAGGGCAACTGTGTGATTGCCTAAAGACTGTGGAAACAGATACTTAGAAGAAAACACCATTTTGTCCTCTCTGTTTCCTTCACACCAACAGTTAAGCAAAGGTTAGAGGCTGAAGAAAGGGATGAAAGATGCTCCACCTTTGTGCTGCTTAAACCTAAACTAGAAGCTTGATTTCGAACTTCAAACATTACATTTTATACCAGAATAGTTGTTGGCTATTTTTCTTTCCATGTTCCTATATGTCTGTCATTATAGTTCATGGCCCATCATACTCAAGAGTTAATAGCTAAAGACTTCTGAGATGCGCAGTGTAATTGTCAACTTGATGGATTCTAGATTCACGGACTTGCCTTTTCGAAGCTTCTCTTGATAGGGGAGTATTCACAGCGATTAAGAGTGTGGCCACAATCTGAATGGGGATCCTAGGCCCTCCAAAATGGGGACGGTGAATCAGCAGAAAGATTGCTGTCATCAGTCTCTGTTCCCTGACTGTGTATGAATTGTGATGTGGATGTTGCCCTGAGTCCCTCCCAAGAAGGACTGCACCTTTGACTGTGAACTGGGATAATCCCTTGTTACATTAAATTTGCTTTCATTGGAATATTTTGTGAGAGCAAGAGGAAAAGTATTTTAAACAGCAAACAAGCAAAATATAAAACAAAACTATAAAAACATCCAAAAGCAACTGCTTGAAAAAATCAAGCCAACACTTCCATCATTGACTGACATAATCTACATAAAACACATACACAATCTCAAAACATTTTGTTTTCTCCTCCTACACACAAATATACCCCCCACACTATTTTTCTCTCACATATAAAAATCTCCCTTTTCCTTTTACCCATTTAACTCTTACACAAACACACACACACACACACACACACACACACACACACACACACACACACACTGTTCTGCAAACATACTATCTCCCCACCCCTCTTACACAAACATATAGACAATGTAGAATAGCCTTAGATGTCTACACTTGTCCTATCCTCTAAATTTAGTAACATACTTTTGTTTAGAGCTTTACATGTTAATAAAAATAAAACCCTAATTTTTCCAGAAAAAAAGATTACAATAAGCTTTTTTTTTAATTACTGGTTTGTTCATTCTAGAGATAAAGAAAAATAATTAGAAGTTATAATTTCCCCCAAAGTTAAATACAACAATGATTAATAAAGATTTACGTGAAAAACTAACTAAATTTAGTTCTCTACAATCCACATCTCATCAAATTCACAGCAGAAATGACTGAATATATCAAAGATTTTTTAATTGGATTAGCATTGATATAATCTCTTGAGTACATTCATTTGTCACATAAAGGCTTTGTCTGTCAGCTCCAAAGAAAACATTACCCTGAGAAACATCAGGTTTGGAGCATTTTCTGCCTTTTCTTATTCACATGGTAGCAGGCAATTTAGACAAAGCATCCTGTGAGAAATAAGAAGAGAACATAGGGGGCCACATCCTTCCCTCCTTGAAGATGGAGAAGGAAGGGAGGATGACTGTAGTTCATCTCTGAGTTTATGCTTTGCAAGTGTGAATGGGTTGGGTAATGCTGGTGTTAGCAGCTATGTGGGTTCTGTTCGGACTAGGGAGTTCTGTCCAGAAGGCAAGCTATAGCCCTATGTTTAAACTTCTGTATAAAATATGAAAATCTACGGGAAGGATAAAGCTAGCATTGTTCCCACCAAGGCAAAGAGAGATGGATTCAGTGATGGTCCTAAGGCAGGGTGGGTCTATCCTCAGTGGCCAGATAAGGTTGCTAATCCCATCTAGTATGGAAAAACTTTGCCTCTACTGTTTTCCTGATGCTTGAAGTATTCATTGCCATCTCTTCTACTGTTAGTAGGCACTAAGTCTACATCTGAAAATATTCTTCTATAATTGTGGTTCATGACTGAGTACATGGCCTATGCTCATGAAGACATAAAATCTTTTCAATGTGACCCCAGTTCTGTCTTCAACAGCTTCTCTGTTCCCCAAAATGCCTTCCTTGTTTTCTATCCCTACATAACAAATCTCGAAAAATGTATGAACTTTAAACCAAGCTTGTTAATTTCCATAGACACAACTGCACAGCTGGGGGCTTTATCAGGGTCACGAACATCTGACATCAAGATAATGAAAGAATGCAATGTCACCTGTACCTTGAGGGCCTTTCCTGAATCCATTCAGGTTATTTTCAGACTTCAGACCCTATAGGTTACAGAACCAGTGACGAGCAGATGAGGCCACAGCCAACAGACAATGATGTTCTTTGGTGATAGTCATGTGTCAGTCTTATGACCCAGAAAAGAGCTTTCTTTGGGATGCTCAGCTGTAGAAGTATAATACACTCAATTAGGAGGAAAACAGTTCAGTACTGTTCACAGGACCCTCATACTCAATCAGGAGTTATATGTATGTGTAGACCAGATAACAGGTAGGGCTCTCAACAACCCTGTGCTAGTTGAGTTCACAGTTGTAAACTAGACTCTGTTGCTCATTCTCATCTTTAATTTAAACTAAGCCTTCCCTCAGTAGGGTCCTGTCGGTGGAGACTTGGTTTGATTTTCATGTCCATGTGGGATTCCACCATCCCTACAGTTCCAATGAATGCCAAAGGGCATTCCTTGGGTTGGCTCTTCAGACTGCTTCTCTGAACTGTCTCAACTTGTTACAATGGTAGGAGGAAATCTGTGATGCTCCTGTTTGTGTTCTTAGTCTCGTTAATAAAATAATCTAGAAATAAACTTTAAAGGACGCTGTAGGACAATTAGAGTTAACAGAGAAATTCATTAGATAAATAAATCAACAGGGTCAGCAAGGCATGAATTTATCTCCCCAGCCTCTAGGAGAAGGGAGAGAGAAAAGAGGAAGAAAAAAAATCCACGTCTCCTTGAGTTAATCTCCCTAAAAGCTGGGAAGTTTGGGAATCCATAACAGGTGACAGGCAGCTAAACCACAGGTAGACTGGGGTTAATGGTGGGGCAGAACTCTAGTGAAAGGACTGGGAAAGCCCTGAGTACCAGAGAACTGACTTAGGATTTTGCTTCAAAAATAAAATAAAGTTTTAAAGGGAAGGGAAAGAAAGAATCATAATTTTCTAAGTAATTCAGGAGAGTGGCTAGGTGGAGATTCCACAGGGGTTCAATGAAAGAAGGAGTTTCTAGAGAATTAAATAATCTTATTAAGGGAATAATTATTCCTCCTATCTCTTTCCTGTATCTCTAGGAGAATCACATGTCTCCCGGGGACAGGGGGATGGACTCCAGGCCAGGGGACTGACCAGCTCCATCTGAATTAACTCTTCATGGAGGAGATACAATAGTATGTAGTGCTGTCATCTTTGAAGCTGATAACAATGTCATGTTTCTAGTCATGCCAGAGATGGAGTCCATAATTTTGACCAAGAGAAGAGGCTTTCTTTTTTCTTTTAGTTTATATATTTCAAATGTTTTTTTTTTCTCAATTTTTATTAGATACTCTGTATTTACATTTGAGATTTTATCCCTTCACCCCGCCCACTCCCATCTCCCCTCCCCCTCCAGTTGCCTTCACAAAGGTGCACTTCCTTCTGATCCCCCTCTCTACCCCATTGCCTTGTCATTCCCCTACTTTGGGAAAACATGCCCTCTCTGGAACAAAACTCTCCTCTCACACTGATGCCAGACACTGCTATGAGAAGGAGCTTTCTTTTCTCCTTTTTCTTTTTTTTCTTTTTTGCTTCTACAACTTTATTTTTAAAAAAGGGAAATACATGTGCAGATTTTTAAAGGCATTTTGGCATAACACTATATGAATATATTTTTGTCAGTTCTTAATTCTTTTAGGAGTTTGATAGCACGCATAGAAATCTTACTAGTTGCCATAAGCATGAAGTACATGGAGAACAGAACGTAGCATGGAAACAGTCAGAGTTTTCTTGGTATGTATAGATTAAACATAATGATTTTTTAATACCAAAAATTGCCATAAGGCTATTTGTTGTTCTTGGATTATTAATGATTTAAGGTCTAGGTGTACCACACTCTGAGAGGGTGATCTACACTTTTTTTCCCTAAGAACAACTGAGGCTTTCACTTTTTGGCCTTTGTTTTTTTTTTTTTTTTTTTTTTTTTGAGCTTCATATGGCCTGTGAGTTGGTTCTGAGGTATACAGAGCTTTCTGGGGCTAGTATCCAATTATCAGTGACTGTATATTATGTCTGTTCTTTTGTGACTGGGTTACCTCCCTTAGGATGATATTCTGTAGATGCATCCATTTTCCTAGGAATTTCATAAAGTCATTGTTTCTAATAGCTGAGTAATTGTGTAAATATGCCACAATTTTTGTATCCATTCATCTACTGAAGGACATCTGAGTTCTTTCCAGCTTTTGGCTATTATAAATAAGGCTGCTATGAACATTGTGGTGCATGTGTCCTTATTGTACGTTGGAGCATCTCGGGGGTATATGCCCAGAAGTGGAATAACTGGGTCTTCAGGTAGTACTATGTACAATTTTCTGAGAAACCACCAGACTGATTTCCAGAGTGGTTGTACCAGCTTACAACCCCACCAAGAGTGGAGAAGTGTTCCTCTTTCTCCACATCCTCTGCAGCATCAGCTGTCATCTGAGTTTTTGATCTTAGACATTCTGACTGTTGTGAGGTGGAATCTCAGGGTTCTTTTGATTTGCATTTCCCTGGTGGCTAATTATGTAGAGCACATCCTTAGATGCTTCTCAGCCATTAGATAGTTCTCAATTGAGAACTTTTTTTTTAACTCTGTACCCCATTTTTTAAAGGGTTGTTTGATTCTCTGGCGTCTAACTTCTTGAGTTCTTTGTATACCTTGAATATTAGACCTCTATCAGATGTGGGGTTGGTAAAGATCTTTTCCCAATCTGTTGGGTGCAGTTTTGTTTTCTTGATAGTTTCCGTAGTTTTATAGAATCTTTGCAATCTCATTAAGTCCCATTTCTCTATCCTTGGTCTTAGAGCACAAGCCATTGGTGTTCTGTTCAGGAAATTTTCCCCTGTACCTATGTTTTCTAAGGCTTTCTCTACTTTCTCTTCTAATAGTTTCAGTGCATCTGGTATAATGTGGAGATCTTTGATCCACTTGCACTTGAGCTTTGTACAAGGTGATAAGAAAGGGTCTAATTTCATTCTTCTGAATGCCGAGTGCCAGTTGAGTCAACACCACTTGTTGAAGAAGCTGTCCTTTTTTCCATTGAATGTCTTTAGCTCCTTTGTCAAAAATCAAGTGACCATATGTGTGAGAGTTCATTTCTGGATCTTCTATTCTGTCCCACTGTTCAACCTGCCTATCTCTGTACCAGTACCATGCAGTTTTTAACACAGTTGCCTTGTAATATAGCTTGAGGTCAGGGATGGTAATTCCTGCAGATGTTTTCTTGTTGCTGTGGATAGATTTTGATATTCTAGGTTTTTTGTTATTCCAGATAAATTTACAAATTGCTCTTTCCAATTATTTCTCTGAATAATTGAGTTGGAATTTTGATGGGGATTAAATTGAATATGTAGATTGCTTTTGGCAAGATAGCCATTTTTACAATGTTGATCCTTCCAATCCATGTGCATGGGAGATCTTTCCATTTTGTGAGATCTTCCTCGATTTCCTTCTTCAGAGATTTGAAGTTCTTGTCATACAGGCCCTTCACTTGCTTAGTTAGAGTCACACCAAGGTATTTCATATTTTTTGTGACTATTGCAAAGGCTATCTTTTTCCTAATTTCTTTCTCAGCATGCCTGTCCTTTGAGTAGAGGAAGTCTAATAATTTGTTTGAGTTAATTTTATATCCAGCCACTTTGCTGAAGTTGTTTACCAGCTGTAAAAGTTCTCTGGTGAAATTTTTGGGGTCACGTAAGTATACTATCATGTCTTCTGCAAATAGTGATGTTTTCACTTCTTCTTTCAGATTTGTATCCCATTGAGTTCCTTTTGCTGTCTAAATGCTCCGGCCAGGGCTTCCAGTACTATGTTGAATAGGTAGGGGGAGTGTAGGCAGCCTTGTCTAGTCCCTGATTTTAGTGGGATTGCTTCAAGTTTCTCACTGTTAAGTTTGATGCTGGCTATTGGTTTGCTGTATATTGCTTTTATTATGTTTAGGTATGGGCCTTGGATTCCTGTTCTTTCCAAGACTTTTAACATGAGGGTGTGTTGAATTTTGTCAAATGCTTTCTCAACATCTAGTGAGATGACCATGTGGTTTTTAATTTGAGTTTGTCTATATGGTGGATTACGTTGATGGATTTTTGTATATTAAACCATCCCTGCATCCCAGGGAAGAAGCCTACTTAATCATGATGCATAATCATTTTGATGTGTTCTTGGATTTGGTTTGCAAGAATTTTGTTGAGTATTTTTGCATCAATGTTCATAAGTGACATTGGTCTGAAGTTCTTTTTCCTTGTAGGGTCTTTGTGTGGTTTAGGTACGAGGGTTATTGTGGCTTCAAAAAATGAGTTGGGTAGTGTTCCATCTGATTTGGAGAGTATTGGTCATCAATAAATGATAGAATTCTGCACTGAATTCATCTGGACCTGGGCTTTTTTTTTTTTTTTTGCTTGGGAGGCTTTTGATGACTTCTTCTATTTCTTTAGGTTTTATGGGATTATTTAGATGGTTTATTTGGTCCTGGTTTAACTTTGGTATCTTGTATCTGTCTAGGAATTGATCCATTTCCTCCAGATTTTCCAGCTTTGTTGAGTATAGGCTTTTGTAGTATGATGTGATGATTTCTTGAATTTCCTCAGTTTCAGTTGTTATGTCTCTACTTTCATTTCTGATTTTGTTAATTTGGATACTCTCTCTTTGCCCTCTAGTTAGTCTGGTTAAGGGTTTATCAATCTTGTTAATTTTCTCAAAGAACCAGCTCTTGGCTTTGTTGATTCTTTGAATGGTTTTTTTTTTTTTTTTTCTATTTGGTAAATTTCTTCTCTGAGGTGATTATTTCTTGCCATCTACTCATCTTGGGTGTATCTGTTTCTTTTTGTTCTAGAGCTTTCAACTGTGATGTCAAGTTGCTAGTGCATGTTCTCTCCAGTTTTTTTTTCTTTCTTTTATTGGAGGCACTCATAGCTATGAGTTTTCCTCTTAGTACTGCTTTCATTGCATCCTATAGGTTTAGATATGTCATGCTTTCATTTTCATTAAATTCTAGAAAATCCTTAATTTCTTTTTTTATTTCTTCTTTGACCATGCTATTGTTGAGTAGAATATTGTTTAGCTTCCATGAGTATATGGGCTTTTTGTTGTTTTTGTTGTTATTAAAGACCAGCCTTAGTCCCTGGTGATCTGATAGGATGCATGGGAGTATTTCAATCTTCTTAT
Source organism: Micromys minutus (assembly GCF_963924665.1). Lineage (NCBI taxonomy): Eukaryota > Metazoa > Chordata > Mammalia > Rodentia > Muridae > Micromys > Micromys minutus. Next base: position 82,781,176 of record NC_137974.1, read on the forward strand.
ATCTATTGAGGCTTGTTTTTGTGACTAACTATATGATCAGTTTTGGAGAAGGTGCCATAAGTTGCTGAGAAGAAGATGTACTTTTTTGTTTTAGGGTGAAATGTTCTGTGGGTGTCTATTAATTCCAATTGGTTCATAACCTCTGCTAGTTTCACTCTGTCCTTGTTCACTTTATGCTTCCATGATCTTTCCATTGATAAGAGTGGGGTGCTGAAGTCTCCCACTATTATTGTGTGTGCTGCAATGTATGTTTTGAGTATAGTTTATCTTATGAATATGGGTGCTTTTGTATTTGGAACATATATGTTAAGGATTGAGAGTTCATCCTGATAAATTCTCCCTATAATGAGTAAAATGTCTCCCTCCTTATCTTTTTTGATAACTTTTGGATGAAAATCTACTTTATTTGATATTAGAATGGCTACTCAACTTGTTTCTTAGGGCCGTTTGCTTGAAAGGGTTTTTTCCTATCCTTTTACACTTAGATAGTGTCTGTCTTTGTCTCTGAGATGAGTTTCCTGTATGCAGCAAAATTCTGGATTCTGTTTATGTATCCAGTCTGATAGTCTATGTCTCTTCATTGGGGAATTGAGTCCATTTATATTAACATATATTAAGGAATAGTGGTTATTGTTTCCTGCTATTTTTGCTTTTCTGGTCCAACCTATTTGGAGTTCTGTAGGCTTCTTTTATGCTCATGGTCATCTCATTCTTAAGGGTAGGGAAGTTTTCTTCTCCAGTTTTGTTCAAGATATTTACAGTGCCTCTTATTTGATATTCTTTGCCCTCTTCTATTCCTATTATCCTTAGGTTTGGTCTCCTCATTGTGTCCTGGATCTCCTGGACATTTTTGGTTAGAAGCTTTTTGGTTTTTGCATCTTCTCTGAATGTTTTGTCTATGATTTCAATGTTGTCTTCAGGCCCTGAGATTCTTTCTTCCATCTCTTGTAGTCTGTTGGAGATGTTTGCATCTGTGACTCCTGATTTCCATTTTAGGTTTTCCAACTCTAGGGTTGTTTCTTTTTGTGTTTTCTTTATTGTTCCATTTTAAATTCCTTCATCTCTTTGGTTGTGTTTTTTTGTTGTTCTTTGAGTTCTTTGAGTGATTTTCGTGTTTCCTCTTCAAAAACTTCTATTTGTTTCTGGTTGTCCACCCATACTTGTTTAAGTGAGTTATTCACGATCTTCTCAAAGAGCTCCATCATCATCTTGAGGTATGATTTCAGGTCTAAGTTGTCTTTTTCTGGAGTGTTTTGCATTACACTTCTTGTTGTGGTGGGAGAGGTTGGTTCTGATGTCAGGTTTTCTTGGTTTCCATTGCTTAAGTTATTTCACTTTCCTCTTGCCATCTTGTTGTCTGTGGTTATAAGTGGTCTTGTTGTCACTAACTGGCACCCATCTCTCCTGTGGATCTGAGGATCCACGGGCCCAGGAAAAAAACTGCTTCTGAGTGTTTGTGTTTTTGTGGGTGAGCAGTGAGTTCTTGTGACAGGTACTCAGTTGTCTTTGTGGGCTCAGGTGGTGGAGCTCTTATGAGGCTGCTCTCTGAGCTCGGCCCTTTGCCCACTGGTCCTGAGATCTAGTGGTGGGGACCTGGCTCTTTCTACAGGCAAAAATGGACCCTTTTCCAGTGAGTACAGCGCTCTCTGCTCACTGAGAACTCACAGTGTGCCCTCCCTGGGCCTTTGTGTCGGGTTCACCTCTTGCCCAGTTGTAAAAGTACCCATGGAGTTGATATTCCAGAACTGCCTTCCCCAGACAGATCATGATTCCCTCTGACATAGTCCCGGGCACTGCCTCCAAGCACTCTCTGTGCTCTGGGTACTCACTGCACAACCTCACTAGGTCTGTGCCCCAGATTACCTGCTGGTCTAGGTGGAAGAGCTCCTTGGCATCAGGTTTGCCAGCAAAGCCTTTCCGAGAGGGTGGATCAGGATACTCTCTTACTGTGGGCAGGAAAGGAGCTTTTGCCACAAGCACTGCCTCCAAGCTCTGTCTGTGTTCTGGGTGCTCCAGCTGCAGCCTCTCCAGGCCTGTGCCCCAGGTTATCTGCTGGCCCAAGTAGCAGGGTGCCTGGGCGTCTGGGCTGGGATCACAGCCTTTCCCAGCAGATCTGGGTACTCCCTTACTGTGAGCCTGAAAGGAACCTTTGCCCCAAGCACCACCAGCAAGAACTCCCTGTGTTCTAGGTACTCAGTGCACAACCTCACTAGGTCTGTGCCCCAGGCTACCTGCTGATCCAGGTGGCAGAGCGCTTGGGTGTCTGGTCCAGGAACACAGCTGAGGAAGGGCTTTCTTAATGAGAAGCTGTGACATTTCCACCATGTCTTATGGCTTTGTATAGACCAAGGAAGAACAAAGCTGAGGTTTATCTTCCTATTGTAAGAAATGAGGAAGCAGCCTCCAATCTGACCATGAAGAAGCTCCCTAACAACACCTCTCTAGGAACTTGAGCACTAAGTCTATTTGACAAATTTCCAGGTATTGCTCATCATTCACTCCAAATGCTCTCCAGCCCCATGCCCAAGCTAGTTATTTCTTCTTCTGGTCTTCCTGGCTATTCACTGAGCCAGGGATCAGCAGCCACCTCTGTTTCTCCACCTTTACTCTTTCCAGTTCTCTGCCTTGGAAATACTGTGCAGCGTCTGCATAATAAAGACTTTAGAACACGGGGCACTCTTACACCGAGTCCTTGGCCTCCATAGCCTCAAATCATGGTGGACAAATTTCTTTCTAAGAAACCAATGCTTCAAAGCCCCGTGGAGCGAGTTCTGCTGGCCGTTCTTGTGTTGGGCATACGCACAGCTACCAACCACATTTGGTTTTGTAAAAGTCACATGATTGGTGCTCAGTTATCACCTTGAGGTGTGGCTGCAGTAACTACTTATACATATTTACTGACTCTGAACATGTAGCTTTCATTCTTTTATTATAACTCAAAAGACTGGGGCATCTGATAGCAGCGGTTTAAACAGAAATTGGTTTTAGAACATAACTTCTTAATCCAATAGGAATAAGCCTTTGAAAAAATATTTGATGAGTTGAAGAGAAACATTATTCATTCTTAAAAAAAACCCATATGTATCTAAAACATATTGAGATATTCTTGTAATTATTGATATTTTTCATAAATTATTTTGCAACTATGACACCAATCTTTGTAGTGAATTATTGCCACCTCATAACTATGGCACTCATACTATTAAAATATGTATTAGGGAGATAATGTGACATTATAGAGTTTAGAGTTTGCAAACTAGCTCTCTCTCTCTCTCTCTCTCTCTCTCTATATATATATATATATATATATGTGTATGTATATGTATATACACCCCCCCACACATATATAGTGTATATATACTCTGTATATAGTATATATACTCTTTCTATATAGTATATATATACTCTCTATATAAATATATACTTACAAATATATATTTGTATATGTATATATAAATATAGCATTATATATGTTATATAGTATTATATATAGTATATATACTCTCTCTTTATACATAGAGTATACATATAATATATATTCTATCTATATAAATATAGTATATATATATATATATATATATATATATATATATATATATATATATATATATATATGGGGAAAGAGAGAGAGGGAAGGGGGGCAATTATGTATTCTGAAATTCTATTCATTTTTGAAGGCTGAATTAAGAAGAGTCATAGCTTTAAGCAATTTGCTCAGCTAACCCAATTAGTAAATATTCTAGACTTTTTCCCCTTTTGCATTCATGACCTTTCTATTTCTAATGCATTCCACTTCCCATTTCTTGTGAAGAAAATTATTAATCATTTGGCAACATTTGTCCAGACTGAAATTTTGTCCAAACCACATGGAGCCGATAAGTGCTGGAGCTGCACCAAGGCACGCACCACGTCTGTCCTGTCAGTCATAAAGTCTGGCTCTTAGCCAGGGATCCAGTAGCATGAACCACTCCCATTGGCCTTACCTTGGTGGCTCACAGTGACCCCTGGCACACCTAGTATTAGGCTCTGCATGATGCTTCAACTCCCAGTTACTATCCAGGAGAAAGGAGACCTGTCCTTCTCACATCATGAACTGTGTGAAGACACCTGTGGAAAGCTCAGGATTGAGAAGGTCGCTTCTCAGTGCCTAGTTTCTGATCGGAACTCTCAGTCCTTGTTTTTATTAGCAACCACTCAATTTGCAGTTACAACTGTAGGAGTGGAAGCTGTTCCTGGCTCTGCTGTGTTTTAAGCTAGCAACTCGCATGCATGTACACATATGCACACTGCCTTTTAAACAAAAATGTGAACCACAAGGCATGTTTCCTTAAGATATAAATTCCATGATTGTAGAAAATGTCTACTCAGTCTCAAGGCTTGGACTCAGTGTCTGGCATATGGCAAATGCTCCCATATATATGCTGGAAAAACAGGTCTATTAACTCTGTAATAATCGGCACCAATCTCTGCTCTGGATATGGCATGGTCAACTGGCAAAGTTGAGTCAAGAGCCATGGCATGTACTTTGTAAGAGCCTTCCTCCATGATGATTGCTGCTTCAGTTCACCCCTTATAAAAAAATCTGCTGTGAGGACATTGACTATTACCTCCATTGGTAATGTGAGATGCATCCTCCCCATGTCTGAGAAGCAAAACATCCAAAACACAGTATGCCTACAGAAAGGCAGTAGTTACTCTATTGGCAAATCTGGCTTCAGTCTCATCTGATAGGCCTAGAATGCAGAGATATAGACTTTTTTGTTTATTCGGAGCCTATTTGAGTTTTTCTGGCTTTGTGAAAAAAAGCTGAGCTCTTTACCAACCATGGCCTTCTGAGCTTTTGGTCCCACGTTAAAATAAAGGTATTTTCACAGCCTGATTACCCCCTGATTCACATCCCCTTCTAGGGAAGGATCCCCTTTGAAATTGGTTAGCACAGACTCATGCTCCTGAGCTACTCTTATCACTATCAAGGACAGAAAAGAGATGACTAGACTTGCCCTGATTCATCCAGCCAATCAGAAGTGGAATCAGGGAATCAACCTGAAATATTCCTTCCAAGCAGGCAAGTGACTTCATTCATCAGGCAGCTCAGCCTTTCCTTTGTAGAGTTAACCAGAACACATACTTGATTGAAATTGAAATGACACTAAAATCCTATCCAGGAGAGCATCCAGTCTATGAATTTGCAAGCCTGTAATCGAGCAGGCATTGTTGTAGGCAAGTGACTTGGTAACTGAGAAAAAGACTGTGACAGGCTTAACTGAGTACTTATGTCTAAGGGTTTTTCTGTTCTGAAATGACACCAAGACCAAGGCAACTCTGATAAGGACAACATTTCATTGGGGCTGGCTTACAGATTCAGAGGTTCAGTGCATTATCATTAAGGCAGAAACATGGCAGCATCCAGGCTGTCATGGTGCAGGAGGAGCTGAGAGTTCTACATCTTCATCTGAAGGCTGCAAGAAAGATATTAACATCTAGGCAGCTAGGGTGAGGGCCTTAAAGTCCACACCCAGTAATACAACTACTCCAACAAGGCCACACCCACTCCAACAAAGCCACACCCACTCCAACAAGGCCACACTCACTCCAACAAAGCCACACTCACTCCAACAAGGCCACACTTTCTAATAATGCCACTCTCTAGGCCCACCATATACAAACCATAACAACCATGAAAATTATCAAGGAAGACCATGACCATTATGAGGAGTAACATTTACCACATAAGATGCTATAGATATACACTCCATCTGTATAGCTGGAAACCTCAGGCTGAAATTGAGGTCAGGTTGACCTCTCTTTCCTTTCTCTGCCCTGTAATGCCCTTAATCCAGGCGCTTCAGCCTCTCAGATTTTAAACGTCCGTGTATCCATTTGCCGTTCTCGGAACTATAACACCCTGCTTCTGTAGAGGAAATGTGCGTTTGTAGAAACAAATTGCACCAGGCAGTGATGGGTGAGAGACAACCCGAGGACCCTTCTGGTGAAGGCATAAAGCCATATGGGTTCCTATCTTTCTTTGCGTCTCCTTCATTTTAGATCATTAAGAAACAAAAGGAAATTTGATTGCACCGGAATTCATTTTGAAAACCAGACTAGAAGGATAACATAGCTATATGTGGTCACCACTTCTGGGACTCTGGAGACCCTGCACTAAATAATGACTCAACAGTTCCCAACTCTACCCCTCGGTTCTCCTGGAACAACGATCCTTTATGCTTCCCCCACGGATCTGCAAGTAAAATGTATAGTTACAACATACAGACTTCTCCAAAAAAGGAACATTCATTTGACCTACCTGTACGTCTTGAAATATGTATTTAGCACAGCTGTTCTTTTGTATTAAACTCATCATGAAACACAGCTTTAATGTAACCCACCATTGATCTGCAGTAAGTGGAAACAAAAACCTCTCCTTAATTAGTATCATCCAATCGCTTTCTTACGTTTCTACAGAACACACACTGTGAATTGTTTAATGGACTATTATTTAGAAAAGTGGTAAGGGTGTGCTTGGGGAAAAAAAAAAAAGACAGGGCAGAAATAAGAATTAGACGTGGCCATGAAAACTATGCTGGGAATAAGACAATGTCAAATCTCTGGTTAAGTTCTTTCCTAGCAGGCTGTGAGAGAGAGGAACTGTGTTCCAGTGATTTCTGGGGGGTGGAGTGGGACCAGAGACTGAGACTGACACTCAGTGCCTCCACCACTCCTAACTGTCTCCAGAAAATTTACTTATTGGTACCTTTATATTCGGGACTCTTGAAACCTGCATAAATGGAGGAAGAGAAGGCTCAGAACAGACGGGACTGCTCGCTCACAGATTACTACAAACACACTCTGACTTGGTCCACTTTTCATTTCTTCCCCTCATTAACTGTGTCGTACTCCGGTCCAGACATCATCAAATCCCAGAGATAACAAAAGACGTGACGGCTTCAACAGCCACCACCTGCTGCTGCTGCTGTGAAATAAATTCAGAAATAAAATGAGTTAAAAATAAGATTCACTCTGCTCTCTTTCCTTTGCTTTGTTAATTTGAAGTCCATGAAGGCCTACGGAAGCAATCCATCTCTCTCCGAGGAAAAGGCTGCTTGCCGCCACCAGTAAGGGCCTCCTTCAGTGCCAGCAGGGTTGAACTTGATTATACAGCGTGGTGCGGCAGAGTATCCTGGGCGCTGGCATGTTTATCCCTGAGATCGTTAGTCATAGTGGAGCCTAAACAGTAATAAAATAAAATCACGCAAGAGACAGCCAGGAAGAAGAAAAGAAAAACCAAAACAAGCCCAGCCACCGCAGCCAGCCCTGACTGCAGGTTCCTCTACTAAGTGCTTCTGCCCACCGGAGCAATTGATTCTAAGGACTGGCTCCAGCAATGGCCTTCCCAAATCTGCGACCTTGCCAATCAGCACAAAGAACTCATCAGTGACAGTCTGGACCCCTGCTGCCGGAAGACCCTGCAAGACGGACGGCTGCAGGCGGTGGAGAAGTAGAGCGTGAGCAAGAAGGAGCTGATAGCCGAACTCCAGGACTGTGAAGGCCTTATCGTCCAGTCAACTACTAAGGTCACTGCTGACGTCATCAATGCCACAGAGAAGCTCTAGGTGGTGGGGCAGGGCTGGTACAGGCGTGGACAATGCAGATTTGGGGGCTGCCATGAGGAAGGGCATCCTAGTCATGAACATCCCCCAACGGAAACAGCCTCAGTGCTGTAGAACTCACTTATGGGATGATCATGTGCCTGGCCAGGCCGATTCCCCCTGACGACTTCGATGTAAGTTGGCAAATGGGACCGGAAGATGTTCACGGGGACAAAACTGAACGGATAAACACTGGGAATTCTTGGCCTAGGCAGAATTGGAAGAGAGGTGGCCACCCGAATGCAGTCCTTTGGAATGAAGGTTGTATAGGCTATGGCCCCATCATTTCCCCAGAAGTCGCTGCCTCCTTTGGTGTTCAGCAGCTGCCGCTAGAGGAGACCTGGCCTCTCTGGGATTTCATTACTGTCCATACCCGACTCCTGCCCTCCACCACAGGCTTGCTCAATGACAGCACCTTTGCCCAGTGCAAGAAAGGTGTGCGAGTGGTTAACTGTGCTCGAGGAGGCATTGCGGATGAAGGTGCTCTGCTCCGTGCCCTGCTCCGTGCCCTGCAGTCTTTTCAGTGTGCTGGTGCTGCACTGAATGTGTTTACAAAAGAGTCACCACGGGACCGGGCCTTAGTGGACCACGAGAACATCATCAGCTGTCCCCACCTGGGCGCCAGCACCAAGGAGGCCTAGAGCCGCTCTGTGGAGGAAATTACAGTCTAGTTTGTGGACATGGTGAAGGGGAAATTTCTTGACAGGGATTATAAACGCCCAGATCCTTACCAGTGCCTTCTCTCCACACACCAAACCTTGGCTTGGCCTGACAGAAGCATTGGGCACGCTGATGTGTGCCTGGACTGTCTCTCCTAAAGGACCATCCCGGTGGCTATGCAAGGAACATCTCTGAAGAATGCTGGGACCTGCCTGAGCCCTGCAGTCATTGTTGGCCTTCTGAGAGAAGTGTCAAAGCAGGCAGATGTGAACTTGGTGAACCCTAAACTACTGTTGAAGGAGGCTGACCTCAATGTCACCACCACCCACAGCCCTGTGGTTCCAGGGGAGCAGGGCACTGGGGAATGCCTTCTGACTTTGGCCCTGGCAGGTGGCTTCTACCAAGCTGTGGGCTTGGTCCAGGGCACCACACCATTGTTGCAGGTGCTCAATGGAGCTGTCTTCAGGCCAGAGGTGCCACTATGCAGGGGCCAACCCCTGCTCATGTTCCGGGCTCAGCCCTCCCATTCGGTAATGCTGCCCACTCTGATCGGCCTCCTGGCAGAGGCAGGCCCACCGCTGCCGTCCTACCAAATCTCCAAGGTTTCTGATGGAGAGACCTGGCACCTCGTGGGCCTCTCTGTCCTGCTGCCCGGCCCAGAAGCAGGGAAGCAGCAAGTATCTGAGGTTTTCCAGTTCTGCTTCTGACCCTGGGGCTCAGCGGTCCCAGCCCCTCAGGTTCTTCTGAAGAAACCCGCTCGTTGCTCGTTGTGACCTGCAAGGAGAGGAGAGCGCAGAACGGGGGCATGTGCCTGAACTAATATCTAGTAAAGAATCTAACTCCAATAAACAAACTAACTAACTAACAACCAGAAAGCCAGAACCCCCTCAGAAAAGGGTTACTGACCCATTTCGAAGTAGTACAAAAAAAGAAAAAAAAAACTCTTCATCTTTGTAAAAGTTTTTGAAATTTCATCTCTTTACTTTTACGCTTATTTTGGCTTCATCATAACACATTTTGGGGGTAATGCTGTTGAAGATACTTCCTGTCTAAGAGGTCACATGCTGGCCAAGACACATGATTTGGTTCTAAACACAAGGAAGGGCTTGTGAGGACAGTGACAATTCAGGATGCTGGTGCTTTGCTCCTGAGCAAGACACCAGGGCAGAAACCCTTTCCCCCTTGGATGTTGACAGTACAGGCAAGTCTGGAGATGGGCTCGCACTAAGCTGGACTGTGGTCATCGTATTGGTTCATGGGCATGTTGCGTCAGGCTGGTCTGGTTCACACTGGCTGAAAAACCTCTTCTTAGAAACGTCCTAAGCAGCAGGCTCAATGCTGCCTCCCACCCGCACCTCACCCACACAGTGTGCTTGCTGTTCTTTGTCGGTTTGTTCTCTCTATTGCTCTCACGCCCTGGAGTGTCTCTATTCTTCCTTCTCCAATCCTCCCTCTGACTGTTATTGTTTCTCCGAGTTGGATATTAGCACGAATATGGGTGTTGTACAGACTCAAGCATGGTTGAAACAGAACATAACAGATTAGTGTATCTCTGTCAAACAGGAGCATTCATGTAGAAGGGAGCAGGGTGCCTTCACCAGTGAAACTTACTGTTGTCGCAATAGCGGGGACCTCTGAGTGTAGCACAGCTCTCAGGTTTACATCGAGGTAAGGCCACAGTGACGGGGCATCGGCACCTCAGCTACTATCCTCCTTCTTATTTCTTGTATTTTGATCCAGGGATCAAAGGGGCGCAGGAGCAGAATAGAGCAACTGTCACCTCTAACTTCAACAGTGGAATGCGGGATTTGTCATGAGGATTGTCCAAGTCACCTGGAGAGCCAATGAAAAGTAGTCAGGCAAGGAATGTGGAAGTAGGGAAGGGTGCCCGAGGCTCCCAGATGAGAAAGTCCCACGTTAGACCTTTTATGGCACAGTGTACAAAGACAAAATCACAACCTGTGGAGCTTCAGATCTGGCTCACTCCTACTTGTGATTCAGTTGGCAAGGTTTCGCTGCACCTTGGCAGAGCATCCTTCTTCCACTGTGCAGTGGGAGAGAAATGGGCTTGATGGGAGTTAACGAGGATACCACAGGGAAAACCCAATACTGAGTACACGGTTACAGCTGTGGAAGCAAGGCAGACTTCTCTACTGGGCTGACCCAGGTAAACCTGAGCTCTTCATCTGCCAGAAACAACTTGTCTGTTTTGGAATCGACTTCCCTGACGTTTCTGTCTGAGGGTGCAGTACTTGGCACGAGAGACTCTGATCGGTATCGATCCATCAGTGTGATCATAAGAGCACAATCCAAATCAGTGGCTCCTCACACTTCTGGTTTGCTACCAGGAATTATTAGATTTGTTAAGACATGCACATTACCTAGTACATCTAATTAGTTGGAATTAGGACCATTTACTGTGGCTTAGGACATGTGTTGAAGGCCGTGAATTTCCATACTTATTGTACAGAGAATCCAGTCGAGAGGTTACTGTTGGGGTGGCTCCATTGCTGGCCATTATATTAGGGCCTGAGAGTTTTGAGATAATTTAGAGGGTGATCAGATGAAGTAGGTAACTGGGTCAGGTCCTCAGGAATTCTGGTCTGGGGCGGTTTTCTATCTCTCCCTTTTTGTTCTTTTATGAGATGTAGAACCTGTTCTTCACTGTTTCTGCCAAGATGAAGACTTAACTCTGTGAAACCCTGCATCAAAGTTAATCTTTCCTTCTTGGGAGGTTCTCTGAGGTGTTCTTGCCACAGCTACACATAGTAACTGGCATCTGTCCCCTACATTAAACTCTATTTCTTCAATGTATAGGATTTGGTCAATTATAGGACCTTTCTATTGCCAAAAATTAATTACAGGTCGATAGGGCTCTGATAGGTATCCTATGAGGTTAGTTCATCTTCTGTCATAAATAAAACGTTATGTGTAGATAAACATGATTTCACACATTTAAATCAATTTCCTTCCTACAGAAGTTCCCAGGGACTTAACATTCCTCATGGGCTGCTTCTTGGAAAGGGAAAGAAAATATCCACAAGAGCAAATATGGAGATAAAGTGTGGAACAGACACTGAAGAAAAGGCCATCCTGAGACTGGTCCTCTTGAGGATCCATCCCATATACAGTCACCAAACCCAGACAATATTGCAGATGCCAAGAAGTGCATGTTGACAGAAGCCTGATACAGCTGTCTCCTGAGAGGCTCTGCCAGAGCCTCACAAATACAGAGATGGATACTCGCAGCCAACCATTGGACTGAGCACAGGGTCCCCAGTAGAGGAACTAGAGAAAGGACTGAAGGTGCTGATGGGGTTTGCAACCCCATAAGAAGTACAACAATATTAACCAACCAGAGCACACCTCCTACACACACAGCTCCCAGGGACTAAACCACCATCCAAAGAGTACACATGGCTCTAACCACATGTGAAGTAGAGGATGGCCTTGTCGGGCATCACTGGGAGTTGAGGTCCTCGGTCCTGTGAAGGCTGGATGTCCCAGTGTAGGGGAATGCCAGGGCAGGGAGATGGGAAGGATTGGTTAGGTGGGTGGCTGTGTGGGGGAGCACCCTTGTAGAAGCAAGGGGAGGGAGGATGTGATGGGGGTTTCTGGAGGGGAAACCGGGAAAGATAATAACATTTGAAATGTAAATAAAAAATATCCAATAAAAAAAATCCCCCTGCCTTAAAAAAAAAAAAAAAAAAAAAAAGTGAGAAAAGTTCCATTTGTGGTCCAAGAAGAAAGGGAATTCAGAAGGACCTTAAATAGCAGATACAAAGCTATGTCATAAAATATTTGTTCTTGTTTTCATTTACAATGTCAGTCCGTTAGTATAGAAGTCTTGATCCTTGGAGAAGGACCACATTAGCCGTTACGAAGGACTTCAAGGGTGTGATCCAGTGAATGTTTATGTAGATAGAACAGCATCAGTCACCTCACACTTAAGAATGTTTGTCAGGATTAACGCTGTAGATGATCGCTGTAGATGATATTCCGTGTGCTTGAGGAAAACTTCTCTTGGATTGTCCTTTAAAAAGAGAAATTAGAAGAAAGACAGTTGGTTGTGGAAATGCGGGAAGTTCTCTGGCTATGTGTTGTTCTGAGGGTCCATATCATGACAAAATCAGTCACCTGTCGAGTTGGTTGGAGATGCTTGCCAGAAGTGCACAATACCTAGTGCAGCTCCAATGTTTATTCCAACATACTGGTCATTACAGGTCATCTGAGGAATAAGCAAAAGATAGTCAATGGAGGGAAAAGCAAGCTCAGAGAAGAGAATTTGTAAAACTGGCAGAGGTTCAGTAGGCTAAGACTTTCAGCACATGTCATGACATCTAGGACACACATCCTGTCTAGCCAAAGGCCACTGGCATTTGTTCATCCTTGGGTCTACTAAAGCAAGTTTTCCTAGAGTTCTTAGGTATATAATGTCCACCACTGCCAGCCATATTAAGCTAGAGCTGTGCTAGCAACACATGAGGCTTCTCCACGCTACTCTATGGATAGATGGAAGAGGTTTAAAACATATTCACTTTATAGACAACAGGATGCAGGACCTGAAATACAATTGAAATGTTTGTCTTGTTCTGCACATGTGACACTGTTGAAGTGACTCTTCAAGCTCTTTTTGCTGCCACCAACATCTGTTACCTTCTTCTTCACAGTGCAAAGATCTCTAGCTTCGCCCAACAATGTAACTGGAAAAACTTATAGCATTCATGGGGGCCGCCAAGAGAAAAAGCCTGAGAGATGGACTGCTGCAATGTCCCAAACCCTACTCAAAGTTTGGGGTGCTTTAATTTATATGCAATAAAGGAACTTTGAAGAGCTTTAATTCCGCCATGGCTCTCATTGCTTTGCAATTCTGTGATGTTCTTGGAAGTTTGGGTTGGAATTTGGTGCAGAGGAGGAGGAAAATCAATTATAGATAATTTAACTATATTTTTATTCAAGTAAAACATGGAAATTTGGAGTAACATTGAAATCTACTGACACACGGTCACAAATCGAGCAGGCTAAGCCGTGCTGATTTTCATTTTACTTCCATTTAATTTTCTAATTAATCTCAGAAAACATTAATTAATTTTGTCTTTTTCACAGGCAGTCTGGCACCCTTGGGCCTGAAACATTGCAAATATTGCTGGCCTGGAGCACTAGTAATCAAAATTTCTAATTCATTTGAGCAAGCCAATGTCTTGCTCCTCATTTCTCTCCCTGGTATATACGCTAACATTCCTTTAACCCTTTGGTTTTGGAAAGATTTTTGTTGTTGTTGTTTTGTTCTGCCTTGTTTTGTTGTGGTTCAAGGATAGACAAGAAAATCATACATGCTCGGCAAGCGTTCTACAGTTCAGTCTTGCCTACAACCCTCTTTATTTCTTTTGTGGGTTTGGGTCTCATTAAGTTTCTCATTTTGAACTCCTCGAGTAGCACAGACTGGCCTCAGGTTTGAGGTACTTCTGTCTCAGCCTCCCAAGTTTCTTAATTTACAGCCATGAAACACCTTACCCAATTTTGATCTAAGATTTTCTTTGGATAAAGGACTAAAATTCTTGAGGTCACAGAGAAATGACAAAAGAGAAAAAAATGAGGGTTGATGTTTTGATACAGTGACCTTTGAGCTCTTTGCTGGTAAATCAATTACCTAAGTTCCGAAAGAATATGAATGCAGCCATATTCTGTCTGGCACCCAGACATTCCCAAGGATTGCTAATACAACTTTGCAATGTTAAAATCACAATGAAATGAACACCCTAGAAAATTGAGATAGTTAATGACTAGAATGTTAGAATTGGTGTTTACCTTTTTATTTTTGCCCTCAGAAGAACATCAATCTCAGAGCCCCAAATTCTGTCAACAATAGCAGATAAGTAAGGAATGGAATAAGGGTGTCTTATAGTTTCTATTCCTGCACAAACATCATGACCAAGAAGCAAGTTGTGGAGGAAAGGGTTTATTCAGCTTACACTTCCACATTGCTGTTCATCACCAAAGGAAGTCAGGACTAGAACTCAAGCAGGTCAGGGAGCAGGAGCTGATGCAGAGGCCATGGAGGGATGTCACTTACTGGCTTGCTTCCCCTGGCTTGCTCAGCCTGCTTTATTATAGAACCCAGGTCTACCAGCCCAGGGATGGCACCACCCACAATGGGCTGTGCCCTCACCCTTGATCACTACTTGAGAAAATGTCTTACAGCTGCATCTCCTGGAGGCACTTCCTCAACTGAGGCTCCTCTCTCTGTGATAACTCCAGCGGTGTCAGGTTGACACAAAACTAGCCAGTACAGCCTGTGACCTTGCTGAGTCAACTGCTCAATGTTGGAAGCCAAGAGAGATGAGCACACATATGATAGCAGTGACATCATATAACTAATGAGTTAAAAACTACATGCTATTTCAAAGCATGTAGAAAGTTTCAGACACAGCTCAGAGGTGAGGAACATTCCCAGAGGACCCAGGGTTGGTTCCCCACACATACAGAAAGGCTCCCAACCATCAGTGCCCTAAGTTCTAGGACAGTCGGTACCCAGTTCTGGTCTCTTCAGGCACTAAACACACACATTACCCATTTATACATGCAGAGAAAATGCTCATTCATATAATATACAATTTGAAAATCTAAAGTAAGTGTTCTGGGCAGGTATGTATTTTATTACAGCCATGGAATGACTGTAAACTTATAAGGGGCTGTTCAGCTTACCGCTTCTATACACAGCAAGCCATGGAATTAATTTAGAGGGGACAGAAGTGGTCTTGGTCACCAGATACAAATATCTGCCATTTTACATTTCTGTATGATCTGTTGATAAACAAGCTATCATGATATTAAAGAAAGTAATTATATAAAATTATAAGCACCTTGCATTTATTTTTTTGACATGAGTGATTATTTACTTTGAGATCACAAAGACTACTATAAATTATTTCTTAGAATTTTGCACATGTGCCTTTGAGTTTAAACTGGTAACCTATTTTAGAATTTTTGTGGGTTTAAGGTAAGAAACTCAGTTCACTTTTCTCCCTATAGGAACAACCTAAGTGCAAATTATCCAATTAGTTTGAGAGGGCGTCAAAAGTATTGACAGAAAAACCAGAATTGCTGGATTAGTGACAAAGGACACCTTTTACATCACAGCATCAAGAACAGTAAGAGTGTGATAATTTTTGTGGAGGTTTTATAAAGCTTCAACATTCTTGTAGCTCATGGGTTTCACAGCAGGGTAGGTCCATTAATTGCTTCCTTCTCTTGGAACTCTGTATACTACCTCCTGGTAAGGAAAGCTAGGCTATAGGAAGGAGGTATTTGAACAGGTACAGCTTGGATCCTCCAACTTCTGCATCCAGTATGTACAGTATCAATAATAGGGTTTTACCTTCAACATCCGAGAGGCTTCTAAGGATGACAGCAATTGCCTATGTTGTTTCCGGAGCCATTTGCATCCCCTGACCAAACACCCAAAAGGAAGCTTCTCATGTCTGGTACTGGGATTTGTATTAGTCTCTGACCCTTGTTGGAGGGTTTTTGTCAGTCTTAGTCGTATAATTTCACTGATGTGTGTGTGTGTGTGTGTGTGTCCTCCACACCATTTATTATCCCATTTTTTTTTCTTCTTATCATCTGTGTTCTGATATTGGTTTCTGAAGTCTGCACCGAGGTCCCTTAATACTTTCCTGGTTCCTGGTGTCACGACGTGCTTTCCTCTCCTCTGAGGATTCAGACCTAGAACCTGAAGAGAGAATGTGGTGTGTCTCTCTCTGGGTCTGGGTTATCTTGATCAATATTATATTTTCCAGTTTTGACCATTTGCCTTCCGATGTTCTTTTCAACCGAATAATTTTGTGTTATATATTAATTTCATTATCCATTCATCTGTTGAAGGATATTTAGGCCGTTTTAATTGTGTAGCTACTGTGAATAATGCAGCAAAAAGCATCTCTGAGCACATACTCTTGGAATGGGGCGGGGAGACCATTGGGCATATGCCAAGGAGAGGTATAGCAAGTCTTACAGTAGGCTGACTTTTAGCTTTTTGAGGATCTGCCATATACTGATTTCCAAAGTGGCTACACCAATGTGCATTTCCACTAGGAGCGAATGAGGTTCCTACGTTCTCCACAGCCTCACCTGCATTTTGGTCTGTTGTTATATTGACCTTAGTCATTCTCACTGAGGTGAGATGAAACATCAGGATTGTTTTTAATTTAGTTGTCTTCAATTGAGTAGGGTGACGAAAATTTCTAAATATTTAATAATTCCTGGCTATTTCTGTTTCTGCTACCAAGAGCTCTCTGTGTAGAACTCTAGTACTTACGTTTTTCAACTGGGCCATTTGTTTCCTCGACTCTATTTAATCCTTTGTATCTTGTGGCTATGAGTTTTCGATGTAGATGGTAGAGTGTTCACCCCATGCTGTGCTTTGCCGGTTGCTTGATTGTTTGCTTAGCTATACAGAAACTTTTTAATTTTTTTTTTTTTTTGAGGCCTCACATGTCCATCCTTAGCCTTAGCTCCTGAACAGATAGAACCCACTCAAACAGCCCTTTCCTAAATCCCTATCATGTGACATGCTCCTTGCATTTTATTCTAGCAGATCTAGTGTTTCTGATTTCTAACTGAGCTCTTTGATCCACTTGGAGCTAACTTTTGCACAGGGTAACAGATTAAGTTCTAACTTCATTCTTCTACATGTGGACATCCACTTTACCCAGCACCACTTTTTTTTAAAAGCTGTTTGCCTTTTTTCTAGTGTGTGTTTTTGCCATCTTTGTCAAATATCAGATGGTTATAGTTTTGTGTACTCCTGTTTGGGTCTTCTAGCTTACTCCATTTGTCTATGTGTCTGTTTTTGTTACAGGACCATATGGTTTCAATGAATATAGCTCTATAATATACCAGAGTCTGGAGTCACATGCCTCTAGTATTATTCTATTTTTTCCCCTGGGGATTGCTTTGGGCTAGTTGAAGTCTCCTCTGGTATCATTTAAGCCCAGTGTTTCTTTTGGCTGGTTGGGCCAAGGGTCTGTTGATCTTCTAAAGGAAGAGCACTTACATTTGCTGATTCTTTGAATTGTTTCATATGTTTTTATTTAATTACTCTCTTTGGTTTTTTTTAATGTCTTGCTGACACCTGGGTTTGCCTTTGTTTTGTTTTTATTTTTCTAAATTCTTGAATTGCATTCCCCAGACATTTGTATGAGCTCTTTCTGACTACAGTTTTTTTTTCTCATAGGATTGCTTTATTTTTTTAATATGTCTTACAGGTTTTGTGTGTTGTGTTTTCATTTTCATTTAGAATCTTTTAATTTTTTTCTCTTTGAGCCGTTTTTCATTTAGTAATGAGTTGTTTATTCTGGATGATTTTATATAGTCACTGGAGGAATAAATCCAGCCCAAGAACTCTAAAAATATAAAAAGCTATATGTGATAAAATAAAAACATGCCTAAGAACAAAATCTGCAAAAGAAAGTGACTGCAGGAGCTGGAGAGGCGTTTCAGTGGTTAGGTGCACTGACTGCCCATCTAGAGGTTCCAGGTTCGGTTCCCAGTCCCCACAGCTCACAGCTGTCTGTAACTCCAGTTCCAGGGGGATCTAGAACCCTCACAGAGACATACATTCAGGCAAAATACCAATTCACACAACATTACAAAAATTCTAAAGAAAAAGAAAATTGTTTCACTATATATATTTTTCAACAATAATTCTAAATAGTAATGACTTCAACTCCCCTCCCCCCCAAAAAAAAGAGAACACGGGGTGGCTGGATGCATTAAGAAATCATCTATCTGTTGCCTACATGAAGGTAGGTTGTAAGGTGGTGGAAAAAAATACTCTAAGCTAATAGGATCAGGAAATGAGCAAACATGGCCTTGATAAAATTGACTACAAAGTAAAACTGATCAGAAATGACAAAGAAGAACACTTCCTCTTGATCAATGGCTCTACCGATCATTAAGAAAATGTTACAATACTAAACATATATGCGCCAAACTGCCGTGCATCCAGTTTCACACAACACCATACTGATGGCACTAAAGGCTCAGATAAACACAGAGTCAAGAAAAGTAGGTGATTCCAACACCCTACTCTCTGCAATCAACAAATCAATTGGACAAAAAACTAAACAGAAAAGCTTGAGGATTGAATGAGATCTTGCATCAAATGCCAAAGCTCAAAGGATATTGCTGTTCACCCAAGTGTCAAAGAATATACATGTTACTCAGTAGCACGTGAAAGTTCCCCTAATATAGACCACATGCTGGAACACAGAGCAAACTTCAATCAATACACAAACGATTGGAATATTTTCATGTGTCCTATACGATTATCATACAATAAAATGAAATCTGCAGCTTTTGTCATCTTCAGAAAATTACTTCCTATGATGATTGCTCACGTCGAACTATAGATAGAAGTTGGAACTTATCAAAAAAGTTTTTTTGCTTATGTTGAAAAAATATACAATTTTCCTTCTTTAATCTTTCAGGGGTATAAATCAATTTTCTGGTAGTAAATTCACTTTATTCACCCATAGCTTTTCTTTCTAAATGTGACGTTATACTTTTTCTTAGTTTGTGAAACGAGTAATAGGCAATTGTATTTTCTAATATTTTGTGATTTTTATATTAACATGCATGTGTGAAACTGGCCTTGGACGTTTTTACTTTTTAATTAGGAACATCTGGCTTGGACTGCCTGCTCCTCTCTTTTCCTGTCTCCTAAAAGCACTGCAAGCTTGTGAGGAAGAATCTTCAAAAAAGATAATATTCTATTGTATTTGTCAAGTGTTAGTTTTGGTATTTGAAGGAGAAAGAGAATAATTTAAATCAAGAAGTGTACTTCATTAAATTACTTTGGAATTTATCCACACTTTATTTCTCTATGAGGTAGCTTTTAGAAGTTTTATTTTCTAGAAAAAAAAATGTTTCCTGTTTTTTGAATATCAACTTTTGTTGAGGCTAGTCTTCTTTTTCTTATTTAATTCCGAAGTTGAATAATTTATTCATTAAATTTGGCCATTCCTTTATATGTGTGTGTGTGTATTCAAGCCTACTGCTTTCTCTTGAGACTGTAACTTTAGTTACAGTTCATAGATAATTACTATTTTTTCAGCCATCATTTTGTTTAAATTTTCTATTTTCTCTATGGTTTATTGTTTGACTTGTGAGTCATTAATAATCTGGTTTTTCAATTTCCAGTATTATGGGCTATTCCTAATTACGATTTCTGCTTTGCTGTGTGGCCATCATTGTACTGGGGTTTGTACCCTTCTGATATTCTTGAAGCTGGTTCATGTTCTGGTCCATCCATTTCTCTGCTTTTCTTTCCTGCTTATTAATACGACTTCTCTTCAGTATATGTAGTTTCCTACACACCTCTCCTAGATCCTTTGAACCATCAGTGTTCAAGGGTTTCACATTAGCTTGCTTTTTTTTTTTTTTAACCTATTCTGCCCTGTAACCTGTCACGGTTGGAAGGTATCTCTCAAAAGTTTCCCACCAGCAAGGTAGGTAAATCCACTTTCCTGTGAAGCATGTCAGTTTGCTGTTTGCATATTTTTACTATTTACGGTGAATTATCTTAGAAATTTTCTGATCCTCCACATGAATTCCTTAGTATGTTATTAGTGTGACTTTTCTGTTTCAAAGCATATTTGGTCTGAAGTTAATATAATATTGCTAGCCTTGTGTTAGTGTTTGCTTGTTGAACCTTTTTCTTACCTTGATATCTGATTTTTAACCCCATCACGTTCATCCAGATAAATATAGGTCATAAATAGAGAACATGATTGTCTTTATTTTATTTCATCTTCTTAATTTATCTTTTGGTAATTTTACACATGTATCCAATGCATTTTGATCATATCCACCCATGGTTCCCACTTCCTGTTTTCTTCCCTTTGTTTGTTTTAATTCCGATCCTAAGCTTTCCCTGGTGATCGACTCCACTGGTATCTGCTGTGATCAATGACACTTTGTAATTTCGTCAATTTTCTATCTGTATCATGAGGATTTCCCTCACCATTCTCTCTTTCTGCCTATCATTTGAATTTGTGGAGAATTTTTGTTGTTCTTTTTTTCTTTCTGTTTCTTTGGAGGCAATCTCCTTTCTGTGCCTTAGTGGTCCTGAGGAGGAAATAGTATTGCTTCTGAAGAATGGGGAGACAGTGTTTGTGGAGCAAGGCCCCCTATCGATTTCTCTGTGTGCCTCTCGCCATCCCTGCCACCCATGGTCACTGTTCTTGGTATATGTTATAGACCGTTCAGACTCTTCAGTCTCTTCCTTTCGAGTCTGCTCTCCGTATTTTTCTCGGGCCTACTATAATCCAGATCAAATTTCTTTACTCCGCTGCTTCACATCGTTTATCCACGTGAGAAAATAAACACGTGGTGACTATGCTCACACAGTCACCTACGTGGGTAATGGTGACTGTCCCACTATCAGTAACCCAGCCCAAGCTATGGGATTTGGGGAGGATCGTCTGTTTCCCAACCTTTCAGTCTGCCGAAACCTCTTAGCTCAAGTCTGAAGACTAAGAGCTTTTCAAACTTCTCGTCTTTAAGGACGAGAGAACATTTTATCCCCCTCTGCTCACCTTGCTCCCCAGAAGTGCCCCTTTCTACGGTCGTCTCTTCCACTATCATCCAGTGTGACCGCGGAGACAAATTCCTGTCCTCCCTCATTACTGAATGTGTAAAGCTTCTAGCACAACCAGAGCACAGAGAAAGTTTGAGTGCACCCCTTTGAAAGGACATTTGGTGGAGATAAATTGTGTAGGGGAAGGTTTCCTTTAAGAGACTTCCTTTGGGCTTAGACGGCTAGATGAACTACCTACCAGCAGGTGTGTCTTCCCTTCAGACCTGAACTTCTCAAGTCCCGTATGTTATCTCCACAGTGCAAATTTCCTCTTCCTTACACACGGGGTAAACTTTTTTGAAATGTAGAATTACACGTTTATCAGCTCTCCCTATATAAAGTCTGGATACAGCGGATTTGAGCGCCATATTCAGTGTCAGTGGATATGTTTAGGGGAAGGACAAAGCTAATTCCCGGGGGAGGGAAAAAAGGTAGAGGAAAACCAAGAAGGGATGTATGGATTTTTTTTTCTCTGTGAAGTACACCCTAAAGGAGTGTTTCATGGATCTAAACAGCTTTATCCAGCCATTTGCCTTCATAAAACCATCTAAATGGCCCCATGCCCAAACCTAAGCTCATTTGCTACCTGACTCAATTTGGCCCGCAGACAGCCCCATGATTGTTTCGCCAGCATAATGTACTTTGTTTAATATTTCCCCCAGACAAAGGAAAAGACCTGGGTGAACTCAGCACAGTAACCCAGTTGAGAAACGCCACAGGTACGCAGCCATTAAGAAGTTCCTCGGGAGCTTTGTGAATGGCTTAGGAAGGAAATAGACTGAGAGATGACGTCTGATCCCAACACAGAACACAAGAGTGAGCCTCCTTCTTAGCCCATTTCTTCTTTTCCTTCTACATCCCTCTCTGTGTGTCTGTTTAGTTAATCCCCCGAAAGTGCCCTTCACTGTCAGATGGTTTTTAAGGATATGACTCGGGTGAAATGATGTCAGTAGAGATTTATCTGAAATTATAATACTATTCAGAACATATAGAGTATGTCAAATACGAGCTTGTCCAAAATGTGTAAAGCGGACTTAGTCTCTCTCTCTCTCTCTTTTTATATTCAATGACGAAGCTTAAGCACTTTCATGAAGTCATGAATATTTAGCATCAATGTGGGAGCTTCATGCTACTGCAAGGAAAAGAGAT
This sequence comes from Micromys minutus, assembly GCF_963924665.1. Classification (NCBI taxonomy): domain Eukaryota; kingdom Metazoa; phylum Chordata; class Mammalia; order Rodentia; family Muridae; genus Micromys; species Micromys minutus. Next base: position 82,803,271 of record NC_137974.1, read on the forward strand.
TTCTTTTAGGAAATCCCAGCCCAAGTACGAAAAGGCCTTCCAGGCTCTGGAGGTAAAGGGGATCCAGATTTCTTGCCATTGACGTAGTATAAGTCATCTGGTTATCTCTTCCTTTCAATTCAATGTGGCAAGAGGAATCCCAGCTGTCAGACAGTAACACTCTATCAGAGCTACTTCCTGGGCAGATGGTGGGGGAGGTAAGGGACGATTGTGCTGTGACAGTGGCGGCCAGTGACATCGTTCTGGGCTCCTCTGTCCTGACGTTCTTCACCAGTAAGAAATGAAGTAATTGTATTTTGTGCAGTCAGAGATGATGTCATCCCTAACTTTGTCTGGCATGTTCCATCTGAGAAGAAAACTGGAGACATTAAAGTTTACTATTATGCATTGGAATGGAAGCCAGAAAATTCTAATCCATTTTTCATCTAGGCAATCCTGTGCTAACTAAATTTAACTAAATCACCCATTCTGTGTTTGAGCCACCATGACAATTCAAGAAGGGCAGCACTATGTTTCCACATTTCTTTGTGGAAATTGGCAAAATATATGTACAGTGTCTTTGTACGTACCATGTCTACAGATAATTTGTGCACACATGACTGCGTGTTTGAAGGGAGCAAAGATACTAGTGTGAAAGACATAAACCTCACATCAGCATGCAGCGAATTATACTTTATTTTACTGTAAGATACTTTATGGACAGTAAATATTTCCCGGACATAGGCTGAATCAGGAGTTTATTGAGTCTCTCAAAGCAACTGGGCAATAAACCTCTATTCATTCTGTGGATACCTTAGGCTCCCATTACATATTTTGAAGCTGTGATTTATATGTTTTTAGTTGTAAAAGCTTTATGGCAGTATCTTATTTTAATGAAATTTATGACTGCTTTTTTTTTTTCAATGAATTGAGACAGAGACACTCTGAAACTCTGTGGTTTCACTGAATGTATATCATCAGAGCTGGGACCAGGTCACAGCACACACCTTCAGGAGGTCAGGTCAAAGTTTTTCCCTCTGGATTATTCACCCCTCCTCACACATAGATTTCAGCTCTAACAACTGCCCACTAAGAAACTTTGCTGGTCTTCTCAGCTACTCATTGTCTCAGAAATCTCTCTGTGCTCCGACGGAGGTCTGACGTGCATTAAAGGTTCTGTTTTCTTTTTCACAATGAACCCTTGTTTGTGTTACCAGTTGATTTTTTTTTCAGGAAAATTGCCATGCTTACTCAAGAGGCAAAGAATATTGGCTATCCTGTATGCAGAGGGATAAGACCCTTGGGTTAAAATGTCAACTCCAAATGAATCGAAAGCTTAGATGGGAGATCTCACACTATCAAATCACCATAAAGCAAAGATAAAGAACATTGATCAGGACAACTATGCCTTGGATTTAGGGTTAACAGTAGGGATACCAAAGAGAGGAAGAGAGATAGGGATACAGAAAAGCTAAGATGATTCTGCACAACAATAGAAATCTTTTATAAAATCCACCAAAAATTAAGAATGTTCCCTTAAAAAAAGAGAGACCAGGTAAGGCTTAAAGGAAAATATGTCTGGTCCGTACCTCAAGTACTTGCATAATGCAAACTCTACAGAGGGAAATCACATCATTTGATGCAATTCTGGACCAGAAAGTAAATATATAGTGTCCTACCCTTGTGATAATTCATATCCACTTTCAAAGTAACTGGATTTAAAGTCATTTTTAAAAACACAGCTTTGTGTTTGTATCTCAGGGTGTTTGTCTGGAGGCCTTATGGATGAGGGAAGACCCATCCTGAAATGGGGGATTACATCCCATGTTTGGGGCTCCTAGACAGGCAGGAAAGTGGGGACAGGGAACAGCCAGTTGCATGGTAATGCTCCTCTCTCCTCTTTGCTCTACCGCTTGACTCAGGACACTGCTTCTTGTTCCCCGAGCTCACTCATGTTCCTAGCGAGATGGACTGTGTTACTTCCCAGTCAAAGAGGCAACTTAGGCCACACTTGCCTTAAGCAGCTTTTGCTGATCATTTTGCCTATCTTTGTCGGAGCAAGGAAAACAACCTTAGTGTGGCCAGTTAAGCAGCAGCACACAAGTATCCTCTAAGCAACCAACTAAAAGCCTTTTGTGTTCCACAGGGTCGCCTCCCCTTCCTGTAATGCCAGCTGTGTATGTAGGATGGGACTTGTTATGTATCATCAAAAGATACTGGTTTGTAACCACAGGAACCTTTCTAAGGAAAATGCCCTGTCACCTAGTTGGAAGTTGATGTCTTCCCTGATAGCCTATTAAGGTTCACTTCTTCCATTCAGAACCTTGTTGGAAACAATGAAGTCAGAGAGGATGTTGCTAAATGTTGTTAAGTCTCTCTTTAGTAGTTCATCTTGTCATATGAAATATTATGAAGTAATATGAATGTCCTTAAGACATAAGCACTTCTGAGAGATAGATGAGCCTGAACCATTTTGGAAGCTGCACTTGACTTTCTTGGGAAATGGATATTCTTCTTGCATATCCCTAGGTGAAATGCTGAGGGATGTGTGTGGGGGAGAATAAAAAACAGGTACATCTGAAGAATGCACTTAGGGAACAATATTTTCTTTACAAAAATAAAGTCTCTGATGCATAATTTTCTTCTAACTGTCCTTTCCTCTCTTTTGTTTCCTGCCTATAGCAGTGAAAGTCTAATGATTATATTATATAGAATCACAGAAAATCTAATAATTCTTTTATGTATAAAGTCATGGACACAAAGAAACCAATATACTTAAGACAAAAGAGATTCTGAAGAAATGACTTAGGCATGATGCCTTCACATTCTGTTCAGATACAATCTCCTAACACACAGACTGTGGATAATTCAAATACCCGCCCGTTCTGCTCACAGAAGCCTTGTTCTTATACCTTGATTCTGAACGGCATCACATGCTGGCTGGGAGCATGCGAGTCTCAGGACTCCTTCCAGTGATGTGGCAATCTATTGCACAAAGGATAATCCCTTGGTTAATCTTGATGGTCAGTTTGATTGGATTAAGAAACATCCATGGATGTTCACGGGGTAAGTGATGAGTGAGTTTCAGAGTTTTTCCAGAGAAGATCAATCCAGGGTAGAGAGACCCACTGTGAATGTAGGTAGTGCTATCCCTGGGCCGGGGTCTATGGGTAGATAAAAGAGAAAAAGGCAGCGATCACGGTCCCCGTTCTCTCTGCTCCCCGAAGCCACACAGATGAGACCAGGTCCTGTAGCTGCTGGATGCTCCTTTTTTTCCTTCTCAGCTGTTAGTGAGTGAAAATTAACCCTTTGTTCCTTTCATTGATTTTGTTTGGACACAGCAATGAGAAAAGGAAACAGTTTCTTTTCTTTGAAGGGCAGAAAGCATCTCTTGCCCCCAAACAAAAATCTCATCAAACAAGAACCAACTCCTGTCCCTGTTCCTTGCTTGCCTGTCATCCCTGGTGTCTGTAGCTCAGTTTAAATCTTCATCAGAGTTAAATGCATTACGCACTTACAATTTGTTGATTGTAATTTAACCATGTGATTTTCCAAACTCAGACCCTCTCTAGAGTATTGATCCCCAGCTGCCATTTGTATGTTGCTTTTGACCCCATTCCCTGTGTTTTGGGGATAAGTTAGTTTATGGGAAGAACGTTTCAACACATGTGGGGGTAAGGAGGAAGATTACCATAGTGAGCACCATTCCCACTCCCCTCCACTTCCTTCCTCTCCCTCGAAAGTCTGAGGATTCCTTCACCTTCTTCCCACTTCTATTGAGCTTGGAACAAGACTGGATGGCTGCTCAAGGTCTTCCTCTCCTCTTCTCTGGCGCTTCATGCATTTTATCTCCCATTAATATTTATTCAGCACCCCAATTTGGCAAGTGTGTTTGAGCCAGGAGAACCATGCATAGCTGCTGCAGCTACCCATGACTCAGAGCACATATCCTCAGCTTATCTCGACTTCTAAAATATCCAGGCTCCCCACATACATAGAATCCACTCTCCAGGAGTCTGTCCATCTCAAGAGAAGCTCTGCTGTCTTCCCTGCAGCTTTATGGTCTCCTGTGCACCATTGTTCACCGTTACGAACTTTTTATTTCTGCACTCTTCTTTGCCCTGGCCACCATTTGCAGGTTGAAAACCAAGGTCAGTAACTAGCAGAGGATTCTCTCTACAGTGGCTGCAATCAAAACCTTGATCCACAACCTTGGCCCTGGCTGAAGTGAACTGTAGGAAAGGTATTGATTTGTGCAGAATCGTCTTTTATTCTAAGCTTCAAATTAATATCATGTTGTTCTCTTCCCCAACTTTCATTGGTATATTTCTGGGCTCCTAGCTGGTTATACCTTTTCGATTAGACAAGGCCTCAGGGGTGTGGAGGGGGCAGGGGAGACCAAGATCTCTAGAGGAAGGCAGCAGAAAGAGGCAGTGCCTCAGCATCTGGGGTCTTCTCGGATTCTCCAGTATTCTTCAAACAGGCATAGTGCATGCTAGGTATGACTGTTTTTGGTGGGTGATACCTTTAGAGCTTTCTGCCATGTTATAGTGAATCTTGAGTCAAAGGAAGAAAGAGGGCGGGGTTTGGCCTCCTTGGCTTCAGTTGAGCTGTATGTGTTTTGTCATGGTTACTAAGTCCTACACCCTGGATATGCTACATTTTAGGCTCCTTTTAAATGGCCAGGAAAACCTATGAGAGGAATAGCCAGAAACTCACTAAACATAGCTTCCATTGGATTTCTTTCTTTTTATTTTATTTCTACAATCTCAATTAAATATGAGTTTTGGGAAATGCTCCTGGAGTAAGAGGGGCGGAATTTGAGTTTTCTGTTGTTTTAACATCAGATAAAAAAGCAACGCCAAGCTTCTGGCGCTGCTTAACCAAAGGGACCAACGGGAGTTCAATTTCATGTTAAGGAAGCAAAGTTGTAAAGCTTATAAAGAAACCCCCAAAATTATGATTAGGGAATGTAGGAAGGGGTGGCTTTTTATAGGATGTGGAAAGTGTAGAAGTGAAACACAAAATGAGCAGCTTTGTGAGCATAATTCAAGCCCTTCAGATAAAATGAATTTCTGGATATTTCTCTATATAGAGAGCTATAAAGCCATTGGAAGAATGTTTTCCAGGATTATAGATTCCACCAAGATTTTGTTTCTAAGACTAACCTAAGTTCCATCTAATCACAAAATGAATATTTTTAATGCAGGGGACCACATTCCTTTAAACATTTTTTTTTCTGTGAAGAAATAAGCAAAAGTTGGAGAAGATTATAATTTCCCTCTACTTTTTAACAAATTGATGTCTTGTTTGTAAGTGACCTTGATTGCTATAGGGGAGAGATCAGAAGCCTGAGAAAATTAAAACATTGTAGATATATACCTTCAGAGTGAAGGGATTGGTTAATGAACACAGGGGAAAAAAGGAAAAATAAAACAACAACGAAAAACCCACAAGAGGATTATAGCAATCTGCAATGGGATGGGAATCTAAACCATGTTTTAACAGCAGGGAACTTAGAGCAGCAGTAACACTGTTGTGTCGGGAAAGCAGAGGACTGAAGGCACTGAAGGGTTTGCAACCCCATAGGAAGAAGAACAACCAGATCCCCCAGAGCCCCCAGGGACTAAACCACCAACCAAAGAGCACACATGGAGGGACCCATGGCTTCAGCTGCATATGTAGCAGATGAAGGCCTTGTTGAGCATCAATAGGAGGAGAGGCCCTTGGTCCTGTGAAGGCTTTATGCCCCAGTGTAGGGGGATGCCAGGGTGGTGAGGTAGGAGGAAATGGGTGGGTAGGTGTTGGGGTACGGGAGCTCCCTCATAGAAACAGGGGGAGGGGATAGGATAGAGGGTTTCCAAAGGGAAAACAGGAAAAGGGAATAACATTTGAAATGTAAAACAAAGAAAATATCCAATAAAAGAAAAGAAAAAAAATAGAACCACTAGTTTTATATTTGCAACTTTAATGCAATTTTGATGAATTACGGCTTTGGATGACTTAATTCAAGTTGACTCCATATCTTCGAGGAAGCTCTAGAACCTGTCTTCAGAGTGAACTGCCAGCGCGTTCGCGAGCACACACACACACACACACACACACACACACACACACACACACACGTCTTTCGTAAGTTACCTACATACATTTTTTTTTTTTTGCTTGCTTGCTTGATTGTTTGTTTCAAACAAGATCTGCCTGTGTGGTCCTGGCTGCCCTGGAGCTTGCTTTGTCAACCAAGCTGCCCCCAAACTTCCAAAGGTCTCCCTGCCTCTGCCTCCTGAGTGCCGGTATTAAAGGCATTCATTGCCGTGCTCAGCCTTGGCCACATACAGTTTGAAATTAATCCACGGTTTTTTTTTTTTTTGTTTTTTTTTTTTTTTTTACTATTTCACATTTAAACAAAAGGTTGAGTGGAACATAAAGTTGCAGAATTCATTTCTGGGAAGAAGGAGGAAGGAGACATTAGAGAACTAAGTGACTTTGGAATTTATGGGGAATTATGTTTCGCGCCCATGGTTGTACAACCGAAAATCTGACCCTGACCGGTGATCAGTAGATGCAATCTCTGTGACTCATCCAACATAACACTTTTGTATCCCTGACCCAGATCATAGACATTACCAGCATGTCTGCCAAGCGCCAGTCTCTCATCCTTCCTCCAGAGAACATCTTGTTTACGATGCACTTAGACACAGCAGTCGGGGTATCCTTTGGTTTCCGGTTAGACCAGGTTCCTATGCTTGCTTTCCCAGTTGAACAGAGAGATGGAGTCTTAGGGATGTTGAGCAACTGACTGGAAGTCATGCCTGTAAGAAGTAGAAAGCTAGGCTTTGGATCTCTGGAATCTAATTTCGTAGCTCACACTGTACTCCCTCACCCCACATGGCACACATTCATCAGTGCGCACTGTGGGGTTGGAAGTGCAACTTGGTGCTTTGGAGTGGAACAAATGTGAATGGCCCACCCGGGGACTGAACCCATGACCCTGGCGTGATTAGCACAGGGCTAACAGATGCATTTTATCTAGAGCGCTCTCATATGACGAGTCTTTTAAGGGCAGGATATTCAAGTCAATAGGAAGCTATTAAGCCTACTGAAGCAAGTAACACACAGAGGCACATTGGCCCTTTTTCCTGATTACTCTAAGAATTCAACTTATGTATTTAAACAAGTTTTCATGTACTGGAACCTCTGTGTGCTTGTGTGTGTGTGTGCTTGTGTGTGTGTGTGTGTGTGTGTGTGTGTGTGCAAACACGCTGACTGAAGACATGAAATGTGGACTTGTCACACGTGTGCACTGAGGCATGCATGCCTTTCTGTTCTTAAATGATTAATATGCTAAGTGTGTGGTCTGTGTACGTAATGACCGGGACCTCACTGATTTTGCATTTAGATGTGTCTCTTTGACTTCAAATTAGTTATCAAGAAAACTTCAAATCTGGAAAGATTTGATGTATTTCAAGTAGAAATGTGTTTTGTTTAAATTGAGGGGCGTATGTTCCAAGACTCCTAGGGCATGCCTGACCATGCGTAGCAGCCTAAAGTATAACAAAATAACACTCAGAACAAATTTGCCCTTTTTGCTCTGTGAAGGACACTGCCCAGGGGTTAGTGGTGCACAAACATTGCAGGGCCAGTCAGTCTGCTAAGCAAGAAACCTACTAAGTGGCCAACTCTGGGGATATTAGAAACACACAGTATGCTGGGTAAAGTGACTCATGTCCTTGATAGAGTGGCCTGAGATTTCTCCATTGTCTTCAGAGTGGTGAGTGGCGCACCCTTCCAAAGTTATGGATTACTTATTCCCGGGATTCTCCATTTTGTATTTCCAGACCATAGTTAAGACTGCTGGAGCAAAACATGAAGTGAGAAAGGCTCATTGTACTTTCCGGTCCCTGAGCAGATAGCTCGGGTCTCTGGCTGATTGGGCCTGCAGGCCTTCTTTCAGGAGTCCTCGGCATTTCTGCAGGACACTGGGAAGTTAGTATCCCACAGAAGACAACATTCTTTCAGCCGATTTTGCTCCGTTCACTTATTTGACTCGTGTTTCAATCCAGTTGAGATCGTCTGTCGCGGGGTGCTGGGAACGCCCGGGAATTGCAGATTCTCCCCCAATCCGCAGCTGTTTCTAGTGAGGCTATCTGAAATGAAGCCAAGCCCTCTGTCCAGGAGAAGGGACAAGAATCAGGGCAACTACATCGTGATCCCCGCGGGAACAGCAAGCTTTCTCATCCCCAAGGGTTTCTGAATCCAAGTGAGAAAAGGAAGGGGGAAAAAAAAAAATCTTAAAAGCGCCTGCCATATTCTTAGTACCATTTGCCTTGACAGGAAAAACAGCAGCCTCTTGCCTCTTCAGCTTATTCCTCATCAGCGAGCTCTTCCCCAAACAAGACACTGCACATCAGCCATTTGGGATCTCTTCCATCCGTGTTGTAACGCGCTCTTCTGTGCAGTTTGTACTCATGCAGCACGTGCCGCCGCCAAGAGCAAGGCGTTGGTAATCTGGGCACCCACAGTTGTGATGAGGCATCTTCAGTGCCGTCGTCCAAATCAAATATTTGGCTGTGCTTCTTCAGATGCGATATCTCATATCGTCGCTGGGGTGCTGGCAGAGCCAGGGAACTTGGGCGCGAAGGGAAGAGCCCAAGAGGGTGGGGGTGGGGAGAGGAGGAGAGGAGGAGGGGAGGGGAGGGGGAAAGAGGCCCTGCCTGTGTCGAATCTTCCAAACAAATGCCCTATCCTTTGATCATCTCTACGATGTTTGGACAGGAGCCAGGTATGTAAAACACTCGGACAGAACAGTATGCAGGATGAGTTGGCTTTTGGGCACAAGACAGTCCCTCAGCTACCGCGATTGGTATTTTAGCATGATTTTCTATCGTCTACTTCTCTGCTGGCATGCATGGAGATGTGGCGCCACATCCCTGGCCAGTACCCTCCAGCAAATATTAACAGGTTATGCTTATAATTTATTTGTTTGTTTTTATGATCGTGGCTTGTTCGATGCCAGGTCTCCGTAGCTCAGACTTGCCTGCAGCTCACAGCCCTCCAGGGATTCCACACGCATCCCAGCTCCTTTGGCTCGTGGGGCAAGCCTGTAACCTAAAAGAATAACTCAGGAGCATCGGTGCCTTCCTTCCACAGAAGAAATCCCAAGATCTGAAAGAGCTGATGTGATCGATGGCCGAGACGAAGAGTGGAAGCAACAATTTCAGTATCTCCATCTTCTCTTCCCTTGTAGCTACGGCTGCCCGCTGAGGAAAACTGTACAGATCCACGAGAAAACATGTTTTTACATCAGAAAGGCCAGGGGTGGGGGAATTTGAATATTGGAGAATCTTGCAGCTGGAGGATTGGGTCAGTAGGTCAGAGTGCTTGTGGTACAAGTATGTGAGGATCTGAATTTGGTACCCAGGCCTGCAACACTAACATTGTGGAGGCAGAGACGGGGATCTTGGGAGCTTGTTGGCTCACCAGCCTAGTTGAAACTTACATAGCTGCTAATTTAGTGAAAGGCATGTCTTAAAGGAAAAAGGAAGAAAGCAACAGAGGGAACACTGATATCCCATTCTGGTCTCCATATGTACAACTCACGCACACACACATACACACACAAACACACAACATGTACACACAAAGACACACACACAGCACTTTATTGAGATTTAGTTTTATTGTATGTGTGTGTTAAAGTATCTGAACACATGTAAACAGGTGTGCATGCACACATACATGTTTCTGGGTACCTGTGGAAGCAAAAGGAGGCCACAGCATTCCCTGGAGCTGAAGTTAACAGGCAGTTGGAAGCCATAACTCGGATGCTCTCCAAGAACAGCAGGCACTGTTAACGGCCGAGCCACCTCTCAGGCCAACTCTCCCCATTCCTGACAAAAGGAAGAAAAGAATAGATCAAAGGATATCTCCAGTGTCTGCCATGAAATAAATATTTTTATTCTTTTTTCTTGTATTGGTTGGGTGGAAGTATGGTTATGCAAATATCAATTTTTCCCAAGGGCTGCTGTGAAGTTCATTCCTCCTGCTTTGCAAGCTCACGTGAAGCTGGTTAACTCACTCTCTTGTAGCAACTGTTCTCACTGTTGTTCAATGGGGCTCAGTCCTGTGGCGTTAGATTCTCTTTTCTCACTTCTTACAGGAAGCTTGAGGGCTTGTCCAGAAAACCTGAAGCCTCTCTGAAGTAGAAACCTAAGGGTTCTTTAGAAAGACAGCTGTGTCAGATAGTGTTTTGTTGGGTCAAACACGTGAAGGCTTATTTTCCTGAAGCAGACACAGGTGAAGGGATGCTTTGCTAAAGCAAGCAGGTGGAAGAAATCATGAAGTCTTCACGAATGACACACATGTAAGGTCAGCCTTACAATGTGTACCTGAGCTCTGTTTGTCGTGACTCCATGGATAGAAGTGCACCAAAGGACTTCTGGTGATGCTCTGGTGGCTTCTTGCCGATTCTGGGGACTCGGGCCAATGGAAAGACTGATGTCAGCTGATACAGACTCATGTGGAGTTTTGCTAGGACAGACTCATGTGCTGAAGCAAGACACATGGTGGGGCAAGACCTGTGAAGGACACGTGATGTTTGGAGAGAGTATAAATAGAACTCAACTGACTGCGTAGACATAGGTTTGCCATGCTTCTTGGTCTCCAGTCTTTGCTGATCTTATGAGAGAGGCATAGTTAAGAACTCCTGGCATTCGTGGTGGGCCAAATCCTCCTGTTGACTCATTCTGATTTGAATGAGGCCTGGCTGTTCCTGCTAGGTCATGCCAACATGGCTGCACTCCCGTTACTACTCAACTGCATGCTGGGGTATCCGTGAACTGTTTATGAATGGATCAAACTTCTGCCCCTGACCTATGAACTGAACTGCCAATTTCAGACAACGCAGATGGGATTTGCTCTAGAGAACCTTTCTAGACAGGTCCCCTTTCTTTTCCTCTACCTCTGGTGGGTTGTGGCCTAGAAGGGAGGTCAAAACATTTAAGAACCATTGTTAAAAGTAGGGTTGAGACAAATGTAAGCTAACAATGTCCTTTTTTGAATCACTAATGGACATTTTTCAAAAAAAAAAGTCCTGTCATGTATTTGGGAGATCAATTACTAAGCTCTAAAAATTAATCATGTATTAACGCATTGAGGTGTTCCATCAACAGAGCCACTTGGGTGCAAGTTACAGATAGTTGTGAGCTGCCACGTGGGTGCTGTGAATTGAACCTAGGTCCATCTAGAGAAAGAAGTCAGTGCCTTTAACCACTGAGCCATCTCTCCATCCCTACCACTCCCCATTTGCAGAGGCAGATGTGTGTGGGACCTTCAGATGTTACTTTGACTGGGCTTTTATTTTTTCTTTACTTACATTAATATTGACAAACCCTTATTTTTCCACCCCGTATTTTCTTTATGTGTCCATTTGGATATCACTTATTTCTTCCTGACGTAAAGTATACAGATTGCATTCTAAACATCTTTATTAATAATCAGATCAAGAGTAGTTAATTATACCATTGAAACTAAAGATTAAATCTCATAAAGAAGATATAAAATATGCACTGGAATATTTTATTCCTTTTACTTTTGATTCTTTACGTTTGTTTGTATTAATCCAATAGCTTTTTGGGTATGAAGGTGGTTGTCATGTAGCTCTGCCATGTTCAAGGACTGTGTCCATTGTTTCATTAGATATCGAAGTCTAGAAGATAAATAAAATAAGTCCATCTTCCTATCACTTGTAGGCAAAGCTAAAACCTTGCTTTCTAAAATAGTTCAGTAGCACTGTTCCATTGGTTTATCTCTATAAACTTTAAATCTATGTACCCATTAGTACCATGTGACTTTGTGGTTGTTCAAATAGTTGGTACTTGCAGGGATTTTCAGAAATACTTGTGTTTCTTTTCCCCCTTCAGATCTTGCCTTGTGTATCTGTGGGTGGGATGGCTTCCCTCATCTGTGAATCTTACTTCAGTGTTTGGGTGCTAATGACTCCTCCTCTGGGTTTACCAAAAACACACTATCATCTCCTTTCTGAAAGTGTCAGTGTTTTCCCCTTATTGCTAAGGTGCAGATTTCCAGCTCCATGGGACTTTGCTCTTTCTTGCAGTCCAGTGTTTCCTAGCCATCCAGAAGACCCATGGGATAGAAGAGGGCCACCTCTACCCATCACTGCTTTAAAGTTTTGATCCCTGGATCTCTCCACTGCCATGCAATTGGCTGTATCTTCATGTGCTTTCTTGTTCTTCAGAAATTTTAATCAGATAGTTTTTGGTATTTATTTTACATAGAGATTTTAGATGGAAATATTCTTAGTAAGTATCAAGCTCTTTAAATACTCACTCTACTTTATTTTCTCATTTATTTATGGACTCTAATATACATGTGTCTAACTTTTTAATAGAAGAGACTCACCCCCAATATCTATCTATCTGTCTGTCTGTCTATCTATCTATCAATATTCTAAGTATCTGTTTATGTATGTATGTATTTGTCTATCCATCTGTCTGTCTGTCTATCATCTATCTATCTATCTATCTATCTATCTATCTATCTATCTATCTATCTATCTATCTCTCTCTCTCTCTATCTATCTATCTACATCATCTTTCTATGTATGTATCTGTCTATCTATCTATCTATCTATCTATCTATCTATCTATCTATCTATCTATCATCTTTCTCTGTGTGTATGTAAGTATCACATTTTTTTCATCATTTGCAGCTCTGCTCACCTTACTCTGGGAACTCCCTTCTTGGTTTTCAGCCACAGAAACTTCTTCAAGTTTGTAAATCCTCTACTCAATTGTTTGCAAAATGCCCTTAAATATATTCAAAATGGGATCCAAAGGCATGAGGATATTTTTGATCCTTCTGCAATTTGACTATTCTGGGTTGTCTATCTTCTTGATATCCTAATAAAGCCATCCTTTAACCTTATCAAGAAAGACCCCCATCTTAGATATTGCATACATATTTGTATTCCTGTTTATGCTATGGTAAGCATTTTAAGTTGATTTAAATCTATTTAAAACATACTATTCGGCTACTTTAAAATCCAAGATTGCTATTTGTAATAACAATGGGCTTCATTTTCTTCTCGTGGACTTTTGTATATTTTCAGTGGCTCTTATGCTGGTCTGACACTTCCTTTCCACAATAGTACTGGAGAATTTTGATACAGTATAGGTGAATCTTTGATCTTAGGAGACACTAAGAAGTTGTTGTAAAGCCAAAATTGATACAGTCTTCCTATGAGCATTCAAAATCTAGAACACATGTCTCAGCTGATTTATTTCAGTGTAGATTAAGTTATCTTTCACTAGATACAGCCTAACAGAGACACAAGGGTTTGGAATTAAGAGGTGACTGGATCTTAGCAGTTGTGTAGGGTACAAAAACAGGCCTTTCATCCTGGTCCACATGCAGATTCTCATATGTACAAGATGCTCCAAAAATGTCTGTATGGATTATAATACACCCCAGATCCCCCCCCCCCATGTCCTGGTCCATTTAGTCTGCATAGACCTAATCTACAAGATTTCAAATCTGGTTTGTGTGTATGTAAGATTTAAATGTGATATATTTTGATAGAACTAAACATGTAAAAATGTACCAATCTTATATTTTAAGGTATTAACAGAAGCACCCATAAAGCATCCTTAGAAATGCTGTCAGAGGGACTAATGGGCTAACATAGATAGTTGGCATTAACATACCTACCCATTTCTTTAATTTATATGTTAACATCTTTCATTGACTTTAGTCAATGCTAAGGAGACAGTACTATGAAAAAAGGGACAGTTTTGTGGGCGAGAGGCAGGAGAATCATAAAGGACAGAAGTGAAGGAAATGTCCCTATAGAGGAGTAGTTAAGGCTCCATCCCCAGAGAAAAGGCTACAAACAGTTGATAAATGCTGAGAGAAAGAATAAACAGTCTTCCCCAGAGATGGAGCCCCTAAGTGTTAATCAATATCAAGTGTTTAGCCCTAAAAGTGTATACACATGAGCAAAATTAAATGGACTTAGCAGATTACATTATTTATTTATTTATTTATTTATTTATTTATTTATTTATTTATTTATTTATTTATTATTCATCTGCTTGTTTGTGTCATTTATTTATTTGCTTATTCATTTGTTTATGTGTATTATAACAATAATTTTTAAGAAGAGCTCATGGACTTAAGAGGAAGTGACGAAGATAAAAGAGGCTGTTGGTGCAGGAAAGGAAAGGGGAATGATTCAAATATAGTATAGGATACCCCAAATTAAAAGTAAATAGGACGACTACATGACTAGCATTACAATTTCCTTCCTTCCCTCTCTTGTTGTCTTTCGTTCTGAGACAAGATTACTTTATATAACTCTGTCCTCAAACTCATCATTCTCCTGCCTCAGTTTCTTATGTGATGTGAATACATACAAACAATACGATGTCTAGATTCTTTTCTATATATTTTTATATTATTTTATTTTTTAATTAAAGAAATTGTTATACAATATATTTTAATCATGTTCTTCTTCTTACTCCTTCCATTTCAAACCCACCTCCCTTCATATTCTCTCTCTCTCTCTCTCTCTCTCTCTCTCTCTCTCTCTCTCTCTCTCTCTCTCTCAAGAAAAAAAAAAAGAAAATCAAACTGAACAATCAAAAACCCAATAAGACAAAATGAAAAACATAGAATTTACTTTATGTCGGCCATCTATTGGCCTGGAGTCTGCCCTAGAGTATATACATACAAACATACAAACAGACACAAATACTTTCATACATATGCATATATACACACACAAACATACACATATACATACACATACACTCATGCACATATACACATACATATACATATACATACATACACACATATACACATGTACATACATACACATATACACATATATAAACACACACATATATACATATATAAACACATACTCTCTGTGTGTGTGTGTGTGTGTGTGTGTGTGTGCACTCAGTGATATTCTATTAGATAAGACTTTATTTCCTATTAGGTATCAGTTGAAAATAACTTCTTGGCTGGGGTGAAACTTTATGTACACTTGCCCTGTGCAATGCTAGGATTTTATCTCGGTTGACAATGTGCAGGCCATGTGTCTGCTTTTTTAGTTGTTGGTTCATACTCATGTCAGTCCTTTTGTGTCTAGAAGACAATGTTTTATGGCTGTCGTTCACCAGCTCTGGATTTTCCAGTTTCCCTCTGTCCTCTTTCATACAAATCCTTGATTTCTGAGGGGAAACTTTTGATGAAGGCATAGCATATACTGAGTGCTATACAGTATCTCATTCTCTACATATTGCATAGGTGTGGGTCTCTGTGCTCATTTCCATCTTCTCTAACAAGAAAATTCTTTGATATGCATTGCTCAGTACACTGGCCTACAAGTCCAGCAATATGTCATTAGGAGTCATTCATATCTACACATACACAAGGATGTTAATGGAGTCACCATATAATAAAAGTCATTACCCCAACAAGACATCTTATGCCACAAAATCCAACCTTCATGCCAGGAATTGGTTACATCTTACTGAGTCACAGGACAAGGAGATCTCCACAAGACCTCCAATTCAAACATCACAGGGTATTGCCAAGATTTTTGGTAACTTTCCACAGTCTGATGGTAAACCCCATTCCTGAAGGCAACAATTATTTATAGAATCAACTGTGGTAAAGTTGAGCAGATGCCCATGTATAAGCTTTACTCATAATGACTGGAATTCCTGCAAGTGGAAGATGTTCTGCATGAAACTGGAGGAAAGTTAACTGTCAAATTTACACAGCTGCAGATGCTATGACCTGCTTGCAGGACATTCTGGCACAATAGTGACACAAATGTTATGGCCGTAACTAACCACTTAAAAAGATTATATTAAATGGTTTATTGGGAAGCTGCTCTTGGGTGGGCAAGTTCACTGGTTCCAAGGAAGGTGACCATGAAAGTTATCGTGGGGAGGAGGTATGAGTGTACTATGGGGGGGCAAAAAGAAAGGGCATAAGTGCTCAGAGAGAGAATGAAGGAAAAGGAGAGGAAGGAGAAGAAGGAGGAGGAGGAGGAGAGAAAAAGGGAGGGGAAGAAGGAGGAGGAGAGGAAGGAGAAGGAGGAGGAGAAGGAGAGGAAAAGGGAGGGGAAGAAGGAGGAGGAGAGGGAAAGGCAGAGAAACGTTTCTAAAGGTTGTGTTTAAAGGCTTCTTCATGAGATGGAACCCATTCCTGACACTGCTAATAAGAACAGGAACCTGAGACAATGAGAAAATCTTGTGTTATAATTCCATATTTAAAAAGAATCACTCTATTCCAAATAAGTGCGAAAGAAAACCCAATGTAATAGCTAGTATTGATCCCATTGCGTTGTGACTATGCACGTATTAACTAAGCCACATGGAGCAACTCTGGGCCTCTGACACATCAAAGGTAAGATGACCTGTGACATAGATTGTTGACCCTGGTTGCTCTGATTCTTCTATAGGTTAGAAATTTGGTGCACGTCTCTCATCAGAAATCTTGATTATTTTTGTTGAAATTTGCTTTTCTATTCAACACATTATTCCTATTTTTGTCTATCCTTCATTTCTTTATTTTTATAGTCCATAAGATTGAACCAAGGCTTCACAAAGCCAACCCTCTCTCACTATACCGAGATTAAACTCATAGCTGTACAATCTTTTTTTAAAAAGCAGATTTTAAAAATTCTTATTTTATGTATATGTGTGTTTGCCTGCATGTGTATGTGTGGTACACATTCATGCCCAGTGCCTGTAGAGTTCAGAAGGTCAGACGCCCTGACTGGAGTTACAGAGGATTGTGAGCCATCACGCACTGGAAAGTAAAGCATCCCCCTTTGCGAACACAGTAAGAATTCTTAACTGTTAAGCTATCTCTCTAGCACCATTGCATACATTTTCCTTTCTGAATAATGCTACTCATGGTACCTCCTTTACTTTTGGGTAGTTAAAAATAATCTTGTAAAACCAATCCTGTTGCCTCAACATTTTCACGTACAGTTTTCTAGTGCTAGCAAGGATTGTCATCTAGAGACGTGTGCTGAGAGGAGTTACAATTTCTTCCAGAATTGTCATCTTGTGTGTGGAAGCTTTGCCATTCCTAAATGTGGCTATCCTTCTACCTGCTACTTGACCATGAGATTTCAGTCCTCAGCCTGTTAGCCATAGTAGTCATGTGGCTTCTTTATGACAGATGCCAATGAAGGGGAAAAGCATTCCATGGGTATTACTAATTCTCTCAAAATGAACATTTTTGTCCTCCATAGTCCTTCATACTGAGTCTCAGCTAGAGTGTACTTTACATGAATCCCTGAGATATTTCCATGCACACTCTAATTCTTTCCTCATTGCTATGACATAATCAAACAATAAATAACTTAGCCCACAGTCTGAGAGTAGAATCATAACAGAATTTTTGACAGCAGAGGGCAGAGGCAGGGGACTACATTGTATGTACAACCAGAAGGCGACAACTGTTAGTCCTTGGCTTACCCAGCCTCTTACTTCTCTTCAGTCTGGTGATGGTAGGGTATTCTACAATGATGTTGGGCAATGACAGCAAGCCACAGATCCCATTGGTATATTTAAGAAGATAAATATCCATATTATAGATAAGATATCCATGTTATGATATCAACTATGATGTTAGATAGACTAGATATATCAAATGCATGGTGACTTGCTGTATTTCCAATTTATACTAGACTTACTGGAATCAAACTTCATCTTCAGTCAAAGCATCTCAAAATTATATGCACTGTAATGGCTCAAAGTACATTTTGAACATTATCATATAAGTATCTTGGTTGGGATTTCATTGCTATGAAGAAACACTGTGTCCAAGACTAGACTTGTAAATGAAATGTTTAATTTGGGATGTTTCAGAGGTTTAGTCCATCATCATCATGGCGGGAAGCATGGTAGCATCCATGCCAACATGGTGCTGGAGATGGAGCTGAGAGTTCTACATCTTGATCCTCAGGCATCAGGAAGAGAAAATGGGTTATGCTGAGCATAGCTTGAGCATAGCAAAGCCCACTCCACAGTGACACTTCCTCAAACAAGGCCACATCTACTAATAGTACAACTCCTTATAGTCCAAGTATTTAAAGACATGAGTCTCTGGGGACCATTCCTATCAAACCACTAAGTCCAGTATTATGGGTTCAATAGTTGCTATAATGAAGATGTTGGAGTACCTATTATGTACATTTCACAATTATAACTTCGGTAATTTCTCCTCACCTTCAGCTTTGAGCTATCTATCAGCAACTATACCAGAAGCTGGATATATAGGAAAGAATTATATAAATCCAGCCACTTATCCTGTGCCTCAGGTGGCTTGCATCATCACGACAAAGTCTCATAAATATTTGAGAAATAATTGTAAAAACATAGCAGCAGGGGCTAGAAAGATGTCTCAGTGATTAACAGTACTGGTTGCTCTTGCCTAGGTCCTGAGTTTGATTTCCAGTACACATGTAGTCACTCATATGTGACTCTAGTTCTAGAAAATTATATGCCATTTTTTTGGCTACTGCAAGCAAGCACCAGGTACTCACATGGTATATAGAAATACATGTAGACAAAGCACTCAGACACATAGAAAAGTTCATTGCTCGTAAAAGCAAATAAAAGAATAAACCCGGAGTACACATGATGAGAAGACAAATTAAGTAAATTAGGGTACATATAAATATCTCTGTGTGTGTATACACAAATAAATATTCCAAAATAGTTATAACTGTATAAGTAGATTGAGCTTAATAATTGTAAACATTGTTGAAAATATTTCAAAATGATATTATAAATAAGGAGAAAAAGTAGTTTATAGAGTACAGGGTTTTTAGTTCATACTGAAGATGCTAGGGACCTGAGACTATCTAGCTCTTACAAGGAAAAGGTTGAGCAATATAAAAATTTACAGTAACCATTCACTGTATCAGAGAAGTAAGGGTGAAAAACAAACAACAAAACCAGGGGCTGGGAGATGCTGACTGAAAGAAGCAAGGCACATTTAAGGGCAGGTATCATTGGCTGTGGGAAGAACATTTGATGAAATGTCCCTGTATTCCTGGATACAGAGATTAGCTAGTGTGTGGGTATGGGATAGAACTGGGCTGTAAATGTAGCAGAAATTTGCACTGGATATTTCTTCAAAAATACGATCAGGATTCACACAGGAGGAAAAATCATAGACACTCCTACCCTGTAAACTTTCAAGGGTACAGAATGGAAGGGTTTCGGGGGCACATCCTAGGGAAAGGCAGAGACAGGTTCTCGTGGAAGCATTCTATTAAGCAGGTAGTCAGCAGATTGGTGAAGGTACTTCTGCAGTAAGATGCAAGGTGTGTGTGTTGTCATGAAACTCAACCAGAAACCAGGAGACTGCTTTTCAGTCTCATAATCCAACATGCATCCAGGCATCACACAGAAGGACAGTGATATGTAGGAAGGGGTAGGGAGAAGGGAACACACCCTCTGGGGAGCATCACCTTGGATCTTTGAGGACAATGAATGGACAGCAGCCGGTACTCTATTACATTTATCTTTGGAAAATCGACCCATTTGCTAAACACCTGGAGTCATTAAAAGAACTTGGTGGCTATTTCAGTCCTGCTCCTGATTACAATAACATGTTCTTCACACTAAAGGTTATTTTTTTTTAACCGAAGTCATGGTCACACAAACATAAACATTATTTAACTCACTATGTTATCTCCTATTCGGCATGGTAACCTTTGGACAAGAACAAGAATTACATGGCATATGAAGCAAAGGAAAAGAAATCTGTGGTCCCCAAATTCACTAAAGTGATCATTAGAAACTGACCCAGATATAGCACGGATGTTAAAAATGCCATGCAGGAAATTTAAAATGTTGAATTTTCTGGGTGAAAATAGTAGATGAAATGCAAGACCAGACAGATAATGTGAGCAGAGGAGTTTGAAAAAAGAGAAAAGATGGAAAAAATGTTGATACAGGAAACAAAGTAATAGAGAGTGGCTCTCTGGAAAGCTGATACCATCCAATATGCAACTGTAGGAAGGAGTGAAGTTACCTATATGTCAGTAGATTTCCCATAACCGGAAACTCAGAAAGAAAAACAAAATGCTACAGAAAAAAACAAAGAGAGCACACTGTTCACAGACCTGAGGGACAACATCAGATGGGCAGAATTCTTCTGTGAGAGCTTAAGAGAAGTATTCAGCCCTGGGTACAATCAATGCTCACTGGGCAGGTCCCACTAAAAATTGGAATCAAGCTAAAAAGGGAAGCCTTCGAAGGTATTTGTGAATTTAGCCCTCTGGGGGGGGGGGGGAATGTATATGTGCCATGGCACTGAGGAGACAGACTAGCGAACAGGGTTCTGCAGTGTACAGGCTGGTGCTGCTGATGTCATCTGTCTCCTGCTGAATGTGGGTACATGTGACAGTGTGAGAGCCAAAACTTCAGACCTATCACTGTTTATCTCACATGCAAATGTCTGTATTGATTTTAGGAGTTTTTCTGATGTTATAAAATGTACATTTGGTTCAGTCATATTCCTGGGTCCTTGTATATGACTCCTAAGATCCTCAGAATCTCCGATGACATAGTTTTCCCGTATACTAATGAGGTAACCTTGCAGCTTCAGTACAAGAATATGGTCTGGTCCCCTGAAAAACACATAGTATTAGAGGTTTGGAATTGCCAACTTTTACTGTCCTCCAGAAAGTGGGAGATACTAGAATTTTAGTGGATGAACTATGGCCAAAAAGATAGTGAATCATGTTCATATACCCATATAATGACTTTCCCATAACATCCTTTGAAGGTCGAGTTTGGACAGCTAAAAGGTAGCTGCACCCAGGAAGTTTCCAAGGGTATGCGCCTTCGTACGTACTTTCTCTGAGGGCATAAACCACTAAGTGTAAGCAAGTCTTTCTCTGAGCCACTTGAATAAATTAACTGAACCGGAGACTCATGAGAATTCAATTCATAGCTGGAGGGACAGAGACCTAGGTAAAGAGTGTCTGAGGCTTGTCACCAGCACTTAGGTGGTACAGCGAACTTGGTGATGGAGTCCTAGGTCTATCAGATCCTGGCCTCTTTCCAGGTTGATAACACTGTTACTGAGTTGAAATGAAGGACACCAAGCTTCTTGGTGGGGAGAATGTCTCTCAGCTTCTATTAGCAGCGTGAAAAGGCAGTAAGGGAAAGAGCAAGAGTCTGCATTCGATCTTTTCTGTTTAAGCTTTCAGGTCACTTATGTGTAAGTTGATACTGTTTTTTATTGTGTCAGCACAAAGAAAGAGAAGTTGCTAAATGTATTCACTAAACTCAAAGGATTCTACTATTCTCTGCTGCAGAAAGCTTGTATGATCAGAAAAAAACATAAGGGGAAAATACTTTAGAGTGGTCAAATAATAAAAGTTTAAAAGTCTTTGTGGGGGATAGGTGTGGTGTGTGTGTGTGTAAGTATGTGTGTGTATGTATGTATGTATGTATGTGTGTGTATGTATGTGTGTGTATGTGTGTATATGTATGTGTGTATGTATGTGTGTGTATGTATGTGTGTGTATGTATGTATGTGTGTGTGTGCATGTGTGTGAGTGTGTGTTGCTGAAACCAAATCTGAGGAATCCAAAAGCTCATGTGCATGCTCATGATGTTCCTATACCAAGACCTTAAAAGGTCCTCATCGCTCAGATCAGATTAACTTTGAAGCTCTATGCAAATAAGGACACCACACAACATGAAAACACTGACAAACACTGAAAAGTGACCACAGATTGTTGGTAATTTCATCCCTGTAAATTCTACAAATTAGTTGAAGTAGACTCTCTTTGGCGAGTCAAAGTTCACTCACAGCAGAGTAGACGATGACATTTCTGTGCACTTTAACAGGATCAGACTTTCAATTAAAATGTTGCTGGGAATGAAATCCAGGCAGTCACGGGTAGGCCATACTAAATAATTAAGAAAGAAGTCGCAGTTCTTGGTACTGTCATTCCAAAAGTAGGAAGAGAGAAACCACCTCCTGGGTCCATTTAAAATCCATCATTATGGATGCAATAAAATCTCCAAAATATTTGAAACTCAACTAAGCAGCATATGAAAGTGTTAATGAACCACAACTATTCCAGGTTTATCACAGCAACATAAAGGTGCTGTTTTAGCTTCTTTTTCACTGTGACAAAATAATCAATAGAAATGAGTGGAAAAGATATTTTTTTGATTCAAGGTTTTCCAGTCAGTGGTAGCCTGGACCCATTGTTTTAGGATCTAAATTAAGGCAAAACATGATGAGAGGGAGTGACAGTGGTGTGTGTGTGTGTGTGTTTGCATGTGTGTGTGTGTGTGTATGTATGCACGTGTGTGAATGTGTGTGCATGTTAGTGGGTATCTCCATGTGAGTGAGTGTATGAGTATGTGCATGTGTGTATATCTCTGCATGTCCATGTATCTCTGTGTATGAATGTGTGCAAGAGTATATGGATATGTGTTTGAGTCTGTATATGAGTGTGTGTATGTGTGTATATATGTGTATGATTGTGTATATGTGTGTATCTCCGCATGTGTGTGTACATGTGTGAGCTTATGTATCTGTGTTTCTCTGAGTGCATATGTGTGAGTGTATGAGTGTGTGTATAAGTATGAGTGCATATGTGTGTTAGTGTGTGTGTGTGTGTGTGTGTGGGTGTGAGTGTGTGTGTTTGGGCAAGTTAAGGTGCATGCTTCCAGACAACCCTTTCTTTCAGTTACCTACCTCCTAGCTTTCCCCATCTCCCGGTATTTCACACTAGGAGTTTGAGAGTGAGCTAATCTATCAGTTATGTCTCAGCCATCATGCCCACCACGTGTCATAAGCTCCAGCTCTGAACACTGCTTGTCTTGGGACCAAGCTTCAATAAATGAATCTGAAGACATTTCATACCCAGTCTACAGTCAGGGCTTTAACATTTAAACATTTACAGGGCAATTCCCATAGCAAAAGGCTAACTAAAATCAAACAAATGAACTCATCAACATGTATGGGAAACTCTTAACATGCTTAAACACTGATTTACATAATAACCAGTAAATCCTCGGTGTGCTGAGAATGATAGGGAGTCTCCTAATTGTGTTAACTTTACACAGGGAATTTTCAACAGCCTAGGCTAGGAGACCCTCCATTCCACACAGGATGCCTTTACTAAGGATGGATAAGTATTTTCTATGCTATCATCTGTCACGCGCCCACGCTTTCCGCCGCTGGGAACAGGCGTGCAACAAAACAAACTCTTCTGCGGATAACCTTTATTGAACAGCACTTTGAGCAGGGGGCTTCTTGAGCAGGAAACTTTTCTCTGAGCCTGGAACTCTCTACCGAGTTCTACTGTCTAGACGACCTCTCACGCGCAGTCCCCCACGAGCGATTTTTCTGTCCAGTCTCTGTCCACGCGGGACCTCCTGCAATCACTATTACCGAGTCTCTCTCCACGTGGGATCTCCCGCAACCTCTCCTATCGGGCTTCTCTCCATGTGGTATCTCTCTGCCATCCCTCCACGTGGTCTCTCTCTCCCCGTGGAGGAGAAAATGCACTGCTATATATGCCTAAGAGACTTTTGTTGCTACCTGATTGGTGCATCCTCCTGTAGCTCAATCACATGCCCCGGGAGTGGGCTGTGACTATGTGGTTGCCAAGCAACACGAGGGGAAAGGTTTTTGTAGGCTGAACAATGGGCGGGAAGCTGGCGCCATGTATTGGCGCCAACGGCTTCCTACAATCATCCAATGTCATAATTGAACTAAATTAATAAGTACAATAAAAAAGAATGGCTAAGATCAGAAATTCAGGTGACAGTAGATGCTGGCAAGGATGTGGAGAAAGAGGAACACTCCTCCATTGCTGGTGGGGTTGTAAGCTGGTACAACTGCTCTGGAAATCATTCTGGCGGTTCCTTAGAAAATTGGACAGCGTACTACCAGAGGACAGAGCTATTCCACTCATGGGCATATACCCAAAAGATGCTTCAACATCTAACAAGGACACATGCTCCACCATGTTCATAGCAGCCTTATTTATAATAGCCAGAAGCTGGAAAGAACCCAGATGTCTCAACGGAGACATGGATACAGAAAATGTATCCATGGAGTACTAACACAATGGATACTCAGCCATTAAGAACAACGAGTAGGCATCATTCTTAGGCAAATGGATGGATCTAGAAAATATCATTTTAAGTGAAGTAACCCAATCTCTCTCTCTCTCTCTCTCTCTCTCTCTCTCTCTCTCTCTCTCTCTCTTTCTCTCTCTCTCTCTCTCTCTCTCTCTCTCACACACACACACACACACACACACACACACAAAACTCACCCAGGGTATGAGCTCACTGATAAGTGGATATTAGCCCAAAAGCTTGGAATACCCAAGATACAATTTACAGACCACATGAAGCTCAAAAAGAAGGATGACCAAAGTGTGGATGCTTCAGTCCTTCTTAGAAAGAGGAACAAAAGTATTCTCAGGAGAAAATATGGAGACAAAGTTTGGAGCAGAGACTGAAGGAAAGGCCATCCAGAGACGGCCCCACCTGGGGATCCAGCCCATATACAGCCACTAAGCCCAGACAATATTGCTGACACCAAGAAGTACATGCTGACAGGAACTTGATATAACTGTCTCCTGAGAGGCTCTGTCAGAGCCTGACAATTACAGGGGCAGATGCTCGCAGCCAACCATTGTACTGATGGAGGAGTTAGAGAAAGAATTGAAGGAGTTGAAGGGGTTTGCAACCCCATAAGAACAACAATACCAACCAACCAGCGCTCCCAGGGAATAAACCACCATCCAAAATGTACACATGGACGGACCCATGGTTCCACCTACACATGTAGCAGAGGATGGACTTGTGCATCAGTGGGAGGAAAAGCCCTTTGTCCTACCAAGGCTTGATGCCCCAGTGTAAAAGAATGTCAGGGCGAGGAGGTGGGAGGGGTGAGTGGGTGAGTGAACACCTTCATAGAAGCAGGGGAGGGGAGATGGTATAGGAGATATGGAGGAGAATCTGGGAAAGGGGATAACATTTGAAATGTAAATAGAATAATAAAATATATTCAATAAAAACAGTAAAAAAAGAGACCCACAAATATGAGAAAAATTATTCTCTACCCAGATAATATGATCCCATATGTAACAGCTCCACACATACAAAATCTCTCTATCATTTAGCAGATTGTAAAGATGTTTTTATAACTTATAGCAAGTTTGAAAGTACTATATTCCATTTGAAATTTCATCATCCTCCCGCGAAGCAGCAATAAGCAACTAGAATTTAAAATTTAAAGCAAATATAACTTGTGACCACATTAAGAAGTAATGAAATATTTACTGTCATGGTTAACTTTTCATTGCTGTCACCAAATACTTGGGTATGGCTTTTGGTTTTTGTCTTTCAGAAGGCAGAACACCTTGCCTAAGACCTGCTCTCCAGTCAACAGCCAACCTCAATGACTTAACTTCTTTCCTCTGGGCCCTACATACTGAAGCTAACCACCCCAGTAGGGCTGTGTAGCTGGCAACCAGGACTTTAGCTTATGGGCCTTTCGGAGATATGTAAAATACAAACTCTCACACCCCGGTAAAGAAATAGCAAAATACGATGCATGCAAGGTCTGTATGTGAAGAGGTATGAAATATTGGTGTGCGAGGTAAGATTCAGACAAAGGGAAACATGCCATGCCTGTAAGATGGGAACCTAAATGGAAATAACTTGTCACTGAATAGCGCTTGATTCGTTGTTTCTGTGATTTCACTCTAAAACTCGGGTTAGCACTTTGGTGCCGACTAATGCTTAGACTTAGCACAGCAGCTGTGTGGACTTTTTGTTGTAGATTTGATGGAAATCTCAACACAGAGATCAGTGGAACAGGGCAGAAAGTTCCAAGATTGATCCAAGCCGGTACTATTAATTACATTTTCACCAAGACAATTCAATAGAAAAATAACATTTTCATACAGAAAAAAAGAAAGGAAATATCAACCTCAACACTTTACATAAAAGTTAATTCAAATGGATCATAGGTCCAAAGAGAAATACGATGAAATATTATCTCCCTGATCACGTAGGAGAAATGCTGCATATGAGATTTGATACAAGCTGTAAGAAAAATTGATAAATTATTATTGATCCAAATCAAATATCTTTACTCTAAAACTAACAATAAGGACATCTGAAAAAGAAAATATCAAAATTTAATAATTTATTATTATAATTATTAATGTGTAATTATAAATACGATTTATAATAATCATTCTTCAATCTTAGATATAAAAATAAAATTTAAGAATGAACAGTTATGTACAAACGAAGGTATGTCTAACGTTATCAGTAACTGGAGACACAGATATTAAAACTCCAGCTAAAGCCAAGCAGGGCACGAGAGCTTCTGTCTGAAACCTCAGTGTTAAGGAACCTGAGGCAAGAAGATTTTGAATGGGGGACGGCAAGATGGTTCAGCATATAAGGGAGCTTGCTGCTAAGAATGACGACCTGAGTTCCATCCCTGGGACCTCCATGGTAGCAGAGGAGAACCAAGTCAGGTGAGTTGTCTTTGGACCACCACATGTGTGCCATGGCATGCCCTTACTCCTGGTTCCCAATAAATAAGTACATTTCTGAAAAAAAAAAGTGAGTGTAATCCAAGACCAGCAAGAGTTATAGAGTGGGACTTTGTCCCAACAAGCACATGAACAATCAATTAAATAAGTAACAAAACCAATAACTCTACTCAGAACCACCTGACACACATTTGAATAACAAAACCGTTCAACACCTCCAGCAGCAACATCAAACTTCTTGCACCTACAGTGCTCAGTTCTGAGCAGGAGAACGTCCCACTCCTTGATGAACGGGGTGTCACTGTTGGAAACATTTGGCTCACTGTAGAACCCAGCACTCCAATTAATTAATTTAGAATGATCCAACATCCTATACACCCACAAAACATGGAGATGAATGTATTTTAGCTTTGTTCATGATAGCATGTTAAAGAGAACCCAGGTTTTCTTTCACAAATATGGGTATCTCCGTTTCCTTCTCTGTAGCTGCTATAACAATACTCCAACATAACACCTTAAGGGAGAAAAGGCTTGTTTCAGGTCACACTCTATCACGGCAGGGGGACTGGGGCAGTTAGAACCTGAGGCAACTGGTAACATCACATCTACAATCAGGGAACAGAGAGCAATGAGCGCTAGCACTTGGCTAGTTTTCTCCATTTCTAAAGCCTGAGCTGACAGTCCTGCCTACAATTACCATGGTTTTCCCCATCACTTATCATAGTAAAGATACTCTTCCATTGGTATGTCCAGACACCTGGGTTGCAGGTGAGCCTAGATTCCATCGAGTTGACAGCTGAGGCCAATTCTCACAGCATCGAAGAGCATTCCTGGACCCCTCTTTAAGAAATAGTGCTCTTTAGCACATGTGCAGCTTGGTCTTCATGTGGGTCCTGAACAACTGGAACAGAGGCTGTCCCTAAAGCTGTTGTTTCTATATGGGATGTGTTCTTCTAGCGGGATGCCTTGTCTGACTTCAGAGGGAGAGGAAGTGACTAGCCTCACAGAGACCTGAAGTGGCAGAGTTGGGGGATACCCAGGGTGAAGCCCACCCACTCAAAGGGGAAGGGGAGAGGGATTAGGTGAAGGATTGTGAGAAGGGTAACAGTGAAAAAAAAATCAAAAAACAGTAATACTTCTTAATACAGGATATAATTTTAAATGCATCTTGCTTAATGAAGAAAGACAGTCATAAAGCCTGCATATCTATAGTTCTGTTTATCAGGAATTCTGAAGGACACTTAATCACACTATGCATAACAAAAAGTAGAAAAGTTTAAAACCTGAGCAGGTAACAAAATGCCAGGAGGGACTGAATCAGCTGCCCACTGTGTGCTGTTCAAGTTATGACATGGTGGCAGAGATGTGGTCCTTGACTTTCACCATCTGAAGAAAATCTACATCATAATGAAGAACATCCAAAAACAGCGGATCATGAGTGGGATCCTAGAGCAATGACAGCGAAAGG
This sequence comes from Micromys minutus, assembly GCF_963924665.1. NCBI lineage: Eukaryota > Metazoa > Chordata > Mammalia > Rodentia > Muridae > Micromys > Micromys minutus. Next base: position 82,831,338 of record NC_137974.1, read on the forward strand.
ATATTAGTGAAAAACAATGATACACCAAAATCTGTAACAAAATCACTGTTACTGTAGCAGGATTAATCATTAGGTTTCAGTGGGTTCTTTAAGTCATGTAAAAAATAGCTTTGGAGACTCAGAGTAAAGAACATGCAAGATTCTTTGTGGTACCTGCAACTGATTTGTCAGCTAAAAGTCATTTTGTAAAACATCTAAAATACACGATGTACAGTCGACTTAGAAATAAAACTGAGAATCTGGATATATTACTGTAGATACATGATATGGAGTAGAGAGATATCCATGAGCATCTTCAAATCCCTTGACTTCAAACTGCATATAGCATGTTCTCCTGCAAATAACAGCCGATAATTACCACTGTGCCTAATTTGATAAGAAGAAAAAAATCAAATCAAATAGTTTACTTGTGTGCAACGCTGTGGGCTGCGGAGGATAGGATTTGATTTGAAGCACCTAACTCCATCACTCACTCTAACTTGGCGATTTCCAAAACAAACAAAAGTCCTTATTTATTTATTAAGGTCAAAAGAGCACATGGTATTTCCCTCATGCACGACCCTGCTATGAAGAACTCCAATAAACTATGCATGAACAATTCATTGGATTTGGGGTTTTAATAGCAGCTACCGATACAATAGTATCATGATACAATAGTTGGAAATAAAAAGTGAGAGACCCTGTGCTGACAAGGGCGTGGCTTGCTGATAAGGGCGTGGCTTGTTGACAAGGGCGTGGCTTTTTGACAAGGGCGTGGCTTGCTGACAAGGGCGTGGCTTGCTGACAAGGGCGTGGCTTGCTGGTGAGAACAGGGAAGCTGATCTCTGTCATCCTCAGTGTTGATATTCACAGATGTTCAGATAATAGCAAGAGAAATAGCCCCAAGGACCAAATGCTCAGTGTGGTAGGTCATTAAAACCACACTTGAAGGGAGGCATGAGAAGCCTCAGTTCTCCCTTCTTAGGATATAGGTGGTACATCAAGAAATTTAGGAGCAGTCGCATGCTCTATGGTGATGCTTTGCTCCACAGTGAACCACGTAAACTATGGCACCTATGAGATGACATTATTTAGTGACATGGTTCTCTCTCTCTCTCTCTCTCTCTCTCTCTCTCTCTCTCTCTCTCTCTCTCTCTCTCTTTGTGTGTGTGTTATATGAATGTGCACAAAGAGGCCAGAGGAAGACACTGACTGCTGTTCTCTATCTTGCTCTAACTTCTTCCCATGAGACAGAGCTAAATTGGCAGCCAGCAAGTCCCAATGATCCTGTCTCTAACATCCATGGCACAGGAGTCACATGCATTTTGTGACCAACATGACTTTTGGGGTGACGACTTTGGTCCTGAAGTTTACGGAGGCTTTTTGTGCTTCCCCTCAGATGTGATTAGAATGACCTACAACACTCAGATTTCCATCCTTGGGGCTACTTTTCTGAGGCTATTCATGTCCTCGTGTTTGTTAGATAACACTCTTCTGGAACCATCCCTGAGCTCAGAGTAGCCATTTTAGTTAGCACAAAGCACTCCGTGATGTCCACAGAAGATGAAATAGCCCAGGGAAGCATGTCTTAGAATGCCACACCAGTCATAAAAGAACATTTAGATGTAGGAATATATTACTCTAACGTCAAGAAGGTCCTAAACCCAGAACACTCAAAAGGCCTGTGCTGGAAGAGCGGTTGGGTCATGGTATGCTTTACTTAATGATTAACTATCTCTCTGCTTTAAAATTCTTTTTCCTATGAACTAAGTAGACGTGAGCCTTTCTCTATTTTATTCTTTGCCAAGAGGCTCAATATAAATATTGTCAGTAGAGGGCGCAAGAAAGACGTCGAGGGAGGCAGGAAAGGCCAGGGTTCCTGGCTTGAGCGGCTCTCCCAGAGTCCAAGATCTCTGTCTCTGATGCCTGGCTTTTGTCTTTTCCAGGATGGGGCCCCTGCCAGCACCTCCCAAGAGTCAGCAGTCTCCCTACTGCCTCCCTCAGGGGGTTTTATAAAGAAACATTTTCTAATGAGCCATTGTCCTTGAACATTTCTTCGCCGCACATATGTACATATCTAGTGCCCCAAATCCAAGACCTTGTGGTTTCCTTCTAACATAGATGGAACAGAGATGGGGGAAGTGAGGGCAAACACTCATGTTGACTGATGGATGTCACATGTGGCCACAATGTACCTTTCCTGTCTGTTCATAACTATGGCCATCAGGTTTCCACTTGCTAAGGTGTCTTTGGAGGAAACATCATACACTTTGTCCAGTTAAACCTTTGGTGATAATGTGTAGTGTTTGCCCTTGAGACCACAGAAAAAAATGGATACACCAGAACTTATAATGTCTGTGTGTGTGTGTGTGTGTGTGTGTGTGTGTATGTGTGTGTGTGTGTTGGTAGTGGTGGTGGTGGTGGGGCATGTCACACAACTCAAACTTGTATTGTGCCGTTAGCTAAAGATGCATGTAATCTGAACCATGTTCTGAACATCTTAGCTTAGTTTAGAGATGCTGCTCAGAATACAGGTCACTTCTATTTGTGATCAAATACCCGAAGGGGAGCTGAGGTTTACAGCCACTGCCTGACATCTCAAGATAGGGTTGCAACACATTGGCCAGCCTAGGAAATGATTCAAATTCAAAAATCTGAAGTATAGATTACACTCAATGCATAGTGTACTCTACCACTATAAAGAAAAAAAATCGAAAGTCTGCACATTGCTCCCTGGGGACCATGTTTATAAGCATTCTTCTTAACAACTTTATCCACGAATGACAAGCAGGGCAATTTCTTCAATCTTCAGCCCTTACAAGACATACACACCTTGAACTACCTATGCTATGAGGCCCGTGACCGGGAACCTGTGTGATCAGTCCTGACCTTTTCTGCCACCTCAGCTCTTTGCTGACTTATTTTCCAGGCCTCCCAACTACACACGGACTTAATGTGTCCCCATTGCTCTGCTCCCAAATGTCTGAGGCTTGTCTGAAAGGCACCATGACCACGTTGCCATGAACTACATTGGCATTCTTTGACCAACAGGAGAAAACCAAGCTGCTGTGGTTAGTCACGTGTATTTAGAAACCGAGTGTGGAGAACAACGAATGAAATAAAAATACTAAGTTCAAAACCAAAGAATCAGAATAGGCAAGAAGGGTAGAGAAAGCAGGCGTATAAACTACATAGCTTACTGCAGGCTCTATGATATTGATATGTCACGTGCCATGAACTAAACTGTAATTAGGAGTATATCAAGGTAGTGGAATAGAGTAACAAAAGATTGGGGAACCGGATGTAAGCAGCAATCCCATTGGTTGTAATAAGGAATGACAGAAAAATGCTGTTCTCCATCCATTAGGAATGAGCTATGGTATAGCACAGTGTCATTTAAATAGATAAATGGGACTGAAGAGCAGGCTCAACAGTTATGAATGCTTGTGTCACATAACTTGCAGAGGCCTCAGGTTTGATTCCCAGTACAGACATGGTGGCTCACAACCATCTGTATCTTTTGTCTCAGGAGTGTGATATTCTTTTCCGGTTACCTTGGGCACCAGGTTGTTCGAGTGGTGCATCAACCTACATCTACTCATATACACACAATAAATAAATAATAAATAAATACTTTTAGAAAAGTAAATGGTAATAGCACCTGTAAGGCAAGGATAGTTGAATCCCCATGGTCAGTATTCAAAAACTGTTGGATTTAATTCAGTCTGAATGGAAAGCTTCCCCGGTTATGTTTATCATTTTTGACACCTGGCAGATGATCCAAAGAGGTAGCAATCAGAGAAATAAGGCACATTGTTCTATGTGAAAACTGTCCACAGGTGGAGTTGAGATGAAGTTCATGGAGCCTAGTTTTTGACCAACAGTGATTGAATTAAACCATGAGTGAGAACTCAATGATATTTAGGAAGATGGACAAGGACATGGATGGAAGTCAGTCCCTATTCTGGACCTAAACTGTGTTATGACAAACTGCGTGCAACCACATCCTCAGTCAGAGAGTCACTAGGATAGAATTCTACAGACCTTCCTCATTCAGCACCACTGACCATATCTTAATGGGATCGAAAGAAAATAAAAGTTTCATATATATATATATATACATCTACATATATACACATACATACATATTTTCTTTCCAGAATACATGTACTTCATTTGTGAAAAGTTAGTGACATTTGTCCTGGGACAGGCAGGTCTCTAGTGTCAGTCACTAAGATGATTGTAGGATGGATGGTGCCCAGAACACCCACGGGTCCTTCTCTGGTGCTCAGGGCATCCACAGGACCCTGTTCTGGTGCTGAGGACATTCACAGGGTCCTACTCTGGCACCCAGAACATCCATGGGTCCTGCTTAGGCGCCCAGGGCATTCACTGCATCTTGCTCCGTCCGGCTCACAAGGCGTCCATGGGTCCTGCTCTACATTGCTGATTATCGCTCCCCTAGGTACCATCTGAGCTCTCTCATTTAGAGACTAGTCACTGGGTGGACAGAGGCTATTTTCACCCTATTTATCTCAGATGATTCACAGCATTTCATTAAAATTGGTTTAAACAAACAGTTTAGTCTTTAAGACTCGGGTAGCTTAGTGGTTACTTCCAGACAGTGAAAGGCACCTAACCCAGAAGAGCAGCTAAAACAGGCTCAATAAGTCTAAACCTTTGGAAAATCATCTGTCTTGGTAAACACAAGATGGTATACTTATGGGTTGAAGCTTATATTATATGCAAATGGAGGAGCACACATCTGATAGAAATATTGGAGGGGAATTTCGGGATGCTTTTCTTACAGTATTCAAGGCATCTTAAATAAGGGTTCAAGACTATATGTTCAGATGATTTGCATGCCTCTACCCCCACCCTCCAGTAAGAGGAAACTCTATGAACAAATGAGCTTTGAGGAGCATTTGAATTCCCAGCACACCACACCTGGTAAGAATCAGTGTCCTACAGCATCATCAATCACGGGAGCCTGTCAGCTTTGACATCCTTTAAGTCTAGGCTGTGTACGTAATGACTACACTACAGAAAATGTGAGCAGACACCACACAGCCAGGTAGGCAGCACATACATGTGTGGGTGCATGCTTGCACTTGGATATCGGGTTTAAAAACGTACCAGAGAAAAACTCTGGCGTGTAAAACCACAGAATAAAACATACCTGCTGTGTGCATACTTGGATATAAAGCCAGGAATCAGAACACACACACACACTGACTCTGACTTAAGTAATTTGGTGCAGAAAAACATTAGCTCGTTTTAAATGATTTACCCACGACAGATGAAGTAGAGGCAATTTATAATATATGACCATCGACGGATGGGTTACATTCTTAGGACACTCCCATCACCTTCACGGTGGCACATCTAGTTCTGACTTACTAACAGGAATTCAGGAGTAGCTGGTGAGGCCAGAATGAACCCTGTATTAATAATTCACCGGGAGCAAAAAAAAAAAAAAAATGATGGTAAAAATCCTTGAATATTTGAAAGCCCATGTGCATTTTTGGTCCATACAACAAAACAAAAACGAACTCTGATTCTAATGTTATCATTAGCAGACTTTTAACTGACCATAGGAGAAATTTTATTGCTTCCTTGTTAACATTTTTGCGGCATACCAGTGTCCTTGAGTTTTGCATTATTATTATTAATCACCGACATCATTGTTATTAATTGTCCTACAGGAGAAACATATGATTTGATATTTTGCCAAGTGTTTGTTTTAGGGATTGACTGAACGATAACACATTTATGAATTCAAGGCTCCTGAGCCCCTCTCCTAATCCTGTCTGGTAGCAGCCCAGCTTTCTACCCAGGGATACAAATGTAAGGAAATCAGAAGCATGAAACATCGGAGGTCGAAGGTGAAAACACACATTTACAAATTCCAGACTTTAACACCATCTTCATTAAAAGACCCAACACCTGTGACAAAATGTGCTGATTATTTTTATACTTGTATCAATGTTTTCTAACTTATTAGGTTTTGAAACACATGTTTTGTTTTTGTTCCTTTGCTTTGTTTGCCTGTTTGTTTTGCTTTTAACTCAATCGTGGCTAGGAGTGTACTAATTTAGATCTTGTAAAATGGTCTCAGAATATCAAACTAGTTTCCTAGCAAAATTCTATCAACTTAAAAAAAAAAAAAAAAAAAAACAGACAGTGCACACTTGAATGGAAACCATACACACACACCTGCCCACAAACCACTTTTTATATGTTCGGATAGAAGTTTTAATTTCTCCTGCTTTCTGCCTTTGTTTTTATTTGCTAATCTTGGTTGGTGAAGCCTGCCATTAATTTTGCTTTGTCAAATCAGTTGTCTCAAGCAAGATCTTTCAGAGATTTAGTGACAACACTTCCAGCTGTCAGCTGACTGAATGTGTTCTGAGATGTCTGCTCATGACTGCAGCCTAGAGCAACAAGCCCTCCTCCCTTGCTTATGTGTGACCTCATTCGAAGGGATATTTATGTATATCACAGCACAGATAATGAGACACCCTCTCAACTCCCAAAACAACATGAGAGTAGAATTGAAAATAAATGACTTACACTGAGAAGGGGGTTTGCCTGCACACAAATTTATGGCCAGCCATGTTTAGAAGTGTTGTATTAGTTTACCTTAAAAAAAAATGTATGTCCACAGTCTTCTGAGTGGCATTGATGGCAAGAACTGTGGTCATGAGCCCTTCCACAGTGCCAAAGTTTTCATGGCCTCTAAGGACTAAGAAACCCTGGACCACCTACCCCAGCAAGGACACTGAGAGCAAGAGAGAGGCCTGAGGATTCCTGAGGATTCCCATTCCAATTCAGCTTCCAACACTGAGGGGCCTCGGGAGCCCTCCCTAGTCTCTTGTATATCATCGATAAAGTTCTGTTGCACCCACAAAAGAAATATACTTGAGCAATTGTGTATTTCTGGCAGAGTGATTAGCTGTTAGGAAACCTTACTATGCAAAAGCTAATGACAAAAAAAAATACTGTTGTCAGTGGATTAATATCATTTCCTAAAATTATCATTTTATTATGATTTTGCAAAAAAAAAAATCCTTAGGGAACGGAATCTGAGAATGAAAATATTTCAGTAATTGCAGCACAATTTCCTCATTGCTACTGCACACATTCATTCAACACATTCTAGTTTCTTACTTGTTTAAATTTTTTTCCTCATTACTTCTTCATCTGACGATGGCAATTCACCAAAGGAAGTCCTGCCCACCCAGAAAGAGACATCCTCCCACTTTAAAATGAACAAAAAAACAAACCAACAACAATAACAACAACAACAACAAAACCCAACAGCATATATTACAAGTGCAAAATTTCCCAGGGAAACTGCACTGAGGAAGGGGGGACAGTATGCATCTGGACCATTGCAGTGTGGTTTCAAAGGTTATCAGTAATCTTCACTTTCGAACCATTTGCGTTTGCATTTTGGGTGCTAGAGTATATTCCACGCAGTGCAATAAGGGTCACTCCAGACTTAATGGGAAGGTTCCATATTGTTCACCTATAGTAAGTAAATGCCCGATTAAAGGCTTGGTTTAAGCCAACAGCACAGATCTTGTCTTTTATGTTAATATCCATTCTTCTTCTTTAGCCTTCTCTGCGAGCCTCTTCAAGGGGCAGATGCCTGATGGGGAGACTAGGAAATGGCTCAGCTGGTGGCTGGCACTGACCTTGAAGAAAGCTAGTGAGGAACACTTTTCAGGGCTTCCAGACAACTCTCTGTGCACCAGCTGTCAGCAGCTGTGGGTGCTGAAGAGACCTTGTCACTTCACCCAAAGGCATTTACTTGACCAGGAGGAAAATTTCAACACAAAGCGTGCAGCTAAGAAGCCAGGGAAAGGGATTATGCACATACAAGGGCCCATGTGCACGGGACACTAATACATCTTTAGGAAACATCAGATCCCCACCCCCAAGCCTAGATTACTGGCCTGGGCAGAGGAGCGGGCCTGTGCCTAGGCCTTCACAGGAGTGTTAACTTCCAACTATTCAGTTCAACTTTATGGGTCTTTTATCAAAGCCAGTTTAAAAAAAAAAAGAAAAAAGGAAAAGGGAAGGAAAAGAATGATTTCCATCCATTCAGTGCAGAGTTACTTACACACACACACACACACACACACACACACACACACACACACACACACGCAGGTTCCCCGATTACAAAATCACCTGTGTACATATTCACTGCCCCCCAGGTCCACTGCTCGGTTATCTACCCTTGTTCAAGTTCACAAAGAGAATGGAACAGTTTAAGGGTAGAGAAGGAGAAGAGAATCAGAACACCGCATGTTGGACTCTCCAGTCTGCAGGACCGAGGGCTCCTCAGTCATTGAACTGATGCTTGGCAAAGAGCCTATAGGAAGCTAGCCATGTTTGCATGGGGATGGACCAAGGTAAACAGTTCCTACCTGAGGGCCAAGGGAGGTGAAAGAGCACAGCAGGGCGAATGATGGAGCCTGATAGGGGACAGGTCATTTATTTAACAAGAAACAAAAGCACAGTTTAAATGCAGGTGCTCCATGTTAAAATGCTGTTTCCTTCCTCCAACTGGTCACATCCCATTCACCAATTGGTGTCTTGGCCAAAGCTTGCCCTTCACAGGGAACTCATGGGGCCTCTGTATCATCCTGTTAATTCCAGTAACACAGAAGACAGGGAATTGCGTGGGCAGGTAGCTCTGCACTGGAGACAAACTTTGGTACGGGGACAGAAGTCTCATTCATTCTTTAGCCTGTTAGTCTCAAGACAAGAGGATATATGTATGTATGTATGTATGTATGTATGTATGTATGTATGTATGTATGTATTAGTAGTAGTAGTAGTAGTAGTATTTTAAATAAATGTCCGAAGGGAAGACATACTGCAGCAGTAATAAAAGCCATCAGATACGTTTCACAAGAGAGCCATTCCTAGATGGGAAGAAAACCTCCACTCCCAGCCCTAAGGAGAAATGAGATAGAAATTCATGTTGCTTGCTGCAGGTTTTGGAGAAGTTAGTCGGATGCCATCCTTAGAAGCAGGGAGCAAAGCTGTCTAGTGTGAGACACAATCGGAAGAGTCTGCCTTTAGATGTCACTACAGCATCACGGCTTCACTTGCCAAACTTCTGAGAAGGCTCAGAAGGCTGGACACCAGCCCCAGTATTCTGCAGATAGTCGCGGGCAGTCACACTGTTCTCCAAATCTCTTCGAAGGTACTATGTGTCCTGGCAAAGCTTATTAGGGAAGAGGCTAGACTCAGCCTGAGTCCCAAGGTACCTCCCAAAGTCACCTTTTCTCTACTGCAGAGATAGACCCTCTAACTAGAATAGAGAGCAAGGGATGCAAATGAGCTGAGCCCTACCCCCACTCAAAGGAGGGGGGGAGAAGAAGGGAGAGTGGGGGAGGGGAAGAAAGGGATAGAAGGAGAGGGAGGAGGGATAAAGGAGAGAAGGCAGAGGAGGAAGAGAGGGTGGGGAAGGAGTGGAAGGAGGGGGAGTACTTTACTGAGCTAGCCAGTAGCTCATACCTTCTTCTGTTCTCAGATGGCTATTGTAACACATCTTTTACCCATTCTTGTTTTGGAAAGTATATTTGTTTTCTGTTTGTTTGTTGTTCGTTTTGCTTTGCTTTCATTCTAGACAGATGAACCCCCAATGGGTAGACTGAATAAATCCACAAATAAATAGATTTCTATATGACTCATGGGAGGAGAGAACAGTAGCACTCCAACGCCCCTGTGGGTCCAAGAGAGGGTAATATCTGTTAAAAACGCAGAGCGATTTCTTAGTGAAAAGCTAAGCCAAAAGAAGTTTAACCCCCTCCTCACAGCCGCACTTGCCTACTTCAAGAAGACATGTTTTCTGTGATAATGTAACATTCGTGCTTGGATTATTTTTCCACAGGAAGGCACAGCAAATGCTCATGATTTAAGAGCCACGTACTCGAGGAAGTCCAACTAACTATTAAACCAAAGAACTAACTCTGATAACTGGCATCCAGTCTCAAATCTGGGGAAAACTTAGACAAATCAAATATCCAGCAAAAACATTACCAAATGCTGTGCCACGAGGCCGCCTATACATTACTAATCAGCATTCATTTCCTGTCCTTAAAATAAACACAAAACAGATTTCTCCATTTTCCCCTAAAATCAATCTTTCACAGTATCTGTCAGTTTCTCTTCCCCAATTAGTATTCTACGTTCATTTATTTTCCTTGTGAGTTATTTTTTTTAATGTACCTTGGCATGGATATGTCATTCAATACTGGCAGATGAAAATGATGAAAATAATAGGGTAACCAATGCTTCTTAAGACCCCCCAAACTTGTAAGTTTGTTAATGAATGGAGATAAATCAAAGACACCTTATTAATTATTGCTTGCCTGGTAGACTAGGCATTAGCTTTTCACCTCACTGGGCTGGAGAACAAGATTGCCTTTGGCCATGTCCGAGGGGCTCATTAAAGCATCCCTGGGGAACAGAAAGAAATTGCTAGTATACGGCAGTGGTCAGTTCCTCTCCCAGAACCCCACCAGGGAAAGGAAGCTCTCATCAGGAAGAACTAACAAGGCTGCCTGTATTACACCTGTAATCAAACTGGCCCAGAAACGCCTGGAGACCATTGTTCTGTCTTTACAATCTGGGAGCGTATCTGAAAACGCTGAATCCAATCCATAATTGATGTGTGCACGCAATTATAATCCTCCAGATATCTTGGAAAGGCTGCAGTTCCAAGCCTCAAGGAGTGGTTACTTTAGCATGCATGGCATAAACCAAGATATCTGATATAATAAAAAAGGAAACTATTTTGTTTCCTGTATTGGCAGCCGAGAGGTAATTGAATATATGTCTGTTTTTCTTAATGAGTGTAATTATATACAGCTTTTGACAGCTAGTAGACTTGGGAATAAGCAATATTGTACCAAAAATATATTATCTCAAGTCTTCTATAGTGCATGTATCTTTGTGAGCACATGCTTCCTGTTCTTGGTAAAGTGGACTTGCTCTCCTCTATGGAAGTAAAGGGAACCATCAGGTAGGAACCATCCTTGGAAAGAGACATGTTCTGGCAGATTCCTAAGGGTTGGGGATTGGGACTTCTTGAAATGAACCCTTAATGACATCTTACTCCATCCGCTCACTCATTGTCTGAAAAATGTTTGTAAAACTTTCAAAATGGCAGGTCCCCCCAGATGGTTGTGGAAATGAAGCTTCGGAGTCCAGGCCTGGAGTGGTGGGTGTTCCGGTTGTAGTTTCAGTCAACAGTGTCTATTGATTGCTCACTGTGGGCTGAGAGCTGGGCTAGATCCAGCTGCTGTCATAGTCAGAGTAGGGATGGAGTCAATGAAACAGGAGTCTGGAAATGTCACAGGTCTCGTTTGCTGAGACGGACATGCTATTGTGTTCTGTGTTGTTCCAAAGCACAGTAGACTAAGTCCCCTGGAAAAGAGAAGGCTTCCTTCTACCAGGCTGTTTGCTGGGTCTGAACAATTCTAGAGGGAGCGCACCCGAAGTTTCTTGCAGCCAGTAGACAATTAAAATCTCCAAATGGATAAAAGCCCCAAATATGGATAGAAGTATGGGGGGTAGCAAGAATTCTGCTTGCTTCTTCCTGTCTGGATTGATTCTCAACCTTCTAAAGACTCCTTACTTGAATGGAGGACAAGGCGCCATTCCTAGTTATCCAAAACAAAAATATTTTGTTAAATTGCAACTTTACTTCCTAGTGAAGTCTTAAAAGTGAAAGCCAAATCTTAGAATTTAAATTAATAAAATGTCTAAAACAACCCAATTAAGATAAATACCAAAGTAACTCTAAAAACTCAAAGTTTTGTTAATTTGTTGTTTGGTGGAATATCTTTCCCCAAACAAACAAAATTCCTACATTTTTGCTTGAAATGGATACTTAAGATAATAAATAAGACAAGTTATACAATAGAATTTGAAGGGGTGGGATAAATTATGCTAATATAATAAATCTTCTAGTTCATTAAATATATATTATTGTTCCAGATCATCATTATATATACATATATTATACTACACATATATATTTAATTTATATATCTTAATTGCAGAACTGAAGATGTGATCTAAGGCCCCACATGGTAGGCAAGCTCTCTACCAGTGAGTTACATCAGCAGCCATTTTAATCTAGGTTATTTTGAAAGTTCTGAATTTAGAGTATAACGCATTTCATAAGGTAGCCAAAAATGTCCAAACAAATGAATTTGATTATTTCTTTTCCACAAACAAAATCAGTCATAAAATGTGAGAGCGTATAGATAATTTGTAGTGCTGGGAGTTAAAGTCTATCAGGAATCTCAGTGAAAGCCTGCTGAGCTTCTTCATCTATATCACTATATATATATATCACTATAAATATAATCAAATATGAAGCACATATGCTGGAGTTAACTTACGGCCCGATCACGACCCATGTGTGGTGAAATTCATGCTACATTTTATTACAGAATCTGCCTTCATGGGCGATCTTCAGTATATTTGATTTTAGCTGAAACCGTTAAGGAAACTGGCCGAATTTTCGCGTTTTCCATTATTCTTACTCTAGCCTATCTGATGATGTGACTGTATGTTATTTATTCCTCTGGGAATCACCATGGTCACGGTATCTAAGAGTGTGTTTTACTGCCCCCTCCCACCCTACCAAGAATCAGTTTCACCCCCTTGGGGGCGACATTGTCCCTGCAGAGAAGACAAGGCATATGCTAATTTCTATTTCCAGACAGGGGGCAGATGCGCCTCTTGCAAGAATTCTGGCCTTTCTTATCAATACATTATTGCTAAGTGATAAGCAGGGGAAGTTTTTTAAGTGGCTTTGAAGATCCTGGGAGAGAGAGTGGTATTGGAAAGCCCTGGGAATCAGTGTGGGCTCTCTTCTGCCTCCTTTCTGCTTCTTCCATGGGAACTGTCAAAAGCAGAGACAAGCAGTTGAGCCCCTCTGTCCCGAGCACAGGACCCATGTTGCTCCTCTCCCGCGTGCTTGCTGGTGCATGCATCCTTGCCTTGGTCAGTCGCCGACCAGGCGGTGGGTGCTGCAGCAGGTCCCTCTGGCCAGCAAGCAGGTGAGGAACCATCAGAGAGAGCGTTTGATGTTGCCAGCCCTCCTTTGCCACCCAACATTTTCCCCCCTCCAAAACCTCTTAGCAAACTTCAAAGGCCTCCTTGCTTCTTGCCTTAATCCAGAGCACTGAGACCTCTAGTTCAAAGAACTTTCCTTAAACCCTCTTCTTAAACGGCAACCCAAACTTTTTTTTTCTTCCCTTTCCTTTCCACAAAGTAGCAATTACAGCTCCGTTGAGTGGCGATTGGGCTCGGCCGATCCGCTCCTGCTATTAATTAATCTTACAAAGGGGGCTCATTTCCTGGCATTCAAATTGACAAGAGACCAGAGAACAGAAAATCCTTTCAAGCAGTTCCAACTCACCGAGGGGAAGAGGTATCAGAGGAGAGAGCCCCACAGTATTTGAGGTGGAGGGCACATTTGATACTCCCTGTATATTCTGCGGATTGAGTGATTTTTGTTCACTGAGAGCTCTTTGCTAATCTTGTACCTGTAAAGCCTTAACAGAAGGCAGCGCGGCTCACAAGTGCAGCTCCAATCTGACAGAAGAGATTTTGCAGGAGCGGCACCCCCATCCCAGCCTCCAGAAAACATCGCCTTCAACGTTACACTTCACTTTAAACAGAAAAATGTTCAGTTTACTCACACAGAAAAAGCCCTTGGAAGAGGAGGAGATGAAGGGAGCCGAGAAAGCCAGCGAGCAGGAGAGCAGACAAGAGATTAAAGCTTTTTATTCAGTATCTCTTTCGCATTCAAATCGCGCTAAGGGCTCTGTGAAACTTAGAAGCAAGCTTGTTCAGGAGGGCTTCTAAAGTGTGTACACGGATTTCCTGGGAATGGAAAAGAAGCCACAGCCTGGGAAATGAAAGAGAGATAAGATGTCCCTATGTAAAAAGCCCGAGTGGTTCAATTACTCCCGCACACCATCAAGGCAAGCTTTGAAGATTTGAGAAAACACTGCTAAATTTTAACAACAACAACAACAACAAACCCCAAACCCTCATGTTGCAGGTTTTGTACCAATAAATGTTTGTATACTCTGCGAATGAATTACTTAAACTGTAGCCCTCCACACACATACAATGTTTCTTTTCTTTTTTCCTTTTTTTTTTTTTTTTTTTTTTTTTTTTTCTGTTTCTGGTTGGTAAGGGTGGGGGGCTGGGACAAGGGAGAACAGTACGTTTTGTAGAAAAATAATGTCCTTTATCAAAAATGTAACAGAGAGAGGAAAAAAAAATCGGAATCGTTTGGGGGCAAAAGAAAATAATAACCCTCCCAAACCAGGTGTCTTTGATTAAAATAAAAAACAAGGTTGGGTCCTCATCCTTCATTCAGTTTGAGTTAGCGCCAGGTGGCTGTGTTTTAAGGCAGATTCAGTGCACACAGTGAGGTGCTGGTGCTGGGAATCCCTCTTAGTGGAAAGGACTCCTTCCCATAGCCACATTGATAAGGTCAAAAGGTGCTTTTGTCTTAGTGAAGAAAAAGCCTGATACAAAGGCTTAGAAAGAGAATAACATGGGGTATCCGGCCTGGCTCCTAGCAAAGCTGAGTGTCCCTGGACCCCACAGGTCTCCAGACCCTCGCTATACTTAGCAGGGAATTCCAACCCAATTTGCAGCAATGTTGGGTTCTTTAAGTGGAAGACAACCTCCTCCTCCTTGGTAGGCTACCCGGCTGCTTCATTTGCTATGCAACTCCTTGGTGATCTCATATGTATTGGGACTTTGAATCAATTTCAGACCTCTTTAGGGTTTCTCTGAATTTTTTTCCTGGTAATTTTTTTTTCTCTTATGTGAATATTGACTCTTCTTCCCATCCCCAGTCAGTAGCACAATCATGGAAAATTCATGTAAAGAGTTTTCAGAAATCATTCTGAGAGAATTCTTAAAAATATGTACTGTCTCCCTTAATGCTTTGTCCCAAAATAATAAAACTCAGCTGGACCATTGCTCTCTCTCTCTCTCTCTCTCTCTCTCTCTCTCTCTCTCTCTCTCTCTCGCTATGTAGTTCAAAGAGATTAATAGAGAAGTTCTGATTTTTCTGATCAAAGTCTTCTCTTAAAATAGAAATTAAAAGTTAGCTCATAGCATACATCAGGTGTTTTCTGTGATGATGGGGTTTGGGGGGTTGGCGTCTAGGAAGATAGGAAAGTGAGTGATCTGCAGATGAAGTCAATATTGAAGAAGTTGAATTGTTGCTCCCGCCTGCAAGGCAACTGTAGGAACAAGTTCAAGTTTTTTGTTTGAACAGTTGGAATGAAGATTTAACATTCCCCCACCCCCAAGGCTCTCTGATCCACCGTCTACAAAACTGACTAGCTCTTTTGACTTTCTCTCTTTAACTAAAGAGAGAGAGGAAAAAAAAAAAGAAATTCAACAGAAGCTCAGCCACATTCATTACCCACTGTTAACTTAAAAAATAAAGGTAGCAAATTTAATTGAAAAAGGAAAACAGTAGCCTTAGGATAAAGATACCCTTGAGTAATTGGAAGCCAGGAAGTCCCTGTGGCCCATGACCCCAGCTGGGTTTAATATAATATCGAGGACTCATTGGAGCAGGAACAGGTGGTGGCTGCAGGTGGCAGGGGGCACCCAGGTCCTCCAGACCTGTCCCAAGGCTTCTCATTGAGGATGTGGACTACAGCTTCACTAATGTCTCTGGCTGAAATCTTGGCCTTCCCATGTGAGCCTGAAAGGAAAGGACTGGAGGCCAGATGCTTAAGGATGCTGGCCACAGGGTCAGGAGGCAGGCTCAGTGGAAGCTTTGTGCCATGGAATCTTGTGCAGGGCCTGGTCCCTGAGGACTCGAGGTGCGTGTCAAGGGTTGTACGCTGCGGGTGTAGAACAGAGGAGACAGACCAGAACAGAAGAGGTGGAAGGGAGAAAAGCTGAGGAGGGAGAGCAGCGGCAAAGGGAAGGCAGTGGAACATCTCAGTATTTTATTGTTCTGCTGTTAGAGCGACACTCTGGATACCTTGTCATCCCTAGGGAAGCATTCAGTGTGAGGGGGAGGGAAAAGGAGAGGGACACACACACACACACACACACACACACATACAGAGACAGAGACAGAGAGAGACAGAGAGACACACCAAGAGAAACACTGCTTACAGAGTTTAAAAATAGACTTTGAAATTATGATGAAATTTATGAGAAGTACTGTAAGGCAGAATTAGATGAAAGTATTGGTTTTTTCCCCTGTATTTATCAAATGGTTGAAAACACAAGGAGTTCGAAAGTAAAACCTTTTTTATATGCTAATGGCTAGTAAGGACTCCTTCGAAAATCTATGTTTTGTTCTGAATGCATTCTGTGAATATAACCACATCACCTGTGCCAAAATACTACATCCCGTTTGCCAGTCTATAGTCAATATGAGGTGCTGTGCTATCAGATCCACCACGATAATCAACATCCAATACAGACATGAATGGAAGGAAAGAAATGTAATCCAGTGCTGCAGTAGCCACAGAGGGGCGCAATCAAAAGTAACTTGAGAATAGGGTAATATATTTCCCCACAGAGAAATCAAGCTGTAATTGGATTGTACCGTGAGTTAAGGAATTCTCAGAATCCTTATGCAGAACAATAAAATTAAGTCATTTTTAAAAACTACTTATCTAAGGCCCATTTTTCTTATCAGCTTCTGCATTTAGAGGAAAAAAAGCTAATAGCAACCTTTCAACCCAGGATATTTGTACTGTGAACCCTAAGTTTCATTGCCTGGCTACAAACTGTTTGCTTAGGTGAATTTTCAACAAATCCCTACCTCTTTGGCATGTGCTCTCTTTTTCTTTCTCTCTCTCTCTCTCACGAATACTCTCACACATAAACACACTCATACACATACACACATACTCATACACATATATACACACTCACACACTCACACATACATACACACATACTTATACACATATATACACACATACACACACTCACACATATATATATACATACACACATAAACACACACATACTCAAACACATATACACTCATATACATACTCACACACATACACACATATACACACATATACACACTTACACATACATACACACATACACACACACTCACACACATATACACACTCACACATACACACATACTCACATACATATACTCTCACACATACATATGCACACTCACACACATACTCACACAGACATACACACTCCTATTTGCAGTGCAGGACAAGTAGTTTGTTCATTCAGTTTTTAAAAAAATTGTTCTTGTTTAGTTTCATCTATTACAGAATAGAATAAAAGTTATCAGTGATATGTAATATTTAGAGTGGGAGGGTTTTTCCCATAGAGTCAGAAGGATGCAAATTTGAGAGAATTTTATTTAAAGCAGAACACTGCCCAGAGTTCATTTGTAAAGGAAATATCTAACTCCAGCGCCTGTGATATGCTTACCCCAGGTCAATGACACGAACTCTGTCACTGTAACCCACGTTCTACCATGAGTGCACTGATATTGCAGGTGCTCCTCTGGCCTCTACATGCTTAGCATGACATGTGTGTGTTCCATGTCCCAGACAAATAAACATACAATGATTTTAAAGCACTAAACTAAAGTGTTAAAATCTAAGATATAAAGTATCTCCACTTCAAGGACAGAATATGTCTTAATAAATTAAAATACAATGCAATTTAAAGTCTTGATTATTCTTAGATTAAATGGGTGAATTACTTTATTTAAAAAAGGAAATATAAACACACACACACTCACACACACTACCAGGAACAACATTTCTCCTGAAAACCTAAATTTAGGTAATGTACTCTTTTCTTAAATAAGTGTCCATTAGAATCCTCAGGGAGTGGCAGAAGCTGTTCTGTGTAGATAGGAGAGCGATCCCTACACTTTGGAACCAATGAGAGCTGAGAAAGCAATACTCACAGCCCGAGATCATCGCACAGATGTTGCAGGACTTTTGATCAGACTGAGAACCCCAAGATTGTGTTATTTACTGACGAAAGCTGTTTCTAGTTGGGGGCTCAGCCTTAGCGCACACCTTTAATCCCTCTGGCTGGAATACAGTCCTGCCCTTAGCGCACACCTTTCATCCCAATCCGTGAAGGTAAAATTAGTTTGGAAAAGGAAGCGCTCATGTTTGAATGTGATGTCTCACTGAGTGGCAGGAAACTCAGAGGGGCATTTGACAGGATAGGATATGCCCAACTCTCACAAGAACAGAGAGGAAAGGGAGGTATTTAAGGGCTAGTACAGAAAGAGAAGGGAGGAAAGGGCCATTTTACTGAGACAGTGCTACAGAGACAGGCAGAAAGGAAAAAAACAAGTAGACACAGGTGAAGACAGAACAAGCCAGAGAAAGAGAAGGAGCCAGAAGATTAGAACAGATTTCCAAAGTTAGTTTGAAGCCAAACAGCAAAAAAAGTCCGAGGCTGAGAGAGAAGCCCGGTTGAATCAGTCAGCTTTGGGAAGGAGCTGGAGCCAGAACAGCTGAGTTGATCAGCCAGACAGAGATCAGAAAGAACAAGGAAGGAGTTAGCTTATTCAGCAGTTAGTATCAGGGTCTGAAATCATTCTAGGCCCAGATAAGATCATATGCAGGCTATAAACTTCCAGGACTAGGCCTAGGTTAGCAGACTGAGGCTGTAAGTCTAGGAGAAGACAATTAACAGGGAATAAAAGATACATTTACACACAGATGAATGTCTTTGCTCTTTGTTAATAAAGATAGTTTCTAAAAGACAAAATTAGAACATTCAAATTTGCTGAAACCAGAGTATTCCTAACACTGGGTTTTTGGATTTTCACAGAAAAGGAACTGAAGCCCTTCACAACAAAGTTGTGTCTTAGAGTTCCTGACAACCGTCTCATGCTTCCTGTAAGAACGGAATTTGACTCAGCTTGGTGACATCCTTGTAGACATTGAGTGAGTCAATTTGTACTGGACATGTTGCTGTAAAGTCTCTACAACGTATCAGTCCTTCTCATGGTCAAGCCAAAAGTAAGGCTGGGTGTAAGAACCCTTCCTGGAGGCAGAGTATCAGCAGGGAATGGGGACTGAACTTGAAGGCACTCCTCTCATCCTCCCTTCCAGAATGGACGTATCCTGGAGGCAGGGGTCCATACTGTTCTAATTTACCAGAGCATTGAAGATTTCCTGGGTTTAGCAAATGTTTAATATTTATTTTCTGATGAATAAAGAAATGCTTCTGTCCACACCCTCACTATAAGGATAGTCCTATATGAGGTTGATGTTGTTGAAGCCAGAATCACTGGTCAAATGAAGACAACACATAATGCTGTTTTCTTTCTTCTTTGTCCTTTCTGGGTGGGTTCAGTAGATCGTGGTTTAAAACCTGTTTAAAGAGATGCCAACTTAGAGACGACTAGCAGAGCCCTATCTAGAAAATTCTTCATCTACTCCTGGCATTGGGACCCTTCCTTGTCAGAAAAACACTACCTCCTCCAAAAGATTAAGTCACAATGACACTTTAAACTGAGAAAGTTTGGAGTTTCATCTCAGATCCTAGTTCCAAATACAGAATACACAGTCACAGAATAACCAGGGTTTGAACTGTGGGTGCGTGTTGTATTTCTCATACCACGAGAACAGCAGAGTAGATGTTCTACGTATGAGTTAGCGCCAAATTTCTCCCACGGTGGCAGCTTTTATATGCAGGTGCACGCAGAAAATACCCCTGAATCTAGGCCTGGCTCTGTGATTTAGCACTGCTATGTCACGTACATGTCAGATAGCTGTGTTCGAAAATAGGATTTTACAGTAAGGCAGGAGCGGAACGACTTAAAAATCTGTGAGATCAATCTGCACACAACATATACAAGAGAAAGTTTAGCATGTGACTTGAAAACCCACAAAAGGTTTTCAGGCTTCATTTAAGGCACACTCGTTATCTTGCAGGGCTAAAAGAGAAAGATTAAGCTCAATTTCTCTGGAAATCCTTACAAGGTTCAGCTGAGTCACATTAAAGAAATTGTAATAACAGAAAATGCATAGTGGTAACTTTGTTGCAGGGACGCAGGTGGCATGCTTGTGGCGGGCTTTCCTCCTGGTTGGCTACACAAACAGTGGAGACAATAAATGTCCCATAAGTGCAGACAGGGAATATCCTTGGATCTGGGCAGACCTTTAGATTTGATATCAGCATATCAATTAAATGCCACACAATTCATTCAGAAAATAACATTTTCCAATAGAAAGATGAATTCTGTTTCTCCGCTGTGTTAACTTTCTAAATAATTTGCTTATTAATAAGATATCTGTGACTTTTCAAGCATAACTTTAAAGACAAACCTAAACAGTGTATCATTTTAAAATACCATTTTAAGTGTTAACTTTATGGTACCGCTTCCTGTTTGAGGGTGGCTTTTTCAAGGGAAACCATCTATCTGTTCCCAACGTCATTATAAAATTTAGACACGCCAGTACTCACCTTACACTTGGGCGTAGATGACTGGGGTTCTAGAAAAGTTAATTTGAAAGTTTAAAAGGGGAAATGACTCAAAATACTTGCAAAAGAAAGCTGTAGAGGAGAAGAAAATGTTAAGTTATTCAGCAAATTAGAATGAAGCATCACTATGGAAACCCTTATTGTCTAAGCTCCTCAGCCACTAACAAGGAGAGCTAAGAACCCACTTACCCCCTGAGAGCCCCATCTGTCTGCTGGGAGCTGACTCCTGGGCTCTGCTGGCCAATGGTCTTCCGCTTTTGCCTGGCCACACCTTTGTTTCTTGGTTCTTTGTTTCTTGCCAACAGCTCTGAATTACCCAGCTCCTCTAGGATGCTATTGGAAACCTACGAACTGCTGGAAAATTTATTGGAATTCTAGACTAGGCTATGGCGCTGTAAGTTCAGTTTAGATCGTAAGTTTGGTGACTCATACTATATTTGATTGTAACATGGTACCAAAAAGGCAATGCTTTCGCTAGGCTGTTTCCTTCAGGGCCATTACCTATTCCAAAATGTGTTTTGTCACACAGACACACATATAATGTCACTTATATACACTAGTTTCTTATGTTAAGTTACACAATACTCTTAACATAAAAACCAAACCACAACCAAAAGTCCAACCCAACCCAAACCCAAACCAAACCAAACTAAACCAAACCAAACGAAGCCAGCCGAGCAACAAAACCTCAAACCAGCCCAGAGTTTCTTTTCTAGCAAATTAAATGCTGCAGTTTCTTTCAAGTACTTACTCAATGACTTCATGAACATACTCACTTCAGTCATGATATATGTACTTATCAGATATGTGGATTTGAAGAAGAGATTAGGAGGAATTAAAACTGAAGACGAGGAAGAGAGAAAACTAACTGAAGTAAGCAGATTACAGCTGAGCCAAAACAAATGTAGTCTCAGGAAGGAGCAGCGGTGACGTTATAGGATCAGGGAAGGTTGAGGTTGCCTGGGAAGATCTGGCTCATGTACAGCACCCACAAACACTGACATGTAGGGTGGAAACCTTTCTGCCCTTTGTTATTTCTTCCAGAAAGTTGAGAAAGTTTCAGTGCAGGTTATTTATGAACACAAGAGGTTTCTCTTTAACATACAAGATTAGGGAGCGCCACTGATTCAGCCCCTGCTGAGAATCTAAAGGTGGGCCACATCTTAGCCCCAGTGAGCCTGGAGAGAGCAAGCGATCACACAGCAACACAGCTTGGCCTGGGTTCTGACAATCCCGCTCAAGACTGATTGAAAGGAAGAACTTTCAAGTAGATTCCACCTTGGCTAGTTTCTATATCCAACACAGGCTTCCTGGGAAACCCAGCTTCCAACAAAGGAGTCTCTGAAGAACAAATCACTTCATAATCCCACAATGTCTTCTGACCACGGGTCACTGCTTACTGAAGTACCAAAGGTAAGATGGGACGAACACATGTTACTCAAGTACTTAAATCTTTCCAAAAGGAGTGCAAGATTTGTATGTCTTATCTCTACAGCCGGAAAGACTCAAGTTTGCACAATTCTACTGCAAATATACAAAATGTGTCCTTTATAAAGTTAGGCTCCTTCTCTCTCAGTGTTTATAGTTGTCTATCTGTAGGTTGCTTACGGTTTGCCATTCACATTATTTCTCACCCTCTGCTGCAGAATGGGAGAGATTTGGCAAGGTGGCTCCAGAGCATTTGGATGAGCAAAGAAACCTTGGCCAATCGAGTGCCAAGAACAAGGCTGGACAGGTGCTTGTGGCTGAAGACAGAGACGAGCCCTATACACGAAGAGAATGGTGACAGGGTTCTTGTTCATTAGCCTCTGAAGACTAACTCCAGGACGTTGACTCTTCATGTTGTCACTGGTGGTTCTCATATATATCAAGTTAACTGCTGGGACTCATCTCTCTGTTTCCTTTGGTAACCAAAGCTCTGGGTGAGCTACTTGAAGCAAATGTATCCTTCCTAAAACTGAAAGGATGTCGGACTTTCGAAGACTGCCGTACTATTTTTATCAGATGCCATGATTTAAAAATTAACAATCGCACTGTCTTACATTTATAAGGGAACTTTTATTTGGTAAACCATGAAATCTTTAAAATGCAATGAAATGTTCTAGTAAAGCGAAGGTCGAATTACATTTTCTAAAAAAGGAGATAGTTTTTGGAAAAGTAAAATAACTGGAGAACATCATATTATGCAGAAAGCTAGGCAGGTAATTTCAGAATATTATAGCATGAGCCTAGAGAGGCTCTCTCCTTTGCTTAGTTTCTAATCAAGTCAAATCTAGACTGTAGGATTTAAAGTTATCTTGCACATTTCCCCAATATCTAAAAGGTGCATTTCACCTCTTAAATAATGCATTTATTTTTGACATTTGAAACTGACATCAATATTCTATTCGATTATTTATACACCGATTTTTAAAAGTGTACTTCCTTAAATACTTTTGGACTTCAAAGTTCCCCTAAGCAAGAAGGCACCACTTTTTCCCAACATAATTAACTTCCTTGTTCTCGCATGGCTGTGCTCATTTGGCAAACTCATGTGTTGTTGTGAGATGAGCGACCTGTGCAGAGCGAGCGTTGTCTGAACACTGTCGAGCACAAACTACCGCGCATTTGTCCAATGGGCTGCAATTACAGAGGCATCTGCACTGTGCAAACTTGTGCAGCCCCACTGTGAAATTATGCTGTGTTCAATAGGCCTTAAAATTTCTCATTTCTCACCTGTGGGTAAGGTGTTTGGCTTGCCAGCAGCTTAGTATCACTCACTCACACTGAGAAGGTACACTGTAAAAGTCTCTCTGGAATATCCTGGGCCATTTCTCCATCAGTAAGTAGCCTGTTTTCTGTTATTCCTGCTTAGTACTTGTGTGTTTCAGATATAAGACCAAATATGGCAAATAGCTCTAAAAAGAAAAATTATTTTCATTTTCTTAGACTAGAAAAAATTAGTTCCTACTCAGAAATAATTAAAGGCTAATGCCAGCGTTCAAAACACCTCCATTGTTTATGATGTAGATTCCAGCAGGAGATGCAGACATGAATAATGTTGAAGAAACTGGCCAAGAACATGAAACCTGGTTGTAACATACTCAGCATCTTGTTACAGTAACCATCAACCCAAACATTGCTACCATGCCAAAACCTCTGGGGTCATTATCATGAGTAACTTTAGTTTTTCCACATGATCTTGATCTGCTGACTTATCGGCACTGGGAGGCTGATAAATCAGCAGATCAAGGTCATGTACACAGCGAGCCGAAAGCCAGTATCTACTATATAACCACGTCTCCAAATAGATAGATAGACTGACAGACAGACATGTGGTCAGACAGACAGATGGACATACACACAGTCAGAGAGGTCCATATGAGTGGTGACTACAGCTGGATTTTGATAACAAAATAAAAATAAGTATTCCTCTTTAAAAAAAACACCAATCATTTAGTGCCTGGATAGAGCGAGTGATCTTGTGCCCAGATTCCTTATGTCCCGCTCCTGTCTGTAACCTGCCCAGTGTACAATCTGCTCTAGGTTACTACTCAAGCCAAGAAGTATTCTGAAGAGAAGCTCACCGAGAGGAGGCTCCGCACCCCACAGAAGGTTAAGAAACAGAATAACTGTCGAGTCATTTGTACTCAATTTGTAATTGTTTTCTCCATGTGGAGGGCTGTTTCTGACTCTCTGCACCTGCAAACAGGCAGCCATGCGCTGCACCCCACTAGGCCACACAGCCTACACTTAGGCGCTACTTACAATGGCTGTAAATCACCAAGAAACTCCTCGACTATAACTTATATTCAATTTATTGCTATAGACACGTTTATTGGGATAGAATTTTTACAGTCTCATAATATTCTGAGAAGCTCGCCATAAACTATTAACGAGAGAGGAACACTATTAATAATGAACATCCCAGAACACTTATTCTTGGGAAGTTTTGACCCTGAGAATGAAATCGGTTAAGAAGGACCTGAGATAATAAACATATAGGCTTAATCTGATGAAACACCCGGAAAGAAATGGATCAACCTGGGGTCGTCAGCGCAGAAACCGACGTTGCATTAAGGATTTTGTAAAGTGTGAGGGTTTTTAAATATTGATACCTTCGTACTGGTTTATGAAATATTCATCCTTGGCCCTGTTTCAGTGTCTTACGCAGTTCATGATCAGCTGCCACTATTGTAGGGAGGTATAGGGCTTAAAATTTTGTTTTAACGACAACATTTTTTTTTTTTTTTTTTTTAATTTAAGACCAGGTATTAAAGGACTCTTAAGGCATGAACTTTTAATTGCTATTTTTCCGAGGGATTTTCATCATTGTCCACTTTAGCAGGTGTATCACCGGTGATGTCTCACATGATACGCAACTTAACCAGTCAGGCTGTATCTGCTGTTCAGTCAGTAGATAAGGTCTATGCCAGCAGCTTGCTTATTTGTTTCTTCCCATTTTGCTTATGTTGCTACCCACTATGTCACACAGCCTACACTTAGGCCCTTGTTACGATGGCTGTAAATCACCAAGAAACTCCTAGACTATAGCTCATATTCAATTTACTATTGCATTAATTGTAATATTACAATTACATTACAATAATTTTTGGAAGCTGCCGGGCTAAGCGCTTCCTCTCTCACTGAGGCCAGACAAGGCATCCCAGCTAGAGAACGTATCCCACATCCAAGGAAGCAGCTTTAGGGACAACCTCTGCTCCAGTTGTTCCTGACCCACATGAAGACCAAGCTGGACATGTCCTACATATGAGCAGGGAGGGAGGCCTAGGTCCAGCCTGTGTATGCTCTTTGGTTGGTGGTTCAGACTCTAAGAGCCCTAAAGGTCCAGGTTAGTTGACACTGTTGGTCTTCCTGTGGAATTCTTGTGTCCTTCAGGCCGCAATCCTTCCTCCAGTTCTTCTATTAAAGTCCCCAAGCTCCATCTACTGTTTGGCTGTGGGTGTCTGTATCTAAGTCACCTGCTGGGTGGAGCCTCTCAGAGGACAGCATGCTGGACTCCTGTCTGCAAGCACAGGATTATAATTAATTAAAACTGTCAGGAATTGGTGCTTAGCCATGGGACGGGTCTCAAGTTGGTCCAATTATTGTTTGGTCATTTCCTCAGTCTCTGCTCTATCCCCCATCCCTGCATTTATTGTAGAGAGAATAAATTTTGGGTCAAAATTTTTGTGAGAGAGTTGCCTCCATTGGAGTTTCTGCCTGGATCCAGGAGGTGACCTCTTAGGTTCCATATTCCCACTGCTGTGAATCTCAGCTTATGTTTTACAGATCTGGCCTCACCTTCTAGAATATTTATGCAACATGGGTGGATTATTTTATTTATTTTTTGTTCCCAGCAATATACCCAGCATCTTGAATAGTAGATAGTAAATAACCCTTTGCACCAATAATATATGCTATCTTAAATGCGCTCTGGTATGTTTGCACATATGGTAAGCTTCATGAGCTCTAAATTTCAAAACATAGCTAATTACAAATATTCTGTGATATTTACAAAAAAAACCTAACATTGAACATTTTCATCCAGTGAGATTTTACTGAGGTCTACCAATTAGCACTGCGATTGATCTGAATTCCATAGAGGACATCAGATGCCTGGAGTTGGAACCACCTGACCTGAGTGTACGGAACTGAATGATGCTCTGCTGTAAGGACAGCAAGCACTCTTAACGTCTGAGCCACCTCTCTAGCCCCCACATGTTAAAATTCCAATGTAATTGTGGTTTTTTCTTTATTCATTCTTGGGTCCAGACTCAGGATTTCACACATGCTTTCCCAGCTCTTTGTCTGATATCAACATATCCCTTTGTGTTTATCTCTGCTTTTTATGTATGTCTTTATTGTGGTACAAGGAGTAGGAGCTAGCACCATTGTTAATGTTAGGTAGTCACTGCGCCACCGGGCCACACTCTTGCCTGAACTTTATCAATTGCTTTGCTGTATACACCTGAGTATGTTTCTGTCAGTGGAGAATATGAACTCTTCTGGGTACGGTAGATGTGGCTCTGCAGGAGCCTAGAAAAGCCAGATAAGGAATTTGTCATTATTATCATCTCTTTCTTCTCCTCCTCTTCTTCCTCCTCTTCCTCCTCCTCCTGCTCCTTCCCCTCTTTGTTTCTGTCTCTCACTGTCTCTGTCTGCCCCTCCCTCCCTCCCTCCTTCCCTCCCTCCCTCTCTCACTCCCTCACTCCCTCCCTCCATCTCTCTCTCTCTCCTTCTCCCCCATCTCTCTGCCTGACTTTGAAATAGTGATTTTGATGGAACCTGGTACTAGGCTGTTAACAATCTTCCTGTGTTTTTCCTCTTCAGCACACGTGTTACAGACATACACAGATGTGCCTAGTTTTACTTGGGTACTGAGTTCCAAACTCATGTCTGCATATTTGAGAAGCAAGAGCTTTCACCAGCTGAGCCCTCTTCAGCTCACAAGCCTTATAAATACAAAAGAAATGGTGCTGAAGGCAATGTATGCATTGTGTGTGTATGTGTGTGTTCGAGCGCACGCCCATGCTAACTTTGGGGAGTCCAACTCAAAGTTTTCTAAGTGTACTTACCCAAGCTTGAAAAGAGAGGATCAGAGAGCCAGAGAAAGCATGCAGCGAGTAATCACAACGACGACATTCTGCAATGGCCTTGAAAACGAGCAAACTTCTCATAAAGAGCAATATAAATGAAAAAACAATATTAAATCGTAGTTTTTCTGCAAAATAAAAGGGATCAAAAGGTACTGTTTTATTTAGGAAGCTTCAATTTAATTAAAGGATTTGTTTCCCTTGAGTGTTCAGAACTCAACCCAAAGTCTGATACAGACAAAATCTACTGTGGCACAGTTTTACTAATTATAATAAAGTAAGCCCTCGCTTTTGGTATTTTTTTTTCCTGCTAGCACTCTTAATATTCTATATAAATATTGGCTCTTCAAAGGGTCGTGAATTGACAACCATCAAATTTGCAAAATCTGTCAATTCTAGTCAGAAATATCTGTAAGGTCTCTCAACACAGAACCAACAGTACTTTGTGGTTAGTCATTCCTTGAGCTCAGTGGGAGGCAGCACCCCTCCCCCATCAATGCGCCATTCCCTGAGTTGGGGGGAAACTTCAGCACTTTACATCCACTTTAGACTCAGATATGACATTATTTGGTTGTATCTGCGACATGGTAGAAGTGTGTTTTGAGGAAGTCTGTAACGTGTTGAGCTGTCTATGGAGCATGGAAGAGCGGTTCTGAGCTCCTGTCCCTCAATAGGCTCCTGATCTATCAGTAAAAATGCTCTCGGGACCAATGGCTGAGCTGAAGGAAAGAGGCGGGACTTCCGGGTCTCCACAGGCAGGAAGAGACAGAGGGAGAGAAAGGGAGATGACACCATGCTTTGGAGGGACAAAAGGAGATCTCAGGCAGAGAGGCCCTAGGCCCCTTGCTTCCACAGGCCGGAAACGCAACTAAGCTGAGGGCAGTTTTGGGTTGCTGAAGAAGGAGAGATTGCTGAGCAACTAAAGCCGAGTGCTGATTCAGGGTGCTGAGCTGGGAGTGATGAGAAGGGCATAAGATTGCCAAGGAAGGCTTAGAAGAGCCCAGCAATTGAACCAACAAGTTGTGTTGAAAAATACGCTAATGCATATGTGTGTCTTTCATCCGCAAGCAAATTGGAAGGAACCTGAGTAGAGCTGGTAGTGCTAGCTGCCTGGAGTTTAATGCCGGGAGCAATAACTACACTGTGTGGGCTGCAGGCTCCGTCTCTGGACCACAGATTCCACCTGGCTGACACTGATGCCTCAGAAGGAACCAGAGGGTCTGTTTTATTTAGGGAGGTTCAGTTTAATTAGATGGTGTGTTTTCCTCTAATTAAATGGTTTGTATATGCTTGGGCTAGGGTGTGGCACTATTAGAAGGTATGGCCTAGTTGCAGTAGGTGTGTCACTGTGGTGTGGGTTTTAAGACCCTCATCCCTGAAGCTGCCTGAGAGCCAGTCTTCCGCCAGCAGCCTTCAGGTGAAGATGTAGAACTCTCAGCTCCTTCTCCTGCACCATGCCTAAATGGATGCGGCCATGCTCCCACCTCGATAATAATGGACTGAACCTCTGAAACTGTAAGCCAGTCCCAGTGGAATGTTGTCCTTATAAGAGTTGTCTTGGTCACAGTGTCTGTTCAAACCCTAGGTAAGACGCTTGCTGTGTCTGATACATGTATAAATGAAGGTAACACTAATCTACAGTCCAAAGCTCTTTAAACTGGAGGGTCAATAGACAGAACTGGCAAATTATAGTAAAACCTTTGGACAAAGATTAAACAGAAGCAAACATTATCCTGTTCCACGGTGATGGGAAAAAGGCTCCTGGCAGAAGGGGGGCGTTTGAGTTAAGGATTCTGTCAACCACCTACACTGTCAAAGAAGGAGACAGAACATAGGGAATAGTCCAGAGGAAGGTTTTACAGCTCTTGAAACATGGTGTACAAGAGTACAATGGAGTACAGAGCCTACCATGGCGGGGAGGTTTCTTAGTTGCAAATTCAACATTGAATTAGAATATGATATAAGTTTGGTGTCTCCACTCTAGCCTTTCAGGTAACTTTTATGACCTCAGTCAACAGTCTGTACCCATCTCCAATAGGCCAGGGCACCCCATGCTTCAAGCACTTCACCATGTGTGATCCCTGAGAGGCAGGGAAGAGCATGCTTCTACAGTCTAAATATTTAGGCCCTTCACTACTCCGGAATCTTCTGAAATAGAGGCTGAACTTTCCAAGCCCTCCCGATACTGTTAAAGAGTTTTGTCATTGTAAGGATCTGAAATTGCTGCATTTTATTTTATATTAACCAGATTGCTGGGACATCACAGGGTACTCACATCTATAAAGGATAGCCCATGGTAGAGAAACCCTCCCAAGTCTCTCTTATTGTGGAAGTTAATGGTTTTGGTATCCACCATGATTTACATGCCATCACTGCACAGTAAAACATACTTTTCCTTAGCAGTCTGTGTTCAGAACCAAAGGCACTGAAAATCTGCCACAGACTTCATTTCTTTCTCCCCTTTTTTCCCCTTTTTTCTTTTTTAGATTTTCCCATTTGAGTGCACCACAATGAATAAAGGAGGAGCAGACAGTCTGACATGCTATTTATCCGACTATAAAATTATCATAATTAGAGAAAGTGAGATATTTTGGTATTTAAAAGAGCTTATTAGTTCTTTGAGTAATATTTATAAACAAATATTTGCATTTAAAATATATATAATTATATGGAACATAATCGAAGGAACCAGTTTTAGGGTTGTAAATTAATGGCTATTTATAGTTGCCGCAAATTTGATAGGGATGCTAGATACTAAAAAAGTGTTTGCTTCTGCTCCGTGTCATTTTCAGTCCTGAGAGGCCATGAGGGGTATTTAAGGCTTTTCACAGATGTTCCAGAGTCAATTTATGTGGTGTGTGAGGATTAATTTCATGTGTGTGAACTGTATGGAAACTGTTGAAGATATAATATCCCATACTACCTTTAGTTATATGTGTATCTCTCTATATAAATAGGAGTTTACATATTAAAACAAGTATGCTAAATAATATATTATTCATTTATCATATAAAAATTCTTTATATTAAAGTTACAAATATATTATTATATATAATTTTGAATTTTACATTTATATGGGAGCTATTGAAGATGTGATATCCCATGCTACCTTTAATATATATTAACATAAACTACATGTTAACCTGTATATTAAACTAATATATATAAAATATTACATATTATTTTATAGTATATATGATATGTTTCAAAATCATATACATTACTATATATAATTTTGGATCTTACACTTAGATATGTTATCAATTTTGAGATAATTTGGGCGATGTAATGTTCCTGCTTAGATTGTATTTTTGCTGTGCTCTTATCCACTCCTGGGCAACATTTGATGAAAAGGTTATGCATTTCCTGTCATATGCTTCCTTTCCTTCTCAGAGTCCTTACTGGGGTTGTATGTTTTGGATCTTCTTGTATATTCTTTGCACTGCTGTTACCCGTGTGAAAACTTCATAGTAGACCTTGCAGAGAATGCTGACACTTGATTTTGCCTTATTCATTATTTTCTTCACTGTTTTAGATCCTTGTTTTTACATCTGAACTTTAGAACTGGTTGATATGTACAGAATATTCTGCCTGGGATTGTATTTGGATTGTGTGGGATCTGTATATAAAACTGGAGTCAACACCTATTCTCATGAGTGGAGGTGGCATTAAACTTTGTTTATATATTCTTTGTTAAGGAGTAGAACTCGTGGAGCTTCTGCATTGATTTTTTTAAAACAAAAATTCATTGGTTTATATTTTGATCATTTTCTGCTTATGTTAGACTTTTTTTTTTATCTCCTGAATATTTTTTATTGAATATATTTTTCTTTTTATCTATCTCTCAAATATTATATCCTGAATTTAGTTTCCCTTCTCTCCCCTTCCCCCAGATTTTTCCTCTACTTCCCCTTTTTCCCAGGACCTACTCTCCACTTTTAGCTTTCATCAGAAAGAGCAGGTCTTTCATTGACACCAACCATACATGGCATAATAAGCTAAAATAAGACCAAGTACATATTCTCACCTCAAGGCTGGGTGAAGCAAACCAGTAGAAGGAAAAGGGTCTCAAAGACAGTTCAAAGAGTTGGAGACATTCCTATCTCACTGTTAACAATCAGACAAAAACACTGAGCTACATAGCAATATCATATGCACAGGATCTGGACCAGACTCATACAGGCTCTCTGGTCTCTGTGAGCCCACTTGAGTCCCTGAAGTTGACTATGTTCTACCAATTAAAAAACAGGGTAGAGATCTAAACAGAGAATTTTCAGCAGAGGAATCTTAAACGACTGTGAAACACTTAAAGAGATGTTCAACAGCCTCAGCCATCAGGGAAATGCAAATCGAAAGAATTTTGAGATTCCCAGTTAAACCTGTCAGAATGGCTAAGAGCATAATCTCAAGTGACAGCTCATGTTGGCAAAGATGTGGGGCAAGGGGAACTCTCCTCCATTGCTGGTGGGAGTGCAAACTTGTACAGCCACTTTGGAAATCAATATGGTAGCTTCTCAGAAGATTGGGAATTGACTTACCTCAAGACTCAGTCTTCCCACCCCTGGGCATATACCTAAAGGCCGTCCACAAGGCTGCTTGTCCCTAGCAACTTTATTCCTTACAGTCAGAAACTTCTGACAAACCACTTGTCCCTCAACTGAAGAATGGATTTTTACAAAGTGGTATGTTTATATAACAAAGTATTTAATTGAATATTATAATGGAGTTGTTAAAAAAATGTCACCATGAAATTTGATTATATGAGATTCAATGTACTCCTCCTTTTCTGTCTTTAAGTAGAATCTTGGTTTACTCATGTTTATATTTCTTTTATTTTCCTAACGTATGCATTTAATAGTTTGAAATTTTCAAGCACTGCTTTGTGGCATTTTGCCAATTCTGGCAAACTGTTCTTCAACTTTCATGTAGTCCAAAGGGCTTTAAAATTTCTCAGGAGAAATTGTATTGATTTGTTGTGTTTGTTTAGTCTTGTTGTATACTTTCTGAATGTTCTTACTTTTCTAATTGTATTTGCGGTATTGATTTCAAGTGTAACTCTGTTGCCGTCCTAAGCACATGTTGCATTATTTACATTGCCTGGAATGGTTTAAGGTATGCTTTACATCAAGTGTATCACACACCTCTAGCTAGGTAGAGGCCAAGTCCTCCTGTTGGTGCAGGTCCCTACAGGTTCCTACAGGTGTCACAGGCACCCCCACTCAGGTTGACTAGATCCTTGATTTATTGGACCTGACAGTTATTACAAAGGGATTCATCTTGGAATCTTTATCTGTAATTGTAAATCTGTCTATTTTCCTTGATATACTCTTGGGTATTTTTTCTTCATTGGCACTGCTGACAACATAGGCAAGCACTTTGTTGCTGTTTGTCATTTTTGAGAGTGTTGCTATCTATAGGCTGGACACAAGCTCCTAATTGTTCCTCACGTCCCTGAACAGCTAGATTATAGGCACACTCCACTCTGTCAGGGTCTTTCTTTCGGTCTTTTTCTTCCTTCCTTCCTTCCTTCCTTCCTTCCTTCGTTAATTCCTTCCTTCTTTCTTTCTTTCTTTCTTTCTTTCTTTCTTTCTTTCTTTCTTTCTTTCTTTCTTTCTTTCTATCTTTCTTTCTATCTTTCTTTTGTCCTTTCTCCCACCCTTGATTTCTTCCTTTCTTTCTCATGCTTTCTGATGTTCTTGCATTTTGTGCTCTTGCAGTTTGGGACGGGCTGTCACTATGCAATGTTCACACAGATATTTTTGTTTTTGACTCAGTCTCATTTCTCTTTAAAACTAAGAGAGACAGCTTGGCTCTCTGTTGATATTATTATCATGTGTACCTGTCTTCGTCTCTTACTCGTAACCTTCCTTTCTTTACCTATAGTGGTAGTTTCATGATATCTCTGGATCCCTTTTAATGGACAGTCTCTGCACTTTAGTTGGTGTTTTTAAACCACTCACATTTATAGTAGTAATTATAGTAGTAATTGGTCCAGATGGATTGACAATGATTACATTCAACAGTTTTCTTTTCTTCTCACTTTTGTTTTCCATTAGTGTACATTATTTTGTTTTCTACTCTCATTTTATAGAGCATTTTACTTCTCTCCTCTGATATTGTATAGATTACACCTCTCTTTGAACAATTTAGTGGTTATTTAAAACATTGCCACATACATTCAAAGCTGTTCCAGCTCAATCAGAGATCCCTTGTTTTTTTTTCTTTCATTTTTAGCATTTTATTTTTTATTTTATTGTTTTTGTCCCCTTGTAGACATTACCAATGCATTCTTGCATATGATCTGCTTTCTCTGTTAGACTCTTGAG
Organism: Micromys minutus; assembly: GCF_963924665.1. Lineage (NCBI taxonomy): Eukaryota > Metazoa > Chordata > Mammalia > Rodentia > Muridae > Micromys > Micromys minutus. The sequence goes on from NC_137974.1 coordinate 82,864,762, forward strand.
CATTTTAAACCTATTTGGAGTGCCTGGTCTGATCATTTCAACATCCACGTGAGGGACTGCTTCTGGCACTTTCTTTGCTGCTTTAGACTGTAGTATTATATCACCATTAATCATACTTTGTACTAATTGTTGTGGCTGCTGCAAGGTAGATAGAATGTGTAAAGCAGAAGCAACAGGAGGGGCAAAACTTTAGTGTGAAGTCACATGTTTATCAGGCTTAGAGTTGGGTGCATCTCATGCTCTCTGTAGATGCTGATGGAAGAGTTGAAATTTCCTTTAGTGTCTTTATTTTCTTTGTATTCCTAATGACATCCATTTGAAATAAAATTTGACAGGTATTAGTCTTCAAGATATAACTTCGAGTTACACAGAAGACTGTTTTTTGATGTAATTTTTAATTTATAAAGAAGGCTATGATTTTGCAAGCTTAGATTAGTTCTTGGCTTTTTGACCACCTGTATGTCTGTACTGTGAACTCTACCAATATTTAACATTTCTGCTATAAAGTCAACTATGTCCCATCAAAACCACAGGTAAACTTGTAGCCTGGGAGAGTATCCGGAAGGGAGACCTCAGGTAGATAATTCTCAAGGTCATGAACTTGACACCCTTATAATAAAGTTAGTGTCCTTATAAGTAGAGATGCTACACAGCTTGCGGTGTAAGAACACAATGAGGAGCTGAACATCAAGAAGGCCCCACCAAAACACAGCTGCACTGGAGCCCTGATCTTGGATATCACTAGCCTTGTGAACTGGGAGAGAATAAATATCATATCTTAATACTAATGGAACCCTGGTGTCTTAGTGTTTCTATTGCTGTGAAGAGACACCATGCCCACAGCAACTCTTACAAAGGAAAGCATTTCATGGGGGCTGGCTTGCAGCTATAGAGGTTTAGTCCATGATCATTGTGATGAAAAGTGTGACATCCTATAGGCCCACCTAGTGCTGTAGAAGGACCTGAGATTTCTACATATGGATCTGCAGGCAGCAGAAAGAGGCTGTGAACCACACTGAGTCTGAGCTTAAGCTCCTATGGTGACATACTCAGCTGGACAAGTGCCACCTCTTAATGATGGCACTTTCTATAAACTAAGCTTTGGAGCACTTGAGTCTGCGGGGGTCAGTCTTGTTTAAACCACCACACTTGTATTATGAATACAAGAACACAGTATTATTTTAAAAAGTGAAAGTCCACTGGACAAGTGTATGTGCTTTAAGAGAAAAGCACAGACTAAGCATTTTAATCATTATATAATCATGTTTAAATAGTTGTGGTATGTAACGGTTAGGTGTAGCATATCCTTTTAACAATCATGTATAGAATAAAATTGGGCCCAAATTTACCTATTGATAGCAAAGGTAAAATGTTGTGTAAACTTAAAAATATCCTAAAATATATAATTTTATGATATATAGTTGAATATTAAGTGGTTACAACACTATACCCTTAGCCAATTACAGGCACACAATGATCGGACCATGACCATACAAAGAAAATGCTGATGGCAGCTATTAAGGTTGTTTCGGTCACTTTATTCCCTCCTGAATGTTACCTGCTTCTATAGTGAAGTAAAGGACTAGAAATAGTTTTAGGATTGAAATGTTGCCAGGCTCTGGAACTCTCTGTTGTGATTCAAACAAACCTGTTAAATTTATTATGAGAAATTTCTAGATTTTCTTTGATGATATAAGCAAATATATATTCTTTAAGATATGTATATATATATGAATATATTCCTAAGTTATGTTTATCTCTAGGAAAATACCACAGGGAGTGCAGATCTCATGTTAGACAGACCAAATCACCACATATAAGTGCAGAAGCCAAGAAACACAGTGATTCTGATACAGAACTTCATTGGGTTAGCCTAGATAGGGATGTGTAGAAGATGAGGGCTGGGTTCCAGGATGCTGACACCTTTAACACCGTGCATTTTACTTACCCACTCTGAGACCCTAAATGAGCTTCATGGAAGCTCCAGCAACCATAGGGCGATGGGAAAGGTGTTCCCAACAGCCAGCCTTGCTGTTTCTGAGACTGATGTAGAAAGAAGCAAAGCCTTTGAAGGGTACTTCTAGGAGATGTTTTCTCTTTTCTTGTGGCAAACACAAAGGTAGGAAAACTAAAATCAAGCAAGCCACCCATAGCCCTCCCAGTCTTACATTAAAAGACAATTGGGTGAATTGATCAGACCTGCAGAAGTATAAGCATCATGTACGGCTAGGTACATGATCTGTAGGACAATTCTCTGCTCTATCCTGATGCTCTTAGTAGACTCCTGTCCCTGCCTTTCTCCTCTTCATTCCACTGCCAGAAGGAAGCCCCAGACACCCGGGTGGATGGGAAGGACATGTTGCCGCTGTGCACACATTTGTAAGCAAGTCTGGGTGCTAAACACATGAAACCAGAAGCAGGTTGCACATCCTACAATTCATCAAGAAAGAATAACCTGAATGTAGAGAAAAATTAGCTTATCATGAAATCTTGACAGATGGCTAGTTATGCACACCTGAAAAACTATACACAGTTAGGCCCTTCATTGTATATTTCCATAAGCTGATGTCATAGTTCAAATGTAAGCATTTGCTTTTATTGCACCCAAATGAACATGTTTGGTGCACTGTGGAAGCCATTCTAACTGAGATCAGTGCACAGCGCCTGCTCAGTGTGACTGGGGTTCCTGTTGGCTTTTATGCATTGGCTTCAATACGTTAGGAAGCAAACATTAATTATTTTATTTACTTGACTGAATGAAGTGTGTTTGTAAATGCTGATAATCAACATGAGTTCAATAAATAAAATCATGTCCCCAAATTAAGATTTACAAATCCGAAATTCACATTCTATTCTTCATATGGGACTAATGGCCATTGTTTCAGAATTCCATTTGTGCGATTATATAAATCAAAGCCTATGAAATGCTTAATGATATATATTGATTGAGCTTTCTGTAGAGGTGTTTATAATAGTGGGGATTTGGAAAAATATTGAGAGAATAATGAAAAGACAGTGCTGAACAGCAGCATATCTAATGCTTTTTATTTATTTACTTTTTGATTCTTGTATGTGTCCTGACCCAAAGCAAGGCTTCACACTAGCCATTTTTACACATCTCCCAAACCTCTGCCTTCCAACCATGAATGCAGGTTTGTTAAATGACAGTTTTAAGTTTCCTCTAATGTCTACCAGGGCCTCATGTACTACAATAGCATCGCTGCTATCTTGGGAGCTGAAAATATATTATCTCAAATTTTAGCTCAAAGCAGAAAGTGGATTAGCAAAAGAATTGAAGAAAGTCATTTTTTTTCATGTCAAGAACAAAGTTCTTACATGTCCTTAAGAATCATCTTATTTCATTAGGTCCATCAGACATTACTATTTTTCTTGCCTTCAGTGTGCCTACTAGAAGTGGTTATACTCCACCAGAGATATACCTCTCTGAAACACCTGCCTGTCAGGGTTACCATAGCAACCATTATGATGACCATAACTATCATCTATTAGACAGTAGCTGCTTAACTCACTTACTGCTCCTAATGGCTCTGTGATATATTGCTGTTTGTCTTCCTCATCTTTCCCTGTGACAGTACATGAATAAGCCAATTACGTTTCCCCTAAGTGTATTTGTAAATTGCAGAGCCAGGCCTCAAATTGGGTCTGAAGGCCATACTTCATAATGTTCTGTTGATGCCTGTGACCTAAACAGACTTGAGTCCTAACATAAATCCTGTAATGGTAACTTGGTGAATTCAGATATCTATATGTAAGAGCGTGGGATCCACTAAGCGGGGTCTAATTATCATGGTGAGTGTGATTTGAAATTGGATAGAACATGCACTGTAAGTAAGAACACTTTCATGAGTCATCACTCTATAGATAATTCTATAAATGCTAAGCCACAAATTGCATACATTTGCTTTCTCTGCAGATATTTGTATTAAAAGAAATCAGTGGTCAAAGTCTGCTTTTCTGAAAAGTTAACTTTTCAGAAAGTCCCTGGTGAGCATTAGCTACATGCTATCCAGTAAAGCATCACAGTTCTTACCACTGAAGACCTCATGGGACCAGCAGAATAAACTCCCAAAGTGGAACATTTGCTGCAAGCTTGGTGACACATGACCCTGGCAACCTCACCAGGGTGTAATGAAATAGACTCCACAGTTTGACCTTTGACTTCTACACATGTATTATAGCGCACATGTGTTCCGCCCCCATTGTATACATAGAAGAAAATTATAGTAATAAATAAAATTTAATAATATATCATCATCAGCATAATCATCTTCATTATCATCATCATCATAATTATTGTCTTGGGCACTCCACATAGTTTAGCAGATATTTCTGTGTTATGTTAGAAACTATGGGAGTGGTCACTTGCTCTCAGCGGAAGTTTCAGGAATCTTGTGGAAACCTGCCTGTAGCACATGACAAGGTCCCACTGATACTCCTTCACCTAATTGTCTTAGAATCTTCAAGTTCATTCTCTATCCTTCCGCAGTATCCTAACGTACAACTGTATGCCCAAGACGCCTCATTCAAATTTCCTCTACATTAAAGGATCCATCTTATTCTAGTGAAGATTTTACCAATTTCATAGATGCATGTTTAGCAGTAATCTCACTTCTGGGTGACCATTATTTACCCTCTCATCCTAGTGAGTTTTATGATATGAAAAACTTTACCTCTGAGATTCTGTGATTTTTTTTTTCATCCAGTAAATTTTGTCTGAGCAGCTAGGACAGACTAAGTCTTCTGAGATTATAACTTCCTCTAACAAGATGGCCTGGCTCTGAAGCAACATGAGGCTGTGTTTCCTTCTAAGTGTTGGTCATTTCTCACCATGGTATTTAGCTCTTTTTGCCCCCATATGTATGGGTTGCTTTAGAAACCATAATAGGGGAGACCTGTGGTGAGATACAAAATAAATCTAGATTTATTTACACCAAGTTAGCGATGACTTCTTTCTGAATGGGAACTTTTCTAGCAGTATACCAACTAATGACATATTTAATGAAAGATGCAGTTACTGGTAGAAAATGTTATTATTGCCACAGTATGTAAAAATGTATTATTTTAGTCAAATGACTGCTGGTTAACATCTTTGAAGCTGAAGATGTCTTTCTATAAATGTTCCAGTTTTAAACTTGGAGTCCTGTTGATAGATCTCACAGATAGTGTCTAGTATTGATTGATTCTTCTCTGTGAGAAAGTACAGGCTGTGTGAGGATACATGGCTTCTAAATGAGTCTGCTGGCAAAGGAATCTGAGCATGAGTGGAAAGGAAGAACAGGAGCTACCAAGGCAGCCTAGTGCTGGTGGCTGCCCCTGGTGGCTCAGGCTATTTTGATGTGAGAGAGTCCTGTGCTCTAGAGTCCCAGCCAAGCTTGTTGATGTGTCCCTTTGGGAAATCCCCAACATGCATATGAACTGAAATGTTTTACATTTTGAAAGAAAAATGGGATACTTTTTCTGCCTGTGACAATTGTGATTTTTGACCCAGAGATGTGTAGCTTTGTGTATGATTTCTTGGGAGGTCACCCACCATCTCAAACTGCTCAAATTTTGGCCCTCTTCCATGCACATCAATAGGGTTTACATATTAGGATTGTTTTACATTTCAAATAGAAGTGGTTGAATAGAAAATATGCCAAGATAAAAGATATTATAAATCATCAGTGAGTGCTTCATTTAACAAGAAAGCTAGTGCAAGATGAAAGTGAGATGGTAGTCTCTCTCTCGCTCTCTCTCTCTCTCTCTCCCTATGCCCCCCCCGCAGGTGTGTGTGTGTGTGTGTGTGTGTGTGTGTGTGTGTGTTCCTTTCTCTTTCATGAGAATGATGAATCTGGGAACACTCTTTAATAAATAAAACAGATGTTCCATCCCTTATTTGTATAAAATTGTTCCATCCTATATACTGGAAAGCATCTATCTCTAGCATAATCAAAAGGCTTAATATTCAGAAAATGCATTCTATTTGGTGTTAAGTTCGACTGCTTGCTTATAAGACAAAAAGAGCAGACCTCCACCTGTTCAGTGCACAATCAAATGTGTTTGAAGATTTCCACTGTGTATTTGGTTGGACACAGACATAGAGAGCCAACTTTCCAACCAGATTATTCTATCTGAAGACATTCCAACCCATAGCTCCTTCTGGACTGATGTTTCTGCAAGTATCCTTGTCAGATTCCCACCGGATCCCTCCTGCTCCAGCAGTGGCTCTGTAGTCTGGGAGTGCTGGACACCAAAATACGGAGTATGGAAAAGGAACCAGTAAAGACCAGAGGGAGATGAGAGGAGGATAGTTTCCACGAGAGATGGAGAGGCAGGACAGTTCCCGAGAAAGATGGAGAGGCAGGACAGTTTTGCATATGGTTTTTCTAAATCATTTCAAAGAAAACCAGTATGAGTATTAAATCAAAGTCATATGTCATATCATAAAAATGTCTCTGGGTCTGCAAACAGTTCATGGAATAAAAGTGTTTGCCGTTAACAACAACAACAACAAAAGCAGAAAATACAACTTGAATTTAAAAAGTCAAAGGATCATTAAAAAGGTAGTTATTCTCTCTTCATTTGTATTGATAAATGGGTGAAAGTTCTATGGGATTCTAAGAGTAGCTAAAGGGAATTAAAATGTGAATACTCCGTATTATATTCATTGATACACTTGTTATTTTAAATATAAACACGAGTCAGAGCTAAAGGCAATAGAAACTGTATGGGGTTGTCTAGTGTGTTAAATAGCTTGCTTTAAATAAAACATCTTTGATCGCTCTATGATGGGAAACAAGAGATTAAAGGGAATCCATTCATGGTCTTGTGATTTTCAAAGACTCACCGTGTCCTTTGTTTTTATAAAATGCTTTCATTTAGGAAAATTACAAAAAGATTTCTTAACAGGAACTCTATCAAAACATGGAGAGATGTGTGCCACAGAATATAAAACGTTCTAGCTGAACTCAGCACTGGTTGGAAGAGTCACATGATCTCATTAATAATGAGAAGATGCAAAGCTATGATCGCATGGAATTTACCAGCAAGGCCTTATTCTTTTTCCTCTTATCCTACAAGTGTGAAGTCATGTATGCACCCTCGTATACAGCGACATACTCGCAACTTTCCCTTAAAAATTAGGTTTCTGACTTTTCAAGGATTTATTTCTGAGGATCATTAAAGGAAGAAAAAAAAAAAAAACAACAACTTTTGCTGACTTACCACATTTATTTATTTATTTTTGGTCATTATATAAAATCGTATAGTGGATCAACTCGTCTTTTTCTTAATGGGCATTTATGGTCCCTGATGATGACTATAGCAGCCCCTGCTTTGAGTAGTTCTCAGTGCCAGATGCTGTTACTTGAGCATGAAGTAGAGAGAACACTTAATGTCAAGACAACCATTTTTCAGGTTACTGGTGCAAAGCCCATTTTTCTAGGATTCACACTGTAGCTCAGTATATTAGTCATGCTTGAAGGAATAGAAGTGTCAAAGTCAGTATGGCCCCTGGTCACCAAGATCTGAGGTGGGAGAAATCACAGTCATCAACAGAAAATAAGGATTCAGTTGAATAATTCAGTCGTGAGGTAATTATTAATCATTGATGTTAAATAATAATTGGAATAATTTGCTAAGGAGGTTACCATGAGCTGCCCCCTCAACTCTCTACTGGTAGTATGTTAATAATGCTTTCTAATGAAATTAAATGATGAGAGAGGATCTTTATTTCATTCCCACTAATTTCTGGATTACCTGTGATGTTTCCACCTTATATTTTGTAGTAGAAAGAGCAATGAAAACTCACTGAAGTTGAAAGGTTTCATTTTTCTTCCCTACCTCCTTGGAAACCATTTCAAACTACCCCATGAAATTTTCCCTTAATTAAGACAGGTTGGCCCAAAATGTTTTTCAGAGTTGTCATGGCAGAAACAAAATAACAAATCTTTATTTCAGCTGTAAGACTTTCCCTTTTCTTAGCTTACAATAAAACAGGTAGTTCCTAACTCATTGATAACTAAATCAGCAACAGGTTTTGACCCCACAGGAGCCTCAGGACATTAGCACTTCTGTAAGGCATGAGCAAACATTGGTCTTTAGTGGTGCCCAGAGCATGCAGGAACCATAAACACCTGGTTGCCATAAATTAGATAGAGTGGTATCATGACTTTTCTATAATTTTCTACTGGTTCCCTTAGAGAATATGAAAAGTGAGGGCCTATACCATACTTGTTAGATTTTTTTTTTAATCATCAGAACTACAAAATCTATAAAGACAGAAAATTTCCTGACTTTCACTCAGACCTTAGCAGACTAGAATCTCCTCTGTCACTGTGAGTATTTTGGTGAGAAATATCTTCAGTGTTTTTTTGTAAGTAGGTAAATGCTGTTATGAAAGTTGTTCTGTTTCGCTTTCAGAGTTTATGATAAAAAATAATAACAGGATTGACTTTCTTTTCAGGAGAATGTCTTCTTACCCGGCTTGGCTATCCTAATAACTCCATTAAAATAAGTTTCACAGAGACAGTCCATGATCCAAGTGGAATAGACACAAAAAATGCCTGTGGCAGTCAAATTCAGTTCTTTCTCTTTGAAATTTTTTTTCTGACTTTGAATAAGTCGCTTTGGTTTACTAGAAAGGAAGGAGGGAGGGAGGAAGGAAGGAGGGAGGAAGGAAAAGAGAAAGAAGTGAGCAAGGGAGGGAGAAAAGAGTGAGGAAGGGCAGGAAGGAGGAAAGAAAGGAAGAGAAATGAAAGGGAGAAGAGGAAGAGCTTGAAGAAGAGGAAGAGCAAAAGGAAAAAGTCTAATCCTCAAGCTAGGTCACGTGAGGAAAGATAGAGTATTTATGATATGATATTAAGGATATTCACTCATCATCAAATTGTAGAAAATTTGATCCATAGCTTTTGAGAGTGGGCATTTTCTGGATTGTAAATTTTTTTTAGGTGATTTGAGAAGAGGTTGAGGCTAAAATAAATGTCTAGATTGCAGTTAACGTTCCAGAGTGTCTGCTATGGCCCCATTTGCACACTAAGCTTTCAGCAAGCATGTTTCAGGTTTCTTCTATTAAAAACAAGCAAACTAACTAACAAACAAAACCAACTTTTTCAGCGCTGGGGAATGGAACTCAGGCCGTTACCGTTAAACCACACTCAGGCCTGTGACAATGTGTAAGGAATATTTTTACCTTTTTGGTTGATGTGATCTTATCTGTGTTTCAAAATGTTTATGGTGAGTAAATGGTTTGGGGTTGTACAGAAAACAAGAATAATCCATGAGGAACAAGCCAGTCAGCGGCGTTCTTCTACAGGCCTGTTTTAGTTCCTGTCTTAAGCTTCTGCCTTGTTTCCCTTGATGGTAGATACTTGAGAGCAAAGTTAGGTAGTGTCCCTTCTGTTTCTATTTTACAGCGTATTTTGAGTAGTGTTGGTATTAGTTATTCATTGGCGGTCTTATAGAATTCTGTACTAAAGCCATCTGGCCCTGTTTTTTTTTTTTTTTTTTTTTTTTTTTGGTGGTGGGGGGGGGAGAGGGCAGTTGGAAGGATTTTGGTTTTTTGATTTTTTGATGATTTTTTAATTGGATATTCTCTATATTTACATTTCAAATGTTATCCCCATTCTCCCCCACTCCCATCCCCTCCCCCTCCACTTCCTTCCATGAAGGTGCTCCTTCTTCCAATCCCCCCTCCCACCTCAGCTCCCTGCATTCCCCTACACTGGGAGAACATGCCTTCACTGGACCAAAGCCCTCTCCCACTGATGGCAGACAATTACATCCTCTGCTGCATATGCACCTGGAGCCATGGGTCTCTCCATGTGTGCTCATTGGTTGGTGTTTTAGTCCCTGGGAGCTGTGGAGGGTTTGGTTGGTTGATAATGCTGTTCTTCCCATGGGGTTGCAAACCATTTCTGCTCCTTCAGTCCTTTCTCCAGCTCCCTCACTGGGGTCCCCATGCTCAGTCAGATGGTTAGCTGCGAGCATCCTCAGCTGTATCTGTATGACTCTGGTAAAGCCTCTGAGGAGGTAGGTTGGAAGTTCTTTAATGTCTTCATTTCCTTAAGGAGTATGGCCCCATTGAATCTGTTCTTGATTTAATTTTGATACTTGGTATCTGTCTAGAAAAGCATCCATTTCATCTAGATTTTCCAGTTATGCTGAATATAGGCTTTTGCAGTAGGATCTAATGCTTTTTGAATTTCCTCAGTTTCTGTTATGTCTCTCTTTTCATTAAAGCAGGCTTTTGCTTTGTTTCTGTTTTGCAGAGAAAGCATCAAGAACCTTTCTAGAGTTGTGATATCATCCATAGTTGTAATAGTTTGAATAAGCTTGAACCAGGGAGTGTCTCTATTAGGAGGTGTGGCCTTGTAGTAGTAGGTGTGGCTTTGTTGCAGGAAGTATGTCATTTTGGTTGTGGGCTTTGAGACCCTCATACTAGCTTCCTGGAACCAGTCTTCTCTTTGCCTTCAAAACACGAGGTAAAACTCTTAGCCTGTCTGGATGCTGCTGTGTTTCCACCTTGACAATGGACTGAACCTGTAAGCCAGCCCCAATTAAATGTTGTCCTTATAAGAGCTGTTTGGCCATGGTGTCTGTTCACAGCAGTAAAAACTAAGACAATAGTATCATGATGTTTTAGAACGACGGAAAAGTTCTATTTCTTTCCTGAGAACTGTTATGTCCTTGATGCCAGTCGAAGTTTGCTCTTTCAGATGATGATGTGATAGACATATAATAGTTTTGGAATGATGTACCAGCCTCGCACTCTTGAATCACAATGCATTCGATTATTGTCTGAACATTTTTGATATATTAATGCATTTGGTTTGCTTTAATTTCACTAGGGATTATTGGATCTCTGTTGTTGAGATATTATTAGTATATGATTTTCTGTTGTTGCACATTTTTATGATGTTGGCCACTTAGGCTGAATTTAAAAAAAAGTCAGGCTTCTATCAACTAAAAAGGCATCCCAGTTTTTATCAGTTACTTAAACAATGTATAGAATTTAATGGAGAATTGAGCAGCCCTTTTTCTGTCGTGTTAACGTTCATTTTTGACCCACTCACTTTACTGCAGTCAATCTGTTCATCGTTGCTCTTTCTCAGTGTCTGCATTTTGGTGTCATATTTTCCAAGCAGCTTGTGAATTTTCTGTACGATATAAAATCTGTAAGCACAGATATCTTAATAATATTTTAATTACTTTGCTCATAGGTTCAGCAATGAATACATTTATTTCTGATAATGCCAAGATTTCCCCTGTTTGGTTTCTTAGTTTTGGCAGAAATTTATCCTATTTATATTTGCTTGATATCTGTATTTTTAAATGCTAACTATTGATTTTATTTCCTTTATTGTTTTTTATATATAATTCCATTTATACTTATTTTAATTGCTATTATTTAATTTAACTCCCTCAGCCTTTTCAGTTTTTTGTAGTAAGGATCTAGACCAATAATATTAATTTTCTATCTATCATTGCTAAGGTACCAAGTAAACCCCTCATTTTTCTGTATAAAATATATATTTATTTTATTCTCCAAAATTGCTAAACATATTATAATTGAAATATATTTACTGGGTTTATCTTAAAATGTGGCCAAAGTATTCCAAATATTTTATTTATTTTATAAACCTTTGTATCACAAATTTGTATTTTAATCCCAGGTTGATCACAGGATGTGAGTTGTAGGGCTCTGTTATTTTGCACCTTTTCGTGTATGCTTTGAGACTCAGGATGTGGTCGGTCCCTCTGAAATGTTCCACAGGAGACTGAGATGAGAGTGAATACCCTCCTTGAATGGAGTACCGTACACACGTCGATGCTGTTAAGCTGATTGATGGTACTGTTTGGGTCATCCCTTGGCCTTACTGATTATCTGCCTTCCTGAACTGTCAGTGGAGGACGGGTGGAGACGTCTTCATTCCGTAATAGATTTGTGTGCTTATGCCCTGCTCCATTATTGTTTCCCCATATACAATGTTTAAAGATATGACACAGTTGGTATTGTCATGACTCCTTGAGTGTTGATCCTTTACCATTATGCAATTGCCTTATTTTTTTATGAGTTTTGCTTCTGAATATTTTGTAAATAACGTAGTCATAATCTTTTGTAGAGGGAGTTTGGTCTTGACGTGCTTTTTAACTGTGATTCACTGCTAGTATGATAGGAATTTAAAATGCTCATCAAATTATAACTATCAGTGTAAATTTGAAAACAGTATCATAAGATAGAAATGTATTTAACACATCCATTCTACCAAACACTGAAGCCAGGAAACACAGCACATTTTAGGCTATGGGTTGTCTTTGCGTGTTTGTAACTTTGGAGCTGTGGCTCTAATATTAACCGAGATCTTGGCTCCTATATTTAACCTTGACTAGACTCAGCTGTGGAATTGCATGCTTTTAGAATCGCCTAGGTCACCTACCTCTAGATTTGTTTATCAGGCTCTCTCCAATGAGACCTAACCGAGGGAAGAAAACTCACCACCACTTTGGGCAGAGCCTTCTATGGGACAGCTCAGATATAGAGATCTGACATGAAGTAAAACACATGTCTTTCTGAACTAGTGAATCTATTGGTAATGATGCAATGATTCTCTGATCTCAGACTCTAGCTTCTTCGAGTAGACACACAAACTCAGTAATAGTGGCTTTGGGGGATGTCCTGCTCTTCCACTGTACAGGGGTCCTGCTGAGGTAACTAGGTCTTGAACTGAAAAAGCTACTAGGTTGTCTGCCCCTACATCACACAAATCACTATTTTTAGACCACCAAGTCTCTAACATAAAATGCAATCTCACACAGTTTTACTTTTATTCCTGCTTGCCTTCTCACCTAGAGAATTGGGGCTAATATAGATTTTTAGCCACTATAGTGTTTCTAAGAAGACAGAATTACAAAGATGGACTTCTGCAGTAGGCTCAGTAGTATACAGAGTCAGGGCACAAGGTTGTTGTACTTAAAGGTGCTAAAGAGTTTTATAGTATTTGATCATCCAAGGATAATGCTTATTAAAAAATATTCAAGATGTATGCATTTGGTACACTTAACTCACATGGGAAAGCCAAAGAGATTTGTGACTACGCATATCACTTTTGGAAATTTCTAAAAATAAATAAAATAAGATAGCAAAGAAAAGGAAAGGTACATAATGACTTCAATGTCAACTGTTTACTTCTAGTTCTGAGATATGATTTCCCAGCTCTAGATGAGCATAAGCAATCCAAAGGTTTCTAAAAGTGCTCTGAGAATTGTATCTCCAGTAACCAAATAGTCAAAGTTGCAGAGAACCAACACAAAGGTTTTCATCTAATTGGCTGAGTTGTGTAGAATGGTCTAGTCTTAGCCGAAGAAGTTGTCTGCAATTATGATCAGGGCACCAGGTAGAAAAGACTGTGATCCTGTAACTTGGGATTGAAATTTTACAGGGCTGCTACCTGTGAATTTGCAGTTCTCATTTGTGGATTCGCAGTTTGGTTAATAAAAGAGTTTTGAAACAGACCTACAAATAATCTCAAGGACCATTTTATTGTAGAGAAAGAAAGAAAGGAAGGAAGAAAGGAAGGAGGAAGGAAGGAAGGAAGGAAGGAAGGAAGGAAGGAAGGAAGGAGGAAGGAAGCGTAGAGGCAAGCTAAAAATTCCAGTAGATGTTGGGCATAGAGTTATGAAGAAGACAAAAAAGTTATGTTTTGCTCGAGATAGAGTTCAAGGAGGACTTCCTGTTCAGCAATGGGTGTCAATAAGGAGTCACAGTGTGAAATTTGGAGGGGATATCATAGAGAGGCTAAGAGAGCACAGAATGTCAGGGAAAGCACATGCAGACATTTGTATAGTATCAAGTTGGGGGTTTACCATGATTTTTGAGTCAGAACTCAGGAAAACAGGCATGCTTAGCAAGGAATCTCTTTCAGAATTACATCAAGGAAGAATCTTCTGAGGAGTATAAGTACATTGTTTCATTTAAAAAAAAAGACAATTATTCCTCTCATATCCTTAATACACACACACACACACACACACACACACACACACACACACACACATTAGCTTTGTTGAAGGATAATGGTTTGGTCCAAATGACTGGAAGTGCCACACTGATTAACTCTCAAGAAATTAGAAAACAAATGTAGTGTTCTAGCCTTTGGGGCAGATCAATGGGTGTTTCTATCCAGGGCCAGGGATAGAACCCATATTCCATGTTTTTGACCCAAAGAAGTAGCTTTCACTTTTATGTCTCAAAAAAGACCTGGTACCTCTATCTTTTCATATAGTATTTTAAAATTAGTGGAGAAATTTATGATGTATGCCTTTGTAGTATTATCACAGAGTTGGAAGATGGGGCTCAAAGCTGACCATGAGGCAGAGGTAGGTTCGGGAATAAATACAAGTCCAGGAAATCTAAAAATTGAAAATTATCATCTTCTTCCAAGTTTATATAAGCATAAAACAGTTATCAAGAAGAGGAAACTGTGACCTATGGGGCTGCCTACAGATCATTCCAGAGCTTCACGGATGTCCCTTTCCTGATTTCATGATGACCTATGCTGGGGCAAGTTTTCAGTGATGAAGCTACCTTTAAGTCATTCCCATTGCTGTAAATGTCTAACTGTGGTCTCTGAGTCTGCTCCTATCTGCTGCTGAAGAAACTGTCTCTGATAATGACAGGATGAGAGCCCGGTCCATCAGTATAGAAGAATGCCATTAAAGTCATGTTACTTATTTATTCTTTTGCTGACAATTAGTGTTTGGTTTTCCCCTAGACCTCTGGGAAATCTAGTTTCTGGTTCTTGGTTACACAAGCAGCATCAGCTATGGGTTGCTGCTTATAGAGTGGACATTAGGTCAAATCAGACATTGGCTAGTCACAGGTTCCATGCCACCATTACCTTAGCAGATTTTGCAGCCAGTCCAGATTGTAGGTCAAAGATTTTGTGGTTGGGTTGGTTCCCAGTTTCACAAGTAGATACTGTAACAGTCATGGATATCTCTTTTCTATTATTTTATTAGAAGTGTGTGTATGTGTGTTTAAAACACAGATATCTGCATTTTCTCTTTTCTAGTCCTTTATGTGATAGAATAGCATTGACTAGGATCAGTATTTAAATATTAAATCAATGTTATTATATCTGAATTATAAGTGTTAAAAAAGTAAAATTCCTGAAGGATTTCACCTTCTATTCTGGAGGAAGAAATAGTGCAGTAATAAAATCATTATCTAGATACTAAGCATGCGATCAGGAGAAGGGATTTGGTGTCATGTTCATAATGGATGAACTGTGATGTCTGACCTGAATTACCAATCCACCTCTGATACCAAACATGCCTCTAATTATAACTGTGAGTCAAGTTTTTAAAAGGGTTAACTGAGTGGGGAAGATTCAGCTTCAGTGTGGGTGCCATTTCTAATAATACATGCCAATATAAACACATCCATTGGAAGAGCAATGTGGTTTTGTTGCACCATTTCCTTTTTTCTGAGCAGGCACATCTACAACTGTTCCTGTGATTCTCCAATGACTTCATTGCTCTGCCTTCTTGGCCTGTCAATAAGGCCTCGGCACAAGCAAACTATCTGAAGAATGTCCAGATACAGATTGAGACTGCTGGGGTTTCTTGGAATAACTGTTACTGGATCTATGCCTCAGCTAGTGTGCAGACGGCCCTTATGAACCCTCAAGCCCTGTTCTATAAACCAGTCAAATCAATCCCCATTATGTGTATGCATGTACACACACACACACACACACACACACACACACACACACACACTGTTAGGAAAAATACAATTTCAAAATTCAGAATTCAATTTTCCTTAATATATATTTATTTTATTTCACTTTCTCCAACAATTTATTACTTTTACTCATCAGTCTTTAATGATTCAGTTTTTGAGTTGACTCATTAAAATTGAGACCCACTCTATTTACCTGGATGGAAAGATGCAGGAACATCAGTGTGCCCCATATTCTTTCTGCTCCCAGTGTTTTATTAAGTCCAGCTATGGTCCATGACCTTCCACAAGTGCTTCTCCACTTTCCTTCCAGAGTACCATTTGCTACGGAGAAAGCTATAAGCCATGAACTGTGTTCCCTAATCACCTTCCACTGCCAAGGAGAAATCTTTTCTTGGTTTTCACAGAGATAATTAGCTAAGATTCCTAAGATAAACTCATGAAAGTCCAAGGAAGCTGTAGGACTGGGTTGTCCCCAGCCTCCTGAAAAATACACACTGAGCCTCGGTTGCCTGTCCAGATCTCTATATATGTGTCCTACTAGTTTGGCTTCAGTATCATCAGCCATGCCAACCCCAGCTATACTGTCTCTATTTACCTTCCTGTTTAGATCCAGGAGATAGCTTGCAGCCAGTGCTGTACTCCAGAAGAACTTATTTTAACAAGGTTTATTATATTTTACTATTTTTATGCATGTGTGTATGTGTGTGGGTAGCCATGTTGTCCCGACAAAGGTTAGCTACCCTGATGCTGGAGATATAGATGGCTGTGTGCTAACTGGTGGTGCATGCTGGGAATTGAACTCAGGTCCTCTGGAAAATAAGTACATGCTCTTAATCACTAAGCCATCTCTTTATAAACAAAATGGGTTGCATTATGGCATTGTTCTATATCTCCATCTCTACACCCATCTTGCCATATTCCCAAGACACCCTTCTTACTTTCTCCCTACCCATAGTATTCACATATGGGTTAAAACATACAGTACTTACCGTTGTGGGTCTGATTCAGACCCAAAATAATATTCCTCAGTTCTATCTATTTTTCTACAAATAACATAATTCCAATTTTATGGTTTAATTAAACTCTATCATATAGATATAGTACATCTTCTTACCAGTTCACCCATTGGCAGTCACCAAGACTGATTCTGTAATCTAACTCTTCTGACTAATTCTGTGATAAGCACCGTAGGCAGGCAAGCTAAAGTCAGCTGATGGACTTTTTGTCCATGAAGTAGTATGTCTGGCATGAAAGTTTCCATCTCTGAGGGGAATTCATACTGATTTCTACCCTGCCAACTCTCATGGACATTTGTTGTTCATTGTCTTGACTAGAGTGATTCCTATTAGATCAGAGGGATTTCAATGTAAGAGTTTTCTTTGTATGATTTTGATTTGTTTTTTCTTTTGTTCGTATGATTTTTGTTTTGTTTTCTGTTTTTTTTTCTCTTTTTCTTTTTTCTTTTCGAGACAGAGTTTTTCTATATAGCTCTGAAAGGCCTTTAATTGCTATAATCCTACTGCTGTAACTTCCAAACACCATGTAGGCATTGGCTCCCATATTCAACCTCAGCATAATTTGATTTGCACACCTCTGAGGGCTCAGTATACTTTCTCATGTATTAATTGGACATTTGTGCTTTTTCATTCACAAAGGTATGTTTATCTCCATTGACCATTTATTGATTGGCTTAGTTGCTCCTTTATTATCTAATTGCTGAGTTCTTTGTATATTAATCCCAGACGAGTGACTATTTAGAGAAAGCTTTCTTTCCTTCTGCGGGGCTCTTCTCCACTCCGAACATTATTTGGTTGGCTACAGAGAAGGATTTTTTAGTTTGATGCTATCACTTTGTCAGATCTTGTACTGATAACCCGGTGTGTGCAGAATTCCCTTCAGAACATGAATGCCTAGACTCATGCTTTAAAAAGTCTACCCTAAGCTCTTACTGTGCTGCTTCTAGTTATAAGGATGCGAATGATAACCGATTGCTAAGACCTTGACATGACTCTCTGCTAAAACAGGAAGTTTGGCTTTGTATCCTTTTCATTTCTAGTCTTTAGTCAATAAGAACTCAACCTTTTGCCTGTTCTTAAACAGTGTGCACAGTGTCCA
Organism: Micromys minutus; assembly: GCF_963924665.1. Lineage (NCBI taxonomy): Eukaryota > Metazoa > Chordata > Mammalia > Rodentia > Muridae > Micromys > Micromys minutus. Next base: position 82,882,622 of record NC_137974.1, read on the forward strand.
TCTGAACGACTTAGAGAAATTCTTTTCTGGAGTATCTGTGCTAAAACACCCTTATGTTTTGAATTTCATTAAGACAGACACAAACCATAGACCTTTTAAAAGACATATGTAATTTTGTTTAGAAGCTCTACAAAGCAAAAGAACACATTTAGAGTCTCAAGAAAATGGTATAAGCCTTCTGTTAAAAATAAAAGTTTTTAAAGAGTAAATGAACAAATTCAATTTACTGTACAAACCAGGACATGTAAGTAGTTCCTTAAAATAGCCACCAAGTATTTAGTTGTGCTATAGGTATCTGTGTGTGTCTGTGTGTGCCTATCCCTGTGTGCATGTGTGTATGTTGTGTGTCTGTAGGTGTGAGTACATGTTATGGTTTGTGTGTTTGTGTCTGTGCATGTGTGTATGTTGTAAGTGTGTGCATTCATGTCTGTATGCAGGTGTAGGAGTATGTATGTATGTGTGTGTGTGTGTGTGTATGTGTGTGTGTGTGTCATTGTTTTGTCATCTTCACAGTAGGTGGGGTGGATCCAGAAGCCTGTCTGAAGTAAAGTCAATAGATGTAGGCAGTGTGCCACAGGATACTTTTTGTCACATGATACCTAAGTTTATATCTTAAATGTCTATCAATGACAACATTATGAAATGCAGAAAACCCTCACAGAGAGTAACCAATAACCATCAGGTTTGCAGCACACTCACTGTCTTACCAGCTCTCTTCTGAGATGAGGGAGAGTGGGGTCCAAAAGCAACAATGGCTGAACACAAGTGCCCATTACTGTGGCTTTGTGCAGCTGCGAGGCTTTTATCTGAGTTCATTGTTTTCCCGAAGTGAAGAGAAATCCTTAGGTCACTACGACATGTGATCGTACAAGACCACTGTCACCTCCATTGATCAAAGTTTTCAGGGCACAGGTACTTAGGGTGTGGCTATGCCACGACGTACTTCTGAAATAGTTTAAGGCTCACAATCAGTTCCAAACAGAAAGCTCCCTCCAGAGCAAACCCTATGGTCCTGTCACAATCTAGATGCTGCCACCGGCTTCAGTAGTGTTTTATGAGAAGAAATGTTTGTCCAGGTTCCTAAGTGTTCATCACAAATGCATACACTCCATATGTGAGGGAGCAACACTGAATGAACACTAGGAAGGAAAGGTGCATCACTGCCCGATTCAAGATGCTGTGTGTCAAAGCTGCCACAATACCCTGGGTAAAGCACCAACCTTGTTCCTCCTCTCGACCCTCCCACCTCATGGAACACCTACTGTAACGGTTTAGGTTTACAGCTTCCCGAATCTATAGCTCCACATAACTACTTCCAACAGAATTGACCTTAAGCTGTTGACAAGTACAAACTCCTTGTATACACTTAATAGGAACTAAATGGGTCACTTGCTTCATTGTTAAATTTTAAATCATGTTTAATTGATGTAAGCATTGTGCATGCTTTTTATGTACAATGTATTTTGATTTATTTGTACCAACCAACTTAGAAATTTTTGATCATTCTTCGGAATAATTATAGACCTTAGCCCCATCTTCCTTTTTAACCTTAAGCATACCATTTCACTGTTGACTAAATACTACATATACTTCAAGAAAAGTAACTACATCTAATTTCATTATAAGGAAGGGGAGCCATAAAACAAGGCCTTCACTGTTTTAATGTGTATCGAGTACCAGAAATTTAATATGACTGAATGAACTAATATCAGAACCATGATTGAAAATGTTGGTTTCTAACTGAAAACTTCTTTCAGGAGTTTGCTTTACCCTTATATACTCAATGCCTTCTTATTAATAACATCAGAAACCTGCGATAACATTGCTCATACTAAAAATAAATAAATAAATTAATTAATTCATTAATTAATTAATTAAATAAAAATCTTTGGTTGTGGTCTCTCAATATATGGCCTTGCTTAATGCTGCTCTGTGAACTCCTCTAATTTTAGAATATAAATATCCCAATTTCAAAGCTAATTCAAGTTGTCTAGGTAAAACAGTCTCTGACAACGTAGCAGTGTGATGACTTGTGTGGTTCATTATGTATTTCCCAATTGGTACTTGCAGAATGAGGACAAGTCATTATCTGTCCAAAAGTGAAGAGCTGTGGGGGACCCTCTAATGGGGTAGACATTACTCTCTAGTAAAAGCAAGGTGGACAAAGGTCATTTATAACATGCCAGACATGGTTGTCTCTCACCCTTTACCTTCAGGCCACTTTCTCTTGGGCTTCTCCTATGAGTAGACTTCAGCAAAGAAAAAAAAAAAAAAAAAACAGCATATAAGGCAAAAGTGAAAATGGTTTGTCATGTCTCAGTAAAACAATCAAAGCTTACTGGGGAAAAATATGATGGTTTCTCCAAAGGGAGCATCATAATACACCACAGAGAAACAAACAATTCAAAGGCAGGCTCTCAAACGATCCACTACCTAAAAGAAGTAATGATTTACATTGAGTACTGTAAAGTGCTGACTTCATTTTCCTTCCAACCTGACATCCCTGGTGAGAAAGAATATGGCATTTTCTAAATAATTAATTTGGACTGCTGCATACAGGGGCTGATGACTAGGCTGGAGGCACGGAGTTCCAATCTGCTGCTCCCTGCTGTGGGAACCCACGAAGCACTCTTCAGTATCTCGGTATGCACTGTGTAATTAATTCTCCATGATGTGACACTGGCCATATAAAAATCAACACAAGAGGGAAATTTGCCAAAAAGGTAGTCAAAGACAAATTGTAACTGAGGTAGCAAAACCTTTGATATGGTGCAGGATTAAAAGAGAGGCAAATTACAAATCTTAGAAAGGAAATGATCTTTCAAGAAAAGCTCAAAGGTGGGGTAATGAAAGAAATACACAGAACTCTTACTGGTGTGAGTCAAAGACAAAAGCGGCAATGGAGAATTGGAGAAATGTATGAATTGTCATTTCTAATAACCAATTGTAAGATCACACAGGATGTAAGATCTCTACAAGTGACTTTGGTCAGTATTCCAATGCCACTCCTTGAGACCTAGGATGAGGTATAAAGAGACCATCTGAAGTTTTGTTGTTAAAAGCTGTGTGACAATGCTGCTGCAAACATATTTCTTGAAACACCAAAATTTGAAATAGTGTCTGTCTATCCTCCCTACCCCCAAGCCTGCCTTAACCAAGTCTGGCTTATTCTCCAAAACAAAGATGGCTCAGTGCAGACTCCACCCACATTCTCTGGCTTCTGCTTTAGAATCACCTGGAAGTTGAGGTGGCAAGCAAAATGGAGACATCGCTCCTGGAATTATGACAGAGGTTTTGTAAAATGTATGGGACAACTTGAGGGGGAGTGGCAGACAGAGAGTTAAAAGTGACTTTGGGAAGATGAAAGACAAACAGAGAAGAAATCACCATTAGTAAGTGCTCTGAGGACTCAAAGCACAAGCTCAGAGCCTCCATCAACAAATTTGAGAGATACAACTGAATAAAGCAACAATACATCTTAACAACCTCAGAAAAGCAAGATAAGTCAATCTCCAGAAGAGTCAACTAGAGCAAATAATCAAAATCAGTACATTTATTAATAAAATAAATGTGAAAGGAAAAGGTAGGAAGAATAAATGAAAAGTTGAGTTTTGAAAACACAAACTTAACAGACAAACCCTTAGTGAAATTTTCCAAAATAAAGAGAAGAGTCAATAGCAATTTGAGATGAAATGGGGTAGTATCGCAGATGCTCACAAAATATGGAAAATCATGAGCACATGGCTTTAAAACTTATATTTCACTAAATAGAGAAGCATAAAGAAAATTGATGAAATTCAACGTGCCTATGGCATACAAATATTCAAGCAAAGGTGTAATAAATAATTTAAATAGATCTTGAGATTGAAGTAGTAATAAAAGTCTCCCACCTCAAGAAAACCCATAGCCACATAGATTCACTGAAGAATTCTATCAGAACTTCAAAGAACTATTACCAATAAGATTTAAAATATTCCATAAAATATAAGAGAAAGGAAGGATTCCAGACTCTTTATGAATTCAGTGTTACTCAAAACACATAAAAATACTACAAACAGAAATACTACAACCAGCTATTCCTGGCGAACACATATCTAAAAATTCTCAATGTAATATTGGCAAGTCAAATTGAATATCAGATGATAATGGTCATTTATCAATACCATGCTGGCTTTATTTCAAAGACACGGGGATGGTTCATCATACATTAATCAATAATTGTAATTTTCCATGTAAATCAATCACATCATCTAAAAAGATATTGAAAAGGCAATTGAGAAATCTAACACCTCTCTATGATAAATGAAGAGGAGGCATAGACTATAAGGACTCTGTATGACAATACTACAACCAATACTATACCAATTGATGAAAATATTGAAGTTTTCACATTAAGATCTAAAGGGGGAATCCATCAACATAAGCCACTGTATAAAAAAACTCAAAGAAAAAACACACGTGATCATCTCATTAGATTCTGAAAAGCATTTGACAAAATGCAAAACCCCTTCGTGGGAAAAGTTTTGGAAAGATCATGGAGTCAAGGCCCATGTCTAAACATAGTAAAAGGTTTCCACCCGGCAGCGACTTCAGGGCACAGAACAGAGTCTGGCCCATCTGCCACCCGGTCCGGCAGGCACTAAAGGTTTAAAAACTGGTGAGTAGGAGATCGAGGCAGCCAGGGAGCAGAGAGATTTCTGTGGAGTGCGCACAGAAAGCGCATTCCCGCCCCGCCCTGCCCGATCCAGGGACCAGGAACACAACTTTGGAACTTCTGTTCCCACCTGGCGACTCTGAGGCACAGAACAGGGCTCCGCCCATCTGCAATCTGGACCAGTAGAGATCCAGGGACACAGACCAGATAGATACAAGGGAAAGGCGAGAACATATCACTGACAACAAAATGGCAAGAGGAAAGCGAAAGAGTATATTGCAAGGAAACCAAGACAACCTGGCAACACCAGAACCCAGTTCTCCCATAACAGCAAACATTGGAATGCCAAACACTCCAGAAAAAGAAGACACAGACCTGAAATCATACCTCAAGATGCTGATAGAGATACTTAAACAAGAACGGGAGGAAAAGCAAAAAGATTCAGAAGCTTTTAAAGAGGAAACAAGAAAAACACTCAAAGAACTCAAAGAACTAGAGGAAAACAGAACCAAAGAAATGAAGGAATGGAAGAGGGAAATTAAAATGGAAATTGACACAATAAAGAAAACACTAAAAGAGATAACCCTAGAGGCAGAACACCAAAAAAAGAAATCAGGAGTCACAAAAACAAGCATTTCCAATAGATTACAAGAGATGGAAGAGAGAATCTCGAGGGCAGAAGACAACATTGTAAACATAGACAAAACAGCCAGAGAAGATGCAAAAAACAAAAAGCTCCTAACCCAAAATGTCCAGGAAATCCAAGACACAATGAGAAGACCGAACCTAAGGATAATAGGAATAGAAGAGGGAGAAGAGTATCAACTAAGAGGCACAGTAAATATCTTCAACAAAATCATAGAAGAAAACTTCCCTACCCTCAAGAATGAGATGACCACGAGCATAAAAGAAGCCTTCAGAACTCCAAATAGATTAGACCAGAAAAGAAATACCTCCTGACACATAGTAGTCAAAACACCAAGTGCCCAAAGCAAAGAAAGAATACTAAAAGCAGTAAGGGAAAAAGGTCAAGTAACATATAAAGGCAGACCAATCAGAATCACACCCGATTTCTCAACAGAGACTATGAAAGCTAGAAGAGCCTGGACAGACATCATGCACACCCTAAGAGAGCACAAGTGCCAGCCCAACCTGCTATACCCAGCAAAACTATCAATCACCATAGATGGAGAGATGAAGATATTTCAAGACAAATCAAAATTTACACAATATCTGACCACAAACCCAGCACTACTATGAAATTTAGGTGGAAAACCCAATACAATGAGGGAAAATAAAGCCTAGTGAAAACAAGAAAACTAAACAAGAAAACCAAAAGAAGAAAGAGACACAGACACAACTCAACCCACAAAAGGAATAATAGCAGGAAACAGAAACAACTATTCCTTGATATCTATTAACATAAATGGACTCAACTCCCCAATAAAGAGACATAGGCTATCAGACTAGATACATAAACAAAATCCAGCCTTTTGCTGAATACAGAAAACTCATCTCAGAGACAAAGACAGACACTATCTCAGAGTAAAAGGGTGGGAAAAAAACTTCCAAGCAAACAGCCCCAAGAAGCAACCTGGAGTGGCTATTCTAATATTGAATAAAGTAAATTTCAAAACCAAAAGTTATCAAAAATGATAAAGAAGGAAACTTTTTACTCATTACCAGGGAAATCTGTCAGGAGGAACTCTCAATCCTTAACATATATGCTCCAAATAAAAAAGCACCCACATTCATAAAAGAAACCCTACTAAAGCTCAAAAAATACATTTCACCCCACACAATAATAGTGGGAGACTTTAATACCCCACTCTCTCCAATGGACAGATCATGGAAACAGAAACTGAATAAGGACACTGTAAAACTAGCAGAGACTTTGAACAAATTGGAATTAATGGATATCTATAGAACATATCATCCTAAAGTAAAATAATACACCTTCTTCTCACCACCCCATGGCACCTTCTCGAAAATTGACCACATAATTGGACACAGAACAAGCCTCAATCAATATAAGAAGATTGAAATACTCCCATGAATCCTCTCAGATCACCATGGTCTACGGCTGGTCTTTAACAACAAACACAAAAAACAGCCCACATACACATGGGAACTAAACAACGCTCTGTTAAACGATAGCAGGGTCAAAGAAGAAATAAAGAAAGAAATTAAAGATTTTATAGAATTCAACGAAAACGAAAACACAACACACCCAATCCTATGGGACTCAATGAAAGCAGTACTGAGAGGAAAACTCATAGCCCTAAGTGCTTCCAAAAAGAAACTGGAGAGAGCTTACATCAGCAACCTGACAGCACAGGTAAAAGCCATAGAACAAAAGGAAGCAGATATACCAAAGAAGAGTAGAGGGCAAGAAATAATCAAAATTAGGGAAGAAATAGACCAAATAGAAACAAAAAGAACCATTGAAAAAAATCAACAAAACCAAGAGTTGGTTCTTTGAGAAAATCAACAAGATTGATAAACCCCTAGCCAGACTAACTAGAGGGCAAAGAGAGAGTATACAAATTAACAAAATCAGAAAGGAAAGTGGAGACATGACAACTGAAACTGAGGAAATTCAAGAAATCATCAGATCCTACTACAAAAACTTATACTCCACAAAATTGGAAAATCTGGAGGAAATGGACAAATTCCTAGACAGATACAAGACCCTAAAGTTAAACCAGGACCAAGTAAACCATCTAAATAACCCTATAACACCTAAAGAAATAGAAGAAGTCATCAAAAGCCTCCCAACCAAAAAAAGCCCAGGTCCAGACGGGTTCAATGCAGAATTTTATCAGACATTTATTGCGGATATAACACCAATACTCACCAAACTATTCCAAAAGATAGAATCAGATGGAATACTACCTAACTCATTTTTTGAGGCTACAATAACCCTCGTACCTAAACCACACAAAGACCCTACAAGAAAAGAGAACTTCAGACCAATGTCACTTATGAATATTGATGCAAAAATACTCAACAAAATCCTTGCAAATCGAATCCAAGAACACATCAAAACGATCATTCATCATGACCAAGTAGGCTTCATCCCTGGGATGCAGGGATGGTTTAATATAAGAAAATCCATCAACGTAATCCACCATATAAACAAACTCAAAGAACAAAATCACATGGTCATCTCACTAGATGTTGAGAAAGCATTTGACAAAATTCAACACCCCTTCATGTTAAAAGTCCTGGAAGTAACAGGAATCCAAGGTCCACACTTAAACATAATAAAGGCAATATACCGCAAACCAACAGCCAACATCAAACTTAATGGTGAGAAACGTGAAGCAATCCCACTAAAATCAGGGACCCGACAAGTCTGCCCACTCTCCCCCTACCTATTCAATATAGTACTGGAAGTCCTGGCTGGAGCAATTAGACAGCAAAAGGAGATCAAGGGGATACAAATCGGAAAGGAAGAGATAAAAACTTCACTCTTTGCCGATGACATGATAGTGTACTTAAGTGACCCCAAAAATTCCACCAGAGAACTCCTACAGCTGATAAACAAGTTCATCAAAGTGGCCAGAAACAAAATTAACTCAAACAAATCAGTAGCCTTCCTATACTCAAAGGACAAACATGTGGAGAAAGAAATTAGGGAAATGGTACCTTTCACAATTGTCATAAAAACTATGAATTACCTTGGTGTGACTCTAACTAAGCAAGTGAAAGACCTGTATGACAAGAACTTCAAACCTCTAAAGAAGGAAATTGAGGATGATCTCAGAAAATGGGAAGATCTCCCATGCTCATGGATTGGAAAGATCAACATTTTAAAAACGGCCATCCTACCAAAAGCAATCTACAGATTCAATGCAATCCCCATCAAAATTCCAACCAAGTTCTTCATGGAATTGGAAAGATCAATGTGCAATTTCATATGGAATAACAAAAGACCTAGAATAACGAAATCCATCCTCAACAACAAGAAAACATCTGCGGCAATCAGTATCCCTGACCTCAAGCTATATTACAAGGCAATTGTGCTGAAAACTGCATGGTACTGGTACAGATATAGGCATGTGGATCAATGGAATAGAATAGAAGACCCAGAAATGCGGCCTCATGTATATGGTCACCTGATTTTTGACAAAGGAGCAGTAAACATTCAATGGAAAAAGGACAGCCTATTCAACAAATGGTGCTGGTCCAACTGGCACTCAGCATGCAAAAAAAATGATAACAGACCCTTTTTTATCTTCTTGTACAAAGCTCAAGTGTAAGTGAATTAAAGATCTCCACATTAAACCAGATACACTGGAACTATTAGATGAGAAAGTAGGGAAAACCTTAGAACACATAGGCACAGGAGAAAATTTCCTGAACAAAACACCAATGGCTCAAGCTCTAAGGTCAAAGATTAACAAATGGGACTTAATGAGATTGCAAAGTTTCTGTAAGGCTAAGGACATTGTCAAGAAAACAAAATGGTAGCCACCAGAATGGGAAAAGATTTTTACCAACTCCACATCAGATAGAGGTCTAATATCCAAGGTATACAAAGAACTCAAAAAGCTAGACACCAGAGAATCAAATAACCCTATTAAAAATGGGGTACAGAGCTAAACAAAACGTACTCAGCTGAGGAATATTGAATGGCTGAGAAATATCTGAGGAAGTGCTCGACATCCTTAGCCATCAGGGAAATGCAAATCAAAACAACCCTGAGATTCCACCTCACACCAGTAAGATTGGCCAAGATTCAAAACTCAGATGACAACAGATGCTGGCGAGGTTGCAGAGAAAGTGGAACACTTCTCCACTGTTGGTGGGGTTGCAAACTGATACAACCACTCTGGAAATTAGTCTGGCGATACCTCAGAAAATTGGACATAGTACTACCTGAAGACCCAGCTATTCCACTTCTGGGCATATACCCCAGAGACACTTTAGTACACAACAAAGATATATGTACCACAATGTTTGTAGCAGCTCTATTTATAATAGCCAGAAGTTGGAAAGAACCCAGATGTTCTTCAGAAGGTGAATGGATACAAAAAATATGGTACATTTACACAATGGAGTACTGCTCAGCTATGAGAAACAATGACTTAACAAAATTCTTAAGAAAATGGACGCATCTAGAGAATATCATCCTGAGTGAGATAACCTAGTCACAAAAAACAGACATAATATGCAGTCACTGATAATGGGATACTAACCCCAGAAAGCACTGAACACTCCAGAAACAACTCACAAACTGTGTGAAGCTCAAGAAAAAAAAAAAAAAAAAAAAAAAAAAAAAAAAAAAAAAAAAAAAGAAAGAAAAAAAAGAAAGAAAGGAAAAACATCATTATGCTAAATCTTTACACACCAAGAAAACGTCGACTAATTTCGGGTTACATTCTCTTTTACATGTACTTTATGCTCATTGTAACTAGTAAGGCCTTAATGCACACTATCAAACCTTTGGGAAATAAAAAGCCAAACATTGACAAAAATGTATTCGTATACTTTTATGAAAAAATCCTTAAAATTTGTACATTTATCTTTGTTTTCTAAAATAAAGTTGTTGAAAAAAATAAAATAAACATAGTAAAAGCAATATACAGTAAAATAGTAGCCAACATTAAACTAGAGAGAAATGTGAAGAAACACCATTAAAATCAGCAACTAGAATAGGCTGTCCACTCTCTCTGTACATATTCAATATAGTACTTGAAGTCCTAGCCAGAGCAATTAGACAAAAAAGGAGGTCTAAGAGATAAAAATTGGAAAGGAAATAGTCAAAATATCACTATTTACAGACAATATGATAGTATACTTAAGTGAATCCAAAATTTCCACCTGAGAACTCTTAAACCTGACAAAAAACTTCAGCAAAGTGTCTTGATATAAAATTAACTCAAGTAAATCAGTAGCCTTCTTCTACTCAAAGGATAAATAGTCTGAGAAACAAATTAGGGAAATGACACCCTTCACAATAGTCCCATATAATATGAAATACCATGGTGTGGCTCTAACTAAGCAAGTGAAAGACCTGTATGACAAGAACTTCAAGTTTCTAAAGAAAGAAATTGAAGAAGATCTCAGAAGATAGGGAAACTCCCATGCTCATGGATTGGTAGGAGTAATATAATAAAAATAGCCATTGTGCTAAAAGCAATCTTCAGATTCAATGCAATCCCCATCAAAATTCCAATTCAATTCTTTATAGAGTTAGAAAGAGAAATTTGGAATAACAAAATCCCAGGATAGCAAAAACTATTCTCAACAAAATAACTTCTGGAGAAATCTCCATCCCAGACTTTAAGTTGTAGTACCAAGCAATAGTGATTAAAAAAAATGGTATTGGTACAGAGACAGGCAAATAGAACAATGGAACAGAATTGAAGAACTAGAACTAAACCCACACACTTATGGTCACTTGATCTTTGTCAAAGGACCTAAAACCATTCAATGGAAAAAAACAGCATTTCCAACCAATGGAGCTGGTTCAACTGGGGGTCAGCATGTAGAACAATGCAAATCTATCCATTTTTATTTTCTTGTACAAAGCTCAAGTTCACGTGCATCAATGACCTCCACATAAAACCAGATACACTGAAATTAGTAGAAGAGAAGGTTGGAGAAAGGCTTGAACACATGGGCACAGAAAAGGTTTTCCTGAACAAAACACTAATGGCTTATGCTCTAAGTTCAAGAATTGACAAATGGAACTTCATGAAACTGCAAAGCTTCCGTAAGACAAAGGACACTGTCATTAGGAAAAAAAAAATGGCAACCAACAGACTGGAAAAAGATCTTTTCAAATCCCACCACTGGTAGAAGACTAATACCTAATATATACAAAGAACTCAAGAAGTTAGACTCTAGAGAAACAAATATCCCCATTAAAAATGGGGTACAGAGCTAAACAAAGAATTCTCAACTGAGAAATACCAAATGGCCAAGAAGCACCTAAAGAAATGTTCAACATCCTTAGTCATCAGGTAAATGCAAATCAAAACAACCCCAAGATTCTACCTCACACCAGTCAGAATGGCTAAGATAAAAAACTCAGATGATAGCAAATGCTGGCAAGGGTGTGGAGAAAGAAACTCTCCTCCATTGTGGGTGGCATTGTGGGCTAGTATGATCACTGTGAAAATCAGCCTGGTAATTGCTCAGAGAATTTGACATAGTAATACCTGAGGACTCAGCTATAGTACTCCTGGACATATACCCCAAAGATGCTGCAACATATAACAAGGACACATACTCAATTATGTTCATAGCAGCCTTATGTATAATAGCTAGAAGCTGGAAAGTACACAGATGTCCTTCAACAGTGGAGTGGATTAAAAACTTGTGGTACATTTACACAATGGAGTACTACTCAGCTATTAGAAACAATGACTTCATGAAATTCCTAGGAAAATGGATGGAACTAGAAGCTATAATCCCGAGTGAGGTAACCTAGTCACTAAAGAACACACATATGCACTCATTGATAAGTGGATACTAGCGCAAAAATCTCAGAATACCCAAAAAATAATTCACAGATCTCAGGAAACTAAAAAGAAGAAAGACCTGAATGCAGATGTCTCAGTCCTTCTTAGAAGGGAGAACCATACACTCATAGTAGGAAGTACAGGGACAAATAGTGGAATAGGGATTGAAGAAAGGGTCACTCAGAGATTGCCTCACCTGGGAATCTATCCCATATACAGCTACCAACCTCAAGCACTATAGCTGATTCCAAGAAGTGCTTAATTGCAGGAGCCAGATATGGATGCCTCTGTAGAAGCTCTGCCAGAGTCATACAGATACAGTTGAGGATGCTTGCAGCTAAGCATCCGACTGAATATGAGGACTCCAATGAGGGAGCTGGAGAAAGGACTGAAGGAGCAGAAAGGGTTTGCAACCCCATGGAAAGAACGACATTATCAACCAACCAAACCCTCCAGAGATTCCAGGGACTAAAACACCAACCATTGAGCACACATGGAGAGACCCATGGCTCTAGGTGCATATGCAGCAAAGGATGGAATTGTCTGCCATACGTGGGTAAAGAGGCCTTTGGTCCAGTGACAGCACATTTTCCCAGTGTATGGGAATGCCAAGGTGCTGAGGTGAAGAGGGTGGTTGAGGAGTTGGAATGGGAGTGGGGGTAAGGAAGGGATAACGTTTGTAATGTAAATATAGAGAATATCCAATAAAAAAAGAGGCAAAGAAAAGAATCCACAATGTTGTGCGTTAGCACAATAGACCAACTACAGCTAAATCAATCCTGAACAAAAGAAGTACCACGGATGGCATACCTTTTCTAATTTTAAATTATTTTACAGGCACATTGATCAGTGGAATAAAACAAAAGACTCAGGGATAAGTCTACACAAATAATACTGCTTGATTATTTGTAAAGTTCCCAAAATATGGAGGGGAAAAAAAGACTGGAACTACTATATTTAATCAATGGGAAATTGTATTTAACATGTAAAGAAAGAGAGAAAGAAAGGAAGGAGGAAGGAAGGAAGAAAGGAAGGAGGAAGGAAGGAAGAAAGGAAGGAAGGAGGAAGGAAGAAAAGCAAACAAACTAGCTGAAAGTGTTTTAGTTCATAGGCACAGGAATAGACTTTCTTAACTAAACTCTGGTGGCACAAGAAATAAGTCCAACCCCTGACATGTGGGATGTCATAAACCAAACAATTTCTGTGCAGCAGAGAAACCTGGCAGTGAGGGAAGAGGTGGCCCACAGAATGGGAGCAAACCATTGCCAGCTGCTCTTCTGAAAGAGGATTACTGTCCTTACTTTGGAAGCGAATGATACAACTTGAGCATTAGGGAAAAATAAAATAAGCAATCCAATTAAAAATGGCCTATGGAATTGGGGAGAAAATCTACCCCAAGAAGAAATGCAAATGGCTAGGGAAAGCTATTTAAAAATCTCAACACTTTTAGCCACCGAGGAGATACAAACTGCAACTCCTGTAAGAGTCAATTTCACCCTGTAAGAGTCAGAACCACTGATTCTTAAATGATCAGGAATGGCACTGGCAACATTTGCTGGCACAGAAGTGGTGAAAGGAAAATGGTTTCCGACCGCTGGTGGCAGTGCTAACTACTGTAACCCAGAAAACACGACATAGAACTCTCATATATCCAAATATACCTGTTATGGGATATACTAAAGGGACTTGGTACTCTACAGCAGACAGACTAGAACACCTCTGTTCTCAGTTGTTTTATTCCCAATAGCTAGAAAATATATAATCTACCGTGAAGGCTATGGGCAGATGAATGGATAAGAATAATGTGATACATAAGGCAATGGAGTATTACTCTGCTATAAAGAATAATCAGATCATTAAATTGAGAGCTCAATGAACAGAACTGGACAAAAATACTGAAGGAGGTAACTCAGCCTCAGAAAGACAAGTGCCACACGTTCTCTCTCATCAGCAGATCCTGGTTTCAAATCCTCTACTTTGTGTTTATCCTGAAGCCCAGGTCAAAGCAGGAAACTAGAAAGGAGCCTTTGGCAGGGGTATGACAGGGAGAAGAGACAGTGGGTTATGGACAAATGACAGTGAATCAGTGGGGTCCGTAAAGTGGGAGAGTGGGGAGGGGGTGAGAAAGAGGGAGAGAGACACAGACACAGAGACACAGACACATAGAGACAGAATTTGAGAGCAACCAGCAATTTTTCTCCCTGATGCATAACGTTCACCTTCTCGGGAGGCTGTACTATGCTGTTTGCTTTGTGCAGAAGTGACATAAATGATCTTAACCAAAGCTGTACCCTGTGTGCTCTGAAACTGACCTGCCAGACAAGTTGTGGCAGATTGTCCTGACACATGGGGTAACTCCTGGCTTTCTCTATGGATTTGAGACCTACATGACAGGACAGAATTTTAAGCCCAGTACTACAATTCTGGTCAAAAGTCCATGGAAAGGATGTAAGGGACTTTAGAATAGAAGCTGCTATTGTCATTTTGATGAATGTTCATGCTACCAAAAGTCTTTCAAATATTAATATTTATAGCAGTAGGCCTGGGGGACACTCAGCCTTGGGCAGAGAAGCTTCTATATGTACTGGGAAACAGCAGGAAGTCATAACTGGCCCAACAGCCAAGAGTAAGAGACACTACTGAATCCTCTATGAAGCATCTCTGTCAAACACCCTCTACTAATTGCTAAGGTTCAAGGAAAAGTCTCTGAAGACTCAAAAAGAATGGAATGCTGAAAAGTGCTGTTCTGAGACATTCATGAACTCACAGCAGCCATGGTTTACCAGAAGGAGATCTGTATGAGATCAAGCTAGTCCGAATTCCAGAATAAGTGGGGCATGGGTTCTCCAGGCACCTTCTCCTGCTGAGGAGCCGTTGGCAGTTGATAACTGTTGGAATGGAGGGGTGCTCTATTTTAAATGGGTGGCCACTGGTAAGTTCGTGAATGCCAGCGAATAGTCTCACACCCACACTCACTTGGGCAGCACTAGCTGAACATGGGTTAGTGAGAAAGGAAGAAAGATGTGAACTTAGGAGAGGATGGGAGGACACATTTGGGATAGCATGAAGGTGAGTTAAAGAGGGAAATGGATGGTAGAAATGGTATTTCATGGTACACATGCATCCAATTCTCAAAAATAAAGAAAAACATAAAGTAGCAGTGGCCTAAAACGCCATGCGCCATATTTTGCAATCTAGATTTTAGCAATGTCCTCAAATATTTAGAGTTTGAGCGAAGATTTGACAGGAGCAATGCTCTGCCCTCCCCGTTATCTTATATTTCCTGCAGTCATAGTGTCCTGTCCTTGAATGGGACACTTTGTAAAACCTGCTCGGTCATATGGAGGAAGATGGTGTCCTAGGTCACCATCTGCCTGCCTGCACTGTCAGCAAGTGGCAGATGTCAAGACTCCATCCTGCAGACCCTTTGATTCCTTCAGATACCATCCATGCTTCTTCCTTCAGCCTCTTGTCTGTGGCACACAAGCATGTTGAGGCTTTGGTTTTGTGCCTTTAGATCCCTGGGCGTTTTGTCAGTGTTTCAGGGTCTGCCTCCTTATTGTGGCTTCTTTTGGGAGAGCAGGGCAATTTCCTTATGACAGATGTTAGCATGGGTCTACCTTTCTCTATCTTTCCACTTTGAATATTTTTTTTTGTCTACAGTGGTGTAAAATCTACAAGAAATTGTTTTTTATCATCTTGCAAAGACAATCTCCAGATTATACTGATGATCACTATTAATAGTCACTGTCCTTATAAATATTTTATTCATTTTTATGGGCTTAACTCCCCACCATCACCATTTTTAAAATCCTGTTTTCTTGCTTTTAATTGCTAAGTTTTTGTGATTCTTTTAGATGCACCCCTTTCCTTATTGTTCTAACATGTCCTGTGATAGAATGATCATTTTTAATAACTGTTCCTAAATGTTAAAGTAAATACCAAGCTCTTCTATGAACACCCTTCCTTGGTTTTGTTGGCTATTGCCTATCATGAGTATTTTAATGTCCCATCTGCATCTTTTTCCTTCCTTCACAGCCTGCTGCCACATTGTGTGCTGTAAACCTTTTTAACTCCCACTATGACGTTGTGAGGAAGAGAGTAAACGGAGAGTTCATTATTCTATAACCCACACATGTTTTTGTGTGGAATCTGTTCTTTGAGCTCCGTCTACTTCTTCATGTATAAACAGCGGATTTGGCATTGTCTCCCAAGACCGTCTGCTTGATTTCAGAACATCCCTGCAGCCCCAGGTTTCTAGTTGTCCTGTAACATTTGCTTTGGTATCACCTTTCCATTTCCTACTGTGTGACTGTTCTCTTCTGTTTACGAAGTTCCTGAGAGGAAGTTGTCCTTGATCCTTACTTCTATTTTATTGGCCACTATTTCTATAGTAAAGTGTCTTTTTCCTCTCTTTACTGGACTTCATTTCTGTTTTGGTTTTCTAAAGTTCATCTATGCCCAGGTGTTTCTTCCTTGCTCTGTTTACTTTTTATTTTCTGCTTCTTCCTTTTCTGTTTATTTTGTATTTAACTTTCTTATCTTCTGAGCTTGCTGGATTCACTTCTTTAATAAGTCTACTGTTCCAGATCTCTTTCTTTGTTCCTCTGATACATTTTCCGTCCTCTCTTGCGGTTTGTTGAGTTTTCATTGTTTTTATTCCGAAACCCATTGATTCTTTCAACTATCGATTCTCATGTGTGTTTGAGTCATTTCTTACTTGGTTGCATTGGGTTTGATTTTTTTTTTTTTTTTTTTTTTTGATTCCTCTAATTCCTCTTCCGTCTTCCTGTCCCCACTCCCTGCTAATCTAGTGTAACTTCCACCTTTCCCATTTAACCACTTCCATTTGAATCCTACTCATTTTAAATTCATGCTCCAATATTTATGATGTATATGAGCCTGGATTTAACATTTCCTTTGTCACTTCCGGGTCTATGATGTCTTGAATTTGGATACGGTGCTGAGCCTGTTCTATTTGAGAAGCAATGTAGACTGAACATTTGTATTTCTCCATGTAGAATGTGGGCCGTGTTAAGTGTTTGTTGTACATATATGTTTGTCAGTGCAATATGTCCCCATTGTTTGCTTCAGGGCTTTCCTTTAAGAATAGAGGAAGGGGGAGGCTGTGATTTCTAAGTTCTTTGAACTCACTGATGTTTGCTGGGATGCTTTGCTAACACGGTCCATACTGATTCTGTGTCAGTCTTTTTGTGGTCATGGCAGAGGTGAGACCTGCACAAGGGCTCCAGCCCTTTTCTAGATTGAACCTCATTCTGATTTTGATTTTCCATGCCTCTAGAGTTAACTTTGTTTCTTTGAGGCATGCTTATTTCTGGGAAAAAAAAAATCCTTTTCATAGAAAAGAATTCAGGAAATCGCTTGTTGAAGATCTTATAATAGCTACTTCACCCCAGAGGGAATCTTCTCATGTATTGACTAAGAATCTGGTGGTGTCTCTGAAAGAAAGCCTGTAGTACGGGGCAGGAAGACTGATGGCAGTATTTTTCTGAAAGGGCTTTTAGTTGACTCCTACTCTTCAACAAAAATAAAAACAATACAAAATTAATGCAAAGCGTTTAATCATCTTTACTTCCTCTCTCCGAGATCTTCCCAGATCCACCTGCTCCTTCCCTACCCCCATCCTCATGTCCACTTTATTTTAAAGCTTGAACCTATAGGCCAATTTGTGTGACCAAATTTCCTTGGCTGTTTGGTCTTCTCTTGGGGCATGTCTGTCTCACTGGGAGGTACACTGTTAGGAAAAGCGGTCTCTTCTATCCCAACAGCTACCAGCTGTCAACCATTCCATAGCTGGGGATTTTATGTCCAGTTTCTATTTCCATTCTGGGATGTGTTCTGGCTTGGGCCTTCTCAGATCTTTTCCGTGCTGGTGCACACATGCTGAGCATCTATGGGCAGCCGTTTTTCATCCCTAAGGATTCTGCACTTACTTTTGAGTGGATAGTGGGCCCTGTACAGTAGTCCTGTCACATGTAGGAAATCTTGGGCGTCATATCACATTGAACGCACCAGTCACTCTAGACTTTAGAGTGGCAATGACCTTTGTCTTCGCATAAGGCCAAGGAAAGTAATTTTCCAGTTTCCCAGGTTGTGATTTGAGGGGTGGAATTGTTGATTGCCACCCTCTTGATATCTTGTTGAAGCTGACATAAACGGTGCTGTCCCATGTTTTTAGCTGCTTTGTTAAGCTGGCATCTCAGCTGCAGTTGTTGGCATCCTCTCCCTTCCACTCTGTCCAAGTGATGCTGGGCTGTCTTGCTCCTTCCTCCCCTAATTTTACTGTGAGATTCGATGACATCACATTGTCCTCCTTTATTTTTTCCTCCACTCATCTTCTTTTTGTTATTTAAGTTAAATTTGCAGACTTTACATATTTCTCTTATAATGTTCCTTCTCATAAAGTTAACATGAGAAAACCTCCTTGTCTTAGATGGCCACCTCACACTGTTTCTGTTATAGCCAGTCAAGTACATGGACCTTCCTCTGGAGCTATTGCTTGAATGAACTCAATTGCATTGGAGGTCAGATCCTCGAGGACTAGATTTAGCCCTCTCAGAACTCATCCCTGAGCTGGGAGCACTGTCTGCCTCCACAGTAGCCTGCATCAGATCAAAGCTGTAGATGTGTGACCACCATGTGACTTTGCTGGTGTTCATCCCTGCTTAAAGTCCTCTCCATCAGTGTTTAGCCTTTCTGTACACAAAGGTTTCCATATCACAGTGTCCAAGTTCAAACCATCAATTGTCACCTCATATCCTCTCTCCACCATTCACTTCTTCCTTATGTTGTTGACTTACCGATTAATGGCCAAATTCTTCTGCAAAACTCCTTAAGAGCATCCTGTTGTTCTTAAAGTCTAATCCCATTAACTCCCTCCATTGTCTACCCACAGTATATGTGCTTTATGCTCCTCGTAGCACATATCCTGGTGGTTAGAGTGTGTATTTCTCTCTTTCTGAAGATAATTACTAAATTTGATTAATCAGAAACCAGAGTTGCTTATTCACTAGAAACTTCTTTGCCCAGCACATGGTCTCAGGACTACATGAGAGACTGAGAGACCTTCTCTCTCTCTTTATCTCTCTCTGTCTGTCTGTCTCTCTCTGTCTGTTTCTCTCTCTCTCTTTCTCTGTGTCTGTTTCTCTTTCTCTCTCTCTGTCTCTCTGTGTCTCTCTGTCTGTCTCTGTCTGTCTGTCTGTCTCTCTCTCTCTCTCTTTCTTTCTCTCTCTCTCTCTCTTTCTCTCCTCTTTTCTTCTCTTCTCTTTCTTAAAAAGGGGCTACAGAGATGGCTCAGTAGGTGGTTCTCAAGAACCTATAACTCCAGCTATAGGGAATCTGACACCCTCTTCTTGTCCAAACTACCAGGCACATACTTTCACACTCATGCAAACATATATACACATGCACACATGTGCGCATGCATGTATACACTTGCAAGCCCCCCCACACACACACATAAAATAATTTTAAAATCTGATAGGCATTCACTTTGACTAAAAAAATATTTGATTGGAATAAGAGAAAAAAAGGAGCTAGGTATAATCATATCTTGGATACCATATAAATTTTTTATTGCCATGGTGGTCATAGGTGTTTGGGGGCTTGTGGGGGTAAGGATGGGGGAATTGTAGCAGGTGAGAGTTGCAAATTAGCACTTCATGCAGAGAGAAACAAATAACTGTAAACACCACAAAAAAAAAAAAAAAATAACCAGGGGGCAAAAGCACTCCTTGCTCCTCCTTCAGTCTTTCTACTGTAAAAAGAAATCGCTTTGGAGGTTTTGTTTTTATGCAGAAAAGGGGGCAAATAATATGTTTTTCTCAAAATGGTTCATACACATATTTCTTACATATAAGAACTTCATGAACTTTTCTTAAAACTGTCCCCAGCATCTTGAGATGAGTTGTGGGAAATATTGCCTTAGGAGAGCATGTGCCAGTTGGTATTAAACATAGGCCTGTGACGCCGGGTGAAGAGATACCCACAAAAAAAATAACAAATATCATTTTCATTTTCATGGAGTAGTCAAAATGAAATTCAGAAGTCTTTAGAGATAACCACTGAAGATGTATCTAGGAGCCTCAGGTTGAGACTAGCTGGTTTAGATGAATAAATGGCTTGAGATACACACTCCTTCTACAGCATGGGGGACTCACATCAGGATTTTTCAAACTGTTCTCCTGACACGTTGAGTTGCTACAGGCATTCTGAAAACAAGAAAATCTACTTTATCAAATAATGAAATACTGAACTGCTTGAGGAAAGTCAACATCTCTCTCACAGATTCTATACAGAAGAGTAAAAACTAAGTCCTGCTGCTGTGTTTCAAAAATTTAAATCTTAAACACTGGGACTCTCTGAACGTAACCCAAGGTATAAAGAGTGGCCTTTAACCTGCTTTAGCATGAAATATGTTCAGAAAATGTGGTGCTTAAGGTCTGTGTGCACGCATGTTGGCTTGTGTGCTGATGTTCTAGTAGAAGAAATGATATATCTGGTGTTTGTGCATCTTTCAGTCAAGCCTATAGTTCTAGACACCTTTGTTTCTTCCTTTGGTAGAAGACACCAGTCAAAAGGAAACTTTCTTTGCATCTATACACTTTAGGGACCACTGCTGGCTAGAGTGGAAAAGGTCACACTGACACTCTGTGTCATATTTCTCAAGACATTGAGTTCTCTTGAAGAACAGTGTTGGCTATTAACCCCCTGAGATACCTTGTTAGTCCTGCTTTCTGTTCTAATAAACAGTGGTCTCCATAGTTGTCCTGATAAGTACAAACACTGGTGAAGTTTTATTTCAACATGAAATTAATACATTGACTTAGTTTTATACAAATACTGCAACGAACCAAAAGAAGCTACTTATCAGAAAACTAATACATACTCACTTTCATTAGAACAGCGAGTACATGTTTTTAAGCACTAAGTCACTAAGCATGCCAAAGTAGCACGTAGGTGGGTGAGAGAGCAGTCATGCACATGAGAACAGCTGGTGCATTTTTCAGACGGCAGATATATAGAGAGAATGATCACCAGTTATTGAACGGTAGATAAATAAGATCTTCGTTGTGTGTGATCATCCTGGGTCATAATTGGCATTTGCTCATGCTAAAGGTGTCTTTTTCTCCTAATGCTGTTAAACATCGAAAACACCGGAGTTACAGTATTTTAGAAACTAATATAATCAGTGTTTTAAGATTATGACAGATAAATAACCAAATGAACAAGTTGACCTTCTTTATTTTCTGAGGTCGTCTGTTTGAGCATTTTCCCTTCCTAGATTTCACATACATGCACAACTATAAATCCATATAGACACAGATGCTAACCGGCAATTTGCAATAACTTCAATCAAGTTATAAGAACACTGTATCTGTGGTTATCATTGTGTGGTTATTTATATCGAGGGGTTTATAAAAGGTTCTACTAAGTAATGAAATGTTAGGTGGCTTGTCTGATTCAAACATCCAAACTTTAAAAGAAGCGTATTCATTAGTACATATAAAACATTTCCTCGAGAGCACAGCTGTGCAATTTGACTCCATTGAAACCTCCTCCCACTTGCCAAAATATTTAGACGCACAGACATATAGATGGAGAATCATAATGGGGAAGGAGGAAACAGACAATGAGTAATGAATGAATTCTAGTCACTGCAACCTAGTTCTGTGGGGTGTTGTGGGACAGAAGCAGCAGCCAGAATACCCGGAGTGGAGGTACACACACCGCTGCAAATATTTTACACCTTGCCTTTCTCTGATGGTTCTCCATCTTTATGAATAGAAATATTGTACACAATCCATCCTACATCGGCTTTACTAGAAAATCACAGTTCCTTCCCAATAGTACCATGCTCAGCCATCCCAGGGGTTCTTCTATTGCAGGGGTGGTGAGGCTGGCAAAGGCATCCTCAATGCTATAGACAGACTCTCGTGGTAAGCTGACATATAGTTATGAGGCAAAGTCCAAAAGAGCTCCTGGTGTTAAAGCTCCACACACCTTCACCAGTAACATTTTCTTTTGTGAGCTATGACTAAAACGCAGGTATTCCGCTGGATTCACCAGCCAAGCCTGGCCCTATGGAATAACTGAAGTGAGTTTCTTAATCAAGAAATGCTGACCATGCCATGTGTTCAACCTCTCTCGGTGAAACCCCTTCTCTAGCTCGTGGCCCCATGGAGGTATTTGTTATTACACATATGATATCAATGTGTAGCAGATAACAATTAGTCTGTTTGTGGTTGCCAGTGTTGTTTTCTACATTTTAAAATAAGTTGGTGTTTTTTTGTCTGTCAGTGTGGTGGGCATTCTCTTATTGAGCCCAAGTTTCTATGAACGGTTTCAAATTTTAAAGAGTAAAAGTGGTTAACATAAAACACAATAAGGGGGGCTGGAGAAATGGCTCAACAGGTTAAGAATATTGTTCTTCTCAAGGTCCTGAGTTCAAGTCCCAGCAACCATATGGTGGCTCACAACCATCTGTAATGTGATATAATGCCTTCTTCTGGTGTGTCTGAAGACAGCTACAGTGTACTCATAACATAAAACACAATAAGGGGGAAATGCCAATCAACAGTAACGCAGAAGCCCACTGCTGTAGTTGTCAGGACTGCAGTGACACTCTAGGAGGTTTTGGTTTGTGGTCGAGAATTGTCATCTTATTTATCCATAAGCTCTTTAGACATCCATTTCCCTCTGAGTGACTGTCTTCTTTAGGTGGCCTTCATTGACAGCAAAACGCCAGCAGTGGTTGTGAGTTGCTGCCCGATCATGGACTGGAGGATCGTCAAGCACACAGATGGAAGCAGATGCCTCAAATCCTAGTCAGTCCCAGTCCATGAGGTATGTCTACCAAGGTGGGTCAGAACAAGAGTGGCAAGGATTCTCATGTGTATGTTTCAGTTACATATCCAAGTGTCATGGTTTGTATATGCTTGGCACAGGGAGTGGCACTATTAGGAGGTTAGACCTTGTTGGAGTAGGTGTAGCCTTGTTGGTGTGGGTGTGGCCTTTCTTGAGAGGGTGTGTCCTTGTTAGGGTAAGTGTGACCTTCTGGAGTGGGTGTGGCCTTGCTGGAGTGGGTGTGGCCTTGTCAGAGTTGGTGTGTCACTGTGGGTATGGGTTTTTAGACCCTCATCCTAGCTGCCTGGAAGCCAGTATTCTGCTAGCAGCCTTCAGATGAAGATGTTGAACTCACAGCTACTCTTGCACCATGCCTGCCTGAATGCTGCCATGTTCCCACCTTAGATAATGGATTAAGCCTCTGAGCCTGTAAACCAGCCCCAATTAAATATTGTCCTTGTAAAAGTTACCAAGGTCATGGTTTCTGTTCACAGCAACAAAACCCTAAGATACTAAGTATCAATTATTTCTTGAAAACTGTGAAATTCCCCCATGGGGTATGTTTATGGTAGCATTAATTTAGGCAAAGGGTGAAGGTGAGTATGGTCTCCTTTCATTGCTCTTTTATGATTAACAGTAGTAAGATGTTGGGTTTTATGAGTTTCGAACTGCAGTGTTTTATGTAGGTTGATTTGAGGGTGGTTTAGTTAACACTTCATGATGTAAAAAGAATTATACAATGAGATCTCTGCGTGTAATGCTTACATTATATAAATGATAACTTGGGAAGAAATAACATTTGATGGTTAATATTGATTGATAACTTGATGAAACTTGGAATTACCATGCAACTCAGAGTGTGTCTGTGGTGGAATTTTTAAGTACAGGACATGTGTATATGGAAGTATTTCAATGATAATCCACTATTTTGAAAAAAGAAGGGAAGGAAAGTTTTTTGTGTTGTTGTTATTTATAAAGCAAAAATGAAGCTGGTATAGTGGTGTGAACTTAATAATAGGAAGCTTGAAAGTCCAGGCCAAGGTAGTTTACAGAGATAAACTCTGCCTCATAAAAGGGGTACATTAAAGAAAAACCTCATTTTCTCATATTGAATGATGTTTCTTTGACCCTAAAATAACATTTTCTCCTTTATATTTTTAAACACATTTTTATTTATTTAAATTTTCATGACTGTGTGTATATGTCTTTGTGAGTAAAAGTCATATAGGTGCAGCTGACCTCAGAGGCTGGAAGAAGTGGGCTCTAGGAATTGAACTTGTATCCTCTGAACCTCAGAAAACCAAAAGTTATACAACTGTCTGTCTGCTTCTCTCAGCCTCTCTCCGGGAATGTAATCCAGATCTTCTAGAAACTTCTCAGTGCTGACGTCATGCTGTGTGGTGAAGTGCAGGCCATCTGTATTTCACCAGATGACAATTTTCATGAAACCGAGAAGCTTGGATTATATGGGAGCTAATTCCACAAGATACAGCTGGGCATGGTAATGGTACATGCTGGTCAAACCAGCTTTAGGCAGGCTGAGGGAGGGGGCACCATGAAAGTTAGAGTTAGAGGCGCCTGAAGTACTCAGAAAGACTGGGTTAAGAGCCAAGGACAAGCATCAAAATAAAACCATCAAAACTCCCCAAGAGAAAGAACCATCCACAAAGCATTCACAGTAAAGCCCTTTTCTCTTTGGATTCAGCTGAGAAGTCTCTAGGGGCCCCCTAGAGCTCTCCAAGCCCTGGATTGATTAAGAAACATGTGCACTTCAAAGATCACCTTCCATCTGCAGAGAGCTCGCTGTGTCCCGGGTGGTCAATGTCTGGATGTTCTGTGAACTGTCAGAAGCAGCATAGGTGTTCTCTTAGACTTTACCCCACGCTAACCCAAGTCTCCAAGGCTGTCCATGCATCTCTACAATTACTCATACTGCTCAAATGAATGTGAATTTCTCATTCTTCACTTTCCAACAAAAGCAGGGGTAGGGGTGGGGTTAAGCTTTTGGAGATAGTTTACTAAGTAAGTCTGGGTCTTATCCTGTGGACCAGGCAACCAAGCCTTAAGCCGGTGACAGTCCTCCTGTCTTAGCCTCCTCAAAGCTGAATTTATGGGCATGAACCACCATTCCAGGCTATCGTGACTTCTGGAGAAGTAGGCAATCACACCCGTGTGTTTATTTTCCCATATGCTGTGCCCCACCCCGCACCGCCCCCTTGTAGCAATAGATCAGAATGCCTTTTCTCTCTTATTTTAACCACTGTCAGTTTATTCTAGCAGATCTTCAGCAGAAATAGCATGTTTTTCAGTGTTTCCACACAGTAAGTCCACTAGGTTTTCAACCACTGTGTAAGAGACATCTCTCTTTCTTCAGCACCATATGCTCACCGGCAGCACAGGAAATGTCCATAATCCTACTATCAGCCTGTTCGAATCTTCTTTAAGGCTGTATGATTTCTCTTTAATATTATTCAACTAATCTAAAGATGTTATATAGATGTGTATGTGTATATGTATGTGTGTATATGTGTAAATCTGTATATATATATGTGTGTGTGTGTGTATGTATGTGTGTATGTGTATATGATTATATGTATGTAGGTGTATATGTGTGTATGTATGTGTGTATGTATGTATGTATTTATATGCATATGTATATATGTGTATCTGTGTGCATGTGTATATATGTATGCATATATATGTGTATATATGTGTATGTATGTGTGTATGTGTATATTTGTATGTGTGTATATATATGTAGGTGTATATGTGTGTGCATGAGTGAATCGTTATGTGTGTATGTATATATGTTTGTGTGTGTATGTATGTGTGTGTTTATGTTCTGTATCATTTTGATTCTGATATGGAAGAAGGATTTTTTTTCCCCTTACCTGTAAAACAAACAAGCAGGATAGAGCCTCAAAGAAATGAGCTGCCTGCTGTTTGTTTGCTTGTTTTTTTAATGCCCAGGCTTTATAGAATTATGAGGAGTAGCGGTTCAGATTCACTGTTACTCCAAACACTGGGCTCCAAGCACAGTATCAGCTCACATTTTGGGGCAGAGGAAAGGAAACTACTAACCAGGCATTATTGATGGTTCCATGTCCAGCACATTCGTTGTAAAATCAATACAGAGATACATGCTTGCTGCTCAGATCAGCACATGCTTACATTGTGTATTATCGCTTCTAAAGCTGTGCCTCTCTGTGCAAACGGTAGCCAGTGCTTCTTGTGGCTTTCACATGGCTTTCCTATTTCATTTCCAATTAAATTCATTACCAAATGTTTAAGCTATATAGGAAAGCAGACTGAGAAACACTGCCATTTCTGCTACTCAGAAAGGAGCACCTTCAGCACTCGTGTTTCCCAGAGTAACCAGAAGAGAACAAAGCTGGAATCCTGGAATATTCAGTGCATGTCCATTCCTGCTTGAAGCTTGTTGGAAGATTATTTTTAATAAGACAATAATGCTAATGTCGCCCGTTTCTGTTTGGTAAATGTTATCTTAGCATCCTGTGCTTCCCCGGGTTGAAGTAGTCTGTTCTGTCACACGCCTGTGTGCAGTCTACTGTCCATTGCTGCGTGTGCCTGCACACTACCTTTCCTTTTACATCACCCGCATGCTTGTTAGTACTAGTATGTTGAGCACACACAAGTGTTAAAAAAAAAATCCAAGCTAGCTTTTATCTCCTGTCATTAAGTTGGTTGTGTATGTGTGTGTGTGTGTGTGTGTGTGTATGCCTGCATGCGTGCACACTCGAGAGAGTGCTTAATTTGATTTTATTATGTGGTTGAATTTCATCTTCAAATAACATTCTTTATTTTTTCCCAGAAGGGATTATTGGTGTCACTTTGGTCCTTTTGAACTAGAAGGAACCTTCATCTGATTATAAAATTCTTGAGACGCCCTGTCCTTCAGATCCTCATTCACATTGATCTACTGTCTGCAGGAATTTAGCCTCTTTGTGGAGGCGCCTTGGCTGAGAAAATGTTGGACTGTTTAGGTGGATTTGTTTCTCTACTTAATTGCTCATAGTTCAAGCAAGGTAATTAACTGACTTCACCAGAATTGACTTCACTAGTTGTTTGTCTCTCTCTCTCTCTCTCTCTCTCTCTCTCTCTCTCTCTCTCTCTCTCTCTGTGTGTGTGTGTGTGTGTGTGTGTTTTCTCCTTTGCTGCAAAGGAAGCTATTCTGGGATCTAGAAAGTCACACTGTGAATTCAGAAGGCTTCTCTTCTGGGAATACAGAGTAGCAACCTTAAGCTGTATTAACCACAGGCAAGGACTTTCTGTTCCCGAGACTTGCTCACCTAGGGTCTGTTGCCACAAAGGACAGTTTATTTCATTTCATTGTTTAGAACCTCCTCAAGTCTTGTCCATATCCTCCTGATCTAATCAACTTTATTGAAAAGCACCTTTCACCTCTATAATGGCATTAGTTTTCCTTGTTAATCGCTTCTAACTTCTGAGTCCACCTTTCTCTCACTCTGGTAGAGTTTGCAGTAATGAAATTAACTACTTAAGTTTATTGTCTTTTCTGGTTTCTTTTGTTTGTTTGTTTTGTTTTGTTTTTACAAAGGCTCTCTCTGTGTTGCCTAGGATACCCCTGAACTCTGTGTTGCCTAGGATACCCCTGAACTCTGGGGCTCGAGCCGTCATCCCGCCTTAACCATCCTAGCAGCTGAGTCCACCATACCATTTGGTGGTTTTAAAGCATGTGTTGTGTTCCCATTGTGACCTATAGAAAAAGACTTTGACCTATTGCGTAGAGTGAAAAACCATATACACACCTTCACAGGCAAGTGCCTTCCTTGTCAAGGCCCTGGCCATTAGAGGGCTTCGGCTGTGTCAGAAAATTGCCATGTTTTGTTGCTTAGCACAAGGCTTGCACAGTAGATCCATACTGTTTTTTTCTTTTCTTTTCTTTTCTTTTTTTAAGTAGTGGTCTGCTTCTCTTTAATGTTGAATAATATTTTAGTAAATGTAACAATCATCTGTGGATTCATATTTATTCATTTATTTTTCAGCAGGGTCTTGCCTTCAAACTTCTTATCCTCCAAAGTAGCAGGATTACCAAGCCCAGCATAGTGTTCTAAAAAACAAACAAACAAACAACAAACACCTTTCAAGTTACTCTCCATTTCCCCTTAATTAATCATGTAATTAGTGCCTGGGCTAAGAAATCTCCATCAGGATCAGAAGCATCTTTTTCCTGTGTTGTCTTCTAAAGGTTTCTACTCTGCAGCTTTACATTAGAGCTACATTACAACTACATTAGATCTACTTCACATTAAAATTTGAAAAGGTTGCTTAAAAGATGCTCTTTCCCTTTACCCAGGTATAAATATCCAATTATTTCTGGTGCTTACACTGAAATAAGTCTCTTCTCTCCCCACTCCACTGAACAATTTCTTTTCCAATCAGTTAACTTCACTGGCCTCACAGCATGGCCTGGTGTCTGGCCTGTGACTCAGACAGTTGTTTTTGGTTTTGTTTAATACATCACATCTGGCTTTAGCCGTTTGAACATGACTCGATCATTTTCACTGTCATCTAACTAGTCTATGTCTCTTCCATGTTACTAAAATAGTGTTTGAGATTCACGTGTCAGTTTCTAAATTCCTAAGATTGTGTTTGGACGGAGTCAGCCCATGGACCAGGATGAAACAGCAGAACTTTTTACTGGCACCAAGCCTCTCATCTGCCAACATGGCTTTCGACACAGTATAGAACATGGCATAGAACATGCAGCATACACAGCTCAACACAGGACCTAGCACAGAAAACAACATAGAACATATAATACAGCATACAACATGGTATACAACACGGTGCAGAACATACAGTATGGTACACAGCAAAACACAGATCATCACACACAGCATGATGCACAGAAGGCACATAACAAAACTTAGAGCATACATCATGGCACACAGTGCGGCACAGAACAAACAACACGGCACACACATGGTTGCACAGAGCACTGTGCACATTACGAAACACCTAGATTGCCAGACTCTTCCTTGGCGTCTTTCTCTGCGTTTCCTATCCCCGTTCCCTCCTGTATTTTGACTGATTTATGTTTCATTATCTCCCATTAAGTAATCTTGATACTTTAACATTTTTTTCAGTTTCTAAACTTTCTACTGCTTCTGTTAGAGATCCAGTATTTTACGCATTTAGCTTGTGTTCATAGCCTCATGCCAAACCCGCTTATTAGAGTTGCTTGGTAGATTATTTTTAGATTATTTGACATTTTTCTACATATACAATAAAGTCATCTGTCGGAACGGTTACAATCATATGCTTTGCCACCTCTTTCAAGAACCCGTTTAACAAAACAAACAACTTTAACACTGTGGAATCCACAGATGAAGGAAACATATGTTAGAATCTGGTTTTGTTTCTCTGTTTTATTTGATCGGTTCATTTCTGGTTGCTAAGGGCATGCAAGGGCGTGAGTGCTAGCATCCCTGTAGAGGTTACAGGACAACCTGGCGCTCCTCTTCCGTTGCAGGAGTCCTGGATCTTGAACCTAGGTCATCAGGGTTGGCAGCAAGCCTTTTATCCTCTAGGTGGTTTTGTCAGCCCCAAGAAGTTTTTAATAAATCAGATACAGTACAGAGTGGATGGTTTGGGGGATATTCAGAAATACAAAACAACACAGCATGTCATGGGTCTTGAAGGTATCCAAATGTTGTCTTTAACAAAGTGTGCTGTGTGTGCAGAAAGCCTGCTCAGACCTTACAGCCAGAGATAATCTAGGCAACAAATCTTTATATTTCTTTTATCAGATAAACATAATTGGATCAATGACCTGCATCCTGTCTGTTTGAAAATTTGCCCCTGTTTTATTCCTGTTTATTTTTGTTTTCAGAAGATTCAAATTCCTCATCTGCCGTTACTTGATATGTTTTCTTGCTTGGCCCAAAATGTGACATTTGTACCAAATCTGTCTGATGTAATTATAATAGTATAGATAAGATTATAGTTTAGATGAATCCTCTAAGGCGTACAGAGGTAGGAAAATGCAGATGTCTCTTTGATTTCTTCTCTCTGTGCTAAATTGGAGACTTCGGAGATGATTACTGTTTGGTGTAAAGATTTGTTCACTCTGTCAAAGCCGTCTTTTTTAATCTGGAAAACATTCACAAGTCTCATCTGCCATGCAAAGACCAAGGAGCAACTTAAATGATGGTAAATTCTTCCATTTTAAAGGGAGATGGGAAACTATTCGTTTTTATTGTTTTGAGACTCCCAAAATGTTAGTGATTGCATCGCATGAGTGTTCAGTGGAGGCTGGGGTGTTATTAACTTCATGTTACCTTGATGAAGACGAAAAATAAATACTTCCATTGCATTATAGATGGAGTTTTTAAAAACTGCACCCCACAAATAATATGTATCCTAAGTCACACAATTGCACCATCCCGTAAAATCCTGACTCGGGATGAGGAAGTCAATCCTGAGTATTCATGGTCATGTGCACCACATGTCTTTATGCTGCTAGGAGAAGAGACCATTTGAGTGTGGGTTGGCTTTGGGGTGAATTCATATTCTCTGAGAAGTGGAAAAATGCTGCTTAGTTTTCTCAGTTTTCTTTGAGGCTAATTGAGAACATTTTTATGTACTTTCTGAATACAGCATGCATAAGGCTGACTACACCTAGGAGACTTGCCTGAAAAAATAATGGCAGTTTTGTTAATATATTAGTTTATTCAAATGCCTCTACTAAAAATTGCATTTTAATGGCAATTATATGACCGGCTTTATTCTTGCACCATTGGGATTGTAATTGAGACAAATCACTACAAATGTATTTGCAGTGGAAATGTCAAGTCAGCATTGCGCGCCTCTGTTTTTCTGCAATATCAAAATCTATCAGTGGAATCATCTGCGTTGCAAGAGCCGGGCGATGGGCAGAGATGGAGAGGAACGTTTTCTGAAAAGATCAGCTCCAGACTTAACATGAATCATCAACTTAACGTTTTAAAGATTCATGAGGAAATCGGTGATTCTCAATGTGCTTTAGGAAAAATACCTTCTTAAATGATATTAATGGCAAGATGAATGCAGCAAGGTGAACCACACTGATAATATTAAATTATCCCAAGAGGTTCCCAGTCAGAATCCCAATGCAGAAGTCTGCTCGCCGGCTGCCCTTGCTTTCCCCATTGGCTTACTTAAGGGCTGTCCTTCTTGAAACTTCCCTTTTAATCATCAGATCCCGACCTTACATTTTTCGGTGACTACTTTCCTTCAGGCTGTCTCTGCTCCTGTCAAGTTAGGATTTCCAGGGAATTATACTTCTTTGAAATGCATATTCCAGGCTTGAGATGCTAGCATGTGTACACGGTAGAGTAATCGTGGAGGCCAAATGTTTAATTACACGGAACAGCTGGAGCTGTAGGAGTCCGAGTCTCGCTCCAAAATAACTTATGCCCTATGCTACCTTAAGAGAAGGAACACAGTTTTACAAACACACACACATTGGAACACACACATGCACACTGGATTCCACATATTATCCACTAGACCTTCCTCCCCCCAAAGTATTATTAACTGCAGAATGAATAATAGTTCACCTATTCACATAGAAATACAGTTAAGTAAATTCTGTATTTATGACATTGTTTAACAGAGAGACTTATCAAAAACTGCTGCAGAAGAAAATACACATTTGGCTCATCAAACAATACATATGTGTGTGCAAAAGCAAAGGTATTAAAAGACAAAAGTGTAATTTACAGAGTTCTGTTTCCCAGTGGCTACTAATATGTTTTTAAAGAAATGGGTTAATTAGAAAGCTCATGGATTCCAATTTCTCTTATCTGATGTCATTAAAATGTGCCCATCTATTGGCAGTTTATAAACACTATTTCTCATATATGTATGTAAATATGGTGACTTCAGACATACCATGGCCCAGAGATGATGAGGACAAGGGTTATGCAGTTGCTTCTCCATAGCATAGGACCTAGCAGAATGGATCGTTTTAATAAGTCTAACAGAAAGACCCTTCCAATTTAGACACGGTTTAAGTTACCTATGGATAGAAAAACAACTAAAACACATGCAGCATAGTGTTTGCCAAGTAAAGTTAATGTAATTGGATATTCTTTTCATGGCCTTCAATGGGATATATATATATATATATATATATATATACATCTCTATGCCCTGATCCAATATGACCATAAAGGATATAGCTGAAATATATTTTTTTTCTAGAAAAAAAATATCGTCTAGACATTTGCAGAAGCCCAAATGTCTATGGATTCTTATCTGAGGCTATATGCACAATTCTGCCTTGGTGCACATGAAACGTGGTGTCTCTGTCTTCCGTCTGTTCTGCTTGTTGTATTACACAAAGCAAAGGTTAAAAAAAAAAAAACAACCTTGGTATGTATGTTATTAAACAAGCTTTATTAAAAATTTTTTATCATACCCTTTCCCTCCCTAATTTCTTCTGTATCTTTGACACCTTTCCATTCACCCAATTTCATGAAATTTTTTTTTTCTCTCTCTCTTTCTCAAAAAGAAAAAAAACAAAACAAAACAAACACTGATAAAATCACTATGAAAAAGAAACAACCAAAACAAGACAAAAATCACACAGAAAACATAGGATCCTTTTACACTGGCCAGTTTCTCCTGGGCACGAGGCCTGCCTTGGAGTGTGGTTGATATGCCAAGTCATACTCTACTGGGAAAAGTGGATTTTCTCTCTGCCAGCAGGTAATGATTGCAAATAGCTTTATTGCTTAGAGGTGGGACTTTGTGTACTCCTGACTCAGTGCGGGAGCTTTGTCTGTTTTAAATCCATGCATGGCCTAACCATGTTCTCACAATCTTTGTGAGTTCACGTGTATGTCATTCCTGTTGTGTCTGGAAGATGGTCCCTTGTCGTCAGCCACCGTCTGGGTCCTTTACATCCCTTCTGTCTCCTCTTCTGTTTAGGTCTCTAAACTTTTAGAGAAAGGGTTTTAAGAAGACATCACACTTGGGGCTGAGTTCTCCAAGGCTTCTTTTTCTGCACATGGTCCAGTTGCGGGTCTTTGTGCTAATTAACATCTACTGCGGGACACAGCTTCTCTGATGAGGGCCGGATGATTCATGAGCAGAAGGTAGTGTCATTTGGAGTCAATTTATTACTATGTCCATTTGGTAGAATGATGTGGTAGGTCTTCCCCTACGGCCTCTGGTGTATGTAATCTCCAGTTGTGAGCCAGGTTTAGCAATACTAGGCTCTGAGAAAGCAAAGAACGACAATTTTATTAATTTGTGATGAGTGCAGATTCAATCCTACTGAAATCAGAAGGAGGTGGAGTTGGGCAGTGGGAGCCCACCGGTGTCAGCTCTGGATAGCACAGAAAAGACATTTTCTGTAGTCACTTTGTAATTGAATGAAGGCTAATGCCAGCCTGGCACTGCCTCCCACATACTTGGCAATCACTGTTTGGCACCAATAGGAAGCTCACCTACAAAAATGAGCATCTATTCAATTTTAAAACAGTAGGAAAACTATGACATTTATTTCCTTGCCAACTTGAAAATATAAAAATGTAAAATCACTTCGAATAGTTGTGTGTCATTTTTAAATGCATCCGATTTGTGTCATTGTATTGGGGCCACCTGGCAGCTTAGTGTTTATGATTAATTTCTTTTGTTCTCAGGGGGAAATTGTTTGTCTTAAGATATTTAAGTCTATCAAAGGTATGCCTTTGCTTTATTTTAATGCTTTGTTTCAGAAATAATTAACAGGAAATGAATACTGGATAAAACGTGGCTTAATTTTATCATACCCTTCAGGTGAGGTAACATTTGTCTTTTGTATGTATGAAAGCTCGTGTATTGCAGTTCCCTGTGTGTAACCTGAGGACCTCAGCAAGGAGTGTCATACAGAACTGAAAACAAGCGAATCAAAAATGTTCCATAACATAACCTTTTCATGACAAAACGTTTGATGAAAAAAAAAGTTTAAGTTTAGGAGAGCTTCATTTCCAGATGGGAGAAACTGTCATTTTTGATTATCCACAATCAGACCATAAACACTTATCATAAAACCTTGTGTGTTTTATTTAAGTCATAATACAACAACAACAACAGCAAACCAGCAAAGTCTCACTAGCCAGAGCCTTCTTGGAAGAGCGTCCACACCTGAGCTAAACCTGTACAAATTACAGTGAGCTACCATGTCAAGTTACGTAGTTTGTAGCTCATTGTTGAGAGACATGTGGGACATAGCTAGCCAGTCCCTAGGCTTTACTCAGCCTGTCTGAGTAATGTAAATCAGTATCTCCATCCTAAACTTTTGTTGGTAATGTTTTAGGCAGATCTAACTAAACGGAAGAACCAGACGGGTCAGAAGAGAGGGCCTCACCCACCAAGGTCTCCATTAGTCTGTGTCTGTGTCCTGAGCACTCTCCTGTATGCCTCAGGACACGTAACTGTATTTATTGCTAAAACTGGAACACTGCATCTTTAGTTAGCATGCCGAGTACTTGAGTGTGTTAACATAAAACTGATTTCAATTTGCACTGGGGCGTGTAAAATAAAGTGGCTCTTAATGCACTTTTAAGTAAAATCTTAAAATTCAGGCACTAAAGTTTAATATCCACTATTGGTATTTGGGAACAATTTAATGGGCGTGCATCAAATTTACGTAGTAGAAAAATACAGTCACATAATAGATAATTTACTTGAAGATGATTAAAAATTCTGGTCCTTAAAATAGAACTGAGACCATACAGTGTTCCTGTTGGTCTTCAGTCAAGTGGAAAGAATTTGCCAGAAATGAAAAGTATATTTATTGACCCTTTTCTTTTCTTTTCTTTTCTTTTCTTTTCTTTTCTTTTCTTTTCTTTTCTTTTCTTTTCTTTTCTTTTTTTCAGTGCTTTTATGAAAATAATTTGAAAGAATGACATTACCTATGGGAAGAGAGTCTCTCATAGCCATGGTTTCTCATAACTTGATCGAACTGTAAGCATAGAAAGGACTTTGAGACTCAGAAAAAATGTGGTGGAACTTTTGGAGTCTGGAAGCTTCCTCAAGGCTGGATATTGTGTACGTCGCTTGGACTTTCCGGTTCTGTAAAAACGGCAAATATGAATGCGTTTTCCCATTAGTGGGATGTAATGTTGGTTCCTGTTCTTTGCTCCTTGATATAGATTTGGTGTTCTTCAGAAGATCAGAGAAGAAGGGAGACCCCAAGAGGGGAAAATAAAGAAGCTTTAAGGTTGGTGGGAGGAAGGGGAGGAGAGGGGAGGGAATGTAGAGATGAGAAGGCTCATATAGGAATGGCTTCAGGATCAGAGGAACAAGGCAAATGGTGGGGGTGGGGGGGGAACAGGAGGGCACAGAGGGAGGGAGGTTCGGATTGACTGTGAGGAGGAGAGAATCCATGAAGATACTAGAGGCTAAAATACCGGAGGCAGAAAGAGCTAGAAAAATATTAAACCACAAGTATTTTGGAGAGGGGAGTGGGGTTGAGGGTGGGGATGGGAGGTAGGAGGCAGCCAGATTAGCCTCTTGGGTGGGGGGGTTAAGATGGATCATTTACCTGCCTAGATACTGAAGTGAGAGGAGCAAGTTAGCCAGAGCAGACTGACGCCATGACAGACTGCCAACTGACAGTTGGGGAGGCTAGACCTAGGCTTCTGTTTCCCAGAAAGGAGAACCTGGATCCGTAAATCTGTCAGCCAACCACCGTAGCAGGCAGCCAATCTGAGGACACCCTGTCATCTGGTCTGAAGAAAGAATAAGTAGCTAGAATGAATAGGTGATCCCTTCCTCCCAAAGAGGTCTCAAGAGCCTGTCCAAATTGTAGAATCAGTCAGACCCCTAGCTAGATAGAGCTATCCAATCAAGGTAAAAGGGTACAAACCCTCCCTGGAATTCCCCTAACTAACTATAAAAGCTGGGCTGGTGAGCCCACTGGGGGTCTTCACTCCCAAATGGGGAAACTTCTGCCTGCAGGAAATTCTGCTGAATCAATGCTCTTTGCTTTTGCATGCTAGTTGAGTCTGGCGTATTGTTCTTCAGCAAATCACAGACCCTAACAGAGGTGCATCTTGAAATAAATACAGCTACCAAATCAATCCACCGTATACATTTATATTACAATAATTTATTTTATATCAGCTGTGTATAGAAAGGCCACGAGAAACTTGTTATTTTTGTTTGTGAACATTAAGGAAAAAAAGATGACTGTAGTCATTTTTTAACATCTTGAGGGTCCTTCTGCTGGTTTTTCTTTCATGGCTTCCTTTAGTCTGAAGACAGAGAGAGATATACACAGTCTCTCAACTACTAATCCTTCTCTTTCTGAGAACTTCAGGCTCTATCAGAAGGAGATCTCTCAGTGGTCCTCTCTTAGGGTCAGATATTGGGGAGTACAGATGCATACCCCCCCTGCCCCACTCCCCGCCCCACTCCCCGCCCCACCCCCAGGGTGGCAGAAGTATCCTAACCCTCTGGAGTTGCCTCCCTGAGTGTTCCACATCAGCTCAGCCTTCAAAGACTTAAAAGCATGAGGGATGTAAGCCTACCTGTTCCTTCACTCAGAGACGTGTTAGGAGAGTGCATCATTTGAACATTTAATTTGCTTAACACAGCGTTTGCAAAGTAACCTTGCTGAAATGAGGCCTGGTCACACCACATGCACACATGGGACAGAAGAGCCAAACTCCTCCTACGTGGCACCAGCTACGGGTGGATTATGTTTAGTTCGCAGCAGTAACATTGCTAACTGACAGATTTTTCCAGCCATGTAGGGTCAGGGTATGTTGCTACATGAATACACTGGTAAACGTTCTATGGGGCAGACATGGAGGCTCAGCTGCAGTTCGAGACTGGGGAGGCAAAGACACGAGGGCTTGTGTTCAAGGCTGTCCTGAGTTAAAATAATCAATGCTTCCACAATAACCAAGCAAGCCTAAGAACAGTATTGCACAAGGGAGCTAAGATGGTTAAAAGCACTAATGTCTCCTAATCTAAGATCCAATCATAATGCAATAGAAGCCGTTGTTCCGTGAGCCATTAAAAACCACCAATAACATTTCCATGTCCTCTATAAAAACAAAAATCCCAGTGATTTAGTGATTTTAGGAAACTTCTTAGAGACATTGAAATATTGATATTTAAAAATGCACACTTTAGAAATTAGACTTGGTGGCTGGAGAGATGGTTTAGCTGTCATGTAAACTGGCTACAAAAGCTGAGGACCTGGATTAAGTTCTCAGCTTTCACATGTAGGCTCACCACCATCTTGGACTCTAGTTCCCGGTGATCTGACGCCATCTTCTGGTCCTCTGGAGAACATCATGGCCGCAGTGGAGAAGTGTCTGCAGGCAAAACACACATAAATCAAAAGTAAAAATAAATAAAACGAGAGGAAGGGGAGAATTAAAACCAGGAAAAAATGCCCATTTATTTTATCAATGCCATATTGTCAAATATTTAAGTGACATTATAATGTCATCTTAATAAGAAGCACAAGTAACTCTTAGAATGCAATCTAACAGCCAATCTCGACTGTGTTAGCACAGCTCTTCTACTTTTTTCCTAAGGGCTTGCTAACTTACCTGTAGATGATATCAGTGTGATTATTTCCTTTAGATTTTATTCTATTTTATTTTTTTAACAAAGACATGGTGGTACCTGGCTTTAATCGTGGCTCCCTTCAAGGCTAAAACAAGAGGACTGCGAATTTAAGGCCAGCTAGAGTTATAAATGGAGCCCCGGGCCACCTGAGAAACTGATCAAAACCTTGTCTCAAAATAAAACAGCAAAAATCAAAAGTTGGGGGTATGGCTCGGGGGAGTGGGGGTTAGATGTTTGCCTACCACGGTCTTAAACTCAGGTTTACGGAAACACATTATTAGAAAAACAGATTTAACCAGGTATGTATGTGTGGGGGCTTTAAGGCCTCCAGACATTTTTAACTCAAACTTTATTATAAGAGCCTTGCAAATTCTGCTTGTTATTTGCAAGACGTTTTAAAAAGCCACAGTGTCCACGTGTGATTGTTCGTTACATAGATCTTCCTCCGTGTCAGACGCTCTGGTGTGCACCCAGCCTATGGCGCACACTACCGTGCAGGTAGTGAAAAAAACCTAAAGCTATCACATCGTTACTGAGAGTAGAAATGACGCAAAGACCGGTGTCATAAGCAAAGAGTTGTTACCACTGTAATAACCAGGACCAAACCAAGAGTTCCAAGTGCCATGCCTATAGATAAGCGAGAGAATGTGAAAACTGAAAATTTCAAGATACTAAATGTCATTCGATGGACACCAAGTCTCCTCTGAAGCCGCCTCCTTCAGGTGGGAATGGGAATCGTATATCTACTTTCCCATTCTTGACAAATAAGACACGTGCCTCCTTAGGGACCAGCATTCATTTTTTAGATTGGGTGTGCACGGCTTGCACACATGTCTTTGAAACAATACAAGGCAGAGGAAGACATTTTACCTTGAGATATTAGTGTTAGTCCACACATGGAGGAGTCTGTGTTTCTGAGCAGGACCAACACAGCTTTGGCTTCTTGTTTATTAGACTGAGAAAT
This sequence comes from Micromys minutus, assembly GCF_963924665.1. Classification (NCBI taxonomy): domain Eukaryota; kingdom Metazoa; phylum Chordata; class Mammalia; order Rodentia; family Muridae; genus Micromys; species Micromys minutus. Next base: position 82,921,185 of record NC_137974.1, read on the forward strand.
CCCGTTCTTGACCTATGCCCGGGTGCGACAGACCCGTGTTTGAGTAAAAGCACAGGAAATGACAGGGAGACAAGGCTGAGACACCTGTCTAGACCACTGCTGACCCATCATGCTTAGCTCATTTCTCCCTGACCTCTGACCCAGGTTTCCACAGCTCCTTGGGGATTTGTATTTTTCTTCCAACAGCCCCCACACCTGCAACCGATTAATGAAACAAAAGTCAACTTTGTTGTCTGATGAGCTGGACTCCCCAAGTTAGCAGAGACAATTGTTTTATTACTGTATTGACAAATTGTCCTATTAACAACCAGCAACTACAAAAAAAAAAAAATCAATTAAAATCTTGGCTGAGAAGTTCAAATATAGTTGAATACATAAAAAGGGGAATTAAATAGTGAGCTAATAGTCTTTTATTTTTTTTTTCTCATAACATAGTTCAATTGGTAGCAGCCACATCAAAGCTAGGAATTGGTGTTGAAAATAAGTTGTAACAGGACATATGGAGCTGCCCGGTGTTTAATTTCGTTTTATTTCATGCTGATGTGCTCCTCAGCACCTGTGTGCACTTCAATACTCCATGTGCTCTTTCTCCAGCATCTCAGCTGAATAGCTTATTGTTGGTGACATTCAGTAAATATCCTGCAGAACATTTGCTCGGCAGAGTGAGGATACATCCTTCTTGGAAGCTTCTGTCAGAGGAAACTCTAGTTTTCTCTGGGTGAGTCACAGACAAAATATTTCTTGATGGCCCTCTGTTTTTACTTCTGCCCCTGACTTTAAACCCCACATAGAATAAAATGTGCTCTATCAAAAGAAAAAATTAATAGTCACTGAACGGAACTTCAAAGTTTACTCTAGAAAATAATAATCAGAGAGAAAAAAAAACTTGAATAGAGACAAAGGAGTCTTCAAGACAAAAGTGTACTTCTACCAAAATATATTACTCTTAAAAGCATTAAAGCCATCTAAAAGCCTGCAAGTGACACTTTGAAGGGTGAGGGGGAATTAGTTTCCCATAGTCACTGATGGATTACTCTGGAAACTCGTAACTTACTAATTTGAAAGAGGAGAAAGTAATTATCACCACGGGTGTGAATAAAGTCAGCATCTCCTCTCCCTGAGTGAGCGCGGGTAGCTACTGGAAGCACACATCCCCCTGAGTGATGCTGGATCTCTGGAACTCATGGAAGCAACAGGGATTTTACTGTGGTACCATCAGTTAGCTCCTGGTGGAGAATCCTTGCAATCAGCAAAACGAATTAGAAGCAGAAAGATGCCGACACCATTGGGCACTGGAACAGTGATACGCTGAGACAAGGAAGCCCAGACCTCACGGCTGGTCCTTCAAGACCCTGCAGACTTTACCGGTAAGTACTGAGAGAAAATCTGACCACTACCCTACAGGGCAGCCAGCCGATGCCCCCTAATTGCATTCCAGGTGCTCCACGTTTGGTCTTAGCTGTCTCAGAAGCTCACTCCTCCTTCCTCCTGCAGAAGCGTCTTAAAGCACCCCTGTAGAAGTATTCTGACATTATGCACTGACTTGCCAAAGGATCCGACACTACCGTGAGCCACACGGGAAAAGCATCTTAACCTTTTCCGTTGGGTTCTACCGCCTGCCCCTCTGGAGGCCCCCACGTGATACCTCACCGTTCCAGGGCTCTCTCTGGCTCGTTATGTTCTTTCTACCTCAACCCACATCTAAACACTACTGAACTTTTAAGACTAAAACACATTATATCCCTGCCTAAAGAAATACTTTCCACTCCTGCGAGCAGGTGGCTACCATTTCCCCAGCTGCCCCGTTGTTGAAAACCATGTACACAAGAAAACCACCCAAGTATATAGACCAATGCTTCATCAAGCATGGGGCTGAGATGGGAGAATAAGGAACAATGCACACCCAGGCTTCAGGACAAAGTACAGACTCTCACAGAAACAACAACGCCAAAGTATTAGATAAGTCACAGCGGTGTAAGAACATACAGAACTGAGGCTGGAGTTGTGGCTTGCAGGCTAGGAACCAAGTGGGGATAATGTACTATACCCCATCAGTGCAAAACAAGGATCCAGGCCAAGTGGCTAGGCTGCAGAGACGACCCATGAGAAGCAACCAAGTATTGTCAAAAACCTGCTATAAAGAATTGTCATGTAGAACCCCCCCACCCAGTACCCATAGGTGCCTGTTTGATGTGCTCTATTCCTGGTGTACAAGAGCACTCTAGCTCTGGCTTTCAGGAAAGCAGCCTTAATATGATTTGCCATGATGGGTAATAGCTCAGTCTTTTCAGGATGCTACACTGTCTATTGTGCATTAGGCTGAGCAACTGTTAGGTAACGGAAACATGTTGGCCAGCCTTAGAGACTGCAAAGCCCAAGATCATGTGACAGCAGATTCTGTGTCTGGTGTTGGCTGCTCTTTCTTCTTTATGGTGACTGTCACTCATCCTCACATAGGTCCTTTGTAAAGATCGGTCCTGGTGATGCAGTCGCCCCTCAGATATTTCTACTTCTCCATGCTTATCTCTTTGGATGTGAGAGTTTAATGTACAGTTTGCAAATGGGAAAATGGCATGCAGATAAACTCAATCTCTCAAATGAAGGGTAAGCCACATCAACCCCACCCTCCAGGACTGACATCACAATAACCTATAGACGTACAGGGTAAAGACACATCTCAGCACCAAATACGCAGGAGCTATGCACCAAATAAGCTCAGGAAACATGGATAGAGAGATACTTCTAGGGCCAGTGATATTGAAAGCAAGCTTAACATCCTGAGTTCAGTCCCTGGTATCCTCATGGGATGTTGCTCTAAATAATAGAGTTTTGTTCTTTATAAAGCTGATTAGTACTCTTAGTAAAGCTGAATATATGAGTATGTGTGTGTGAATATGAATATTCCATATATTCATGCAGGTATGCATACGCATTTATAAATACATATATTATACATACACACATATGTATACACATATAGGCCAATACACATGTATACATATGTATATGTATATATATGTACATATGTAATGCATTTGTATGTATTACTTGGATACATGTATATAAACACATATATGCTCAAATATATTGTTTCCTGTTTCATCTATTGTGAATTATACAACATTGAGCGTACTGGTGAAAAATATCTCATTTTCAAGGATTAATCATTTTTAACCCCATTTCTATTTGTACCAAGAAATGAGATTGATGGGAATAATAGTTTATATCTGCACATCTTTACATATTATTTTTGTCTTTTGACTTCTTGGTAACATTCAACTCTCTTGAGGCTTTGATTTGAAATCCCTTGAAACTAAAGGTGTTAGATATTTCTAAACACACTTGTTAAATATCTGTAACATAGTATTTTGTACTTTATCTATTCAGGTCTCCTTCAGATTTTCAGAATAAATTATTTGGATTATCTTTGTAATTAAATTGTAAACTATGGAGGTAAGTCATTTTTATCAAATATTGAGATTTTCATTGTTATATATGTTTTTGTTCTCTGTTCTAAGGCAGGAAATAATTTATTTGAAAAAAAAAAACCCTTTTATTGTAGTTCCTTGTGCTAGTTTTCGTGATTTTCTCCTTCCCTAACTCTTACTATATTCTCTCTACTTCCCTACACACCCACATTTATGTTTTTTATCTCTTTGTAAGAAAACAGAAATGTACAAGTAAACCTCAAAAATCAAGCAAACAAACAAACAAAACTCCAAGCAAGCAAGCAAAGAGTCAAACTTAAAAGGTCAAAACAAAGAGAAGTGAAGCAAAAATAGCACTGAGTTCATTTTGTGTTGATCAACTACTTATTGGCACATGACCTGCCTTCAGTTGTAACCAATACACCCAATGGTACTCGAGTATCGAGAATGGATTCCCCCTTGGCAGAAGGTATCACATGACCATAGATTTTTGGTTAGGGATATGTCTCCTCCACTCCCCCTCCTAGGGCTGGGGCCCATTCTGGCTTGAAGCTGTTGTGCAGGTCTGATGCACCCTACCACAGTCTCTATGCATCAATATGTGTTCATTACTCATCTACTGATGGTGGTATGTGACCTGATGCTCCAGTTTGCTATGTGTTAGCTCATACCATTTAGAATGAAAGCGTTTGTCTTTTCTTCCACCTCAACCTTGATGATTTTGCTATCCTCCCCCACTTCAATACTAGCTGTGCTACGCTAAAGAGAATTGACTTCCTTGTGCCGTTCCCAAACCTTAATGGAACATTTAGCAATGAGTATAATACTCATTGCTACATGTAGAGTTGTGATATACAGCCTGTATTGTGTTGAAGCATGCTCCTTCCCTATGTTGGGGGCTTTCATCTCAGGTTGTTAATGGTCAAACTGCATGTCTGCTTTCTATTCAGTGATCATACCATCCTGTACCTACTCTGCTGGTCTGAAACATCCCAGTTGTTGATTTACCTACATTGAACCATCTTTGCATGCCAGGGTAGAAAGCAACTTGGTCATGATGTATGATAATTTCAATGTATTGTTGAGTTTAGTTTTGTAATATTTTGCTGAGGTTCGTTGCCCCTAAGTTTATCAGGCATGCTGTTCTGTGATTTTTCTTTTCTTGCTCATTTCTTATCTAGGCTTTGTTTATGTGGTAATATGACATTATGAAAGGAGTTGTGAATTATTTTTTGTCAGTCTGCTTGTGGAGAATGTTTATGAAGTATTTGTATTAAATTGGGGACAGTGGTGCACATCTGTAACAATTCCTATTCCAGGCACTGAGACAGGAAGATAGTGAGTTTGATTTTATGTGTTGAGACCTGATATTAATTTTTCTAATGTTGAAAAGTGTGTGTTGTCTTTTCTAATTGTCAGTACCAGTGCAGTTTATGTGATCCCGGATCTTAATTGATGGGAGATTTTGAATTATTGATTCAATTTCTAACTCATCATTTTATTCATATTTTTGGTCTTCTTGATTTAGAAGTTATGTGCTACAATATAACTAAAAGTCTATCTATGTATCTGAGATGATCAGATTGATTGCTTATCTCCTGTTACTAGCAATAGCTATGGTCCTTTGAGTTGTACAGTATTGGAATATAATGACTTTCATTTCTGATTTTATTTATTTTGTTTTTTTGTTAACATAAGAGCTTGTGATCTTTTATTCCTTTTTTTAAAAAAACCTAACAAGCAACGTGCTTTATTATTTTTTTGTTTCTTCTTCCTCCCACCCCTCCCTTTTTTGGTTTTGCTTCTTTGAGGCAGGGTCTGTTTGTGTAGCCCTGGCTGTACTGAAACTCAGTATATAGACCAGTTGGCTTTGACCTCAGAGATCTGCCTGCCTCTGCCAACTGAGTGTTGGGATTAACCATGGGAGTCACTAAGACTAGCTATTTTTCTTTTTGTTTCTGTTTCATTTATTGCTGCTCTGATTTTATTTTCTTTCTTTTGCTATTTCAGGGCTTAACTCACTGTCCTTCTGTTTCTTGACCCATGACACCAGGGTGTCAGCCATCTTCCTTCTCTTTAGTGCTTGTGTTTATTGGAACAAACTCTCCTTTTAGAACTGTCTTCCCTTTAGAGCTACACTAAATAAATACAGCCAGTTGTATTTCCATTTTCTTTGTCTCAAGACAATCAACAAATGCAATTTTTATTTCTTCTTTGACCCATTTTATTCTTCAGAGTATGTTTTTTAATTAATGGTATTTTACTTTTTACCCCCAATTTCTTACTTGTGGTTAAGTTCAGCTTTTATAACATTGTAGTTAAAGTTGTTGATATATTTGTCTTTTGTTATGCCCAGATCACAAGGTCCCCAGATCCCACTAGAGACCACCAGAAATCCAACTCAGATGCAAAAACAAAGAGTCTTTATTCAAGTTCTAACCCTCCAACCTCTGCAGCACAATAGAAGGTATAGAAGGTGCTGAGCTGGTACAAGCCTTGCCTATTTATCATGGTTGCAGGATGGGGGACTTGCCAACTTGGCACTTATATGATTAGTTGACATTTGCTTGGCACACTTCTATTGGCTAGTAATGATTTCAGCTTGATAGGAACAATGGTTGCTAGCTTAATCAATCTACTTTTAGATATTAGGTACTCTCCCCTTAAGTACTGATTGGTTGTTGCTATGAATGGAGTGGCTATTTGCCCAGGGGAATTGTGATTGTTGCCAGGGTAATGTGGTTCTTGGAACAACTTGGGTTTTTTTTTTTTTTTTTTTTTTTTTTTTTCTAGTAGTTGAGTTCATTCAGAGGGCAAGTTAATCATAAAATGGACTCTGAAAGCAAACTGGGGTTGGTAATGTTAAGCTGGGCCCTTTACTCTTTTTCCAGTTTCTGACTTAAAATTTATGTTGTCTGCTGTATTAGATTCATATTACTAATAAAAATGCCTGCACTAATAAACTTACAGGAAGGAAACATTCGTTTACATTTCAGAGAGTCATTTCTTTTACTCAAGTCTTTTGGTTACATAGCATGTCATATTTGGGAACAGTGCAAGGATGAATTGATCACCTCACAATAAGCAACAGTGGTTAGGAAGCCAAGAGAAAGAGCAAGGGACTAGATAGATTACTTTAAGGTTATGTTCTCAATAGCTTAACTGCCTTCCATTTGAGCCCCTTTTAAAGTTTCCACCACTTTCTACTAGTGGTAAGCTGGAGCCCAGGCCTTCTATACACAGGCATTCAAAAAACACCTAAGGCTTAAGGTTGTTGTTTGAATGTGTAATTCTTGTTCCCCATGAACTTCTGTGTTAGAAAACTCAGCTCTTGGGCTGATGGTGCATTTTGAAGTGTTTATCAATCTCTAGGAAGGGAGAAGTTTGGTGAGACATGTAAATCACTGGGCTTTGAGGTCATATAGCCTCATACCACTTCTTGTTCTCTCTCGTTTCCTGACTGAGCACACCATGTCTTTCCCACTGTGGTAGACTGTAAGGCTTCACAGTGTGAGCCCAACTAAACCTGGATTCCATTAAGTTGAATCTTGCAAGCTATTTGAACACACCATCAAGAAGAATAACAAGTGTACCACATTGGCTGTCATTTTCATAAGCTGCTGGTAAACCTCCATTTTCAGTGTCTTTGTGTATTTGAAGCAGAAACGAATCAGCATCACGTGTGTGGTCTGGTAGCTATGCATGAGGTTTGTCCTCATATGTTGCTCTTATCCTCATTATAGTTAGCCAGTCTCTGTGACTTGATTTAAGAATTCTGTTCCTTCCCTCTCTGGAGTCTTTGCTGTAAGGTTGGGCTACTGCTGAACACCCTCAGTTTTTGTTTTTCTAAGAATGTCCTTGTCTCCTTATTTCTGTTTTCTCCAGTGGTTTTGTTTGATTTGAGGCAATGTCCTACTGTAGTCCCCAAGCTGACATCAAATATTATTCTGCCTCAATGCTAGAATGCTTGGATTATAAGCACATGCTATCATGTCTCTCTTTTCCTTCATTTCTACAGGGTAGTTTTGGCAAGTAAAGTTTGCAGTTGGGATTGTTTTCTTTCAATATATTATTTGTAGCTTCATTCTCTGTTTGTATGTAAAGGGATTGCTGGGCAATTCTCTATCAAATTATGGGCAATTGCCTGTTGTACTTGAGCAAGTTTTTGTTCTGTTCATTAACCTCCATTTCTTCCTTCCCCACATCATTCCTCTCTTTTTTCCATTCTTTCCCATATCTGCCCCTCATTGATTTCTTTCTTACCCTTCATCCTTTCATGACAGTTTGCTATACATCTTACAGTAGTAAGATTGGGTTGATCCTAAGAGGAGGTATTTGTGTTTGGTTTATTCTGATCGCCACCTTTCATTGGATGTGAGAGTTTTTTTTAAATAGATTTGTCTAAATAAAGTTTACATATGATTTTGTGAAGTAATACTTTTACAATGTATGTAATTTCACGTGTAGTATTTTTCACTTCCAGATATTTCTTTTTTTGGCCTTTTAACATATTTTCTATTTCCTTGTTACCTGTTCTACATTGTTGTACTTTCTTCATGTCATTAAGCTTATTTATCTTTGGAGTTTGCAGAGCTTCTTTAGTGCAAGTATTTGTTGGAGTCATTTTCTACATCTCTAAGTCTTTGGGCCTAGTTACTGAAATAATATTGTTTTCCTTGTAATGCTTTATTGAAACTCCGTGTCCCTTCATACTTTCTTTGTGTTGGATTTGAGTGGAGAAGTGTCTATCTTTGTCTTTAGAAGAGAAGAACCCAATGCCCTGACTAGAGGTCTTGAGTCTCTCTGAAGGCCTTGTGTGTGTGTGTGTGTGTGTGTGTGTGTGTGTGTGTGTGTGTATGCATGCATGTATGTATGTATTTCACTACTCTATATCTCTCATTTCCTTTTTATGACATCATTCTTGTATGATATTTTGGACCTTAAAAATCCAGACCCTATATTAGGAATGTCTGCAATAGTTCCTGGGTAGTGCTCTGAAATGTTTGCATCTGTGTATTCCAATTCCTGTGGTATCATATTGACTGTTCTATACCAAATATTGGCATTGAGTGCTCTCCAGGAATGTTCATCATGGTTTCTCTGTGGAGACTGACACTAATGGAGCTCTCAGAACATTTGTAAGGCCATTTTGGAAATACTAAAGGCAAGACATTAGGGACAGGTTCACAGATGGAGCCAAAAGGAGAGTTAGAAAGTTCCATGGGTTCTTGTTTCTGGTCTCAGACTTTGAAAAAGAAAGTTGGCTGCTATCTTGCTAGCCTCTCATTTTCTCCTGTGAGAGAGACTATAGGTATTGCAGTCTCTCTTGATACCCTGTTAGCTTGTGTGAGTGGAGGTATAGATAAAGTAAACCACTCTTCACCTTTTCATCATCCTTTTAGCAGGTCTACAGCACCATCTGATGTATTGCAACTTCCTGCTGGGTCCTCAGGCTGGAAAACGTTCTTTTCCCTTGGGTGATTCTCCAATTGGTGCATGTGCTATGAGAGGATCATGGAATGTTCCTATTCTGCTAGCATGTATTTGCTGGTCTTGTCAAATTTGAATTAATTAATTCAGTATTAGTCAATTATAACTAACATTAATTAATTGTAATTAATATCTTGTGGCAGAACCTTTCCCTAATGAACAAAGATTTCAGGGGACCAAGCACTGGGTGGAGTATCAGGACTTCTGGGTTGGAGAGGGGAAGGGAGACTTAGGAGAGAAGGGTTCTTGTTTTTAGACCAGGACAACTTGGAGGACAAGATGTAACAAACAAGTAGTCCCCAGTTTAGATGGTGAATCCTGGTGGCTTTGCCACCAGAGGATTTATATTTATATGGCTTACAAGATTAGGATGCTAGCTAACTGTTGCACCCAGCAATTGTGTTACCTGTTGATTCTAAACTAAGATTGTGTGGTGTTTTCCTTCATGCAGTGACTCAACTGAGTTTCAGAGAAAGGTACAGTGGTGGGGTACCCCAAGCAGCCATGGAATTTAGATGTGTGGGCTGGCGTGCCAGCAACCCACAGTGGGAAATTAGCGAGTCGGATGGAGAGATTACAGAGCTATGGGTCAGAGAATCTGCCGCAATGAGAACAGGCCAGGCCTTCCAGCCTGTTGGCTGGTGTGGTAGGTAGTTTGGTGGCGTTTTCATTATTTCATGCAAAAATAGTTAATTTTTTATAAGATAAAATTAAAAACTCTCATGAGTCCCTTCTTACTATTTTTTAAATACCACTAAACTCAGAATATCACAGACAATTCCCCCCTTTGAAAGGTGGTAGTGCATAATCTTTCTTATGTTCACTACAAGCCAAACCAAATTGTTTTATTATAATTAAATCTACTTAAACATTTGATCACTTCATCTTTTAACATAACATTACACCGATCCATTTGCTTATGGAAACATGGTGTTAGCACTCACTAAGAATTAAGTACAAATACCCTAGATGTTGCATCTTGAAACATGAGCAATGAAGATGATATGAGATGAATCTCCTGAAATCCTGTTCAAGCTTTGAGAGTTTGCAATCTGTAACATAAAACTAAGTTACTGCATTATATCCTTTGCTACTGAAATATGTATGGTGTTTAGAGGCTCTGAATTGTAGGGGCAGCTCCTTACATCCCATTACATATGCTGATAGGGTGGTCCTACAACTCAGCGATTCTAAGCAGGGCTCAAAGTAAGAAAGGTTTAGTTTTACTTATCTTTAAGATTTATCTGCGTATTTTATGATAACGGGTGTTTCATCTGTGTGTACCTCTGTACACTAGAAGAGGACATTAGATCCTGTGCAACTAGAGTTATATATCGTTGCGAGCTACTACGTGGGTCCTGGAAATTGAACTCAGGATCTCTGGAAGAGAAGTCAGTTCCTAACCACTGAACCATCTCTCCGTCTGACGCTACCTTTGTCTCCAACCAGCAGAAAAGGAGCTACAACACAGCGTTCTTCTCAAAGCGGTTTATTCAGGAACCTTACAGCATGCCCATGAAAATCTTTTCTGTCCCTTTCTCTCTCTCTTTCTGTCTCTCTTTCAGTTTCTCTTTCTCTCTCTCCCTGCCCCCAAGCGCAGTCCTATTATCCTGATCTTCAGTCATGCGCAGCTCACACAGCAGGAGTGGCTAATGTGGGGGGAATGGGGGGCAGGAGGAAGTCAGGTTCTAGTCACAAGACTAGGCTGGAGTCCCAAGCATCTCTCCACATCCATCCTTTTAGTTCACCTGTTTTTAGTATTCCAATGATCCAATAGGAATTCGATGGTGTTATCTGAAGAACAACACAATACAAAGAAAAAAAAAAAAAAAAAACCCCATGAAATCCCATCCACTTTGGAAAATAGCTCATAGACAATGTCTCCTTGCCATTGCTAAGGCCTCCTGGTGGATGTTGAATCTGTGCTGCGAAATCCGACAAAAATTATACCAACCCAAGGGTCACATGTGGGAGGTTTCTTAAAAGGGAGGGGCTGGGGGCATAGAGGCTGCCTCTGGGTGGGGAAGGGAAGAAGGGAAGTGGTGAGAAGCATGGCCTTCTAGGCAGCGGTAGGGGATGGCGCATGTGCACGAGGATGCATAAGGGTTGTTAACAATGGGAATGTGTCGCATTTGGGCATTAGTAATGGCCTGTCCTATTGTTGCAGTCCTATTTGAACTGACCATGGCGGGGCCTGGCCTGATGGTTCTACCTTCGCCAGGTTCCTTGGGCTGACAATGGAAGTACTTGATTGTGAGCACTTGCGTGACCATGTACACTGAGAACTCATATGCTGTAGGTTTTCTTTACGAGTCATTCTTTGCTCCCCCATTGAGTCCAGTGGTTGATATCTGACCCACTCTACGATAGCATTCACATTCAAATAGAAGTGGAACATACCAGAGGACACGCAGGTGCTGTTGGCCCGAGTGAATTCACCCGGAATGGTATTTGGCATTGGTAAAAAAACATATTCATCACTCTAACCCACACAGAGGGCCACATAAAGCTTTCTGTCCCCCACCCACCCCCACAAAACGTTGTTTAAGAAAGAAAAAAAAAGTGTGGAGATTAATGTGTGTAGGGGGTGAGGTGTATATGTTGTGTACATTAAGTTGGACCATTGAAGTATTCAAACCATAATTAAAGAGACGCTACATAAAAATAGAGGAGAAATTTCTCCATGGCTGGTGGAAATGTTTTCTGTCGGACTCTGCCACCTGATGTATCTTGCCTACAGACCTTTATTTCAGCCGTGGTTTCCTTCATAGGGGTTGTGTGAGAACAGGCACATAAGCCGGGATCTCACCAGGAGCTTATCACAAGGAAGGGCTGCTGGGGAAGAGGAAGTCAGTGTCCTCAGGATTGTGGGCTCATGCTCTGGTGCCAGAGGAAAGTTTCACACTCATGTGCAAATCCAAGTAAAGGAAAACAAGATAGCATGAAGGGCATCCTGCGGACACGAGTGGACTTGGTGGGGAGTGGGAGATGCTGGGAATATAAGGAGAATGGGAGAGAGTTGAGGGATGGGTATTAACAATGTATCAAGTACATGTATAGAACTGTCAGAATAAACAGCTTCCTCTGTGAGTGTGGTTGTGATGAGGGTTTTGTGCACAGCCTCTGTTCTACAACTACGCATAAATACTGGTGACCTCTCTCCCTTTACAGACAGTCAGCAACAGAAGCCATGGACAGGCATTTCTGGACCGTACTTTGTGAGTCTCCACGTTACCAATATTAAAAGCGTTACCAAAATTCCGACGGCACGCCCTGCATCCCTAACAATTTTAGACTCAACAGCCCTTGGGTGGTGCAGCTCTTGTGGTAGTTGGGAATGAAGTGTGTATTAATTAGGAATGCTTGTGAATGGAACTCTTATTTGCAGACGTACAAGCTCCTAAGAAGTTCCTAGATCCAGAGAGCTCTGCCATAATTAGCAGACTGGAGGCCAGCGGCATTGGGGTTGCCATAAAATATGATGTAATCTAGTCAGAGTCCCTGAGGACGACAGCTTGCCCTGAGACTTTCTGCGTGAATAATTCCTACCTCACACACTAGACACACTTACTCCCTGCCCTTCCAGGCGTGATAGAGAGAAACCTCTGAAAGCATGAGCAAAACAACTCTTTCCATCTTTAAGATGTTCTGCCAGGCATTTTATCACGGTGGACAAAAATTGGATTTACTTCCCCCTATAGACACAATTAATGGCATTTTTCTAGAGAACACCGACTGGTATAGAGATCTTATTGTTCAGGGTTCTCACAGAAGAACAGAGTCCTCAGGAATAGATTTCTGAATTTATTCAAGGGGTCCCTGATTGGCTGCCCAATCTAAGACTTGAGACCGGAGGACTCCAGAAGCGAAGGGGTTACCAATGCAAAACACCGTATGGCAAAGAGAAATGCAGAATTGCCTCAGCAGTTCCTACTCAGATACTTATAAAGGGCCTCCTTTGGGTGAATATGAATTTGATACCTGGCAATAGTTTTTTCAGATTAATAAGCTTAATGCTGAGCTGATTAATCCTGCTACACCAGATACATGGGTAGAAGAAAGGGATAAGTGTAATACTTCAAATTCCCATCTCCAGGGCTGTGAAAACCACACGCGTTCCCTCTGTCTGAACAATGCCCTCATCCCTAAGAGCTGCGGGACTTGGGTTGTGAAATCTACAGCCAGGGTTCCACCCTGAAAATAGCTGGGTGATCGTCAGCAACTTGGTCAACCATCTTGGCAGACATTCGTGGGGGTGTGGGGGGAAATGGCATTGTTTGAGAAAGCAACGTCACTACATTGATTAGGACAACAGAGAAAACTCCAGTGAAGCTGTGAGCACTGGAGTCCTTAATTCTTCGATGTTTCTGATGAGAAAGGCGAACTTGGTCTTAGCCAAGAAAACGCCTAGCTGTTCTGATACGGTTGCTCTTAAACCAACTAACTCCATTCTTTTCATTGCACAGTGATTCTGTGTTTAGACTCTAGCCTGAACTTTCTGTCTGAGAGCTACTTTCCTCTCTGGATTTCTTTTCTCTGACAGCTCTAGTCAGCTCGGTATGGCTTCCCTATATCAAACTTGTGTCTTTTCAACTTGTGGAGAGTTCTGAAGTGTGTACTTCATGGCTGCCTTAAGGTGGGTCAGGTACCTTCCCTGCTATGTTTTCATATTCCCAAAGAGTCCCTGCTTCAGCCTGGGTCAAATGGCTGGAAAGTTATTTCATGGACTGTGCCCATGTCTTAGTCCTTATTTTTTAGATAATAAATTTATTTATTATGTTATAGGTAAACAAGAATTGTTTTTCAGTGTGATGTGACCTATACAGCTTTTGAAGTTCCCTTATTCTTTTTTTTCCATTAATTGATTTGTTTTATTCACTTTATATCCCGATGGCTGTCCCCAGCCCCCACAGTTCTTCCAGTGCCCTCCTCACGCAGTCTCTCCTCTCCTCCCCCTCTTCTTCTCCTATGATGAGGTGGAATCACCTCCTCATCCCCCACACACACACATCTCTTGCATTCCCCCATCACCCTAGAACATCAAATCTCTGCAGAATTAGATTTTTCTCTTTCACTGAGGACAGAAAAAACAACCCACTGAGAGGAATGGGATCCACAGACAGGCAACAGCTTTAGGGACAGGCCCCACTCCAGTTGTTGGGGACTCACATGAAGAGAAATTGGTTACTGTTACTTCTTCCTGGGGGGAAGAATAGCCTTACTGTTATAATTGATCACATTCTTTTCAGTGAGATCTTTCTTCATAGGAAAGCTCAGAGTAGTGCATAAGCTATTGATTCTGTAAAAATTAGACCATGAGTTTCGAGAGCCGGTATTTCCTTACCCCAAGTGGTACTGAAGTAACCCTGTCCAATATCTCTGCTATTGTAATTGAGAACTTTCATTTCCTCCTAGCTTTGTGCCTTCATGACATTGGTTTTTCCAAGTCTCTCCTCCCCGTGCTGTGTTTGTTCACAATACACACACAGGAATGTGGCAACTATATTTTTGTGTGTGTGGAGGTTTTCAAAAAGAAAAGAGATTTATGTCACACAGGGATATCTCTTTTCTGAATTTCTTTTGTCAAATTATTACTATTTTTCTCACTAACGGGAAATGCAAAACAAGATTACATGTGAATACCTTTCAAACAAAACAGCATGACCACCATATCATACCTCATTATTTGCTTTGATTATATACATTAGCAAATTTCATGGGAAAAGTACCCAAGGCTTCACTCTAAGTGGTTCTTATTGTTTCTGAATACAGTCTCAAATGTAATGTTATTGCAATATTTGCGAGACATTAAAATTGAATGCTCTCATGAGAAATCTAAGATAAATTCATTTTTTCCCACATGTGAACCAACAGTAGCTTAAATAAAATCACTGCCAGATGTCTGCAGAATCTTAAAAAATAAAGTACCAAAAAAGCCCCAAATCCTAGTATGATAAATGATTAATTATGTTATCTGTATGTGTATATGTGTGAATGTATACATGTGTCAGTAAATATGTATATTCTTACATAAAAAGATATGTAAGGAAATATATAACACATTACAAATAATCACAAATCTTTACACAAAATACTTTAGGGAAGCTTGGATTACAGAACTCTGCCCTTGTATAGGGTGAAACATTTTCCTTGTATATGTGGAGATTAACTAATAAATATGTTTAGAACATACATAATATTTTTATTTTCAAGTAATTTTTAAAGAGCTAGGAAGATGTCTCAGTGAATCAGGGATTTGCCACACTTGTGGAGGGTTGAAGTTTGGGTGTCCAGAATTACTGGAAAAGGCTGGAAGCCATAGGACCTACATCTAATCCCAGTGCTTGGAGCTGTAGACAGGGGGGACTCCCAGAGCAGGCTGCCCAGCTCGCCGAGCTAAATTGGTGATAGCTGGGATCCCCAAGAGGCATTGCCTAAGTAAATAAAATGGAGAATGAATAGCAAACACTCTCAGAATCAGCCTCTAGCCTTCACATACATGTACACACACATGCACTCATATAGCTGTAACACACACACACACACACACACACACACACACACACACACACACGCACACAGTAAAGATGATGCTTGGGAATTCTTACATATTAATTAATAAAACCACCCAGTTATACTAAACAGGAAAGTCTTTGCAAGGAGCCATTCACAGATTACATTTCTATGTCTTGCAATCTTCAAATAAATTTAATTGAAAATTTAATCTTATTTAACAAAACCATTCACCATATTTTTAAGCCTTCAATTTTTTTTCATTAGAATAGCTTATGTTTGCTGGATATGTTTGTTTTTCCGCTGGCAGTGGATAATATCTCTACGTTTTGAGTTTGTATGTCAAGCGCTTTCACCATCACCTTATGCCTGAAACGCTCCAACTATTTATTCATAATATGTTGGAGCATCGCCACAGATGCAGAAGACCTGGAAGAATCCTGCATGTTCTGCACAGAGGGTGCCTAAGTAAATATAGACTTGAGGTTATTTTGAGAGAAGGGGCTGCCCGAAGGACACGGTCCAGTAGACTCTGTACCTAGCTCTTGCTGTCTGCGGGATGCAGATCATAATTCTCAACACAGCAGAGCAAATCTCTGAAGCAGTCACCCTTGCCTGTGCTTCTAGCTCGCGCCTGCTTCCTCTTTCCTGTGTTGGGCATCTGTAGCCCAACACGGATGCTCCACCACTAGTCAAGGTACTGTAGCAGGACACTTCTATCTAAGATAAAATAATGCATCACATTATTGGTTGAATGTACATTTGGTACACCAGTCCTATGCAAGTTGCAGGCTAGTGGCTCCGCATAGCACGTTTGATGTGTGTGTGTGTGTGTGTGTGTGTGTTGGCAGTCAGCAGCTCACTGCCCCAGCATCTTAGGATAGAACTCCATTTTTTATTTCTAGCTCATTATTAAGTATTGCATGGCTTGGAGTACAGGTTCTACTGAAAGCACATCAAATTTTTGCTCTAATCATAAAATATGTAAGTCAAACTATCTTAACGTTGCACTTGTTTATGCCTTAAGCTTTTGGAACATGCCGACTCTCTGCTGAGAAAGTTCTCCCTGTCCTGTGCCCTCTTCATATCATCCCACTTGGCTTGCTGGCCCTAGAGGAGCACAATTTCCTAATAGAGCATTTTACACAGGATTAATCCATTCCGGCTTGCCCTGGCTATGTTCCCGGCTTTCAGTGTGCAAAAAGCCCACACTTAGCCTGTGAGAGAAAAGGTCCAGCAGCTGGAATATCCATCTCTGTTGACCTCTCTCTAAGTCCTCGGAGACTCATCATCTCTAAGCCTGGCAGCTTTGTCAGCCTCCTTCCAAAAGGGAACAGGCATCAGTGATGAAAATATGTGTTTCTTTCTGTAACAAGTGGTAAGCTATGATGTGGACTCAAGGGACCCTCATCACACACACACACACACACACACACACACACACACACACACACACACACACGTTTGCAATCATTGAGCTGTTTCTCCATCTAATTGAGATGAAACATTCCCAGTTGAGAGCTTCAGTGCTGTCTTTCGTTCCCTGCCCATTGCCCGTGTAGGCATTGGTGCCCTAGCTGCTTGTGCCTATGGCAGGTGCAACAAAGAGTGGGTCATGCATGTGATCACATGGTTCTCAGTGATGCTTAACAAGTGGGAAGCGTGTCCTAGCTTCACCCATTGCTTTGCAAAGGAGCTAAGCTACTCATAAGAGTTCTTATATCCCTTAACCAAAATCACTTCACTTCTGGCAGGATTCTTTCCTGGTTTTCCCTTCATTTTGAATTCTCATTTGAAAGGAGTGTGCTAGCTTCCTCATACTACTCAACCCCTGGGACATTCAGTAGCAATGGGTCGTCATTTTATAGGTTCTGGCCCAGTTTAACTGAATTCATTACTTGGGCCTGTGTGAAATGAGCTGATTGCCAGAGAGAGAGAGAGAGAGAGAGAGAGAGAGAGAGAGAGAGAGAGAGAGAGAGAGACAGAGAGAGAGAGAGAGAGACAGAGAGACACACAGAGAGAGAGAGAGAGAGAGAGAGAGAGAGAGAGAGAGAGAGAGAGAGAGAGAGACAGAGAGCACAACATCCCTAACCACAGTAAGTTCTCACTACTGGTACCCACTTCTTAAAACCTCTACTATTCCTCCTACATCTTGTCTTTGAAAGAACCAATGTGATGTGACTAGTCAGAGCTCTCCTCTAGCCTGGAAAGATGACCATGGCCAGCACAAGTTATACACACATAAGTAAGTACGATAAACACATTATCTGAAAAATGAATATGTTACATAATTATCTAAAACTGACCATACAATAAAATACTACCCACATTTTCTTAACGTATTTCTTCACATTTATTGCCAATTTACCTTATGAACAATGCTTCATACTGCTTTCATACAACGTATCAGTTGGTATCCCTGTTACCTTGTTTTGAATGAAACTAGAGTAATGGATATATATATATATATATATATATATATATATATATATATATATATATGAAATTTAATGCCTCATTTTGGCTCTATGTAAGATCATTTATTAAGCTGGATCACAAACACACAAAAATAAAGAACTATGATTTCTCAGACATTTTTAACAGTAACGTTAGGACAAAATAAAATCACCTGCCCTTCTAACTAATCATTTGAAATATTTTTCATAATACATTGTATACAATTTTGACAATGTGGAAGTAGTAAAGAAAGGAGAGAAAAATCCACAGTTTATTTTACTAGCTATAAAAATATAGTTTTTAAGGGATTTGTGTCATTTTTTATTACACTATAAATCCAAATGACACATGAAAGTGTAGAAGTGGCAGAGAGTTAGAATCAGGCCGATGGCACAAGAAACGGCTTCATTTCAAAGTCTGAGTGGCATAAGAGAAAGCAGTAACTGCTCACGGACCTCACATGATCCACCTTCTCAAACTACTTGGGTTGCTTCTGAAATGTTTCCACATACCTATGTGTCTAATTGCATTTTGGTCCCAAGGGCAATTACTTAAGAGGTGCCCATTATAAGGAATAGGACAGATCTAATACTATGTCCCAATTCAACTTTTACTTAGGAACTTAAGTTGTATTTTGAAACAACGTTATTTATTACCTTTTTTTGTATCCAATGTGGACAGCTCAGTATCCTTTATACTATTTGAACTTGAGATATTCTTGTATATACATATGTATTGTTTTCCATTCTAATGTGTGTTGATCCTAAGGACTTGTCATATTATAAGTCAGACAGAATTCAATTTTCCTTAACATACAATGAGGCTGTGTATGTCCTGGTAAAGACACCAATAACAGGATCTATTATAAATTTAAAAAAATGTATTCACTACATCTGGCTTTATGAATGTCACAGCTTAGCAATGATGCAGAGTAGAGTATGCAGAATTTTTTTTTTTTTTAATTTCAGTGCAGGAGTGACTGGAGCTTCAAGTCACTGTCTTGACAAGCATTCTTAAGAGTGTGTGTTAATGTGCAGTGTTATCCCAAAGAAAGTTCCACACCCAACGTCTAAACATTATATCTCCTATATATTCTCTTATATCACTGAAAAGTATGTGTTGGCGCGGGGGGGGGGGGGGGGAAGAACTTCACATTAAAGCAACTTCTTGGGAATACTGTTTTATTGTCTAATGTGACCAACACTTAACAGAAAGGGGATTTGACTCAACAATGGAAACACTCCCTATAATTGGCCGGTTAATACCAAGACCACAGTGTGATGAATGAAACCATCACAGATCTCTCTTTCTGTGTTTCTCTTCAGAAGTGATAGGGCATCGGTGCTGAGGTCTGAAAAAACACAATTTGCAATCTCTGGAGGAAGAATTTTTAAAGTTCTTTTAATTAATTTGTTCTATATATCAATACATCCAAGCATCCTGTTTCAGAGAGGAAGGGTAGCTTGGACTGTCTGGAATAAAGTGATGGCACCTATAAATGAAGGAGATGCAGTACTCCTCAAAACAAGGACGCTTGTAAAATCCATGAGGGGTTACTCTGTTGCTACTTGTGAAATTTAGAAGGAGTTACTCTGTTTCTACTTGTGAAATCCAGGAGTTATTCTGTTGCTATTCTATTTGTGGTCCTTAAACAAAGCAGCATTCCAGGATTAAAACTTTTGTAAGCCGGTATTTCTAACCCATAGCAACATTAAAACGCAAAATCGAGTCACAAGCCATCATACAGAGTCTTGATTTTCCTTCTGCTCATTTATCTTTGTCTGTTTGCTTCTTAATCTAAATATTATGAACTCTGAACAAAATACGAAATGGTTATTTTTCAAATTGTAATACCACAGAACTCTGCAAACAGATTCTAGTGTGTGTGTGTGTGTGTGTGTGTGTGTTTGTGTGTGTGTGTGTGTTGTGTGCCTGTGTATCTATTTTAAGTATAGTATTACAAAATGTATTTTAAAATATATCTGTGTTTTACACCATGTTGTCAAGTAATACATTAACTTCACATTTCTTAATATAGATGTTTAGTTAGAAACAAGTCATTCTAAAATTGGTAGTGTATGTGTGTGTGTGTGCACACATTCACATGTATTCTAACTGCATGTGCTATGAGTGTGTCTATGGACAGAGAAAGATTAATTAAAAAGGGCAAAATGCAACTTTCCCGAGGGGCTTTGAGGCACCATCTTCCAAGCTGAGGCTCTCCTTATCTCTAGTCTCTCCTGGCTCTGCTTTATCCCCCACCCCACCCCCTTCTGCCATGGTGCCCTTTATGAAATGCAAATTTGGCCTTGTTTGTCCTGTGCTCAAGGTCTTTCAGGGTGAAACCGCACTTGCTCAGCAGGCTTCCAGCCTTAGCTCAGTCATCCTGGTTCCCAGGCTTCTCTCTGGCCTGACCTGGCTCTCAGATTGGCAGAACACTGTTAACCCCAGGCCCTTGCCTGTAGTATCCTCTGCCTGTCCATTGTCCTCCATCTCATTCTATGCTGAAGTCACTTTATTTCGTGGCTCCCAAAGCATCTGCCCCACAGCCCTCTAACATGCCTTGAGACAATTCGCTTCTGGCCAAAGCCCTTTGGGATATGTTACAGTTAAGTCAAAGGAAATTTAAACGTACATCCTCATGATCTGAAATGCAGAACATGCTTTTAATTTTTTTTAAATGACTGAGACTTGTAAAGTAAGTCTCAGAAAAATAAATGATTAGCTTAAATAAATGGGCCGAATGAATTCTGAGATAAAAGCCCGCAGGAGTCTACTAAAATGGTTTGATCTTCGTAAGCAGCCTTCTGTACAGTTTATTATCATTTTCATCTTGGAAATTTTCATTGTTATCTTCGACCTTTGGACTCTTACATCCCGTATCTGTGCTTTTAAAAAGGCTAATTAGGGAAAGATCCACAGATTCCATTTTCTGTCCATATTAGTTTTCACCAGATGATTAAAATTTCTTGAGGAAATATATTTGGTTCTGAGATGTGGGAATGCTTTCATGATCTCTCTTAGTAACACTAATATTGAGGGAGATGGAAAGATCTGTCTTTCCATAGAGTGTGTTTACATCTTCATCACTGGGGTGACTGTGATAGAAAGTGGGGACTGAGGTGTGAAGGGACGGTACAGCAGCTAAGAGCATTTGTTGCTTTTGCAGAGAACCAGTGTTCGGTTCCCAGCACCCACATGTCAGGTGACAGCCATCTGTAATCTCGGTTCCAAGAGATGTGATGCTCTCTTCTGACTGCCTTGGGTACTAGGCACTTACATGGTGCATATGCATGTTTGTAGTCAAAACATTCATGTTAGTGGTGGTGATGGTTTGGTTTGGTATCCTTTGCCTTTTGTGGTGTCTGTTTATTTTGACATTTTGGGGGAAAGAGGAGAGAGCAAGGATATAAAGTTGGGTAGGTAGAAAGATGGGAAGGATCTAGAAGTTTTGAAAGGCAAAAGGTTATGATCAAAATATATTATATGAACATATTTTAAACTCAATTTTTTAAAAAAATGTAGAGCCACATAAAGAGAGCAGATCAGACCCCCTCCCCCCCCAATGAAGTGAAGTCAGAGCTTAACAAAGCATCGCTAAGGTACTTTCTCACTTCTTTTCCCATGTGAGGATATCACAAAAACTTAATATCCACGAACTAAAACGTAGACTCTTAGCTGGCATTGATTCTGCTGGCACCCTGGGGGCTGCCTGGCTTGGAACAGGTGTGCAGTGGAGAAGAGATAAGACAGACGGGAACAGGGCTGGAGAAGCAGTAACAGAGTCTTGCTGTCCTCTGAAAAGCCTTGATGTCTTAGGGAAGAGAAAGCCATTTGTCTGACATGGCCTTGTTATTTTACTAGAAGGACTCCCAAAATGTCCCAGGTCAGAAGAATGTCACTTATATTATTAGACAGTCCCTTGGCTTTAAGAACCCCTGATTATAGTCTGAAGGCAGGGTGCCCAACCTGCCAGAAGCCTCCTGAAGTAGGACTTTAATATTCAATCTTTCATCTTAGGAACAACTTGTCTAGAAGTTCTATGCTCCTCATATGAGAGAGAAAGAGATATAAAGATAGATAGATAGATAGATAGATAGAGAAATGATAGATAGATAGATAAATAGATAGATAGATAGATACATAGATAAAACGAGAATTCCTCCAGTATGTGTAAAAATTGTTACATATTTGTTACAAAGACACTAGTCAGAACTCAGAAGAATGACAGCCCTTTGGGAAACAAGAAGGCCATACTTTATTTCTTTTCTGGTTGTTCTTAATCCATGAGAATAAAATGATGTCTTTCTTTCACCTGAGCAACTCACTCTACCAGGTAAATATCAGGACGATCCCAGCACAAAATAACTGAATTATAATTTACAATGTGTCTGTGAACCAGCCCAGGGTCAGGTGCTGACACAGTTGGGTGGGGGCCAGGGGCAGTGCTGACACTGAAGTTGCCGATAACACTGTCACCTGATGTATTCGTTGACATTGCTTGTGACAGAAGGGCAGCTTGGGTATATCAAAGAGATTATCGATGATGAAAAGTAACAATAGCACATCTAGGAGCTGAGGAAACAGCTCAGAACACAGACGTGGGTGTTGTGCATGCTGACCCATTCCAATCATTGCCATGGTGATAGGAGTCATCATGCACAGGGAGGTGAGGGACAAATTAAAGATGGCATGACATTCACCTTGCCTGCCCCTAAAATTCCAGCAAAGGGAATCAGCAGGCTTTGGCTCACAACATATTAAAGGTACTATATTGAAGAGGATTTACTTTCAGCACCAAGGGAATGTCCTGAAATTAGTGCCTGCTAGCAAGGTCTTGGGGCTCAAGAATGAGAGGAAATGTACAACTGCACTGGGGTCATAAACAAGGCCTCTGCATTTAATGAGTATTGATTATTTTGAGCATGGACAAGTCTGAACAACTAAAATATGTAGAGTTTAGATTTTAAAGCTCATAAGGAAGAAACATTAGCTTTGGGTTACTTCCTAATTCTTTATAATGGAGTGTACAAAGGAGCAGGGGCCTGGGAAATATTTCAAAGGACAAAGGCAATTCTTACTCAGTTTTCATTTTTCAGAAGTATGCTAATTTCAATAACTTTTAAAACCATTGATTGCTTAATATTTTTGTATCAGTCTTCATGTGGGAACAATAGAGAAGATGTCTTCCTGTCTTAGCTCTAAGGCCTTAAATATAATACAGATTTATTTTATTCAAAATTACATCAAATGATTTGATTGGCCTAGAATTACTTCTTTTTTTAAAAAAAAAACTTGTCTCTTTCTTTCTTTTTTGCATTTTTATTGAATATTTTATGGATTTACATTTCAACCGTTATCCCCTTTTCCTGTTTCCCTCTCTTCCAAGGTTCCAGCCTCATATGTAGCAGAGGGTGGCATTGTCTGGAGAAGCCCTTGGTCCTGTGAAGGCTTACTTCCCCAATGTAGGAAAATGCCAGGGTGGTGAGGTGGAAGTGGGTAGGTGAGAGAGGGAGTTTCCTCATAGAAGCAAGGGGAGGGAGGATGGAAGTTGGTATGCACTTACTGATGAGTAGATATTAGTTCAAAAGCTCAGACTATCCAAGATACAATTTACAGACCATATGAAACTCAAGAAGAAGGAAGAACAAAATGTGGAATCCTCAGTTCTTCTTAGAAGGGGGAACAAAATAATCACAGGAGGAAATACAGAACAAATAGTGGGGCAGAGACTAAAGGAAAGGCTACCTTTACTTTAAGAAAAGACACCATGACCAAGACAACTCTTATAAGGACACATTTAATTGGGGCCTGTCTTACAGGTTCAAAGGTTCAGTCTGTTATCATCAAGGTGGGAGCATGGCAGCATCAAGGTAGACCTGGTACAGGAGGAGGTAAAAATTCTGCATTTTCATCTGAAGGCTGCTAGCCTTCAGATGATATCCAGGCAGCTAGGAGTATGATATTAAAGTCCACACGCACAGTGACACACCTAATCCAACAAGCCCAAGCCTCCAAACAGAGCCATTCCCTGGGCCAACATATACAAACCATCACAGCAAAACCCTCATGCTTTGCTGGGTAGATTGCACACAAATACTTCAAACAGAAATGCTAAATTATCACCAGTGCCTCTACGAGGAAAAGTCCATTAGTGTTACAGAACAATGGTACTATGTCTCTCTCTCTCTCTCTCTCTCTCTCTCTCTCTCTCTCTCTCTCTCTCTCTCTCTCTCTCTCTCTCTCTGACAAGAGCAAGAACATGAAACTCCATTACAACCTAGGGACTTTTGTGTCCTTGTTTTTCCAATTTTCTTCAGACTCCTTTTGATTTTCTGTCACTGCCCTGTTCAAAAGCCTGTTCAAAAGTCCTCAGTCTGCACAAGAGGATGGGCCCTCCTCCTTCATGCCAGGGCCACGCCCCAACACAACCCAAGGATCCGGAGAACTGTCTACTCTTCAATTACCCTCCACCCACATCTCCTACTTCATCTAGACAAGCACGCACATACTTGTAGCATTCACTCCCGCCAGCTCCCAACACATACAGGAAAAACACTCTGAAACCTTATGCATTAAAGGAAGGCCGGTCGAGTTTAGATGGAGATATCCATAGAGACACACTCGGTCTCATATCATCATCCCTGTCGCACGGGCGTGAGAAGAGTCCGAGTATTTAGCTCTAGAGCGTATAAGGGGGGCTGTGATCTGATTTTACTCATTGAGATCTCTGGAGAAGAACGGTAACATGAGTGTCTACGATTGTGAGAAATGCTCCTGTTTTGTACGCTTCCTCTCCCCCGTGGAAGAGGAGGGGAGCTGGCAAGCTGAGACGATCCATTCCTTTATCTAAATGACTAATGTCCGGCCCCCGTGGTCCATGGACTGTATCCGGTTTACTTTTGCAGCGGGAATCCAGTAGCTCCAGTTCTCCCCAGGTCAGCAACGATTTCCGTGGCCATCGTGGCCTCTTGTCACCCACGTGGCCAAATTTCCTGTGCTTGATACAGACCGAGTGAGGAGGAGAATGTGCTCTAGAAACTCCCATGGAGCAAGAACGGAGGTCTCAAGTAAAAACAAGTTAGCAAGTTTCTGTGTGCAGCTCTCTGTCTGTCTGTCTGTCTGTCCGTCCGTCTGTCCGTCTCCTTTCTTCTTTCTTTCTTTGTCTCCCCCTTTCTCTGCCTGAGATCAAACAAGTGCTACAGACCAGGGCTCTACCTCTGGGTCACATCCCAAACTTAAACATTTTTCTCTATTCCTTAAACTAGTCATGTAGAAGAAGACAACCATGTTTTTCCTCTGAGGATGAATAATTAACCTTTTGCATTTAGGAGACTAGGAGACAGGTACCACCTCTAATGTAAACCTATTAACTGCTTGTATTCCAGGAGAGATTCTTTGACCCTGTCGGAAACAGATTCCCTTCAATTGTTCTGAAATCATCAAAGGGCTTAACTTACCCCTTTCCTTAAAGGCAGGTGTCCTAGCCTAAAAAAAAACCCCAAAAAATAGAACAACAACTTAATAGCACCAATTGATCTCAATCAGGAATGCTGCTTGATTTAACCTTATTCTGGAGGAAAATTATCTGATGATAAACACAGTGTCAACTTTGCCATTTTCTGTCACTAATTTGCAGGGAAAGGCGATTAAAAATAAACTAGAAAAACAAAAAAACAAAAACCAGAAACATAACAGGAGCCATAAGAGGTAAACCGTGGAAATCCCGAGTACTCTGGAAAACTAGAAAGCAATTCCAAATGTGCTTTCCTGGGAATGGACTGGCTAATGGGCTTTAAGTGTTTATTTAAGAAATGCCATAAATATAAGGACTTAAGTCACCCAAAGAAGAGCGAATTTCTACCCAGGCTGTCTCCTAATGAGCGAAAGTTAATTCATACCAACTTTCACATACGCCTTTGTGGGCAGTTGGCCAGGCCCAGAACATTATCTGTTTGACTCACTGGGTCCCTGCAGCTAATGGAATCTAGCTCCTTGTTTGCTGTTGCCATGGTGACGCGATATTCTCAGGCATGTCATGTTCACAGATCAGTAGCAGCAGCAGGCTTGCAGACACACAGCAGCTCTCAGCCTTTGACCATGCCCAGGAATTCACTATGCAGCCAGCTGCCAGGAAGGAAGTGGGCTCTGGAAAGGAACACCCGGCTGGGGAGAGGACCCTGCCTTTTCCCTTTGTCCTCCTGTGGCCATTGTCATTAAAATAACCTTGAGTCTCCGTGAATTCACTCATTCAGAAACACTGTCAAAGAAGGTACAAGAGTTCAAGAGAATCCCGAGGGTCAAAGGGAGGACTCGTTCTAAGTGTGTGCTCACTGAACCTGGAAATGACATCCTCTGCTGCTAGATATAGTGTTATTCTCACCGTGGCAAATCTAATCGCGCTGACTGGCACCGATGTCCAGGCGACTCAGCACCATGAAAGGTTACTGGGAGCAGAGGGGTCATATCCTTTGTGGCACCACTCTGAGAAATAGACACAGACATGTGTGGGAATATTCTACAAAGAATGGCTTCCTCCCACGGTGAAAAGCAAGCCCTGCCAGCCCTCTATAAAGGGAGAGGGCATATTTTCATGTTTTCAGCCAAAGTTACAAGTACTGAGTTTCCGAGTTTTAAAAACATTCCAGGGAAGTCACGGATACTGTATGAGGTTTCTAATTTGCAGATAAGAAGTATTTTTGCATGAATTTTCTGAAAAGTATTTTTTTTTCTGACCTTTGGAAAGATACTTCTATTAAGTTATGCATGATTTTCGTGAGGTGTGAAATTTGCTAGCAAACTGGGCAAATTTAAGAGCGTTTGTGTAAATGTTTGTCAGTATTGTGCAATGCAGGCTATATTGTTCAATTATAACAATACAGCTTCAAGATGGTCAGGTTTGTCCCTTGTGCTGGAGCTTCTCTGCTCCTGCTTGAGAATGTAGGAACTGGGAACACCAGCACGTCACTGGACTGAAGCGTCGGTAGTTGAGAAGGTTATGGACATAAAAAGTCAAAACGAAAAGCCAACCAGAGGTTTCTGAGAAGAGATTAGAGCTGTATTCACAGTCTCTGAGCATGAGACAGGGTGGGGAAAGAGGCATGTACAATGAGGGGGCTTATCTTTCTCATGTGTCTGTTTGCTATGAAATCCAAATGCTATTTTTCTTCTTGCTCTTCCTCCCTCTCTCTGTCGCTTTTTCTCTGTGTCTCTGTCTGTCTCTTCCTCTGTTTACCTGCCTGTCTCTGTCTCTCTCTGTCTCCCCCACCTTCTCTTTCTCTCTCTTTTTTCCTCCTTCCCTTCCTGTCTCCCTTTCCTTCTCCCTTACTGAATGGTGAGAGAGTTTTTTTGAGAAAGACCATACTCTATCCCAGATATTTTCTGTCACTTATGACTGACGAAACATTATGGAAATATGAAAATTCCAACAGCCAAGAGACACTAAGCTAAATGTGAATCTTGCCTGTCAGTTTCACAGGTTCACCTGTTAAAAGGGGTATGGTAGCATTAAGACGACAACCACACTCATAATTTGTTGGTAGATGCTGCTCTATCTCATTGAGACCAGCCACACAATTTGTAGAGCTCATGCTAATAAAAATGTAGACTGGGATTATTGGAAATGGGAATGAGGAAGGGAAGAAAAGAAAGAAGGGAGACAGGAAGAAAGGGGAGGAATGATGGTGGGGGTTGAATAAGGGAAGGAAGAGATGAAAAGGGGTGGGGGGAGAGAATGAGGGAATAAAGAAAGAATAATAAAAAAGGTCGGGAAAAATGGAAGGAAGGAAAGAAGAGATTATAAAGGAAGGAAGAAAAAGGAAGGTGGAAAAAACTGAAGGAAGAAAAGGAAAGGTGAAGAAGGAATAAAGAAAGGAAACAGGAAGAAAGGGAGAAAAGTAAAAGAGAAGGAAAAAAGGAAGGGATGACTGAAGAAAGGAAGGAAAAAAAGATGGAAAGAAAAGGCAAGAAAGAAAGCTAAGGAAGGAAAGCAAAAAGAAAGGAAAAAGGAAAGAAGGACAGAGGAAGGAAGGAAAGATGGAAAGAAAAAGTAAAAAAGAAGAAAAAAGCAGGAAGGAAAGAAGGGAAAGAGGGAGGGAGGGAGGGAGGAAGGAAGGAAGGTAGGAAGGAAGGAAGGAAAAAGGCAGGCAGGCAGACAGGCAAAATGATATGTTCTTTAATGGTTCTTTCTCAGCTTGTCCTGATTATATCTATCTGGCACTCTAAGACATACTCCCTCATACTCAGGGTTGTAGCCCACATGAGCATGCACTTTCACAAGTGCTCGCAGCCAGTCTCTTACCCAATTCCTGACTAGGGCACAAAAGTCATAGGTCACATTTTGTTTACCTGAAGTAAACAAAAGGGGTGGCTTACAAGGGTAATAAGCCTCTAAAAGCGTGTTCAGGGGAGACAGAGTGGTGGTGAGGAAGAAGTTTCAACCATGAGCGGAGGCTCCTAGAGCCCTGTGCAAGCTTTACTGTCTGCCTCAGGGCTGGAACTATTGTGATTTCCACGTGGCTCCTGCAGAGCATAGAGCAGAGAGAGGTGCCCCCCCCCCCCATTCTGCTACAATAGAAACACTTCTATGGGATTCTGCTTTACCCTTTAGTTCCCAGGGCAAATAAACTCAGCATTTTTCATTCCACGAAGCTTGGGGATCTCTGTGGCTGTTTCATGTTTTCTAACCTGATCTGTTTATATACTCAGACATACATTTAACTGCCCCAGTGACCTATTTTCAGCAGACAACAAGTTGTTAGAACATCCTTAGGCTCATGCCCATGGCTTTATGAAATGGTTTAGACTGGGACATGGCAGTACCTGGGACATGTTAACATGCGTGTGGTTAGGACCTTGTTCTTAATCCATTCCTGGGGCTCAAGTCAGTTTCCCACTGCAACAATCATTTTTAAACTGTTGTCCAAATAATCACTCCTTGATAACATCTCTACCAGGAGTATTTATCCTTTCACATAAATTAGTATAAGCCACCCCTGGTGGCCTCTCCTCACAGTGGGATCACATGAAGGATACGCTGAGAGACATACGGTGCAGTGAACTTCAGCAGACAGAGATAAATAAGGCCTTACACAAACAACATAGCACGTTACAGACCACCAGAAAGGTAATGGGATTTTTCCAACTTCAATCCAGCTGGTTTATTGTCTCGGGACTTGGTTTTTTCAGTTTCCCTTATAAACATTTCTGTATATTCATTCAGTGGCAACATATCTGTGTTTACTTTCATCTAGCACTGACTGCAAAGTGACCGTCAATTGACTCAGCCCATTAATTTAAAAATGCCTACAGCTAGAACTGAATATAGACAAGACTCCTTCAGTAGACAGTTCCAAACTGTGGGGCTGGGTGGGTTCCTGCAGCGTGCGTGAGCAACCATGTTAGTTTTTTTTTTTTTTTTCTTTCTTTCCAGAAATGATAAACTTTTCTTGGAAATTATAAAACAAAAATACAAAGTTAAAAAATATACATGATTATAATAAAAATAACAGAAAACAAAATATCCAATCTTTAAATATGAGATCAAAATGTGTTCTTCATGTGTTCTGTTTACATGTACAGTATACATGCCAGTTAATTAAAGTTATGATTCCCAGAAGACTCTAAAGCAGTGGTTCCCAACCTGTGAGTAGCAACCCCTTTGGGAAGCATTTATCTACAGAAATATTTACATTACAATTCACAACAGTAGCAAAATTAGAGTTATAGAGTAGAAACAACAATATTTTTATGGCTGGGGGTCACCACTAGATAAAAAATTGTGTTAAGGGACTGAAACCTTAGGAAGGCTGAGAACCACTGGTCTAGATCCTGTTAAACGTGTGGATGTCTGTGCACCTATGTGCATGCGTGCATGTGTGTGTGTATGTGTGTGTGTTTTAACTTATCCTTCTCTTATGAGTTGACCAAGAAATCTCCATTCAATTCAATATATATACATTTTCCCTAAATACTCTGGTCTTTTCTTGAAAAGCTGAATTTAAAAGTTGAATGATTTTTAATGGTTTATATATATTATTTATATATTATATATTATTTATATTAGCAATAAATCTGTAAAGACACAGATCTTTCTAATTCCAATTCTAGTACTTGGTTGCCTGCATTTTTGACTCTTTCAACTATCTTAGAGAGACTGGAACGTTGCTCCAAAGCTGCGTCACTGACACAAAAGTGAACAAAACTCTATTTTTTTAAAAATTTTTCAAACACACAGAACTAGAGTTATTGTGAGTCTCCTCCAGTCTGGGGCCGGTCCCTTGATGATATGGGCTGAGCAAGGAGCTGTGAATCTCTCCAAGGCACCAGTGATCTGAGTATTGTTGCGTTTTCAATTCGAAAGGCACCCACCCCTTAGGCTCATTCTCTGAATCCTGAAGGTTTCGCTCATGGTGCTGTGTCAGAAGGGTGTTGGCCTTTTTGGAAGCAAAGTCTGTGGGCCAGAACTAAGTCACTCGATGTGACCTGTGAAGGTTCTTATCTTTTGCTATGCTAAATATTGGTTACTCCCAGAGACCCAGGTGACACGATGCCACCTTGTCCTCTAAGTTATTCCTGACTGGTGTGTAAATGTGCCAATAACTGGGCAGAAAAGTCATAGTTGGGGGTTAGGGTTTTGAGGCTTAGAGATCAGGGGAAAATCATAAGGGAAACACAGAAGGTGAAGAGAGGAGAAAAACCACCCTGAAATAAGAATCATAAAATAATGGCCAGAGGAAACATGACAAATTATATAATGAGATTATTGGCTGGGAAATACATACATACATATACATATACATATATATATATATATATATATGCATATATATATATTTGTGTGTGTATGTGTGTGTGTGTGTGTGTGTGTGTGTGTGTAAAATATAAAGTTTGGATGCACATTTTATCCAGGAACTAAATGGTCAAAGGTTGGGTAGAAACCCCAGATTGGGATTCAATATTTCTAGAACTGGTTATAGCCTCAATTTTAGTGCTGAAATCTGTCCCAACTGCTTCCAGGTTGGCTATGATGTGAGCAGCCACCACACATTTTTACTGCCAAAGTCTGAAGTACCCTGACATGCTCATCCTACTGTGAGAAGATAACACATGAGCCCAAAGTAAAATCTCCATCTCTTAAGTTCCTCCTATCATTACCTTGGTTATACCAATGCTACGTTAAATGGAAAAATGGGAAGTTAATCATCATTATACATCTTCAAATCTATCAATTTCCCATGGCTATGTGGTGCAAAGACCTTTGCTAAGACTTTGTGAGAGTGGTGTTTCAGAGTTCTAAAATGTGAACTGAAGAATTGGCTACAAGCAGAACATGGGACTTTCTGCTGAAAGTGTAGAGAATCAAATGCTAACAGGAATGCAGACAAAAGCATTTGCTCATGAGACTTGAGGGAGAAACACATTCTTCACTAGAAACTGGACCTCACACACCACAGTGTGAGCAGCCATGGGCTTCCCTGCTATGGACTGAGACACTCCAATCTCATGTTTTCTCTTCTCAAATGTCCCTTGCTCCTATAAATTGCTTCTATAGTCAATGTGACAATACAGTCATTAATAGCACCTATCAAATTATATATAATATATACGATGATTCTTCATGGTCCAATTATCCAGGGTTCAGACCCAGAAGGATGTCATTCATGTTTACCATGAGTAAGAAACATAATCATGTGTTATACATTGATGGAGATACAAAATGTGACATTCAGGGATAAAGGATGTTATACCAGGAGATATAGATGTGTGCACACCAATTTTGCCTACTGGAGATAAAACTCTAATGATACTTGGTTCTATTATAGCTTCTTCAAATTCAAATCTTCCATCACTTCCACAGGCTCAACCCATTTGTCCATATGTTCCTTTCCTCTCAGTGCGATGTGCTGAGCAAGTCCCCACTGCCTGCAACATCTGCCCAGTGATGGATTTTGAAGGACAGTGGGGCCCAAGAACAGGAAATGACAGAAACATCCATTGATGTATAAACAACAGGAAATGCTGAAAACTACACCTTACTATTAGTTGTTTATATAAAAAAAGTGTTACTATTTACAGAGATGTATCAACGCATGATAAATTAACTAATTTAAATGTCTGTAGGAGAGTAGCCTATGAAGATTCAAGAAGAAGGTCTTGAGTTAAGAAATAACCAGGGAACAAATTAGTGAAGCCAAATTCTTAAGATAGGTGGGATATAGAGCACCAAGGGATCCAGGTTCTCTATTGGTCTTCTGCTTGCACACCCTGTCCCTCCCCATGGAGGCTGTTCTTTAGCCACACTGAAGACCTAGCCTCTGGCCACTGGATCAGCCAGGTCCCACTGCCAATGGTTTTCCAAGGTGTTCTTCCTATCCAGAATACTCGGATTCCACTTGTCTTGGTACTTCCTCAGTTGGAAAAGGCATCAACTAGCTTCTTCTGACTTGGTGTTGAGACTCAAGTTCTATCACAAATTGGCTCCATGACCTTCGGCAGATGACCTTATCTGCATCCCTCCCTGTTTTAATCCACATAGGAAAAGTTAAAATAGCATCTACCTCCTGGTATCACCTGGAAGATCAAATTGGCTAATACTTATTCCGAGCTTAAAGCAGAGCCCTGCACATAGTAGGTACTCAAAGAGTGTCATAATGCTAGATAGCCTGTGGATACAGTACCCTATCTCTTTAAGTGTCTACATTCTCTGCAAAATGGTGATAAGAGCTTCATGTTAATGCTTCTTACTCCTGGGTGTTTAGGACATAATAGGCAATCCACAGAGTCCTGGTAATAAATTTATCAAATAAAATCATTCTAATTAAAACCAAATCAAATATATTAGGCACATGATTCAGGTAAACTTACAGTCTGTCATACTGCTATTACATCTCTTGGCTGCCAACCCCACTGATAATTCAGACACTTGTTTCTGGCTGGCTCCTGTTAACTAACAGCACAGGATTGTTAAACCCAGAAGTGACTACATCAGAAATGTTGACATACATTTGAAGACACCAATGGCTTCACTGGATTCTGGAGACAACTCAGCAAGAATAGTGGTGAGGGTATTTTCTCTAATGTCTTTAGCCTGTAAACATGTATGGTTCTGTGACTGACAATTCAGCCCAGAGCAGATAAGGAAACAGGAGTAGTGGTTCACATCCTTCAATTTAGAGAGAAGCCAGGATCAGCAAAGACTGTCTCTCACTTGATTCTTTTGTTGGGACCAATGTGTTCTCAAAAGAAAATGAAAATAACAGAATAGCTATTTCAGTATGTTATAGTTCTCTCTCTCTCTCTCTCTCTCTCTCTCTCTCTCTCTCTCTCTCTCTCTCTTTCTCTCTCTCTCTCTTTCTTCTCCCCCCTCCACACACACCACACACATTTGTACTTGTAAAGGCATTCTATTAAATTGCCACTAGGTCTTTTAATTGCTGAAACCCAACATGCAGTTTTATTTCACCATTCCAAAGAAGATATGGAAAGTTAAAAAAAAAAGTAGTTAAAATGTATCCCCTTTCTCAGTTCATTTATAGGATAGGGTACCAAATATTATGGCTTGAGTGTGATGAGTCCTCCCCAGTAAAGACCTTGGGAGAGTGAGAATTGAGAGGAAAGCCATGGGGCTCTGAAGAAATTCGTTAGAGGCCATTGATGTCAACCTTTGGCAGACAGGCTTGCAGCTTTCCACCTCTGCCTTGAACAATCTGACTGGGGCTGAATTAAAAATCCCAAACTGGTTGATCTGCTGGAGGAAATTCCCCAACACAACTAGCACAGGACACTAGCCGGAAGCTGATGGTTTTCAGAGTCTCACTCTGTTGTGAGGAATCAAAGGGACTAGACAAGGCTGCCCACTCTCCACCTACCTATTCAACATAGTACTGGAAGTCCTCGTGGGAGCAATTAGACAACAAAAGGAAATCAAAGGGATAAAAATTGGAAAGGAAGAAGTAAAAACATCACTGTTTGCAGATGGCATGATAGTGTATGTAAGTGACCACAAAAATTCCACCAGAGAACTTCTACAGCTGATAAACAAGTTCATCAAAGTGACTGGATATAAAATTAACTCAAACAAATCAGCAGCTTTCCTCTACTCAAAAGACAAACAAGGTATACAAAGAACTCACCAGAGAATCACACAACCCTATTAAAAATGGGGTACAGAGTTTAACAAAAAAGTTCTCAATTGAGGAATATCTAATGGCTGAGAAGCATCTAAGGATGTGCTCTACACAATTAGCTATCAGGGAAATGCACATCAAAACAACCCTGAGATTCTACCTCACACCAACTAGAATGGCTGAGATCAAAAACTCAGATGACAGCAGATGCTGATGAGGATGTGGAGAAAGAGAAACACTTCACTGTTGGTGGGTTGTAAACTGGTACAACCACTCTGGAAATCAGTCTGGTGGTTCCAAAGAAAATTGGACATAGGGTTATCTGAAGACAAAGCTATTCCACTTCTGGGCATATACCCCAGAGAAGCTTTCACATACAACAAAGACACATAGCAGCCCTATTTATAATAGCCAGAAGCTGGAAAGAACCCATATGTCCTTCAATAAAAGAATGAATACAAAAATTGTGGTATATTTACACAATGGAGTACTACTCAGCTATCATAAACAATGGCTTTATGAAATTCTTAAGAAAATGAATGCATCTAGAGAATATCATCCTGAGTGAGATAACCCAGTCACAAAAGAACAGACATAATATGCAGTTACTGATAATTGGATACTAACCCCAGAAAGCTCAGAACACCCCAGAAACAACTCACAGACTGTATGAAGTTCAAGAAAAAAACAAAGGCCAAAAAAAGAAAAGAAAAAAAAAAAGAAAATGAAAAACCATTATATTTTATCTTTACACACCAAGAAAACTTTGACTATTTCCAGTTTACATCTTGTTTTACATGTACTTTATGCTCATTGTCACTATTAAGATTTTAATGCATACTATCAATCCTTTAAAAAATGAAGTACTGACAAAAATGTATTCATATACTTTTATGCAAAATGCTTAAAATCTGTACATTTAACGTTGTATTTAAAATAAAGTTGTTCAATTTATAAAAAGTCAAGTACTGACAAAAATATATTCATATAGTTTTATGCCAAAATGCCTTTAAAAATCTGTACATGTATCTCTGTTTTTTTAAAAAAATAAAGTTGAAAAAAAGAAAAAAGGATGTAATTTTAAAAGAACATAACAGGAAACAATGCAATATAATTTTTTAAAAAAGTGATTACTCTTATGTTATTTTGTGAATTCAATTCACTTTAATTAAAACATTCCAAGCAAATTTCTTTAACAAGAATTTAGTGTAGTGGTAAATATTAATCAGTGGCGAATGGTTCCAAGCATCATGCCATGATACCTCTGGCTCCTCTTTGTCCCCAACAGAGGGAATCTCTGCTGCAAACTCTGCTCACATTTCCAGCATCCACCCCCTGTGGTTATTGTCACAACTCCCAGTAACCTGACAAAATCAAAACTCTAGAAGCTTGTAATTTATCAATTAGATTTATATCAGTAAATTCTCACTCCACAAAAACATCCACACAATAAACTCAGCCAATTGATATTGACATAAACTGTCCACCTACATAAGACAAATTGTCCTGCAATTATCCTCCCCTTATAAGATATTCATAGCTACCTTTGGCTTTTTAAAGCCACACGGGGGGGGGGGGGGAGAGGGTGTTCATCCTTCTCCTCCTCCATCTTGGTTTTTTCTTCTCTCCTATCTCTCCTTCCACTCAAATCTCTGCCCCTGCCTTTCTCTTTCACTGCCTAATCACAGGCTTTGCCTTATCTTGTGCCTGCCCTCACCTATATATGAACCTCAATCCACGCTCTAGGATTTACTACTTTTTAAATATCAATACAGATATGTAAATATTAATGTAGCAACAATGTACGCTAATGTAAACACTTTTGGTTAGATGAGACAAATGACTGAAGTATATTATAAACCTTAATCAATGCCGTTCTCATGACCAGAGTCTCACTCTTTGACATCATGGGTATGAAAATGGAGTGTGGGCTATTTAAATAATGTCAACCCAAGGTGACTTTAGGCAACACAGGCTGGAAAAGATTGCAGGAGTTAAGTAGTCAGATGTTTTGGATATTACATCCTACCCTTTTCTCCCTGGTCATATTGTTGCGTTTGAACAGATTTGATGAGAATGCTTGCATTTTGTGGACAGACACCTGAAAGTGCCCACTCAGCAGGGGGCGTGGACTGTTCTGTATCATTTATGTTCTTCGTCATCGTTCAGCTTATCAGCAATTTTATTATTTATTCAGCTTGACTTCTATGTTGTTTTTGTTTTTTTTTTTTTTTTTTTTTTTTTTTTTGGTCCTTCTTAAACTTCAAGTATTTTGAATGGATGCCCTCTGTTTTTCCCCCTCTAATCATCCCACCTTGGTAAAACTGACCCATGCACACATGTTGACCTCCCAACCTAAAGGGACCACACATCTTCATTGATTTTCCTGTCATCCTGTTCTCTTGTGTGATGGCATTTTCCATGTCAAGATTGGGAAGGCTCACAGGAAACATAGGGTTGTTGTTGCAGGTTTTGCCCTGTATAATACTTAGCATACTTTGAAATCGATCCCTGCTAAACTTGCACACTATTTTTACAATGAATATTTTCTCTCCTGCAATACAAGAAGATCTGACACTGCACAGTTCATGTTTCTGATTTCATGACAGGTTTAAATTTTCTCGATTTCATCTTAGAACATTCAGTCTCAAAAATACACCATACTGTTTTCAGTCACATCATTTCTGTCTATAAATATAAGACACTTCAAGTCTATAAATAACTTATAAATACCATAAAACCGTGCATAAAGTGAGACACACAGGGAAAGAAACTGTGTGTTCTAGTCGATTAAAGCATGAGTTTTTGAATCATGACAGTTTAAGCTTTCTATTTACAATGACCATGACTATGATGTCTCACAACATATTTATTCAAGATTTCCAATAAAAAATAATATAACTGGGACTGAGAATATCCCTATATTTTTATGGTATGTAAATGAAACATTCAACATCCCAGAAAGTAAGCAACCTTGTTCTAGATAAGATAGGATAAATCTCCTTAGCTGGTTAAAGCCACGGTGTCTATGGGAAATACTCAGGTTAAGTCATTTGTTTGTAAGGTCATGTGAACCATCCCCTGAGCACAGAGAGCCTGCTAACAAGTACTTGTTCGTTGGCTTGATTCAGCTCAAAGTGCAGCAGCTTACTTCTAATTCTTCTTTAAATCTTAGTATAACTTATTGCCATGATCCATACAGCTTAGCCAGATGCAACCATTATAATTTTCCACTCAGCTCACAGGAATCAGTGAGTTTTAATCAAGCATACAGCAGTGGGGTACAGCAAAGGGATGGAACTCGTGAGAACTATGCA
Source organism: Micromys minutus (assembly GCF_963924665.1). Taxonomy (NCBI): domain Eukaryota; kingdom Metazoa; phylum Chordata; class Mammalia; order Rodentia; family Muridae; genus Micromys; species Micromys minutus. Next base: position 82,958,517 of record NC_137974.1, read on the forward strand.
GTGTTGACTTCCTGTCATGTGACACAGTGGGGTCAGTAGGATGCAGTAGTGTAGCCATTACCAATTTATCTCCACTCAAATCGTCCTGGTGGCAGCAGCGAGGTGGTGCTCATTTCCCTCTCCTCACCCCACTGTTCTGGATTTCCTAATGAAACACACACACACACACACACACACACACACACACACACACACACAGAGAGAGAGAGAGAGAGAGAGAGAGAGAGAGAGAGAGAGAGAGAGAGAGAGAGAGAGAGCTTTCAGAAAGCCTTGTATTTAAAATGCCTTAACAGCTCAATGGCTGAGCCGCTCCGAAACCTCCACATGGCTAACACCTTGCCTCTGATATTCCGGAGTTATTACGTATTTAAATCTGTATTCCACACTGTTGCTGCAGACCCAGTCAGGGTCCCCCTGGAGTCCACTCTTTCCATGATCTTACATGATTGCTATGGTCTCTCCTGAATCTCTCAGGCCTGGTCTTTACACATTTTCCAGCATGGCGGTTCTATCCTCCCACTCTCCTCTTTCTCCCTCTGTCTGTGCCTGTCTGTCTGTCTGTTTCTGTCTCTCTGTCTTTGTCTTTTTCTCCCCCCCCCCCGTCTCTCTGTCTCTCTGTCTGTCTCTCTTTTCCTTGCCTGGGAAATCCTAAAAACCTTGCCTCTGTCTCTCTGCCCAGTCATTGGTCACCAGCAATTTTATTTACCAGTCAAAACCAACTGGGATCAGTGTCCTTCAGTGTTTTATGTGCGGACATGCAGATTTCCATGTAATTTGGGGGACCAGATAAACACCAGTAGCACTAGACCGGACCCACAGCATCGCAGAGTGGCCAACTGCAGTTGGCCCGCACAGCTTCTTCTTCACCTGGTAAGTCCACCTGTTCTCCACACCGCCTAGTGTCCCTGTACACTCTGCTCTAAGCTGCCCCGCTTTCCCAGAGTCTAGCCTGCTCCTAACTAGTCTAGCCTCTTATTATTGAGCTGGTCATGTGGAGCCATTCTTGTCAGGGCCCCAGAACCTTAGACAATTTGCCCCATGCTTTTCTCTTCAGAAGCAGCCGCAGTTGATATCCTGTATGGATTTCTTGTACCCAGTGTGGTGCTCTTGATTGATGGTTTCATGGAAGCAGGATGACAGGCAAGTCACACAGGTTCATTGTTAGAGTTAAATGTCTGACAAAAGGGTGAAGTGCTGAGTGCTCTTGGTCCTTTCCTACACTTTCACGAATGGTGCATCTTCTGGACAAAGGAATAAAAGTGCTTCGTAGACACACAGTAAGAGGTTGTGATGCTTCTGGTGAGCTTTCTTCTACTTCAGCTGACTCTAGAAGTATTAGGCAGACCAGATTTCCTCACCCTCTCTCCTGTCTCTTGAAAGTGTGCCCTGTGACTATTTTGTTTTCTAGATGAGACAAATAATTTATCATGATATATTTAACTGTGTGAGCCTTGTTTCCAGCAACTACAAACTTTATCACTGAATCAAATCACAAGGTGACAACATCATTTCAAGTTCCTAGGGCCTTAGCTACCCTTTGCTCTGGACAAGTTTCTTGCCTCTTCTCTTTGCATTCTTTGTTCTAAGTTTCCCACCAGCTGAACTGCTCCCTGTTATCTCTATCAGTCCCCAAGGCTGTCTCTGCCCAGACAGTCCCCAGGCCTTCCACGCCTCCTAACTTAACCACTGAAAACTCAAGATCTCTTTAGATGGTCTCCAGTTGCACCAAGGAAGTCATTTTGATCACCATTTTAATAGTTCTTGGTCATCTTATTGTTGCTTTGGCACTGAGGTCTCATTCAGCCCAAAGTGTCTTTGATCTCACTGTGTAGCTGAGGATGACCTTGGACTCCCAGTTCCCTTTCCTGTTATTCTTGCACTAGTTCATATTTTAAATTGGAAATTACATGTCTTATTAACACTTCATATTAAGATTAAGATACTCAATGTTCAGATCCAGACACAAAGAATCACATCCCTCTGAGCCCATCTCAAGTATAAGCATCACACTACACACACACAGAGTACACCATTGCACATATTGTCTCTTCCGGTCAAGACTGGATTGTCTCTCTCCTCCAAAATTCATACATTAGAACCCTAACCCTTTTCTATGATCCTCAAAGCACAACATTTAGAAAGGGAATAAAGATTAAGGCTGAAAGAAATCTCTGGTGTGCACATACACTAAACATGGTTAACATGATGGCAATTTAGGCCCCCAAAGTATGATCACAGCTTCATAATCCTAGTTCCTGAGAAAACAAATATCTTGACATAGGGCCTCTGAAATGGTAATTAAGGCTAAATGAAGTTGTAAGGGTGAGGTCCTTATCCAATGGCACTAGGGTTCTTATAAGAAGAGAAGACAGATCAGAGATATAGGAGAACAGAATGTGAGTTAGGGCATGATGGGAAGGCTGTCATTGGAAAGTCAAGAAAAGAGAACTCAGAAGAAACCAGACACATTAGGACTGTCATACTGCACTTCAACCTGAACAACCGTGAGACAATAATTCTAAAAATTGAATGGCAGCCTTATATGCCTAAAACAACTTACATATGAACTGAAAACCAAGTTACTAAGAGGAGCAAGAGATCAATGGTTCAGAGCAACTGTGGCTCTTGCAGAGAACCCAGGTTTGGTTTCCAACACGTACAGGACATCTCACAACCACCTATAACTTCAGGTTTGGGAAATCATATGCCTTCTCTGAACCCAACTGTTCACCACATACTCGTGTGTTATACAGACTTAAATGCAGAGGAAAAACACACAATTAAATAAGCAAGTTGGAAAAAACAGAAAAGGAAAGGAAGAAGAAAAGAAATAAAGAGAGATTAAAAAAGAAAGGAAAGAAGGAAGGAAGGAAGGAAGAAAGGAAGGAGGAGAGAAAAAAAAACTTAGTAAGACTCCAAGAACCTTGAAGTGTGGTTTAACTGATATTTTTACAGTGACAGCCTTTTATCAGTAGAGTATGGGAATGCACACCACACACACACACACACACACACACATGCATACACACATGTACAAACATACACACAAACACACACATACACATACAAACACACACTGGCACACACAGACACACACATACACACACACACACATACACACACAGAGACACACACATGCATACCCACATGTACAAACATACACACACACACACACACACACACACACACACACACTGAAATCTCTCTTGACTTTTCTCCCACTAAAGTATACTAGCTTTTTATTTTCTGCCAACCCACTGCCTCATAATCTTCTTACTTGTAAACAAGTTATTACCTAAATTAAAATATACACCCTCTAGAACTTTTTTCAGAAAATTAATAGATATCACTTGGTTATAAAATATAGTGTGAACTTTATTGAGACAGGTCTTATTGTCAAATTACTTGTTCTAAATGAGTCTTACTACAAAGAACTAAATGCAGAATGGGTAGTCCTTCAAACATAGCACAAGATACAAATTATCAAAGATTAGAATATTTTTGAAGCAAAGTAGTAAGGTGATGTAGTCAAGGGGTCAGTTCTTTAAAAGGGAGTGTACAAATTTTAGAACTTACTATTTTATTCATCAGAGAAAGGTTTTGTGTAAAGTTAACTGACGGTACAAAGACTTGCAAAGGGATTAAAATAATAAAATGTTCTCTGATTGGTCCACTACACCTCACACATTCCCATGCTAATACACCTTGCTCCATCATTCTTCATACATTTATACTTTACCAGAGCGGGATCAGAGCCATGAGTGAGTTGTATGAGTGTGTGATCTTCAGTGATGGAGGTATTTCTCTGGAAAGCATTTGTCTGCCTGTGCTCATAGCCCTTCTCCCCATCTTCAGTGTGTATTCTGTATGTTTCTGCTCTATAACACCCTCAGTGCTGTGGACCACCTGAGAGAGCAAGGTAGGGACTGCCCAATTTGACAAATGCCACCAGGCCAAATAGCTCTCGGAGACAATCCCATTTAGTAATGACAAAGCTGGGCTCCTTTTCAAATAATAAAGAAAAACAGAAAAAAAAAACCCAGAGAGAAAATAAAAAGAAAAATATCCATGTATCTTCATTATTTCAACTGACCCCAGAAAAATGAACTTAAGGCAGTATTTTATCCACAGTGGTATCCTTGCCTGTGTGCCAGTTACCCTTTCTCAGTCTTACGGAATGCCCCAGTGTTGACATACTGCACATTGATTTTAATAGGCATTCTCTGTAGTGCAATATGAATATCGCCGGCAAGTGTATAATACGATTTTCTACCTCTGAACCACTATAGAAAACGGCACATTTTATACTGACATATGCCCCATCAATAATAGTTTTTATATCTTATTTGTAGCTATCGATCTCAACAGCATAATGAAAAATTGATTGCAATGAAGTGCACCATTTCTTAAGTATAAATTTCAATGTCAAATTATTTTTATCTGTGCTTCCCAATTATACGCGAAACTTGGACATTTATGTGTGTTTGCTTCCACAAAACTCTACGAACAATAAATTAGGTATGACAGAAATCTACAGCATCAATACAAACCAGGTTTCTCTCACTAAAATGGGACTCCAAAATTAATAATGGCAGCTTCATTTCTTTAGTATACAAAGAATTAATGTCTCTGTATATAGTACCATCTTTTTGCACAATTTAAAGACTTGAAATGAGGTCTTAAATCTATCGGGGAATACAGAAACACACAGTGGGGAAAGGACTGTGCACCCAGAAGCCCGTGCGTTCACTTGTTAGCCCACAGTTCCATATAGAAAAGGTGCCTCTGCTTTGTTATCTCTCGAGACCTTATTATTTTAGAGAGAACATTCTGCTAGGATATTCTGTGGGCACAAGGTCTCATAAAAATAATAGGAAAATCATATCTGCTTATCAATGGTGAGCCCCAGGTTTGGTATCAGAGACAGGCCATGCACACAGCCAGAAATACAGAAATACACAGATAAAAATAGCAAAGGACCAGAGGAGGAAAACACATCTCTTCTAGCCATTTCTTCTTTCGGTATTTTTATATGTCAAAACCAATACTTAAAGCGGTTTTGCTTTTTTTTTCCCCTCCATGATATCCAGAAACAAGCAACGTGACGAAACGTATTCCTCTCACAGATGAAGATCCTGTTCATAAACGTAGCTCGCAGTCTGTAGAATGACACGCTCTCTCTGCATTCATACAGGCACAGCCATGTTAGGGGGCTGACAACAGTTAACAGACCCACGGTGCACGACCAACAGACCTCATCCCTCACACTCCTGGGTGGTAGATGGGAAATTATTTTATCCTTCCAAAATTTCTAAAGCAAATGTTTAGCTCCATCAGATCAGCACCAGCGACTCAGCGACGATTTTGCAGTGATTCTTTTAAAGAGATACAGCTGTGATTTTGTTACTCTTATAAACCAGCTTTGAGCGTGGAGTATTATCTCAGCAGGTGTGAGCACTTGCTGCTCTTCTAGAGCTAACCCGTTTCAGATGACTCACTAGTGCCTACTATTCTAGTGCTGAGGAATCGTATCGCTTTTCTAGCCCCTGAGTGTGCACGCACATGGTCACACGCACTCACACGCACATACAAGCACACATACCTAATAAAAATAAGCCTTAAGAGGATAATATTAGAAGACAAATTTATTACTTTTTTGCCTTTGTACCCTAAAGTACACCTGTACAAATTGGACATTCTAAACTTATTTGCACAATCAAAGGTTTATTCAAATAAAACAGCAGCACAGTTTACGAACACATTGGTCACACCTGAAATTAATGCAGTGTTTATTCCCAGTCCTTAATTCTCTGGGTCTCCAAAAATTCTGAAGTCCTTCCTCTGTCTATGGATTTGCCTGTTCTGGGTGTTTAATGGACTCCTGCGATTTGGGAAATCCCAGAAATGGTTTTAAAGTTCATCTCTCTTGTATATACACCAGTCATTTCTTGGTATGGGGAGGCAGTATTTGACTATGCACATACAGTACATTTGGCTGGTTTGTTCCTGAATTAGTGGATAATTTTAGAGCTCACATATCTAAGCTGTAATAAATGATCTCTCCTCTATCTATTTCTATGTGGTGTGTTTCCCGAGTCCATGTCTGGGAATGCATGTGCTGGACTTTGTTCTATGCATAATATTTTAAAAATCAGCGGCGTATGTGAGATCTGACTTTCCCAATTCTTGATAACATTAGCACGCATGACTAGTACACATGCTCGTCTGCATGTATATCATGATTTTCACGGACCTTTTCCTAGAAGTATGATGAGTGCTCTGTCACGTGCTCCGTGACTGTTCACACACCCTCACTGGTTAGAGAGAAGTCTGTCCAAAGCCTTTTCCATTTTTAAATTCTTTGCTCTTACAGTGTAGAATCGCACAACTTAACATGTTTTGTTCTCGGGTTATTTAACCAGATGCATGGGATACAGATGTATTAATAATGTTCCATTTTCACCTCAGCCATGTATTCTAATGTTTCCCATGGAAGTCCTATGGCTCCCAAAGAAGTAGGGCAAGACACGCCCACTGGGCGGAGTCTTCCTGAAGCAGAGGCTCATGGCAGGGCTTAGACAGGAAGAAGTGCAGCCTCCACAGATCCAACTTGGATTTCCTGTTCTGCTCTCCCAGTTTTCAGTGTACTTAGCAAAAGCTTCAGAAAACTGTCAAGAGTCAAAGTCTGTAGTATGTCGGAAAAAAAAAAATCAAGAAATCTGCAAAAGGGTGTGAGCAATAAATAGTAGATAAATATTAAAATCAAGGCTCTTTAGAGGGAGGCTGAGGTGCTATAGCAACTGAGCACGAGTGAACCAGCAGATCTGACTGAGGGGACTCATCATTGTAACACGTTGCAGTTGACAGATGGGGGTCCAGAAGGTAGCTTGGAGTCAAAACTGAGCACCAAACACGGGAGTCACTTGTGAAACAGCAGATGAGATCAGATACATGTTTATAAAAAATGTTTTAGAGGATGCTCTAAATACAGGTTCCTTAGCTGTGAGGGTTCAAAGCAACAAATATTTTGAATCTCTTCTTTTCCAGTTGGTAACACTGAAGGTCCAGGAATGAACGGTGCCATTTCATTGCTTAATTGTACATTAAGCAATGGGGAAAAAAATCTGGAGAGAAATAATGCTGTGTTTATTAAGGCTAAAATGATTCAATAATTCACCTTTACTCATCATTCCTTCATTCTACAATTATTTAATGACTTGTCTTACAGATCTGCAACTTTATTAATGTTGATAGTAGACCATTAGCTCATCATCTCTATCAGTTTTGTAATTCGGCAAAGGGGGGGGCAACAAATAACATAATTACAAATGGAAATATTATACATCCCAGTGGCAAACCACGGTTGCTCTCTGAGGTCTAGAGATGCTAGGTACTGGTAAACTGTGGGTCTGGATATTTATTTAAAGGAACTGTGTCAGACTCCCGCAGGAATTAAGAAGAATGTCTTGCTTAAGAGGACCATGTATGTGTCCCTTCATGATACCCCATCAGTCCTCCGGGATTGAAGCTCAGCCTTGTACAGGATGAAAATCCATAGGTTAGTGTGTACGAAGGGAGGGGAAATCACACCGTGTCATAGTCACTATGACTCCCTTGACTTCAGTGATATCAAAAGGGAAGATCTCTGACCCTCAGCCAAATGCCTAGTTTTCAGCCTTGTGTTCGTCACCTCAAGGATGTGCTGCCTTTAGTAAGTTATCAGGTCTCCCTGTGTTTTAGCACTACTGTTAGAAAGAAGAGAGTTGAGTAGCTTCTGGATGGTAAGGCTGTGTATCTTGGATGCTCATAAACCCCTAGCGACTTCAGGATGGGATCTAGATACGCAGAAATTTTCCTCCATTGAGAGCAAGTAACCCAGTTGAGAACTGTTCCAGGAACATGAGTTGTGGGGGCATGTCTGCTGGGGGAGGGTGACTCAGGAAGTGTACCTTATGGTCTTTTATTACATTTCTGGCAAGGAAGAAAATTTGCCATTCCTAACCTCAGGAAGAGGGCATCTGTGTTTGCCTGGAGCAATTGCCAAGTGACATTTGTAGGGGAGCTGTTTCCTGTCTTTCATTTCCCCCCAAAAAATGTCTTGACAGTATATTCAACGACCCAGCATCATGCTTCCTTCCTTTAGGAGGCCTGTGCCTATTCGGGGCTGTCTTCATCACTTACCTGTGCACTGTCTAATTTTCCTCATCAGATTACACATGCTGCGACTCCAGCGCTGTCTGGGTTACAGTTCTTGAGTAAATCGGCATGCACGGTACATCATAGGTGGGTAATATGTACTCATCAATGAATAGATGCTCAAGCTATTGCTAGCATTGTTAGTACAAGGTTTCTTCGGCCTACCATCAGGATGAGAAGGGCAGAGCAAGCAGGCCTGCTTAAGACTGAGTCAGCAAAACCTGGCCTGACCACACTCTACATGGAGACAAGCTGTCCCCATCTCAGAGTTTAATACACTACTCACCGAGCACCATATTGGCTCCTTGTTGTTTGCTCCTGAATGGAATCACATAACATCTGGGCTCCCAGAGATGTTATACTGCGAGCTATGTTATACTGCGGCAACGTATAGCTCAAATGTCTCCATTCTGTGAGGATCAGCTCGACCACGCCTCTCCTTCTGTGTGAATGACATGCTTAGTGCTAATGGCACTTTGTAGAAAATTGACTTCTGTAACTCAATGACCAAGTTCATGTCGGCATTCAAACATCCAAATGCTTTCCTACATTTCTCTGCAGAAAAAGATAAAGCAAACGTGTCAAAACAAGGTGTTTCTTGTACCACTCAGAACAGAAACCACGAAAATAAACACCCTGCTGGATCTTTAAATGGCCTAAGATGTTTTGTTTATAATTAGGTTTGAGGCACACTGAAAGTCTTAGTGGCGTGTTCCCATAGATGGAGTTCTCACGTTGTCATGCTTATTAAAGGAGAACAGCGATTAAGCAACAAGCATTGGCCTAACAACTTCCAATCTACTTGGATACACAGGAGACAGAAGCTATTGTTATTTCTTTGGTGTGGCACTAGAATCAAGTAAAACATAATATCAGCTGCTCAAGATACCTAGCAACACTGTGTAGTTGGATTTTTTTTTTTTTAGTCTCGATATACAATGGGTGCTCTAAAACATTACACAATAGTGTAGATTTTCTTCAATGCTGGGAATTGAATGCAGACCAGACAAATGTTCTCTCTCTGTGTTTTGTGTCCCACCTCTTTACTGACTTGATAAATACATTCTCCTAATCACTGGTCTCTATTTCCTATTATACTTTCTCTAGTTTTAGTTATCTCTAGAATTAGACAAAGATTGATAACTTGAAAAATTAGGGTGTTTGGTCACACCTAACACACTTACTAGAGTACGACTATTTTGTCTTCTGATTTGTTTCTAAGAGACCTGAATAATTTCCTCAGATTGCATAAAACTTTTTCTTCTTTACACTGCCTTGTGTCGACGTGCATTCGTGCATGTGTATATGTGTCTGTGAATGCATGTTTGTGTGCACATGCAGATGTGTGTGCAGAGATGCATGCTGTGTATGCTCAATTATGTGTGCATATGTGTGCCCCTGTGTGCATGGATGTGTATGTGCATACGTGTGTTCATCTCTATGTTTTAGGCTTGCACACATGCAGGTATGAGATGTTAGGGTCTTAGTGTGCTAGGTAAGCACTTGAACCCTGTCTTCATCACCAGGCTTCATGGCCTCTTTGCTTTACAAGTGTCTGACCTGGAATGCTGATAACCGTTCAGTGGCAATCTTTCTCACAGCAGAAAGGCAAGTAGGCGGTGCACTTGATGGGCATCCTTTTTGGTCTACTTTTTCTTTGCTAAACTAGGGATTTCTTCCTACTACGGTACAGCTGAACACAATTTAAACAAACCTGTCATTGTCATCGTGGCGTTTTGGTGCTTTGGACTAGCTTCTGTCAACCTTCTAGCACGACTTGTGCAGTGCACAGTGAAGGTCCTCCTCTAGCCGAGGGACTATGAGCAGCCAAGGGCAATGGGTGGAAGGAGAGTAAGTTTTCCTCTGTGTTGTGTCCCCTAGAGACTTACCCCTGATCCAGTCAATGGCCCTATGTGAAAGCCTGTGTGGAGAACACAAATTTTCTGCCACCTTCCATACACAGTTGGGAAATCGAGGAGTCCAGCATCTTGAATAATATAAAACAATTTCGTCTCTGAGCTTTTATCCAAAGGACCCAAGTTCTTAAGCATGTTAACTTGGGCAGGAGTTGTTTCAAATTAAACATATGAGTCCTAGATCAAAGAAGTCTGGGTGGTTCCTTTAGGTCAGAGGCTTTTCTGGGTTTTCATCTGTTGATGAGCACTGTAATTCTCCAAGAAGGGATGTTCCAACAGACTTGGAAGTGTTTCTCAATCTGACTTATCAGCAGAACGCTTCCTCTAAGGCTGTCCTGTGGAACAGCTTTCACACCGTCACACCTTATCCAACAGGTTTATTACTCCGTCAAGTTTCCTTGCTGCTTGCTTTCCTGTTTCCTAGGAACATGTTGTTATCTCTGCCTACTGCTGCATACAGTGATGCATGAGAGAATTTTCCATTTGGTTTCACTACCAGGCAAAACAGCACGCTTTAACAACTCCATCCTGCCTCCTCTACAGATGTTTTACTTCATGTGGAGCCTCGTGCAGTGCTGAGCCAGGCATGTCTGACACTTGAAGTGGACCAGTTTCTTAACGTTTCCATCTCCATGAATAAAAGGTGACCAATTTTTTTTTTTTTTTTTTTTTTTGCTGTATGCTTAAACCTGGAAATTAATAGTATCTCACTAAAAACAACAACATTCAGTCTTGAAAACATTCTCATTCAGGGGTTTCTGTGTAGAGACTAAAGCTGTCATACCCAGAAAAACCTACTACAGCCTGTCTTTCTGTCCCTCTGTGTCTCTGTCTCTCTCTCTCTCTTATACACATAAACACATACACACATATACACATGCATACACATGCATGCATATGCACACACATACACAAATACATACACATACACACATATACATATATACACTCATATATACACATGCATGCATATACACACATATACACATATACATACATACAAACACACAGACACACACACACCTCACAGCTTCCTTAGCCGTTCATCTGTTTATGGATGTCTTGTCTGATTCCACAGCCTGGTTGCTATGGATTGTACCACATCAAGCATAAACATTTATCTCTATAAACTCTCCTCTCCTCTCAATTTAATGTGTTGGCTCCAATTATTTAAAAACATGTTTGAAGTTTATGTAGCTTCAAAATGAACATGATGGGAAGCTCTCGTGGCTTGGTAGACAGACAGAGCTTGGCCGTGTTAGGACCCACAAATTGAGCTGGAAAGCAAACTTCATTCACTATTGCTTAGCCCTCATGCTGTTCTGGATGTTTCTGGAGCTAGTGGTCCTGGGAGCAGAAGCAGCTCCCTCGCAGCTGGAGGTCATAGGGGAGGAGATAGTCAAGTGACTGTGAAGACAGAAAGAAGGATGAGGTGCATTTATTTATTTATTGTATAAATGCATTGTAGTGAGCAGTAAATTGGATGCCTGGACGGTAGGACTGAGGGTGGACCACACACTAACAGTAGTCATTAAATGCCAGAAAAATGTCAGCTATTTTCCTGCTCTTTAATCTTCTAAAAATTCCACCTTCACTGTCATCTCCTGAACTGGAATCCTCCAACTCTTTGAGCTAATCAAGGACTGTTAATATTCAGATAAATTCCTTCCTTGTTTCTTCAGATTCTAGTGATCTCGGTATTAAAGTCGTTAGCTAAATGTCAAAACTTAAACCTTCAAGAAATGTTATCATATTAAGTTTACTCCTAGTTTCATTACTTTAAATTACAATGTCTAACAAGTCTAAAAAAATCTCAGGCTACAGAAATCTAGAATGTCATACATGCACTCACAGTCCTGCTGATTCACAAGGCATACTTCAGTAAGCTCTGAGAAACTCTGGGATTGATTTAAAGGATCCTTAAGGTACTTGCTCCATCTTAACATCAGTTTGAAGATAAAATAACCACTTCTTACATGAGTTCAACGGTACCTTACGGTTAAAGAAATACAAACAAAGAAAAAAGAACAGGCTTCAAAAAAAAAAAACATGTAAAATTTGAACTCAAAGCAATAATGTATCTTTCTCCACAAAAGGAAGTGGTAAGATATAATATTTTATATTCACTACCAAAAAAAAAAAAAAAAAAAACCCAACCAACCAACAAACAAACAAAAAACAAAAACAACACACATGCAGTGGTACTTTCAATATTGAGACAGACTTTTCTGGGCTGGAGAAATGGCTTCGTGGTTAAGAGTACTGGCTGTATGCCCAGAGGTCTTGAGTTCACTCCCTAGCAACTACAGAGTAGCTCACCACCGTCTGTCATGGGATCTGATGCTGTCTTCTGGTGTGTTTAAACAGCAGACAGTGACAGTGTGCTCACATACATAAAAATAAAAATTAAAAAAATTAAAAAAACCAAGTAAGTAGAGACAGACCATGTTTTGAAGGACCACATATACTATTAAATTTTATTCTATAAACCATAGAAAAACTAATGGGAGAGCCAAAAGGAAAGGCAGTCAGAAAACATGTTTATTGTAAGGAAGACACTGCTCAAGTGTAGAGGAGAGGGGATGAAAAGAAGTCAGTGACAGAAAATGAGAACACAAAAATACCATGAAAAAATAGTGGAGAATGAATATTAGGGATAGATTTGAGAGGTGACTTTAGGTAGAATTTATTTTTAAAATGTGACCATCAATACAGCACAAATGGGAAATCAATCAGAGTGATATGTCAGGAGTATTCTTCAGATGGCTATTTAAAATTCATACCAAAAAACCAACTAGACTGTAAATCAGATTTGCGACCAGGAAGGTACTGAGAAAGGCACGGGGTGCCATTTAAGGCATTTTAGGCATGAAAAATTATCTGTGGTTTGTAGCATATGCTATACAATGGTGACCATCAGATCACACTGAAGAAAAGATGCTGGAAGTGAGTTCCGAGAGAACTGTATTTGACCCTCCAGGAACACCAGGTTTACAATTAGATGGAAAAACGAGCGCCCTGTGGGATCTCCTAGAATTCAAAAAGATGGGCTGGAATATTAATTAAAAGTTTAATTCCAGGTAGACAAGGAAGTATGCTTCTCAAACTTTAGCCCACAAGGACCCTGGGTTCCAAGGTAGCCTGAGCAACAACCCTCAAAAACCCAAGGGCTAAGGATGAAGGTTAGCAGGAAGGTGATTACCTTGCACAAGAAGGGCTCTGGGCGTTATCCCTGGTGCCATAGCAAAGCGGTATTATTGTGATGATTTATTTCTTGTTTTACTTGCCTTCCTTCTCCTTTGCCAAGCATATTAGTTTGATGCTTTATGACTGGTTTGATATTTGATTGTGTGGATATTGTTTGTGTATGGGTGTGCAGATTTCAGCAGAAATTCAGAGGCACTAGAGCTGGAGTTATAGTCACAAGATAAAGGTGTTGTGAAACAAATTCCTGTCCCCTGAAAAAGCATTGCACGCTCTTAACCTCCAAGACTTCTCCAGCACCCACTCTGAGTTTAAAAATCACTGAAAGCATAAATCATGAAAAGCCAGTCTCAAATGTGTGTTTCATTCACTTTTGAACAGTTTATATTTAAGAATAGATTTTTTTTTTTAAAAAAAATGCATCTCAAAGAACCTCTTCACATCATTTTGCCCCTGAATAATAGCCACTGAAGGATACCAAAAGGACACACACACACCCACAGTTCTTAATTAGACAAAAAGCTATTTTATAAGAAAAAAAAATAAAAAGAAATCGTTGGTATCAGGTTCCCTTCAGCATCTGAGATAGCTATCTTTGGATGAGGTTCCCAAATTGAGTGACTAAGTAATTCAATCTGAAAAAGAAGACAATACTGCTGTTCAGCATTCCACTGACATCAACTTGAAGGTTCTGCAGGGATGGGTCACATGGCTAGCTGCCCAAGCCACTTCCTTCCCTGTTTCTTCATTTGAAAGTTTGGGGTTTACCCATCTCTGCTTGAGACTTCTGGTTATTTTGATGTAGCCAGTTTGATGCCATTAGACAGGAAAAGGTGCACTTGAGCCAAATTACACAAGTGTGTGTCCTGGCATTAACTTTAACGTGCACCTGGGTTTCAGAAAAGGAAAAACAGAAATCCAAGTTCCTTTCTTTGCCTTTTGGGATTTAACCCTAACACCATTTTTGTTTAAATATCATAGTTTCAGTTTCATCAAAGTCAAATGTGTTTATGTGAAATTGCACACCAGATGTTCATGGCCATGGATGTTGTGGAATATTTAGTCGTCAATGTGACCCTGTGGATTTCACAATTATGAACCAAAGCCAGAATGTTTATATAAGGCTTCAACCATGGGGACTATATGGAAAATGGAAATTTAGTTATAAGGGCACTATGGTCTCAAAGATATTCATATATATATATGTGTATATATATATATACATATATATAAAACATATTACATATATATAATGTATATGCGTGTATATATATATATAGTCCATAAGCATTGTAAATTTAATTAGTGAAAATTAATAGAATATTTATATATTTGTGTTTAATTCTTATCATCAGTGTGATGTAGCCTGTGAAGTAAGATAAAGGAACACAGGGTCACTGAATGTTAGACACAGTTCTTTTGTAGCTGGATTATCAACTTTATTACATAATAACCACATTTGTAGTTTGATTTTATTTTATTTTAACACAGACTGCTAACTCCTACTACTGGATTTCTGAATCTAGTCAGTCCTGGCTGTAGGCTGAGTTCTTAAACTGCTGTGTCAAGTTCCCAGACTGTCGCTTTTTGTTCCAGGGCTGTTCCTTTGTGTGGCTGAATGAGTAAGTGGTCAAATGAAGTGAACTGAATATACTAGTCATCTATTAGAGCTGTAACAAAATTCTGGAAGCTAGATTCTTTGTGATGAAAAGAGTTTTTAACCTAGCACACAGTTTTGAAATTGACTCTCCAAATACTGAATTATTGGCTTTGGAGTGATCTCTCTGGTTTTCATCACATGAGCAAAGTCATCATGGTAGACACGTTTACAAAAGGGAAAATAGCTTGGGAAGCTAGAAAGTCTACAGACCAGGAAAGGGGCTGTTTTCTGTTTTGTAGCCACTGAGAGTACCAACAGATCCTGTGAGAACTGCATCAATCTTTTCTGAAAGCAATGTCCAAATGTTCTAAATACATTCTGTGGAGTCCCACCTTCAACATAACCCTACAGGAACTGAGACTCTAACACGAGAATCTTGGAAGACCAACCACATCTGACCTATAGTATTGTATCTTCATGTGATAGGAACTGAAGCAGAACAGCTGATGCTTCCTGCCAACTTCAGCCACCATGCAAAAAAACATTATTTTTTATCATGGAGGAGGGCAGTTGATTGGCCAAGCAATAATGGAGGAGGGCAGTTGATTGGCCAAGCAATAACGGAGGAGGGCAGTTGATTGGCCAAGCAATAACGGAGGAGGGCAGTTGATTGGCCAAGCAATAACGGAGGAGGGCAGTTGATTGACCAAGCAGGCCAGACATATGGATTCAACACATCAACTACCTCTTCTTGAAGTAGAACTTTCTGAAATGCTACTGTAGAGAAAAACAGATGTCACAAAGGAGAATAATCAGTGAGCAGCTGAAGAAAATTTATGGTGGCCCAAAATGAATTAACCAGTGTCCCCACTGAGCCAACTCTAGATGAACAACTGAAATGGGACATACTGAAAGTGCAAACTCCTCTGCTTAACCTCTAGCCTCCTGAATCACAGATTGGGAAAGTTGGGATCTACAGAACAAATAGGCTCAGTAGTGTTGATTCTGATGCATAGTAAGGTTGGAAAGTCTGAATTTGCATGCAGCTATATCAGCACAGGTACCTTGATTCCTCAGTAAGACGCCAAATATGGGATTTATAAATACCATTGTTATTGCTTTACATTAACTTGTCTAAATCGACATAGACTAACGCTTACATGATTTCAAAATGTTCTTTTCTCTGTGACAAGATATGGTGGTTTGAGTATCCCTAGCCCTGGGATTGGCACTATTTGGAAATGCGACCTTGCTGGAGTAGGTGTTCCACTGTGGGTGTAGGCTTTAAAACCCTGCTGCTAGATGCCTGGAATTCAGTCTTCTCCTAGCAGCCTTCAGATGAAGATGTAGAACTCTCAGCTCCTCCTGCACCATGCCTGCTTCGATGCTGCCATGCTCCCACTGTGATGATAATGGACTGAACCTCTGACCACGTAAGCCAGCCCCAATTATATGTTGTCCTTATGAGAGTTTTTGCCTTGGTCATGGTGTCTGTTCACAGAAATAAAACCCCAACTAAGTCACCAGAGGACTTACTACTCTGAATAACTCTTACCTGAAAGTTGGCAACAATTTAGAACCCCCAAATTAGGCTGCCTTAAGGGAGTTTCTAATGATAATAACTGATTATCATAAACTGGGTAATTTATCTACAATGCTACTTTATTTAGTGTAGGAGTATAATGCTTCAAAATGCTCCATATGTTGACATACTAAGCAATTGCCTCTTCTGTAGCCTTAAATCAGAGATATTTTTTTCCCCACCCTGGTTCATCATTGTATTAGAACAATCAACCCTGTCTTGGTCTGTTTTCTATTACTGTGATAAAATGCTTAAGACTAGAAAGTATATAATGAACAGAGGGTTGAATAGCTGAATGTTCTAGAGGGGAGCAATTGCAAGTATCTAAGGATACTCTTGCTTCGGCATAACATGGCAGGGGGCCTCACAGGGGTGGCCTTGGTCTTGTCTCCTCCGAAAGCCACAAATGGCATCATGACACCATCCCCTTGAACCTAAGAATTTGGGAATTGAATTCCCAGCACATACCCTTTAGGATGATCCCTTTAAATTGGGGATGAGGTGGTGGTTCAAAGAATCCTCATCTACCTATAATGATTTGAATCACACTAAGATTTGCATGTAATGTGAAGTCACCTGACATCTTGCACGAATTCTAAATCTAGAACATACCATTGATACATGAGGTTTCGCAATGTCATGTGTCCCCCACATGACTTCTGTGGGTAGTTAAGCCTAAGAAAAAACATTGACCCTAAATAAGTCATATGTCAGGGTGTTGGGTCTGAAACTATGATCTGTATTTAAGAATTTATAGAGTGTGGGTGAGAGTCAGATGCCTTTCAAAAAGCAGTTGTTCTCACAGTAGACAAAGATACAAAGTTCCAC
The DNA here is from genome assembly GCF_963924665.1 of Micromys minutus. Lineage (NCBI taxonomy): Eukaryota > Metazoa > Chordata > Mammalia > Rodentia > Muridae > Micromys > Micromys minutus. The sequence goes on from NC_137974.1 coordinate 82,975,843, forward strand.
ATACATCATTATCCCCAAGATACCAGGAAGGGATTCATTGTGATGGAAGCAATTCCAGTACTCAATCGGCACTTTGGAGATAGTAGGTTTTTCAGTCAAATGTATACATGCTGAGTCTTTAAGGCCATCTATGCAGACATTGGCAGAGGAATTTTGGAAGCAAGAAAGAATTAGGACCAGATGAACCTCTGGTCCGCTTGAGTCTGAGATTCTTGGCTATTTTGCTTTTTGCTACTTTGCTGGTTCAGCAAAAAGAAATAGAAAGTCGTATTGAAGTCATCTTTTGGAATCAATTAGCTTTGAAAAATTACCCACAAATCTATTTCTATTTTATCTGAATTCTGTTATTTTATATAAACCTCTTTACACATTTCTACTTGAGATTTGGAAAATATCCATGATTAATTTCGTCAATATGCTTTCTTGATATTTAATACTAAAATAGCATGGTGGCGCAGTGAAAGCAATGGTAAATTAATATTAAAATTTGTATCACAATACCAGCACTTCTATGCTGTCCAGAATCCTACATCCAACTGTCTATCTTCCTCCCTTAACTCAACTGAATGATACAAATCCAACTTTGTTCGCTATGATCCATTACTACTCACCTTTTCTCTTCCTCACCAGGAGCTGAGCATCGATGGCAGCCCTTCTCTGATCTGTCAACCCTGGTTGGGCTTGGTTGCTTATCTTGCTTTGGAGATTAGAACTCAGGAAACTGTGCTATGTCAGAGATGGGATTAGGGAGGAATATCACTCCCTCAAGAGTCCCTTTTCTTATGAGGTAGGCTCCAGTTAGTGACATTCAGTTCAGCTCAGGCACAAGGCACAGCCCCTGGAGGAAGAACACCTGTGCCTATTACCTGGCAGTAATCACCATGTGAGCCCTTTCCAGTTTTCTCCTATCTCTGTGTGAATCTATGTATATATGACATTTGGAAAACGTGAATGGCTGCATCCTCATGTTGGTGTGCAGGCTTTTTATTTGCTTAGTCTTTCTACCATTTTTCTTTCTCCACTCTCATCCTGAAGTTCGTGAAGCATGTTATGGAAAATGTCTGTTATGCTCTCTCGTTGGCCATACCCAGGGCAACCCTCAGATTGGCACAGGAGGACTGCACTGCAGGTCTGTTCTCAGAACCTGCTGCTGCCTAGTTTCTGGGGTTCTCTTTGAGCTCAGTGGCTATCTCCTATTACAGTAAATACTTTTCATTAGAACGGGATCTCCTTGGACATGATGGCTTCTTCATCACTGACTCATTAAAGACATAGTGCCAACACACATTTAGAAATGTCAGTGGTGACCGATCACTTAGGCGTACTCCATGCAGGTTTTTTAAGGGTTCATATCACCCAGAGAAACAAGTGGACCATAAGGTAGAACTGAGATGGCATTGGAGTTAATTTCTAGTATTTATGGTCAAGGAGAAAAATTATCCTTAGCACTAAGCCACTTTACCCATGTGATGTTTGACTAGCTCATGTCTGGCGGAGCTAAGGTGTGTAAATTACTTATTTCATAAATATGTAGTAATGTTTCATGTCAAACTCATCCATATATGTATATGTGAATATATTCTTTCCTCTTTATACACAAAAGTGGCAGATGGCATAGTATATACACTTCAAAATCTCTTGCTTTTTTACATTTAAATATACCCCACAAATAACTCCATATATGTGCATGAAGATTACTTTTCTGTGTGTTAAAACTACAGTATAATTCTCTCTGTCGTTCTCTATTGATGGGTATTTGATTCTGCATTTTCTTTAAGAAAATATCAAATTTAACAAACGTGTTCCATTGTGACTAATGTTCATTCCATTTTATTTTTGAAGATGCTCTCTGGGGATTGATTCCGAAAGGAGGGCTGTTCAACCCAACAGGTATCTGTATAATGCTTTTAGGTGTCAGGTTTGCTCAGGATATGAATTTGTATCTTCTCTGGTAGTGTAATAGACACATAGTTCTCTGAAGCATCATTAGCCAAGTAGGTCTTCCCGCTAACCCATGTCAGTGTGGGCAAATGTTTGTCGTTGGTGGCCAAACGGAGTGTGCCTCCAGGGTTCAAGTGCACCGCTCATTAATCTTGCTCTAAACAAACGTTTTGGTGTCTTTGCTCACTTCCTTATTTGATTTTAAAGCTTTTGTAATAGATTGGATGTATCGGCCTTTCCTTCTTTAACTGTATCTCTTTACCATTTGACTTTACATTGAGCAAGGGGCTTGGAAAGGGGCTGTGACTGTTCCTAGGTGTGTTTTTCCTTCAGGGGTCTTGCAGCACAGTTCTTATCGGATTGCATGCTGCTCTCGGTCTGTCTTACCATCAGTTAAATTGTACTTTTCCATCTTTCCTCTCTCCTCACATGTTTGGGGAGTGGTGTCATAACCTCCTGTCTTCATGGGTTTGGTAAAACTCAAGTAAAGGAGTCTGGGTTTGCGTCTTTGCCGTTCTTCATATTTTATTCCTCACGTCCATATTGGTCACATTATTGTTTTGTCTCATACGTTTTCAGGAAAAGCTGCTAGCATTTTGACTTAGGTTTCCTGAAAAAAAATGAATGTATGTTAACAACAAGATTATATGAAATAGCATCCCTTATACATTTTTGGAAATTTCATTTTCTTAAAAGTATGACTTGTTCCTCCACAGTTATTATACATTTTTTTTCCTTCAGTCCTTCCCTTTGTTGATTAAGGTAGCTCCCCCTGAACTGCTTCATTGATCCTTCAAAGAACCAGGACTTGCTCTAATTCACTAGCTCCCTAGCATGTGAACGGCTTCTCGGTGATTCCTTCATCTTTAGCTTCCTGCCCATCCTTCTTGCCTTAGCTTTGCTCACGTTCCATTTTTTCAAGTGGAAGTTCATTCTATTTACAAGTCACTCAGTGCTCTGGGTGTATTGGAGTAATGTTAGTTTCTGGGCTCTAGGGGTTTGTTGAGTTCCTTGATTCTGAAATTGTTTACTAGTGGATTTATATTTATTTATTTACTTCCTTACTTATTTGCCTGTTTGTCTGTTTGTTTTCTTGGGAAGGAGGCCTGGAAAAAAAAAAAAGGCAGATACCTAATATTAACCTTCACGCTGAGACGATAAATCTGTCTGCCGAAGTAAAGATGGCTCTCACTTTTAAAGTCAATGCTTTGAAAAGAAAGTAAAACCAGGTTTGTTTTTTGTTTGTTTTTTTTGGGGGGGGGGGGCGCTGCTGTTTTCCCACAGAGAGTGATTTCCAGTACTCTGGGCTATACCCTTTTCTGGAGGTACTGTCTCTGAGGGCTATCTTGAAGGGCAGAGATCTGAAAACTTAACAAGAATACAATCTACAAAGCTTAGGAGGGTGTTCAATGTGGTTGGCTAAATTTATTCAGAGACAAAACTTAGTTTCTGTTTTCTACAGCAGTCATTATTAGAGGAAAAGATGCCTTATATGAGAAGAAAGAGCAGGCAGGGTGGAGGGAATAATCCTCACACAGAATAGGAAGAGTTCATTAAATATGGTTTTTTTCCCCTCAATGTGTTAGGACATGGATAATCCCATTACAAGTATACAGAATGTTGTCAGTTGCTTCCAGAAAGAAGTTTTTCATAAAACATATATAATGACACTAGTTACAACAGCATGAAGGACCACAAGCAGAAGAAGCCATGAGGATAGGGTTACATTGCCCACAGGTACAGAATTAAGCCTGATTTTAATGGACAAACAATTACCATTTGCCAACTCAGTGTGTGTCTAATATGAGCAATGTTGCCAATGTCATAATCTGAACAGAGTAAGATAAGTAGATGTGTGGGGAGTGTGGACTAGATATGGGGTTAGCCCAGAACCCAGTAGTGCAGATGGCTTAGCTTCTGCAGATTGTTAACTCTACTTAAGAAAGATATGAGAGAGGGGAGGCAGAAGGTGGATTTACCTGGAGTTCCGAGGTTGGAGGCATTTCCTTGGCTTCTTTTTATCTTCTAGTTGTTCACCGGGACCCTTAAGCTAGCTGCCAGCACAAATGGCTGGCAGGCTTCAAAGGAAAGTATTGAAAGACAAGTTGTTACCACATAGTAGAACTTTGCTCTGTCTCAACTGGGTGACTCTCTGATTACTGGGGGAGGGGGGAATCTGGGTGGTTTTGTGGGCACGCGTCCACTTTATAGCAAGGATACTTCACCAGGTGGTCAGGATGGGACTTATCGTGTGCAAAAATGGTGTCTCGGAACTCCACACCCCGCCAACCCGCATAGTTTCATTCACAGAGCCTATTTTCTCTTAATTGCATTTACAGTCAAACCAGGTATAGAGAGGAGCAGGTATCGGATGACGTGACTGTGAAATGCAGCCGAGGAGGAGCTGCAGGCGCCTAGGAAAACTCAAGTGCATGGAGAACAGGTGGAGCTGCACCATGTCAGTGAATGGGGGAGCATTTAAACCCCGAATACGATTGATCGTGAGGCAGAGAAGATTCAAACCCACTAAGAGAATGACCACCAAACAACTATGGTCTGGGGGCACATACGTGAGTGAACATCACAGACACCATCCAGGATCACATTCATTACAGCAACCAGTGCAGGCCAGCAAGCTGATGTGGCAGGCCCTGCTTGCAGAGGAGCTGTGTTCACTGTGCTTTTTTTTTAAATTTATTTTTATTGGATATTTTATGTATTTACATTTCAAATGTTAGCCCCTCTCCCCCCATTCCTTCTCTTCGTCCTCCTGCTTCTATGAAGATGGTCCCGCTCCCACCCACCCACTCCTACCTCAACACCCTGGCATTTCCCTACACTGAGGAAACGAGCCTTCACAGGTCCAAGGGCTTCTCCTATTGATGCCAGACAATGCCATCCTCTGCTACATATGCGGCGGGAGCCATGGGTTCTACCCATGTTTATTCTTTGGTTGGTCGTTTAGTCCCTGGGAGCTCTGAAGGGTCTGATTGGTTGATATACTTGTTCATAGGATGGGTTGCAAACCCTTTAAGTTCCTTCAGTCTTTTCTCTAACTCCTCCATTGGGGCTCCCATGCTCAGTCCGATGATTAGCTGCAAGCATCCTGATCTGTATCCACACAGCTCTGGCAGAGCTTCTCAGGAGACATCCATCCCAGACTCCTGTCAGGAAGTAGTTCTTGGCATCAGCAATAGTGACTGGATTTGGTGGTTGCATATGGGATGGAACTCCAGGTGGGGCAGTCTCTGGATGGCCTTTCATCTTTCAGTGGTGAGCTCTGCTGGGCAACAGAATAATTTTATAATTATTGCAGCCAACCCTTGAAAACAGAATGCAGACATCTCTCCAGAAGGCCTGTAACAATCCTGAGATGGGTTCAGTGGTGGAAGCATCAGGAAACCGTCATACAGTTACAGAGACCTGGAGGGTACAAAGGTCTGTGCTGAAGGTCAGATGCATTCAATGACATCTGTGTAAGACTTGCTGACTTCAGTGATTCTTGGTTGACAACTCAAAGTGATGGACTATAATCAAACTGATGGTGCTCTACTATGTACCTGGTGGAGGAGATCTCCTTCACTGGTATTTGAAAGCCATGAGGAAGTTCCATATCAGCAAATACCCCACCCCTGTACCTCCCTCCCGGCTTTGCTCTTTGTTGCCATTTGGATATTTTATTCCCTTCTTGCATTCCTTCCTCCTCTTCCTCCCCTTCCTCTTCATCCTCCTCTTCCTTCCCCTCTTCCTTCTCCTTCTCTCTCTCTCTCTCTTTTTTTTTAATGCTCGGGGTTAGCTGGGACTCTGTTATTACTGTGAAAAATCATTAGCAGGTTCTATCTGCATTCAAAATCGCCAATTCCTGCTCATCCAGATGTTGGCCAAATACAAAGGCTTGGAACCCCCTTCACCCTGTAAACCACTTCAACGCACAGCTTACAATCAAACTAAGGCCATCCAGCAGGAATGAGCTGAACAATGAAACCTTATTAGTACAGCGTGCAGGTCAAGATTCAGTTACTTTATGTGCCTTTCATTGAAATGCAGAATATATCTCAAAATTCCCAAGGTCAGTATCCCCTCTCTCCTACCTCCCTCCCTGCTTCCTTCCTTCCTTCCGTTTTGAAGGGAGTAGCTCAGGTTTGAGATAAATATGTTTGTTTTACCTGTATAATAACTCCTAGCTCAGAGGAAAAGTTAGTATTGTTAAAGCAAAGGAATAATATCTCTATGGTGTTCTTTTCTCTTTCTTTCCTTTTTTTTTTTTTTTTTTTTTTTGACCCATCTGGTTTGTCAGAAAAGTCTCCTACCTCTGATATTTATACAATATCATGCAAATGTCAAAATCTGAATGTCATCTTCAAAGACCCTTTTATGTCAGGCAACCCCTTTATAGGAAAAAAATAAACAATTTTATGTATGCATGCTTGATGCCAGTCCAATTAATAAAAGCCTTTTTTGCTATGCTTGGCTACAAGCAAGTTTCTCTTTTGAAAATGAACAGAGGGGGGATGAGATAAAAGGTCTGTATTGTTTCCTTGCAAATTTTACAGTTTCATTTTTAATTTGTGTTTGGATGTGAGGATCTTGGTGCAGATGGTGTGATAGTCCACAGTATGTTCTGAGAACCTGAAATGATAACAAAGATATGCAAATCCAGAGGGTGCTTTGGCCGAGAGCCAAGACATCCCATTCCACAATAGCTGAAAACAAACCAACGTGCCCAGCAAACTACTCGGAGCAGCAGTAGGAGATGTAACGGTGCCAAAACAAATTATATTAATGACCTTAGCAGTTTGCTCAGTTCTATTGGCTAGCTTAATGTGTCTGCATTGGCACTTCATTTACTGTGCAAAACAACTTTTCTGAAAAAAAAAGCCAAACAAAATGAGAAAAAAATAATAAATTTAATACAATTTAATCTTCATAATTAGAAAACAATATTGTAGGATTATTTTGGCACCTGGAAAATGTGTATGATACTCAGTATACCAAAAAAGTTAATATTTAAAGTTTAATAAAAATGTCACAAACTTGGGATTTTTAAGGGATGAATTTATTTATTTTTTTTCTGTAAATGGAACATACCAACAAGAATGCAGAGCTTGTTAGTGAGTGAATAGCATTGAGATTACCTTAAAAGGGGAATTTAGTTAAGGTGGCTAAAATAAAATGATTTCGAAATGATTATTTATAGCTAAGCCCATTTAGAATACATAATGTAGTGTGGCCTGTGGTTCCGGTATAAAAAAAGAAACAAAAACAAAAAAACAAAAAAAAAACCAAAACAAACAAACAAACAAACAAAAAAAAAAAACCACTGTTGCAGAGGACTGTAAGCTACATGACAGAGGAAGGAAGGGAAATCTCTCCTGTGAAAAGTAAAATCTAAGAGCAGAGAGCCTAAACTGTAATGTGATATGTCCCATTATTAATCTTTTTATAATTATTTATCATTATCTTCTCATCAACTAAGGTAAACCTTGATCAGAGTCATGATTCATGTCATATTTATATCAAATTTGAGATAACCAGCCTAATTGGTTGTGATCAGACTTATGTCCTATATTAAAAATTTTCACAAATTAGAATAATTATTTTTTAACCTTGGTCCTACTAAAAGTTTAATTCAAGGCCGACAAAAAGAGACTAGCTAAAAGAAGACATTTTATTAAATACATATACATTTAAAAAACATAAATATCTTATAAACTAATGTCAGATTCAAGATGTTTATTTCTTGAATGAGTCATAGGACTATTCCTTAGGAAAACAAACAAATCAAAACACAGTGTAGGAGATGCTGTTCCATTCTCCACACCAAGTGAAGTGTTTCCAAAAGAAAACCGCCGTGTGCCTGTCTTCCAGAGCTTTGGCATCGTAATCGATACGTCAACAGTCTATGGCTCGGATTCACTCGAGCCCAGAAAACCTGCGTTAGAGGGACTTAAACACTGAAAGCACCACTTGTTGCTCAGAAATTAATCGATTTGATGCAAGGATCCGCGTGAGTAGATAGAAAGGAAGTTCCTGGAAGGACTAGGAGGCAGGCGCTTTTCTTTTCTTGGAATTCCAGTGCCAGATGGCAGAAAAGGCCATCCCTAGAGCTGGCCACAGAATTACGTGCACTTCTCCAAATTAGATGCCCCATAAAATGTTTATGATAGGCTTATTTCTCTCAAAGAAATCCTGTCTTTATACAACTGTTCTTTTTTTTCTTTTGCACTTTCTGTTTTTTTTTTAAATTTTCTTTACAGATTATTCATAATTTGAAATTTTCTAAATGTAAAACGACAAGAGATGGTGATGATGATCGTAGTTCAATAAGTTGAAAAAATGTGAGGCATATGTCAATTGCTATGTGCGGCTTGGTTTTGTTGTTTTTTGTTTTTTTGTTTTTTTTTTGTTGTTGTTGTTTTGTTTTGTTTTTGACACTGATTCAAGGTTAACTGGGCCTTGGCAAAATACACAAGTGTGAAAAATTCCCTGTTAATCAAGTAGAAAGCAACAGGTTAGAGTGAAATCTAGCATGGTCTTTTTTTTTTTTTTTTTTTTTTTGGCTAGCTCCGAGCTCCGAGCTGGGGGACAGGCCTAGTAATTAGACAGCGCTGTATCTATTAAACTCTTCGTCCTAAGAATACTTCTGTAAGGAAGCTCTTTTGATGTGTGTTCGGCACATATGAGGAAAAGCCTTTCTATTCAACGACTATCAGCTCTTCTTAGTTATTCAAGTCGAAGTTACGCCAAAATATTGGATCTCTGATGAGCCCCCAGGTGACCCTTGGATTGAGGAGGGCGGAGGCGCTAAAAAGAAGATCTTGGAACTGTCCATCAATTTCCGAGACACATGGAGAGCCCAAGCAGGAAGGCAATGTACTCTCAGTCTTCATGCATAATACATACCAAATAGGTGCAGCGGCATGTAAAGTGAATTTTAATTGGTTATAATTGTCATTTCATTTAGTAAAGTATTGTCTGGAGACCAGGGTATCAATTAGCGTTCTGTGGACTCTGTTACTTACGGAAATATCCATACATAGAGAATTGTGCTCGAGCAGTGGATGTACTTTAATTAAGAAAGTGGTACAATAATTTAAAGACCTTTAAAGTATCAATTAATGGCTATAGAGGTAACATATGAGTCCAAACTAGATGAAGCAAAAAAGAAAATCAGTGAATCTGCTTCAAATGAATTTTTTTTTTAAAATACATGTTTTAGTTGTATTCTTAATTCCCCTGCCATGAGGCATTTACTTGGTATTCTCTAAGAAAAATCTGCAGGAGTACACACACAGACACACACAGACACACACAGACACACACACACACACACACACACACGGGGGAGAGAAAGAGAGAAACAGAAAGTCAGAGAGAGATAGAGAGACAGAGACAGACAGAAAGACAGAGACAGACAGAGACAGACAGACAGAGATAGACAGACAGAGATTCTACAGTGGTAAATATTTTTCTTCATTAATTTCCAGTAATGATATATGTGTATTTAGTGAAAGGAAAGAGGGAGAAGGAGAGCGAGACAGAGAAAGAGAGAGAGAGAGAGAGAGACAGAGAGAGAGAGAGACAGAGAGAGAGAGAGACAGAGACAGAGACAGAGACAAAAGGGAGGAACAGAGAGAGAGACAGAGACAGGAAGACACACACACACACACACACACACACACACAGAGAGAGAGAGAGAGAGAGAGAGAGAGAGAGAGAGAGAGGACAATAACATTAACTCCAGAGTCCCTCAAGAAGGTCTCTTTCAGACGTCCTTCATTTCCTCAGAATTAATAGACATCCAGGCATCAATAAGGTAGAAGAAAAGATGATTGATGTATTTCGTTTTATTATTAAATTGTTGGTAACCAAGGCAGCTTTTCTTTTTTTTCCCCCCGTGGGGATGAAGAGGGACCTGTCCCTTTTTAACCACTTGCTCTGAATGACTTTTATGCCCAATATCAGTGAGAAGAGAGGGTGAATGTCACCTCTCTCTTCTGCTACTTCTCCTGCTGGTGCCTACTCCCTCCTTTGATTGACAGCTACTAATAACCTTCCCGCCCTAAGTGCCATGGAGACACTTTATTAGGACAAACAGGCAAGGGAATCTAGGACTGGAGCCAAGTCTGCAGTGAGTTATTATCGGGCTTGTATTTATCTCAGCTTTGTAATTTTTTTCAGTGATATGCAAATCCCGAAATAGATCTTCTGCTGTTGAAGGACAGGTCCCTCTGTTAATTGATCCACTGAGACTAGCTCTCCCTTTTCAGCTTGCAGCCAGGGAAACGTGCTACATGAAAGAAGCTCAGAGCTATGCGCAGGACACAGAAATTCTCCACACAAACCTTCCCGGGAGGAACTTCCACACTGAAAATAATTTTTTTTTTTTTTTTTTGTTCAGAAAGACACCTCCCCTCTCAACAGTGTCTGCCCAGAAGATCAGACGGATTTGTTTATTTATTTACTAGTTGGGTCCAAAAAAATAAAAATTAAAAATAGAAAACACTTCAAATTATAACCAAATGTGATTTCAGATGGAATTTGCATTTTTCTCCCGTAACACACAGAGCTTGCATAGATTGCACATATATTAAAACTAATTCAGTGAGAACTAACATATTTTAGAAGGAAATAAATGTGGCACAGATCATGAAGTAGAATATTTTTGTTTTTCCTCAGAACATCTTCTTTTTTGCACATTAAAAATACACGCTCACATACCTAGACTTTCCCAGTCTTTGGACAGCTGACATTTGTCAATTGCATCCTCTCTCTCCCTCCCTTTCGCTCTCTCTGTCTCTGTCTCTGTCTCTGTCTCTCTCTCTCTCTCTCTCTCTCTCTCTCTCTCTCTCTGTCTGTCTCTCTGTCTCTCTCTCTCTCTCTGTCTCTCTCTCTCTCTCTCTCTGTCTCTCTCTCTCTCTCTCTCTCTCTCTCTCTCTCTCTCTCTCTCTCTCTCTCTCTCTCTCTCTTAGTGTGTGTGTGTGTCTTAGGGAAAAAAACATCATGACCAAGAAGCAAGTTGAGGAGGAAAGGTTTTATTCAGCTTACACTTCCACATTGCTGTTTATCACCAAAGGAAGTCAGGGCTGGAACTCAAGCAGGTCAGGAAGCAGGAACTGATGCAGAGGCCATGGAGGGATGTTACTCACTGACTTGCCTCCCCTGGTTTGGTCAGCCTGCTTTCTTATAGAACCCAGGTCTACCAGGCCAGGAATGGCACCACCCACAATGGGCTGGGCCCTCCCCTCTTGATCACTAGTTGAGTAAATACCTTACAGCTGGATTTCATGGAGGCATTTCCTCAACTGAGTTTCCTTTCTCTGGGATAACTCCAGCCTATGTCAAGTTGACACACAAAACCACCTAGTATAGTGTGTATGTTTGTGCCTGTGTGTGACAGATACAGGGAGACAGAAAGAGACAGAGAAAGGCAGAGAGGTTGAGAGAGAGAGAGGTTGAGAGAGAGAGGTTGAGAGAGAGAGAGAGAGAGTACATTGCTCAGGAAACTCATGGGCAGGCCATTGATACCCATGGTATTAACAATGGTACATTTATATCATAATTCTATCATATTTCTATCATAATTCCTTGCATTTAGATATTTACAAAGCACTTGAAAGCAGTATTGGAGCAAGATAGTATAAATGTGAACTAAATAAGTCAATACTGATGAGTGTTCTACATAAAATTTACCAAGTATTGAAGAGATCATGAGCATAGAATGGAGAGCTGTTTGACTACACCCAACACAAATTCCTCATTTCAAATCCAGGGTCTCCTCTAATAGATCAATGATTAATAAAGATGCTCCTCTGTTGGTTGGATCATGCCTTCCCCAGACAAGATGTTAAAAAATTGTGGGGATTGCTTAATAAACTATCACTCTGAAACAAGAAGTAAAAGCAACTTGTATTTGCCTACTATCAATCTATAGTATAATGTGAGATTTTCTCCTAAAGTATGTGTATTAGCGTTCTCTAGAGTCACAGAATTTATGGAATGTCTTTCTATATTGAGGGGATTTATTGTGATAACTTATAGTCTGTAGTCCAAGCAACCTAACAATGGTCAGCTCTGAATGGAAGTCTAAGAACCTAGTCATTTCTCAGTCCTACTAGGCTAGTTGTTTCAGTTGGTCTTCTGTAGAAGTAGGTTCCAATACATGTTCTGGCAAGTAAGTGCAAGAAGTCAAAGAAGAATGAATCTTCCTTCTTCCAAAGTCCTTATGTAGATCTCTAGCAGAAGGAGTGTCTCAGACTAAAGGTGTATACCACTTTACCTGGATCTGGGACTTGCTTTGTCCCAGACTGACATTGAACTCAGATCTCATTGCCTTAGTCTTCTGGAATTAAGGATGTGCACTATCTTACCTGGCCTTAAACTTTTCATGGCCACTATGCCTCAAGATCTCCATGCCAAGATTCAGGTCAGAGACTTGTGCCTTCCAATCTCAAGATCTGGGTCAGAGGTGAGCCCTCCAATTCTGGATTGTAGTTTATTGCAGAAAGAACCAGTCCAGTTGATAACCAGGAATAGCCATTACAACATGGTCCATTAAATCTGAGAACAATCTGCAGACCAAAAGATTCATATGTCATGATATGTTAAATGGCTTGAGAAGTCTATCAACACATATACTGCCCAACCAAGAATATCTATTTTTATATGGGACACTTCTATGAAGCATTATATCAGCATACTCTTTTAAGTCCTTTATCAATTTTCCTTAACACAGGAAATAATTAACATGCTCAGATATGAAACTGCTTATTAAAAGCTGTCTTCCACTCTACACAGAGGTCCAAGACAAATCAAATAACTCCTTGAACTCTGTTCGCAGTCCAGGATATATCCCCAGGGTCCTCTTTCATCCCTGTCAATTTGTTGTGCCCCAAAGATGACATTCTCAAGGTAGCAAGCAAATTGTTTTCACTTCCAGGATCTATTTGATGACACCCAGGCCATGTCCAGTAGCTAGAACCAGAGGCTATGTCAGCTTTCTAGGTATTTGAGATGGTCAATTGGAAGAGTGAAATACCCTCCTGTTGGGTAACCATTTTAGAGGATTTCATCATCATTGTCTGATGCTGCTGTTGGGAGAAATAGCTCATCATGTTGGGAGAACATGACAGCACACATATATTTCTGTCATTGCAGGAAAGCAGGAGGGTGAGAGAAGAAGGGGTATATCATGATCCTTTTCCAGATAATCCCTTGGTGATTGTTTCACCTCCGATGGCACTATGCTAGGGACCAAATCTTTGTAGAGATTGCTGGTTGAACACTTAGTATTCAAACTGTAGCAGAGTCCCACTTGAATCTGTGAAGAGACCATGCACTGCCAACGCCCCAACAACACCAAGCTTCCCACAGCACAGAAATGCTTTTCCAGTATGTGAAGGGGTTGCCATAGCCTGTTCTTTCTGCTGTCTTTAAGAAACTGAGTGATTCTGTAGAATAAGAGAATACACATGTTCTTTTAAAGCAATGTGGACTTTAACATTGGAGAAAACCCTCCTTTTCAAATAAAATGTCCATTGGATATATAAAACTTTGGAGCACATCACAAATAAACATGGGGAAAAATGCTATCTCTGCATCTGGAGATCACAAGTCCTGGGAATACCAGTCTCAGAGTACAGTTCCATTTAAAATTCATTCCTTAGCCCTCGTGTGCACTACTCATTAATAATTTTACTCCTCGGAAACATGAAATTTGAAAATAAATACATTCTGCTGTGCGACAGCCATGCCCTTCAGAAACTAGAAATATTCACAGAGCTGTCCCTGCCCTCCTGTTTCTCTCTGTAAGCAATCTCCTGCAGAACCACGGCTTCACTTACCTCATTCCTTTTTATTTGGAGACAGTCTGGCTGAGTTGCTGAGACTGGCCTTGAGCTCACTTTGTGCTGCAGGACTGGAGCTTGCCATCTGTCTGCCTTGGTCTCCCCAGTAGTTTGAGATTCTAAAACTGCGTCACAGCCTGTAGAAGGGTTACCTCTATGATGTATTTAAGAATTTCTAGATGCAGTACATAGAAGGTATGGTATTTTATTTTATTTTCACTCCACAGATTCCTGTCTGTATTCTAGTGAGAGACTGTAAGGGTGTGTATCTGGACCAGAGGGGATGAGGGAGGAACTGGGGGCTTAGTGGGAGGACAGACAACAACCAGATTGCAATAATAAATTGTGTCTCTATTAGATACGTATAAACTAATTTTTTTTTACAAAGTATCTTTGAGAATTATATGTATCAATAGCAAAGATCATTTAAAATATTCTAAAACTTCCATCCTTGTTCTACTAAGGGAAATTAAAAATCATTGAACTAGAGATGCAACAAAAGTCAAACAAACTGTTTTCCGACATCTATTGTACTCCAGGTGATGCTGACCAAGATAGTCTATATGATACTAATTACATTCTCATCAACTGTGCAGATACTACCTCATTACAAAAAATATGAACCAAAGGAGAAGTTTGACTATTTTTTAATAAAAGAAAGAAGAAATTGCAATAGTAAAATTGTGTCTCTATTTATGTCGTGTCTGACAATGTGAAAAGAAGCATAGTTTAGGTTGCCTATAAATGTGGGCTTCCAGTTTTTAGCATAATATAGATCAACTACATTCTTAGCGTGTGATATTCTTTAATAGCTTCAAGTATGAAAAATAAGATGATACAAAGGCTGTTAGGGAGACATTTATTATGCAAGTTTAAATGTCCTATATTTAGTAATTTAAACATGACATGTGCATATTAAATTCCTAATCTATTCTGGGCTACAATGTATCACGTGGAGTTTATGGGAAACACACTGTTTGTGAAACTCTCATTTAAAAATGGCTGATCTTGAACTGGAGTGGTGACTCAGTAGGTATGGGCACTTACTGTCCATGTAAAAGGTCTTCAGTTTAAATTTCCAGAATACAAGTCAGAACTAAGTATGATCATTCCTGCATCCACAGTGTTGGTAGTGTGCATGCATGTGTGTATTCATGTGCATTTATGTGCATACATATGTGCATATGTGTATGTGTTTATGCATATGTATGTTCACATGTGTGTACCTATGTGTGTGCATATGTGCACATGTATATGATTATCTACTTGCATGTATTTGCACATATGTATGTGCATGTGTGTGGGTATGTGAATGTGTGTGTTTGTGTGTGCATGTGTGCATATGTATGCGAATGTGCATGTGTGAATTTTTGTGTGCTTGTGTGTGCACATGTATATGTATGTTCATATGTGTGAGTGTGTGAATGTGCTTGTGTGTGTGTATGTGTGTGTGTGTGTGTGTTTGTGTGTGATGGGGAAGGAGGTCGAAACATGAGAATCATTGGGCTTGTTTTCACCAGCTTTGTTTGCTCCAGGTTCAGTAAGAGACACTGTCTCAAGGGAAAAAGGTAGAGAAGGATTGTGATAGTTTGTATATGCTTGACACTATTAGAAGGTGTGGCCCATTTGGAATATGTCTGTCACTGTGTGCATGGGCCTTCATACCCTCTTCCTAGCTGCCTGGAATCCACTTAGTATTCTGCTAGCAGCCCTTAGTTGAAGATGTACAACTCTCAGCTTTTCCTGCACCATGCGTGCCTGGATGCTGCCATGCTCTCACCTTGATGGTAATAGACTGACTCTCTGAACCTGCAAGCCAGTCTCAATTAAATGTTGTTTTTATAAGAGTTGCCCTGGTCATGGTATTTGTTCACAGCATTAAAACCCTAAAGAGGATGTCTTTATGCAAGAAGGCAGGTACAGGATGTTATGAGGCCTGCCATTGGACGAGAAGGAAGAATGGGCGGGAACAAAGTTTTAGAAAGCAGGAGAGGAGCGAGTGAGGAGAGGGAGTTGGGAGCAACATGGAGGCAGATGTGAATATTCTCTGCATAGATACAGGTTGCTAGGAATATTTTATAAGGGATGGGTGTGTACAGGATTTTGTGCTGTCTAGATGGGAAAATTATACCAGTTGGATCAGAGGGCATTTCATGGTGTTTTCTTTCATGTGGTGACTTAATTGAGTTCAAGAGAAGGTGTAGTGGTGTGATGTACCAAGCCTGCTACAGAATTGGGATGTGTGTGCCTAGCGTGGTAACAACCTGCCAAAGGAATTGTGAGTGAAAGCATTGTGGCAAGGTGCCATGCTGAAATAGTCAGAAGACCACCAGGGTCAGAGAGTAACCTGAGGGCCAGTGTGGAGCCACTGAGCTAAGTTAGTAAAAGTCGTTATGGCCAGAAAGAGCCGTAACTAGCATGGAAGTGAGGTAGCCGGGGTTTTGTGCAAAGTGGTACATGCGGGAATCATTTGAACAACCTTTTAAAAATATTTACTGCAACAAAACCCTAACCTAACTTAGACAAGGACAGAGCAAGACACCGGATGCTCTCCTGTGGTATTCATACATGTATGAAAGGTAAAACAGAGCACACACATATGCATTTACCACACATGTATAGAGCGTGCACATACACACACATACACATATGCATTCTTGCACACACATGTGCTCACGAAGACACCCACACACACACATAACACTATTTATTGTTCACAACCCACTGAATCCTTGTTTTGGCTTCACAACGTCGTATTTGTGGATAATTGTTCAACCTTTGAAAGTATGAAAATTGAAAATAAATTATTGAACAAAGTCATGATGTACCACAAAAGGCTGTTAAAAGCATGTAGGTTACATCCCATGTCCTGAAAAATGTCTAATGTGTAGTGGGAACATAATTAAATATTGTATCATCATAGAATGTACTCAGCTGAATTCCTGATCTAGCTCTACCCTGCAGGCATTAACCAGAAATGAATGAATTTTTGTAACTGTGAGTATGAGGCAGAAGGCATGTCTGGCAGCCTTCGGATCATCATTCTTTAGAAAATTCTGACATTTTTAAATGATCATAGAATTAACAGTTGCTTTGGTGTCACCCTTTTCCCCATGAGATGCAGGCAAAAAATATCAGTCCGTTTTCTCCCAGAAAATGGGAGATGACCATGTCTCTTCTTTGACAAGGCATTCATCTGTTCTGAAGGAGTGGCCACTAGGACTTCTGAGATTGTTCTATATACAAGAACTATTTGGTATAAGGTAAAAGCAATTATAAAAAACAGCATGACCCGAGAAGCAGAAGTAAGATGGTTGGTGGCTAGAGAGGACGCAGTGGTTAAGAGCACATATTGATCTTACAGACTATCCTAGTTTAGTTCTCAGTGGCAGCATCATAGCTTTGTGTATCCCTAGCTGCAGAGAATCCCACACTGTTTTCTGGCCTCAATAGGCAGCTGAGTATCTCTGCACCACACACACACACACACACACACACACACACACACACACACACACACACACAATATGAAAAGAAAAAAATATTTTCTAAAAGATAGTGCTGCTTCTGTTTAGTAAGAAACAATGGTACAGCTGAGAGAGGGAGTCTGTATGTGTGTGTGTGTGTGTGTGTGTGTGTGCGTGTGCATGTGTGTGTGTGTGTGTGTGTGTGTTGCTTGTAGGCATGTGCACCATATGCCTGCAGTGTCTTCAGGGGGCAGAAGAGTGTTGGAATACTCGAGACTGAAATTACAGGCAGCTGTGTGCAGCTGTGTAGGCTGAGAATGGAACCTGGGGCCACTGGAAGGACAGTCAGTGCTTTCAACTGTTGAGCCATCTCTCTGGCTCTGTAATAACATATCATTAGAAATCAATAATTTCTCAGTTTGAACTAAACACATGCTGTTGAGAGGTTTTAAACTGATGGGGATACCAAGGACATGCCATTCCTGAACATCATATTAAAGAACAAACAGAAAAGACACACATAAAATTATAGTGTGTGTGTGTGTGTGTGTGTGTTTGTGTGTGTGTGTGTGAACTTCACTGCTCCTCATTTCAGGTAAGAACGAGAATATATCAGATTCTTATTGTGAATAATAGGTAGGTAAATATAGCTAAATCTAACTCCCTTTTAAAAATAACACATTGGATAAGACAGAAAGCATTTGCACTTATGTTCAATGCTCTGCCCACAGGAGTGCTTGTTCAAGAACATTGATAGGATGTTCATTATAGTGGCTACCATAATACTTAAAAAGAAAAGATACTACCATTTTATGTTGATCATTTCATAATGACATTATTATTAGCCAAATGGTTTATTGAATGGTGAAATGACTGGTAATCTAATAATCCAAATGTAATGTTTTATCAAACCCCCGAGTGGGAAGCATCGGACGAAGGAAGACACTGGGTGTGAGCTAGAGTGAAAGCAACTCTGAACTACCCCACACATTCAGTACATGGCGAGAGTTGACAGTTCTCTGCCTAGGTGTGTGAGGATCTAATGCTGAGGGTTCTAACAGCACAGCTTCTTGAAACAGCACTGCGAACCCTTGCCTTTCTCTCTAGACTAAACTAGGCAAAGCTATTGTTACTTCAAGTTTGGTGGAATTTTCACGCACCCCTTGGGAGATTCTGAAGCTGCTGGCCACATTCAGGGTTGGCTTTCAGAAAACCAAAAGTCCTGGCATCGCTACAGTTGCTATAGTCCAAAACCTCCTCGGGTCTCTGTGGTCAGTGATTCCTGGAGGGTTCTCAATTTGGGCCCCAATCTCCACTTGCTAACATTCCTTAATACTCCAGTAAAGTTCAGCATTCCTTTGTCTTCTTCACTCCCCTGTTCAACTCAATTTCAGAAACACTGCAAATTCACTTTAAATGTGGAACAAGCTCATTTTCTCCTCCTCACCGCACCCCGTTCTATTCATCATATATGCCAAGCTCAGGTCACCTCCAGGACTCCTTCATTAAGTGATGTGTGTTTGTTCGCAGGTTGCTGGTCTTCCTAGGAAAGTACACAGGACTCTTTGCCTGTACTTAGATGAGTTCTAACCATTTGCATCACACAACACCATTAATCAGCTCTCCCTGTCTGTATCCCAGGGAGCATATTTCATGATTGTGGCATATTGTTGTTATTTGTTTGTTTGTGTTTTTCTACTTCAGTGTCTGGTTGTAAAGGGGTTTCAACAAAACTTGACTGAGAAAATGAATGGAGAATTTTGTTTCTTTTTCTTCCTCAAACATTTGAGCTTCAGAGACTCCCAGGAGCTTATACCTTAGTTCTCCACTAAATCGTGTTTCCTGAACTGTAGCATTCATTATCATGCTAAGAGAGATTTAAGAAACACATGATTGGAAAGCATGAACAGCCCTTAAATTAGCTTCAGGACAATTACTATATATATATATTACTATATATATATATATATATATATATATATAGTGTGTGTGTGTGTTTATATACATACACACATATATACATATATATGTATATATACATATATATACTTGTATGTATGTATAAGTGTGTAAGAGAAATACACATACATATGTTATGTATATATAAGAGATACACATATAGGAATATATATGTATATGTGTGTTTGTATGAGAGATACACATATATGAATATTATGTATGTATAAGAGATACACATATAAATATTATATATACACACACATATATGTGTATATATAGAGAATAAGCATTTACTTTCTGGCAAAAATGTATATGAAAGAAAGACACACACACATATATATTATATTTATGTTTATATATATATATATATATATATTTGTATATGTACTTTCTATATTATTATTTGTATAGCAAATTTAGTGTCTGCTTACAGAAATGCTCATGCCTGTGTTTGTACAAAATATAAGTACATGCCAATAAATAGATACATATAAATTTGTATAGAATTTTACAAATCATCTGGAAGATCATCAGACTTAGTTCTATCTCATCTTTATCTAGAAAAACATGTTTAACTTCCAAGAAGGGTGGTTGGCAGAGGTAAGCCCTGTCCTACAAGTTTTCAAGTATTAAGAACATTGAGCAATTTCAGTAACTTCTGAGTATAATCTTACCATCTCTTTTTTGCACATAATGGTTTCCCTCAAGTTTTGGTAATTGGTCACATTTTAAGGCACACCTTACGGCTTTTATTATTTGAGAAGAAGCCTGTCAGCACCACTGCATGGTGCTAGCCACAACTTTAAACAGGCAGGAAGCATAGTGAACAGCTCAAAGTGCATTAAGCTGAACTCTGCAATTAACTTTGGATTTCATGCTGCTGCTGAGGCTTGGCTAAAATTTCAGTCTTCCAGGCACGGTGCGCAAGAATCTCTGTGGCTCCCCACATCAGTGAGAGTGACGTTTGCACCCAGCCATGTCTTCACAGCCTCTTCCAGGGGGCATCATGCGCTGAAGGGAGCACAAATCATGGACGAGTTCTGCACCCTGAGACAAATGTCTCCTCTACCAATGCAGATTGGCCGTGCTCACTGGACACGGCTAGAAAGCAGAAAGCACTGACAGATGCTCTAACAGAGGAAACGAGCCACCTCTTTCGCCTCTACGTAGCAACACCTATTGCTGGGAGACTTTGCTCTCATATTTGCCTCTACCCTCTGTGCTTTCTGTGTATTCAGTGTAGAGGGATTTGGAGTGTTCTTCGCATTACAACGAGGGAAAACAAGCCTACATAAGAAATCAGAAATGCTTCTAACATGCTAGGACAAAGACACATGGATAAACCTATTGCCAGGCATTGTACCTTGTCAGAGGACACCACAATCTAGCTGTTTTATCAGTGTGCCACTGTGGTGTATCGTGCAGAGGCTGCTAAGGTGAAACTGAAATTCTGGTGGGTGTCAGGAAAGCCCTGAGTCTGGAGTCTGGGATGCGTGGCTTCTAAAGAGTACTTCAGACCACATCTTGGGTTGAATAATTCTTTATGACTCAAAATTCTCTGGGAAACCAAATCAGAATGAACACATAAGCCATGACAACAAAGTAAGACAACCCGACAACGTCCCTGCCATAATATTTCAACGAGAAAGGGAAAAAATAGATTTCTCACCTTTTAACAAGTGCATTCAGAAACATTGGGGTTTTAGGTTTTGCTTCAAATATTTTTTTCTGGCTCTGAGGACAAGGCAAACCCCCACAGGCTTTCTCACCCAGACTGAGTCAATTATCCATGCGTACTGTTTCTTCCCATCTCTACTCTTCCCTCATCTACTCAGATTCCCACAGAGCTGCAGTGATGGACCCTGTCATCCTGTTTCCTCAGAAGCACAGTCTCTGCAGGCCCGAAAGACACAGGCTGGGCATCAGCTGGGTGGAACTCCATGACCAAGGGCCACTTTCATTAAGCATGCAGCATGGGAAGAGGCCATGTTCAAAGGAGTCCTGGACAATTCCAAATCAGTCCACCAAATAATATGTACCGTCACAGTGAACTCTCAGAGCTGTATTTCTTTTGTGTGTGTGTGTGTGTGTGTGTGTGTGTGTGTGTGTGTGTGTGTGTGAGTGAGTGTGTGTATGTGTGTGTGTGTGTGTGAGTGAATGTGTGTGTATGTGTGTGTGAGTGTGTGTATGTGTGTGAGTATGTGTATGTGTGTGTGAGTGTGTGTATGTGTGTGAGTGTGTGTATGTGTGTGACTGTGTGTGTGTGGGTGAGTGTGTGTGTATGTGTGTGTGTGTGAGTGTGTGTATGTGTGTGAGTGTGTGTGTGTGGGTGTATGTGTGAGGGTTAACATGGATGTCAGTGGCTCCTCACACTGTTTTATGCCACTTTAAGTATTCTAGAAACTACCTGCATCGTTGATGTGGTGGCTACATCCTCACCAGCATTTGCGTTTCACCTTATGTGTTAGTGTATGTTGATAGACTGCCTGTGGTGTAGCACTGCCCTCTAGGCAGAACAACCCCCAATATCATAAGACCATTTGTGTATGCTTACCAAAGATGGCTGGGCTTCTTGTCCTTGATGTTCTGTCATGGAAAGAGAAAGTGGAGGTGGTCATTGGCCCCTCTGCTGAATATCTGGCCACTGTCACTAACCAGTGCATGAAGTTTTGTGCTAATTGCACAAATTCTCAGAGTGTCAGAGAGGGTCCAGATTATCTAGGCTGGGAATGAGTAAGGGACTGACCACACAGCTATTGGGGGGCATCATCCATCACAGCTGAACAGAGACTTTCCCACGTGACTGCTTTCGGGTCCCCCATGTTCCTGTTAGTAAACTCCTGCCTACTGTTCTGTTTAAGAAAGCGGCATACACTCATTGGATCCACGGGATGAATTTTGGTGGAATGAAAATTTGTTTGTCATCAGGTCTCCAAAAAAGAGTTAGATGCTGCTGATTTCCTTCGTCAAGGAGAAAGTTCTGGAGACATATTAATTTTGCTTGTTCTGCACAGACTCTTAATTTTAGAATTCCCTGTTTAAAATCTTTTTGTTGCCTGGCCATGGAAGGGTCTTAAAAATATGATGGTTCTAACCATTGGCAGGGTTTTAGTAGAACTCAATGAGAAAACAATACTTACACCTTTTTTAAAAAAAAATTCAGTTCTGTGATGATCTAGATGCACAGCATGAATTACTTCAGCAGAAAATATCACATTGTTTCTACCATATGTATATATACAAATAGGCATGTATGCACATAATTTATACACTCATGCATACACACACAGGCTCACACACTATGTATGCTTTAAATGCTATGTAAATGGATTAGATTATTTAATGTTTTATGGGATATCAAGATTTGACAGGAATCATAGATTAATTACTTCTTTTTAGTCATTAAAAATGTCATCAGATATGTGTGGCCATTAATGTACACATTACAAGTGATATAATAACAGCTTTGAAAAATTACCATCCATAGTAGATTCTGAGGACAGAGCCCCCCACATCCACCTATTATGTTGTTGTATGTGTTAAACAAGGCTGCTCACTAGGTGTCTCAAAGGCATTCATTCCCATGATTTTGTACCAGGAATTTTTAAATCCTCATGACTTAAAAATTGTATACATCAGTTATGTGCTTGGTCAGGAGTTTGAGTAGGAAGTGGGTTTGTGAAGGAACTCTCCTTCTCAGCTCTCTCTAGCTCCTAGATGCTGCCCCTTTTCCTCAGCACATGGCCTACTCATTATCTGCAAAGCCTGTACTAAGTCATGTGTTCTCTGAACTTCTGTCTTCTTTTGCTTGAGAACCTTTGTTATCATAGCAGATGCATTTGGATAATTCAAGTTTTCTCCTTTTGGAGGATGCTTAAAAAAGTCCCATCTGTAAAGTATACTTTGCCATAGAAAGTAACATTTTTTTCATAGGACAAAGCCCTGGCTTTATGTAGAGAACCTTTACCCAAGGAAATAATAAATTCTGAAGACTTTGTTTAGAGCATAATTACCCTGGGAAATAATCACTTCATAAAATTCTCACCTACATACCTGAAGCATTTAGTTATTTTATCAAGGACTCATATATATTTTATAATTGTGTTTGAAACACTTGCCTTATACAGAAAAAAATACAAGTTCTTATTGTTTAAAAAAGATTTCATATAGACAAATATAAAACATAAATGGAGGTGAATCAAGTATCTTGACTAATAATATGTTAAGGAAAATCAGAATATTCGTTGTGAAGTGTCATTGAGTAAAATGGTTGCTAAGAAATATAGAACAAAACAGTCAAAACTACACAAGGAATAAGACAATAATAACTGAAATAAAAAAGTAAAAATCAAGATTGCAATATAAGTAAAGAATATCCTTACATGTGAGAATAAAACTCAAATAAATTTAAAGAAACATCGAACAAGAACTTATAATCTAACTGAGGTACACAATACCAAACTGAAAGAGCATCTCAGCAAATGAAGACATGCTACCCAAAATATAAAAACAGAAGTATTTGCTTCTACTAAAATTTATAAATTCCACAACCAAAGGGTACACGATTCTATATTTAAAAGTCTCAGGATTGGGGCTAAAGAGATGGCTTGGCACAGAAGTGCACCGACTGCTCTTGCAGAAATGTGCTCGGTTTCCACCACTTACATGACAGCTAACAAACATCCACAACTCCAGCTCCAGGGCATCTGCCTCACTCTTCTGGCCTCCAGAAGCACTAGGCATGCATGGGCTATGGAGAATACTTACAGGCAAAAGACCCACATGGGTAAAATAAGACATAAAAATATAAGTCTGGAATAAAGGTCAACACTGCTCTAGATAAGGACTGAGGGTTGGCAGAACCATCATGAGTTTGCATTTCTTGATAGTTATTGGGGGAAAAATAGTCTTTCACTTTTGCATGTAAAACCATTTACTCTGGAATTAAGACAAAGTGGTTGTGCTTTGAATAATCTGGTCTTCTCAAAACTCTGTGTTAAGATAGAACCATCACTATAGTATTAAGGTGTGTGGCCAAGGGAGGTGTGTGAGTCATGATGAGAGTCTTCCTCCTAATTCGGATTAGCAGCGTTCAAAGTGTCTGGGGAAATGTGATCCATTTTTCTACTATTCTCTCACATGAGAAAAATGCCTGCTCTTTACATACTTCCCAGCACATAGGATTCGTTTGTGATTGTTCACAATGACAGGAATAAAGGATAAAGTTCCCAGAAATGTTTTTCAGACATGAAAATGGATTTCGGACCCTCCATAGATAAATCAATATCGGCTCTTTTGTTCACTAGTAAACAGTCCTACAGCTTTCTTCCAGCTGTTGTTTGTTTGATTATTTATTTATTTCTTTGTTTGGTTTGAAAGACAGGGTATCACTGTGCAGCCTGGGCTGGTTGGTAACTAAATATGTGGACCAGAATGGCCTCAGCTGGTACACATCTGCCTGTCCTTACCTACCAAGTTCTGGTACTAAGAGTATGTGTCACCACACCTGCCTACTTAAAAGGGGAAATTTGCTCTGGGATACAGAATGTCTTCAAATTGTAAAAAAAAGCCAAGAATTATATCCCCAATTCATAGATGTAATACCAAGTTGTACAGCAACCATTAAAACTCAGCACAGAAGGATGAGCAGCTATCGAACAGACCTTCCAAAAAGGGAAGCAGTGGGAAAGTTCCCACAGTGTAGGACTTCCCCCGTGATGCCATCCTAGGAGGAGTACACCGAGTGGGTTTACTATTGATTACACAGGCACATTAAGGCAGTTGTGAAAGCAAGTCTGAGCATGACAAGATAAATATCACCAACTAATGAATAGATAATGTAATTGTACATGTAGACTTCTAGACAATAGAATATATTACTTAGTTATGAAAAACAAAATTATTAAATCTTAAAGCTAAATGGATGGATTTAGAAAAAATAATTCTGAGTGAGGTAATCCAGACATACCCAGAACACATACATGTGGATAGCGTCATTTAAGCCTTTGATGTGTTTGCTACAATCTGACTAAACACAGAGTTAGGTGTCTAGTGAGGGATTACAAAGGAGGAAGGGGATCTCCCAAGGAA
This sequence comes from Micromys minutus, assembly GCF_963924665.1. Lineage (NCBI taxonomy): Eukaryota > Metazoa > Chordata > Mammalia > Rodentia > Muridae > Micromys > Micromys minutus. The sequence goes on from NC_137974.1 coordinate 83,001,146, forward strand.
GGAAGAAGAGTATCGTGTTAAGGGGACATAAAAGGGAAAATGTCACAGAAGGATTGGACAGGGAGGCAGATGGGAGAGATGAGTCAAAAGGAAATATAGGGAAGATCAAGTAGCATTAAAGGCCATCTGAAGAACTATATGGAAACCTCGTACTACAATACCTTCCAAAAAATATACAAAAGGAAACTAAATGGAGTCGCTATCTAATAAGGGAGACAGTGCCCAAATTATACATCATATGCTACCACACAAAACCTCCACTGCCAGGAATGCTGACTAGTTGGCAAAATGGGTTCTTTCAATCCCCAACATACCACAGGCTATTGCTAAGGCTTACTCTCCAAATCCTGATGGTAAGGGTGCACCCTACAGGATAAGAAGGAAGGGTAATTTTCAGTATTATTCAGATACAAACTCTGTGACCTACAACCGTGATTTGCCTGCAAGATATTCCAGTGCAATGCTGGCACTAATGTTACGGGATTAACACTTCAAAAAAATGTACTTAAGACTTACTCCATGAGATCGAACCCATATCTGACACGGCTAATGTAGCTAAATCTATACTGATCACAGGCCTAGGGAAAAATATACTAGTGTTACTCTGCTAAAGGAACATAGAGTCCTGATAATACATTTCTGTACCTGCAGAGTACAGTCTTGTTCAAGCAGTATCAAATGAATAGGCTTTTTGGTACAGTAGGTGGGAACTGACACAATGGTTCACAACTGGACGATATGCAGACAGTGAGAGACTTTGGAACACTAGTCCTAAGTGGATTGTCTCAATCAACACCCTTCCCTCAAGGCTCAGGGACCTGAGTGTAAAAGGAGGAGTACCTTGTATAAAGGTCAAAGGTGATCAGTGAATAACTCAACAGGAATAGGGTCTTTAAAACACCACAGAATAATGTAGGGAAAAGTAAGCAGAGACTGTAGGGGCATGCACAAAACCTTCACAGGTTCAAGCCAGATAGGTGTTCCTGCACTGGCAAAAAGAAAAGCAGGTTCTTCAATGAAGTGTCAGTGGGTATAGTAATTACACTCCAGAGAAAGTCCAATGCCTAGAATAATTTGACCAATATAAAAAACCCAAAACATTAATGGTATTTGTGTGTGTGTGTGTGTGTGTATGTGAATTCTTGTTTTGTTTTGCCATTTTTTTTCTTTTATTATTGGTTTTTTGCCTGATTGGTGTCCTTTTATTTTGTGGTTTCTGTTGTTTTTTCTTGCTTTTATTTATGTTTTTGTTTTTTAGAGAGAAAGAGAGAGATTGGGGGGATCAGAACGATCTGGGAGACATTGGAGGAGAGCAAAAACACAATTAAAATATAGAATATGTGAGTGAGGTAACGCAGTCACAAAAGAACACACATGGTATGCACTCAGTGGTAGGTGAATGTTAGTCCAAAAGCTCGGAATAGCAAGATACAATTCACAGACCACATAAAACTCAATAATAAGGAAGTCCAAAATGTGTGGATGCTTCAGGCCTTAGAAGGGGGAACAAAATATGCAAGGTATGTAGAGGGTGGGAGGGACTTGGGAGAAAGAGAGGAGGGGGAGGGGAAAAGGGGGCAGGATCAGGTGTGGGAGGAGACCTGATGATATACAGAGGATCAGGAATTGGAACAGAGATGTGTAGCAATTCTATGTGGGGATGGGGAAGCCATCAGCAAGTCCCAGATACCAGGAAAGCAAGAGGCTCCAAGGACCCAACAGGGATGACATTATCTGAAGGGCCCAACAAAGGGGAGGGAGAAACTGTAGAGACCATATCCAGAGGTTAGGCATGGCCCCTGTTGGGAGATGGGGTCACCCACTCATCTCCAAACTTTTAACCCAGAATTGAGCCTCACAAATACAGAGGCAGAGGCTCACAGCCAATCATTGGATTGAGCATAGGGAACTCAACGGAGGAGTTAGAGAAAGGACTGGAAGTGATGAAGGGGTTTTTAACTCCATAAGAAGAACAACAATATCAACTAACCAGATCCCTCCCCCTGCCAGGCTCCCAGGAGCTAAACCACCAACCAAAGAGTACATATGGAAGGACCCATGGCTCCAGTCATACGTGTAGCAGAGGATGGCATTGTCTGGCATCCGTGGGAAGAGAAGCCCTTGGACTTGTGAAGGACCAATCCCCCATTGTAGGAGAATGCCAGGGCAGTGAGGTGGGAATAGGTGGGGGAGTGGGGGAGCACCCTTATAAAAGCAGGGGAATGGGAGATTGGACATTTTTCAGAGGGAAAGCTAGAGTATGGCATAAGAATTGAAATGTAAATAAATAATCAATAAAAATATAAAAAATAAAAATAAAATTGGAGACAAAGAAAATATCTTGAAAAAATATAGAATATGAAAACGTTTTTCATAAAATAGGCTTGCTACTCTGGAAAAAAGAAAGATCAGTTAACTCAATATACAAGGGAGAAAATGGCAGAAAAAAGTGCCCTCTAATTGGAAGGAGCCACTGAGTTACTCATTTTCCCCTTAGATAGCTTGCCTCTAATCTCCCAAATGAGTCCTGGCTTCCTGGTGAGTTTTATTGGCTTCTCTCTCTTCCTTGGGTTACTTCACCAATTTCCACTCATTTTTCCCCCCAGAAAATGCCTCTGAGTCAGCTTCTAGGAGAAATTAAGCATAATAAGGAGCTCTCCGGGAAATCAGTTCAATCTAATATGTACAAAACCAACCGAAGACCTTAAACTTCACAAGAGCCTGGCTAGATACTTTTTGTTAAAGGCGGTGTTTGCCATTCACAAATAAGTAGTCACATACTTTATCTGTTGCCTGAGAACTGCCAGTCCCACAGATTTGTATGTTCCTCCCTACTGGTGGCTAGTGGAGGATTTTAAAGGATTTCACATGCTGGCCACTTTTTATTCATTTTCTTCCATTCTGAAAAGTTACTCTAATTTGTTTCTCTGAAACCCAAGCGACTCTGTAGAGAGTAGGGTGTTACCTTTGAAATGAGTGCACTTGTTTGATAGGCTCGGAACTGCAGGAAACCCCCAGGAAAGGAATTCCAATAGTTCTGATTGCTGTAGATTTCCAGTGGTTAGCATTCTACATGGTAAGCTGGGAACAAGGAAAAGTGACAGACAGAAAGATCCTTTAGGAGCTGAGACATGAGACTAGTGCTTGTCAGTTTTCCTTGGCGGATGAAGTGAAAGTGAGATCTTTAGATCCTTAAAGAAACAAAACAAAACAAAAATAGAATGTGAAAGCCTGGGTGATAGTGCAGATGACAAGGACCCTACTGCCTAAGGGCAGCTCCCTGGGCCTCTGAAGACTTCCTCCTATGCATGCTGGTGAGAAAGTGGTTTTATCCCTAGGCAAAGCTCCCAGGATTCACTGATGTTTGAGCATCAGATGGCATGTCACAATGCCGTCAAGTCTTTCCTTGGCCAGCTGATAATGAGTTTCCCTCACTGTTATTACCTGAGCCCCAAAATGCACATTAAAGTACACTGTCAATTAACATTTGGATCAAAATGTGTGACCTACATAGTTTAGTGGAGACAGTCCTACTGAGCCCAAATGTCCACTAATATATTTCGGCGATCTATTACAAAGAAGGCATAATGTTCAATTAAGAGCAGACCATCCCCCAGGACCTACAAAAACATGATATCTCTGAATATTACTATGCCTTGTCTCATATCCCTTGATCCACTGTCCTTGAACGTACATTCACATTGCCCAGAACAGGCAGAAATGTGTAAGAATTTGGTGCAAGTCTCCTGACTTTAACACAGAGATGCGAGGCTTACTGGAAGGCTTGCTCTCACATTCTCCATGTCTTTCCTCACGGAAACAGGAGGGTATTCCCGTGTCTAAAATCAAAGGGCACATTCAGTTACTTTGTTCTGTTCCTAGCAGGCTTTTACTTTGGGATTAAAACCAAAACAAAAGATATAATAGAACTGGAGTTTATCTGAACATGAAGGATACAGTAAACACAAAAAGTAAAAATATAACCAAATGCTTTCTTTTCTGGGGTGCCTACCGATTCCTCCTCTGTGTCTGCACATCCAACAAGAGCTGTTCTACGGCACATGAAGAGAAGGGAGTGGGTCAGGAGTGAAAATTATTGGTCTATGTTTTTAATTTAGCTCATGTGCATCTTAATTACTTCTCTGTTCCCATGCCAAACACCATGACCAAGGCGGCTCATACAAGAAAACATTTAATTTGAGGTCTCATCATTCCGGAGGGCTAAAATGCATGACTATCATGGCAGAGAGCCTCGGAGCAGACATGGAGGTCTCACGGTAGCTTACATCACATCTACAAGCACAAGGCAGAGAGTGTCCACTAGCAGTGACACAACTCAAGCAAATCCATAACCCATAACCCTTTCAAAGCTGTTCTACCAAAGCTCATGTTGGCATTCTCGTTCAAATCTCAATATGTCTGCCTGTTTTATCTGCCTGTGTATCTGTGCACCACATGTGTTCTTGGGGCCCAAGGAGGCCAGAAGAGGGCACCAAATCTTCCTGGATCTTGAGCTGTAGACTTTATATGAAGTCTGGGGACTAAAACCAGGTCTTCTGCGGCATCAGGGGGTGGGGTGGGGAGGGAAGATGGTTTAACTGCTAAACCATCTCCCTAACCCCATTGATTTCTACTGTGTAAAAAGCTTAGAAATTATTACATGTGCAAAGAGAAGAAGGAAGTAGAAAAGGAAGGCAACATTCAAAGACAAAAGTCAGTAAGTACTTCTTGGCATCAGCGATAGTGCTTGGGTTTGGTGGCTGAATATGGGGTGGAACCCCAGGTGAGGTAGTCTATGGATGATTTTTTTCTTCAATCCCTGCTCCTCTATTTGTCCCTGTATTTCCCCCCATGACTGTTTTATTCTCTAGTCTAAGAAGAACTGGAAAGGGGATAACATTTGAAATGTAAGTACAGAGAATATCCAATAAAAAATTTTCACAAAGACAAGTCAGTGACATTTTTTTCTTTCTCTCTCTGCCTGTCTGTCTCTGTCTGTCTGTCTGTCTGTCTGTCTGCTTCTCTCCCTCTCTCTGTCTCTCTCAATACAGTGTCTCTCTATGTAGTTCTCCCTGTCCTGGAACTCTGTCTGTTGGTTAGGTTGGTCTTGAATTCACTGAAGTCTACCTGCCTCAGCCACCTGAATGTAGTGATTAAAGGTGTGTTTTACCATGCCTAGCTTCAGTGACATTTCTTGAATCCATCCTAGCATTTAGGTAAAATGACAATCTGGAAGAGAGAGAGAGAGAGAGAGAGAGAGAGAGAGAGAGAGAGAGAGAGAGAGGGAGAGAGAGAGAAGTGATTGTGAATTCAGAAGCCAAAAGCATAAAATACAACCTGCTTATTTAAAAAGGCCACTGGCTTAAGAGTAATGGGAATTCACAAACCAATCTGAGCAATGGAACCTTCAAGAGTTTGAGAGAGAGAGAGAGAGAGAGAGAGAGAGAGAGAGAGAGAGAGAGAGAGAGAGAGAGAGAGAGAGAGAGAGAGAGGCACAGCGACAGAGATTGTGAAAGAGACAGACACACACACAGAGAAAGACAGAGAGAGGATAGCTTCAAAATCTTTCTGTTTTAGATGGTGTGACAGTTTGTATTTGCTTTGCCCAGGGAGTGGCCCTATTAGGAGATATAGCCTTGTTGGAATAGGTGTGTCCTTGTGAGCATGGGCTTTCAGATCCTCTTTCTAGCTTCCTGGAATCCAATCAGCATTCTGCTAGCAGGCTTCAGATAAAGATCTAGAACTCACAGTTCCTCCTGCACCAAGCCTGCTTGGATGCTGCCATGTTCTCCCCTTGATGATTATGGACTGAATGTCTGAAACTGTAAGCCAGCCCCAATTAAATATTGTCTTTATAGAGTTGTCTTGGTCACGGTGTCTCTTCAAAGCCATAAAACCCTAACTAAGGCAGATAAACAGAAGCAAAATCCCTTCATGATCTCTTCATAAAACAAAACAAAACAAACAAAAACAAAACGACAACAAAACTCGTGGAGTCTTCTGAATAATGATGACCTTTGACAGACTATACTAAGACACACCCTTATCTCATTAAACCCAGGATCCCAGATTCCAGCCTCTTCTAACCTTTCTGTCTCACATAAGGCAGTGCAGCCTAAGAAAGCAGTCTTTGCTCAGGATTTAGTCATCAATTATAAACATTTCCATCCCCTTGAACCTCTTACTAAAGTGTTTAAAGAACCATGAAATCTGATGTTTCTCAAACAATGAGCTTTAGAGAAACTTAAAAGCAGTGGGAAATAAGGACACTAGAGGAACTAGGGGGCTCCAATACTTCAAACTCTGGAAAAGTTGAACGGACTATTTTCTGTACAGACTAATACAAAGCCATAGTTATGTAGACCTATTGACTACAAAATATACTTCTAAAAGTATATTCTTCTAAAATGACTAAGTAAGCTAAATGATAAAATTAATTAAAAGGCACAAAGTAACAGAACTTATCCAGGAGAAGCACATCATTTGGGTAGTTTACATTAATATACTGAGTGCTTTTGTGTATCAACTTGACAGAAGCTGGAGTTATCACAGAGAAAGAAGCTTCCCTGGAGAAAATGCCTCCATGAGATCCAGCTGTAAGGTATTTTCTCAACTAGTGATCAAGGGGAGAGGGGTCAGCCCATTGTGGGTGGTGCCATTCCTGGGCTGATAGACCTGGGTTCTATAAGAAAGCAAGCTGAGCAAGCCAGGGGAAGCAAGCCAGTAACATCCCTCCATAAGCTCTGTGCTAGCTCCTGGCTCTAATTTCCTGCTTTGTATGGGTTCCAGTCTTGACTTCCTTTGGTGATGAACAGCAATGTAGAAGTGTAAGCTGAATAAACTTTTTCCTTCCCAGCTTGCTTCTGGGTCATGATGTTTTGTGCAGGAATCCAAACCCCAATTAAGACAATTAGTAAAGGATAAGTAACTAATTAGCGATTAATAAATATGTTGCACATATATGTAAACCTGTCTATGTTATTATCTTATATTGAATAACATAAATTATCTAGTTATATATTTTATTATATGATGACAGAACAATTGTATAATGAATAATTCAAGAGTATATGTTACATTATTATTTTATGAATAAATAATATCACTTCTGTTAGTGAATTATTCTCTGACTGATAGTACCTGCATATTTCTGGTTTTCCTGCCTCTGACATTTCTGGTCTCAACTTTATATCAAGTACAGGGTTTGTCTTTGGTCTGACAAAGTGACTGGGCTAAGGTTGTTCCAGCTAACTGTAGAGTTCTCAAGAGGGGATAAAATATCCCTAACAACAACTGGAGTGAGGTTAACAGGAAAAGTTAATTTGGTAAAATTGGGAGGAGAAGCAGCATGAACTATCTTTGAAAGGACAATCTGGAATTTCAGTTTGTCACATAAATGTTTCCTTACAGGACACTGTGGGGGAGCCCTTGGATTCCAAGGGGACATGCTTTTACAAACCCTGGCTGCTGCTTCTGAAAAGGAGGGTTCTTTGACCACCAGAAAACAATGTGAGGCTGCTGGGTAATGTCTCTGTACCAGGATGGATTTATTTTACAGGTGAATAAACGGATTCAAGAAGTCTGTCTGGATCATTTGTAGGTGACGAATCTTTGGAGACACCTAACAGATCTTCTCATGACCCTACATATTTCTGAGGTGACAGCCCCGTGATAAAAATGAAAACCTACTCTAAATATTTTAAGACGCCTGTGAATCAAGCACAAGAATGGAACCAATTTGCATAAAAACACTCCCTGTCTTGGAGAATGCTGGCGTTTTGTTGACTCTTCTGCAATCTGCCTTTCTGAATCTTGGGTAAGGTCGAGCAGCCTTGTGGCGGACTTCAATTGCCAACCTCTGCCTCCCTTATGTCTGCTGATTATTTTTCTAATATCCTTTATGGATGGAGTTTTAATCGACGGCTCCGTTTTAAACTTTGCACTCTATTCGAGATTTTATTTTATTTTTTAATATGATTCTAAATCTCCTCTCACTCCGTCTACTCTCTGGCAAGTAGGCATTTTGCAGAATGTAATAATCAGGAGGACTAATGCAATTCTCTGTTTAGCACAATTTACCAATTTCAGGGCCTGGCATCCAGTTCTACAAGGCACAATCATCATAATGGCTACGTAGACCCTCTCAGTCAGCTCTATTTTTACATATGATTCATTTTAATTTCAGAGGGACAAAAGGGATTATGTCTCTATTGGGATGTCTTGAGTAAGCCCTACAGCAGGGGAGCTGTGATGTCATTTGTGCTGTGAAAAGCCTGCTTTTCATCTATTATGAACTCAGCCTAAAATATAAATATAATATACTAAAGTTGTTCTTGGTAGAAAACTGGTCTTAGGGTTTCTTTTCTCTCCGTTAACAATCTGTGCATGTTTTCCCAGGCAATTCTCATTCCATAAGTAAAGCCCAGACTTTAGACTTCACGCTGGAAACAGACTTAGAGCTGCACTCCGGCGCCCTGCCGATGTCTGCCAAGCATTTGTTAGAACACGGGGATGTTGTCTATGCTCCCGAGACTTTTGTGTCACAAAATTTTTTGTTAAATTCAGACTCTAAATATAAATTACGGCATTCACTCCCCAGAGGGAATCTTTCCTGAGTTCTGTTGAAAATGTTTCCAATTACCTTCTGAACTTAAAAATACGTAAAATGGATTAATATGGGGGAATAATGCAATCACAAAAATATTAGCTTTAAGGATGTGAGATAAGAATTAACTTGCTGTGAGATTTTATTAAGATTAATTTTGTTTTCTCGTGTATGTGTGCATGTGTGCATGTGCTCCGGGGAACCAGAGGCATCGGCTCCCCTGAGTTGGACTTTCAGGTGTGTGTATGTGTCACCCAGCATGAGTGCTAGGAACAGTCTGCTGCAAAAACTAATGTGCTATTACCCTTTTAACGGTCTCTCCAGCCCCAATGGGATGAGATTTAAGTTGCTGGGGAAATGAACCACTGTGGTCTGGGGTTCTGAACTCATTATGGGATGTCCACGAAATTAGTGCTTTCCTCTCCCGTTTTACCTATCCCAATATTAGCTTCTTAAGTGAGTATGCCATGGCTGTCTTTCAGAAGAGGGCACTAGATTCCATTACAGATGGTTGTGAGTCACTATGTGGTTGCCAGGAATTGAACTCAGGACCTCTAGGAAGAGTAGTCAGTGCTCTTAACAGCTGAGCCACCTCTCCAGCCCCCAATATTTGCTTCTTAAGGAGGTATAACAACTAGAATAGAAATAGATGAAGTTACACAGAGATGATTTGAAATAGAATCTTTAGTGTTTAGTAACAACAGGGTGAGTGAAAGGATGTAGAACTGCTACATGGGTATCTTCAAAGGAACACTGGATAGGACCACTTTTTCATAAAATTAAAGTTTGAATCTAGATGAATCAACATCCAACTATGGAGAGAGGCACATGATGTTGTGAATTACATCCTTTCGATTTTTACTGCAGGTAGGTACATCCTCCTATAGTTGATGATTCTGTGATTGGTCAGTGGATGATGGTATCTGCCAGAACGTCATTGAATTTATCCCATTTCCAAGTTCCAAAGTTAGAAATGATGGGCACTAAAGACTTCTGTAGATATTTCCACCTCTACTGATGAGGATAAGCAAAACACTGAGCTTTCATTTGATCATCCATTTCACTTTAATTACCTGGATGTTCTTAAAATTAATTTAGGCATGGAACTAGACTCTCCAGACACAACTCTAGAATCTTCATTTCTCTTGGAAACCATTTTAAGAAAGATTTTAACATATCTTTTAAAGATTTAAAAATGCTTAAATTGTGTATGTGTGCATGTGCATGTGTGTGAGTGTGTATGTGCATGTAGGTGTGTGTGTGAGTGTGCGTGTGTGTGTGTGAGTGTGTGTGTGTGTGTATGTGCATGTAGGTGTGTGTGTGTGTGAGTGTATGTGTGTGTGTGTGTGTGTGTGTGTGTGTGTGTGTGTGTGTGTGTGTGTCTATACATGAGTGCATTCTCTGCAGAGGCCAGAAGAGAGCATCAGATCCTTTGAAGATGGAGTTGCAGCAACTGTGATCAACCTGAAGGAGGGGCTGGGAATCAAAATTGAATTTTTCTCCAAGAGCCTGTCTATGTTCTTGCCTACTGAGTCATCTCCTCAGACCCTACTTTTCAATATTTTTAATTATCCTCACTAAGAACTGCTATGGCCATCTATTATGTAACATGGATATTGCATTTAATATTATTAAATATACATGTTAAAAATAAAGAACAAATTCATACAAGCCAATGACATACTAACATACAAACATACAGAATACTATTTTTTTTTTGTCTTCTTGATTCAGAACTTCCCAGAAACTTTACTCTTGGTGTTTTCTATGTAACTTTTACAAAGATCCCACCCAAAATGAAAAGTCTAGTCATATGTAAATTTTACCCGCAGAGTTCAGATCTTCCTGGTAGAAAAGTCCCAATAAATCCTAACATGTTAATTAGTGTCAATTACAACCCTTTCTCTTAGAAGCATGGATTTTGTCATTTAAACAAAGAAATCTCACTAGGTTTTGGCAGTTTCTTGTAGTGGTGTCATGTTGGGCACCCAGCACTTCCAGGAAGTTAATCAAAAGGTGCAGGTAAATGTTCTGTCTATGTATTGAAGACCTGGGTTGTCATGAACTCTGTGATAGTTCAAACCATCGCAAGATAGCCTTTGACAATCCAAGTACTGATTACAATGCTTTGGTTATGAGACAAAGCCGCTGATTGGTTATTTCTCTCCTCAAAATTAAGGGGAACCAAAGCTCCTGTAACCAGGGGTTTAATTCATTTCCTGTTACTTTCTTATACATGGAGCATTAGAGTTCAGACTGTCCATCCACACAATTTGGAGTGCTATTGCTTGTAAAGCAGAAGAGCAAAGATGGGTTTCAGAATAAAACATTTTCTAGTAATGAGGAAGGGAAGCAACTCACATTTACCAATGAGGGGGTAAAGCTTTCTCACAAATCTTGTACTTTCAACCTTACAATGCTTACTTGAAGGGTCCCTTTATATACAGTATCCTGTATATATCTTTATAATCTTAAACTTAGTGATATTTTTTGCTAACCCCCATCAAATACAGCTGAGAATGAAGATTCTTGTTGAACACTGTGAACATCTGAGTTAGACAAAGAACTTTTTAAAAATCCATAAATAACATCATTATAAGTATGTATATAGGTATGCGAATAATGAGAATATGTCAAAAAGGACACTCGAGTATTCTAAATGTATACTGAGGAAGGTATATGCATATATTGGAAGTTCTTGCTATTAAAGTCCAACATGTCTTGATAGCTCTCTGAGCTCAGCACCAAATAACCAACTTCCTTTCTCAGCAGGGTTACCTTGTGGCCACTTGCCACATGTCTCCAAGCACAGGTTTCTGACTTTATCTGGAGGGTAACCCTGCACAGAGCTTCCTGCAAATGATCCATCACTTATTTCTGCTCAGCACTTCCTTCCACAGGATAATCAGGTCCTGTGTTATGACCATCCAGGCCTTCCTGACATCAGGCCCCAAAGCACTTATCCACGCTACGTCCTAACCAACAAGGCTGTCTCACTGTACCTGTCTCTTCAATGTCCCCTGTCATACATGTGGCTGTTCCAACCCTGCTATCTGCTTAAGCTCCTTCAGCCCTCATGGGCCAATGTCAAATTTTTCCTAAGGAAAAGGAGACCCATATGTATATAAATGTACAAATACAATGTACAGCCAAAAGACATCAAAATGGGGACCTAATGAGACAAAATGTTACTAGACATTGACTAAAACAACCAGACTGTAAAGCAATATCTCAACATAATACGCATTACAATACAAATTAAGAAAAATTAGGTAGCATATAAATTGGATCCTGAGTGTACAGTATTTTTTTTCATAGAGATATTTAATAATTGGGTTAGGATTTTTCCTTCTGTTTGTCCAGTATTTCTCCATTGTACTTTCCTTGTTAATTTAATTTTTATTTAATTTTACCTCCTGCCCCAGCATCTCGAACAGCTACAAGAGCGACTAGAACTAGAGGCCTTCTTGTTCCTATTATAACTTTGCATTAACCTGACGTCTTTATCTTTATTTTTTTTTCATATGCTGAACTTTGGGGAACACAGAGGGAAAATTAATGTTTGAGGCATGTAAAAATATACAATTTTAAAACTTGGCTAACGTCATAACTAATCACCTTTTTTGAGCAGATGTGATGTTCTCTTCTATAGAATTCAGCTGCATGGCAGAGACTGGGAACAGTCCTGGGAGCTGGAATTTGCATAACACAACAAGCGATCAGAACTACATACCACATTCAATGAAGCTGGAGTCTGAGTTTATTGGTTAAATATTCCATCTCTTATAATTGATTTCTTTTCTTATTTCCAATATGGGCTCTGTAATAGGTATTTGAATTAAAATCTATTTCCTATGTAAAATTTGTGTGCTTGTCTCAGTTACTTGCCATACAAAAACTTTTACTCTTATTGATATATTCAGTTCTTTAGGGTTGTTTTTTATTTGTTATATTTTCACTTGTATTGTAACTTTTGTTACATTTGTTCTTCGTTGATCATGCCCTTGTATATTGACCACAGTCCCTGCCCCTCTTCTCCACATTGTAATCTTGCTCATGGTTCAGAAACCTCACAGGGCCAAGTGACCCATGGAAGAGAAATGAAGATAATGCCCCCCCCCCAGTGCCCCAGGATCCTCTAGTAATCAATATATCAAGGAAAAATGGGCTTCTAGAAACCACTCCTACTTTGGTGCCAGCCCAAAGGAGGTGACCTCAGCTGCAAAACACTTATGCTACTGTTGCAGCATAGTATGTCTTACTAGTGTAAGATGTAATTGGTAGTAGTTTGGGATTGCAGTGTATGGGTTTTCCAGTACTATGAAAGTATTGGCTAAGGTCATTAATGAATTTTCTGTACCAGTACCCTGCATAGCTCCTCTGAGATTAAGATAGCTAGCTAGCTGATATTAACTTTCCAACTCAGCTCCTGTTTTATTTCTCTACATCTTGTAATAAGCATGTACATTGTCTTTAGCAATAGCATCTTACCACTAGATTTGGTGGGAAATCTAAGTGGAATGGCCAGAACCTGTATTGTTTTGGGGTCTTCAGAGGGATCCCATGGTTAATAAGCCTGGCATGGGAGTTTGGTTTAATAACCCCTGAGTTTTAAAACAGCATTATTGAGTCTTGCAAATTATCTCCCTTCTGACCTTTTCTGAATTTATACTTTTTTACTGGCTTACAAGATGCAGATTTCCTCTTGGAGTTTTAAAACAAACCACTGTTTAATTACTGCCTTGAGAGCCTGCTTGTTTTCTTTGCCCAACCCCCTCCCCAACTCTACTCCATCTCTACTTAAATTTTCCCAATCATACAATCATAGTATGGAATATATATATCTGCAAGTTCAAGCAGTCTGTAAGAGGGTGTCAGATTACAGCCAGTTGTGAGCCTCTCCTGTAGGTACTAGACCTTATTTAGCCCTGTCTATGAGCAACCATTATCCTGAAACTCTCTTAACTGCTGAGTCATCTCTCTAGCCTCATCACATCTCTTTAACTAACCCTCTTAAAGCATCCTGTAACCCCATGACCTCTTTCTTATTAGTTGGCTTCTATAGGTATTCTAGGTCAAACACAGAAATCTAAAGATTTTAAAGGTAGAATCCACATATGAGAAAGACCATGAAGTATTCATCTTTCTTTTGAGACAGAATCTTTCTGAGTAGCTAGACTAGCCTCAGTCTCTTGAGTGCCAGATGTACTGCAGCTTTTAAGTAACCGCAGATGTCAGGCCAAAATTTTATACTCAACAAAACTTTGAATCACTATAGGTGGAGAAGATAAGCTATGTCAAATCTAAGCAATATTTATCTAGAAATCCAACCTTTAAAAAAGTGCTAGAAGAAAAACTCCAAAACTCAGGAGGTTAAATACTATTATGAAAATACAGAAATAAATGATCTCACACAAACAAAATTAAGGGAAATGCACACACACACATACCACCATTGCTACTACCATCACCACTCAAAACCATAACAAAATAACAAGAATCAACAATCATTGGTCATTGCTATGTCTCAAGATTAATTATTTTAATTCCATAGTAAATGAACACAGACTAACAGAATGGAATGTGAGAACATGATCCATCATTCTGCTACATCTAAGAAACACACTTCAACATCAATGATAGACATTATCCCAAAGTTAAGGGTTAGGAAAAGATATTCCAAGCAAGCTGGTGAAGCTATTTTAGTTCTTAACAATATAGACATCAACCAAAACTGATCAGACGGAAGAGATATGGAAGGACACTACATACTTATAAAAATAAAGACACATCAATCTGACATTTCATCCTTAACATCTATAGTTCAAATACCAGGGCACTCACATATGTAAAAGACACACAACTAGAGATTAAATCTCCTACCAACTCCCATGAACTGATTATGGGAGGTCTCAGCATTTCACTCTCACCAATAGACAGGTTATCCAGACAAAAGCTAAATGAAGAAATTCTAAAGCTAACAGATGTGACAAACCAAATAGACCTAACAGACATTTACAAAACATTTTACCCAAACACATTCTTCTCTGTACTGCATGGAACTGTCTCCAAAATTAACCACATACTTGAACACAAAGCAAGTGTCAGGAGATAAAAAAAACTATCAACATAAAACTCTGCATCTTATCAAACCATCAGGGATTAAAGCTAGACTTCAACAGCAACAGAAATAAGAGAAAACTTTCAAACTCATGAAAACTGAACAACTCTCTACTTAATGAAAACAGATGCTCTTGCTCCCTTACCCCCTTGCATTGCCCATTCTCTCCCCATTTCCCTCCTCCTTTCTCCACATGTTCATGGCCAGCCTCTCTCTCTTTCCCCCACCCCTCTCTCTTCTTGTCTCTCTTCTTCTCTACCACCCTCTCAACTGCCCTCCTCATGGTGTAAATAAACTCTATTCCATAAATAAACTTGATTCCATAAGAAAAGCGGTTCAAGGCATAAAGAAATAAATTAAAAACCTTCTAGAATTCTTTAATGAATTCTAGAAATGAATGAATACACAGCATATCCACACACAGAGAGCACAATGAACAAGGATCTAATAGCTAAGTTTATTAGCATTAAGTGCCTACGTAAAGCAAGCAAGCATTCAAGCAAGCAAACAAACAAACTGGAGAGATCTGGTACTAACAACTTAACAGCACACTTGAAAGCTCCAGAATGAAAAACAATAAACCCAAAAAGAATTTCTCATAATATATTTTGATCATATTGTTTTTCTTCCCTGAAGTACCGGGTAGGCCTTTAACTTTGTCCTAGTTAGCCCTATCACTCAACTGTGAAAAGCTTAGAACCATTTTGAAAGTGGATTCTTATTTGGCAGACATTTCCAAAACACATTTGATAGTGGAAATGTCTGTGGAATGTTATCTTAAATGTTAATTGATGTAGGAGGCTGCAGCCCACTGTGGGCAGCACCATTCTCTAGACAGGTGGTAGATGAGAAAGCTAGCTGAACATAAACCAGTAAGCAAGCCAACAGACAGCATTCCTTCATGGTTCCTGCTTCATGTTTCTGCTTGAGTTTCTGTCCTCATTGCCCTTGGTGAAAATTAAAGAGATACTTTCCTCCCCTGAGCTTTTCCTAATCAGTTTTTTAATTTCATTTGTTTTTAATCATAGCAGCAGAACAGAAACTAGCAGAGACCTACACTTTGCTGACCTTTATCCTAGAAGTATGTTACTTTTACCTTGATTTTCATATTTGATAACCATCTCAAATACATTTTAATATATTATTGTGTGAAGTATGAGCATTATCTAGGTTTTTTTTTCCCTCTCTCATGCTGTGATAGATACTATGATGAAAAGCAACATGGGAAGTAAAAAGCTTATATAGTTTACACTTCCCAATCACAATCTATTATTGAGGAAGACCAAAAAAGGAATTAAAGCAGAAGCAGAAGCAGGGCCCATAGCAGAACTCTGCTCACTGGCCTGCTCCTCACGGGTTGCTCAACTTGCTTATTGCACAACCCAGTACCACCTGCCTAGGGATGATACTGCTCACGGGAGGGTGGGTCCTCCCACCTCAATTATCAATTAAAATGCCCCACTCCCAAATGCCCATAGGTAATCTAATGGTGACAATTCCTAATTGAGATTCTATCTTCCCAGATTTGTATATGTTTATGTCATGTTGATGAAAACTTACTAACAGAGGTCTGGACATTTTTAAGTATCATTACTTTGTACTACACAAGATAATGCAATTTGTTAAAAAAAAAGTTACTCAAAATCCATAGGTAAGTTCATCCCACATCCTAAGACATACAATATGTTTTAATACTACTGCTATCAGTCAACAAAGCATAAAATTTAAATTGTTGTGTAGATAGGAGGATGTGTTTAATCTAAAAACAAACGTGAGGCTAACAGTATCATTTAGAACATGGTTCTACAATAAACATTTATATTCTAGGTACTAGTAATCAAACGCTTAGGTACATAGACAGGAGATAAGACTAGATATGTTTTCCGTAACATTTTTATGGGAGTTCTATAGTTGCCAAGTCTGAACATAACTATCATTCAAAGGAAGGATGAATAAGCAAGACACAGTGTTACTGCACTTTAGTACTCTGCAGAAATAAGAAAGAACTCACTTTAACACATGTGCATAACAAATACAGATTGCATGTTCAAAATAAACATCTCATGTCCATGTATGACAACCTATGTAAATGCATGAAATCTAGCAAACGTGGTTAAATGGTATCAACATTATGCTGACTGAAGGACAGCTAACATGAGGGAATATGGTGTGTGTTTCCATCTGTAAGAAGTTCTAAACTATAAACTGTGGTGGTTATCTTTAAAGCAATTGACATTTGTACAACAAGCATGCTGCATCTTCTGGTGTTATAGAAATGTACTATAAGCTTACTTGGCTGGCCTTCAACAGCTATGCATTGCAGCCAATGATACCATGCTTTACATATGGCATGTGAACGCTTTATTGAATACGAATTGTGTCTCTGTTAACAAAGATGATATTAATACACAGGAATGGTGGGGACTTTATTAAAAGACTAAAACTAAACAAAATAAGAATTAAAAAAAAAAAACACTTTGGGTTATGTTTTCCTTCTAGAGAAGTGGGTGAGTTTCTAATGAAATCTAAGCAGCTGGCTCATTCATTAGCTCATTTAACAAATATTTGGCAAGCAATTTTTTTTCCCTAATCGTTTAACCCAAATAATCCCCTTTTGGACTTGTGAGGTTAAAAGAAGACAACTCACAACACATTGTGAGTGTTGCAGCTTTCTTCATGTGAGTTACTATCTTTATAATTTATCTTTTCATTACTATTTTTAAAATACTGAATAAATGTGTTCAATTTTCTTAAGCTATGCCCTCAACAGCATCACAACACCCTAAAAGCTCCTTGTTCATTGTTCATTGAATTATTTGTGGCTTCTTTAACCTCAATATTTCCTCATTTACCCACATGTCTATTTCCCCTAATCTCTTGCTTTTCTTATCCTTAATCTTCAACCCCCATCTTTATTTTCTCTTGGACCACTGCCACCTAATTTCCTATTGCTTTCTCACTATCTTTAGAGCTGTATATTCTTGAACCATTTTTTTTTCTATTTCATAGAAAATAGGTACATAGCCACAGACATGAAGAAAGATGGAGGGAAGGAGGGAGGGAGGGAGGGAGGGAGGGAGAGAGAGAGAGAGAGAGAGAGAGAGAGAGATTCTTACAGTCACAGAAAAACAGTAACATGAGCCAAACCTTTTTTTCAAGAGTAGTTTTATATCATCAATAAAAGTTTTAAAACACTGCTTTAAAATATGTTCTGTTTAGCGTAAGCAACAGAACCATCTTCCTCAGCCTGTCATTCAGTGTTTCCCCCCTGGTTTATTTTAGTTGATGGATGTGTGTGTGTAGTTCAGACTAGAAGGCAGAATATATGATTCATCCCGAGTCTGAAACCCCCATTTGAATGACAGTTTATTTACATTAGCATTCCTAATTACTTAATGACCAATCAGATATGGTTCATTGCTGGTAAGTGTAGAGACATGTTGTTTGAAGGATGTAGTTTAATTAGCATACTCCTAAAACATGTCCCTCATGACCACTGGATGTAATCATTATTTTATGTATTTAACTGTGAAATCCATATTTACTCAGCAGGCTAGAGAGCAGCCCTTTAGCTCCCAACGCTGTTTAATAGAGCATAGTTATGTTTTTAAGGCAGACTGCCAAAACCAAGAAGCTGATTATTAAAATGACTCCAGTAAAGTCATTCCTACACCTAAATATTAACAATGTATATAAAACATAGTATAGAATAATAAGCACATGGCCAATATAGTTATGTCCATAAATAAAAGAATAGAGAACAGTCTAGACCTGTTGAGAATATTCAGACATTTAAAAAGGTACACACGTTATTTTTAAATTACGTATACATGTATGATTATGTGCATATGTGTGTACAGGTAGTGAAGGAGGCCAGAAGGGGCTGTTGAACTCCCTGGATCTGGAATTACAGATGCTGTGAGCTGCCTAATATGGGTAATAGGAATCTCACTTAGCTCTTCTGCAGGATCTGCAAGTGTCACTAACCGCTAAGCCATCACTCCAGCCCCTGTTTGGACTTGTGAGCCTGTGAGGTCAAAAGACAACTTGTGGATCCATTATGTGGGCCACACTGGTCAGACCGAGTTCTGCAGGCTTGACGTTATGTACCTTGGCTGGCAGTACCATCTCTCTAGCCCCATTTCCTATGATTTTAATCAGAATATGAGCCATAAATATTCTAAAACAATAGTATTGACCTCTAGCGTCTTTTTTCTCTGTTTGTCTATTTGTCGATAACTCAAGAGATTGAGAATAACATTTTCCCCCATGAGATAATACCATAATCTCATGGACAGGTACTTGATGCCTAATGGGGTTCCCTGTCATTTACAGTAGTGTCAATATGGTTCAGGATTATTATTATATGGCAAGGCTATTTTCTTTGCTACAAATTAAAGAAAATTGTGTATGTGTAAAGTGTACATGGTACTTTTAATGTGTGAAGATCAGAGGTCAAGTTGTGTGAATAAGTTCATCTCTTCATCATGTAGGTTATGAGAATTGAACTCAGGTCACCAGATTGCGCAGGAATGTTCCCTGTCCAATGCACAATCTTGTTGGTCTATAGAAATTATTTTAATAATCATTTCACATGCTTGAAATTTTTTATACAACCACATCAAAGTTAGATATTCTTATAATTTGTGTATTACAATGAAAGAAACTGAGATACTGATTAGTTAGTTTTCTGTCCCAGGGTCATACACAGATAATGACAGGCACAGAGTTGATAAATCACATTAGAAATTACTTATATACTTCATTGAATTAAAAAAAAATACCACAGTAGACTTGAAATCCCTCCTTTCCTGTCCCAGAAATAACTAATGTAATAATTAAAATACACTAAAATAAATATAAACAAATCTTTCTGTACTTAGTAAACAGTAAATTCATGTTTTGTTTTTCTTCATGTTACCATGATTTGGTTGAGTTGCAATCATCCTTCCAACAGCCTCTTTCTAAGCACGTGTCAAGAATAAATGTTTTGCTTCAGTCAGACTCACATGGAGCTGTCAAGGACATATTGTGGTCATGTGCACAGCTGTGACTCCTGCCTTGCTATAAAACCCCCATTCCTCCACATTTCTGTCCATCAACACCTAGTCATATGCAGAGACCAAAAGTAGAGGAAAATTCATATTTTCTAGCTTTAAGAAGGAATTTTTTGAAGATCTAGCATTTTAAAAAATGGAGCACAATTTAATCCCATAGCATGGGCCACTATGAAGAGTGACATTAGAGAGAAGGCACCCTGTGGTGATCTCAGTGTCTCCCATGGAGGACTTGGGCCCATGCTTGTAGCATCTACATCACCATTGCCCTCAATAGTAGAACAGGTTGCCCTGTGAGCAGAAATCACCAGGGGAACATCAAACTCACCAGTAGGGGAGCAACTGCTGAGGTACAGGGATGAGGCTGAAGAGGTGTTAACACTTTCCTCCCCACAGAACTGACCTATATTATTCCTCAAAAAAAAAAAAAAAAACTTTTAACATTTACTCCACAAAATTCCAGACATGGAGTAGAAATCCCAATACTGCCAGCTGTGGTAAATAATTTCTATGGCTGAAAATGTCAATGGTAAAAATGAAAAGTGCGCCCCCCATCCTTCAGATTAAGTTAAACCAAGCAATAGCCATAAAAAATAAATAAATAAAAATAAGTCGGTCATCTTAACATCCTGACCATCAAACACGAGTTCCGACTGGTAATCAAATGCCCATATGTTGGGAAACCCAGATGCAGAATTCCTGCTGTCAATTCAGACCAGTCCAGTTTGATAAGAGGTAGACGTGCCATGTTTTGTCAACGATTTTGACT
The DNA here is from genome assembly GCF_963924665.1 of Micromys minutus. NCBI lineage: Eukaryota > Metazoa > Chordata > Mammalia > Rodentia > Muridae > Micromys > Micromys minutus. The sequence continues at coordinate 83,021,698 of NC_137974.1, forward strand.
CAGTAACAGACACAGCAAGAGTCAATGGAAACTGAAGTTCGATACCAGTATATCTTTCATCCGGGTCTTAAAGTTCGATACCAGTATATCTCTCATCCGGGTCTTAAAGTTCGATACCAGTATATCTCTCATCCGGGTCTTATCTCAGAATGCAATGCCCGGAACACTGATTGCACACACATGTGTCAATATGATCCACACAAGGTAGGCCCAGTGTTGTTAACAAAGCCTCCCTCTCTGCTGACTATGGACCTGGGATGGTCTAGAAAGTCTGCCTATAAAGTGGGTATGCCGTTTCAATGGAAAGAATTTGCCTGACCAAGTCAGCTCAGACTGAGTTACCCAACTATCCCACAGATATAGCTTCTCAGCATGGTCTAGCCTGTGGCACCTTCAATCACGCCAGCAGCCATACATCTTAATGCAGTCAGAGTCTACCCTGCAGCACTGAGCCTCAGCCTACTCCTGCCTTACTGTCCTCAGCCTGTTACAAGGCTTCCCAAAAGCATGCTCATTCCTTGTACATTTCCAGAGATTATGGTAACATATTCTCGGTGCAAAATTACCTATTTATCAAAATTTCAATTGGAGAGACTTGGCTAATTTTTCTTAAAGTGGACTGTCTAATTTTAACTGAGGAAGTTATTTTGAACTTTCAGCTTCCTGGTGTGGAAGCAGATACCTTTTGTTTCAACACTCAGGAGACAGAGGCAGGTAGATAGCTCTTTGCAGTGAGTTCCCACAGTGAACCTGGTATACTTAGTGAGTTTCAGGCTAGCCAGAGCTACATAGTAAGACCCTGTCTCCAAACAAATGGACAAGAGAGAGAGGGTATAGATCCTTAAACTCCTGTGCCACACTATAAAAATTCTAATTTATTCAAGTTACAGTGTGCCCAAGAATCTTCATGTAAAAGAGCATTTAGGGTATTTCTGACTCAGTGGGTTCTTGGCTTCATTACAAGAAATAGGATCCCAGTGTAATTAAGAATTTTGCTTAAGCTGACGTAAAAAGACCAGTTAGGAGAACAATATAATCACTTTATGCCCACAAAAAACAGAGATTAATTTAGTTTCAACACCGTTGCTTTGTAAAGAGGACAGAAAAACCTGGAGAAATTCAATCATATAATTACAGTTTGGACAGGGAGATAACCCCATGGGCAAAAGGACTTGCTACACTAAATTGGCACCTGAGCTCCACCCCAGAACCCATGATAGAGGGAAGAACCACTCTTAGAAGTTGTCCTCTGACCCCACATAAATGAGCTGGAATTTACACATTGACACACACACACACACACACACACACACCACAGGCACACACACACACACACACACACAAACACACAACACACACACATGTCCCACAGGCACACACACTACACAGAACCGTGCAAACACATTAAAAATTAAAAGTATTAACACTTAAATTAATACCTAATATTCATACTTTATTAAGAGACTGCATTACTTACTTTCCGGTTGCCATGGCAAAACACAATGAGCCAGAGCAATTTTCAAAACAACTAAGAGTTTATTTTGATGTAAGGCTCAGGAGGGCTAGAGCCTATGGAGACTGGGCCAGCAGACAGGGGCAGATGGCAGCCACAGTGGAGGGTCTGGGAGCTGCGAGCACCATCCTCAACTGAAAACTCAAAGAGAAGTCAGTGAACTTGAAGTGATTCAAGACGTTTATTCTCAATACCGCTCCTCCCTCCCTCTGCCATGGCATACCTCTTCTCAAAGCCCCATCCAGGACCTGGCCTCTTCCCCAACCTGTCCCCTCTCCCTGCCATCATCCCACATCACACCCCTACAACCCAGTCCCTGTCCCCTGTCCCTATGGCATACTTCTTTTAGCAAGAACAAAGCTCTTAAACTTCCCCAGGCAGCATGAATAACTAGGTATCAAGTGTTCAGATGCCTGCGACCACACGCACATTTTTTTAACTTAGCTGCGCAGCCACTGCTAAATGTTCTGCTTTTATTATTTGATTACTATGTAATAATCATATTATTATCTCTATCACAATGATGATAGAACCAGACATTAACGAGCACATATGCATTTCCTTAAGTCAGGCAATCAGCTTGAGTACCGACGTCAGATTGCCCAGCAAATGCACTATACCGACAGTAATAACAAGGAAAATAAACAGTAATCACACACAGTGCACATCACTTACTCGACACTGCTAGCTAAATCTTGCCGTGGATTAATAATCTCACTTTAAGGGTATTGTCCTCACTGTATTTATGTAGAGATCGAGGTCTGGAAAGGAGACAATATTTGGTCTAGTTCCTATAAATTTTTATGTAAAAAGTCACAGCTCTGACTTGAAGCTCTGACTTAACAGTCTTCCTGGTTACAGCAAGGACTTTGAGGGTTCCTGCTTCTTCTCCCTGTCTGCTTTCCATGGACTCAGAGCACTAAATGTGTAGAGCAGGTCTTATTTGTTTTTATCTTATAAAAATAAGGGTGCTTGCCTGCATGTGTGCATGAACATCATATATGTATTCAGTGCCGACAGAAGCTACATTAAGCAACGGAATCCCCCATAACTTAAGTTAAATATAGTTATGAGTCCTGATATAGCTGCTGGGAATCTAATGTGAGTCCCTTGCAGAAGAGATAAGTCCCCTTAACCACTTAGCCATCTCTCCAGTCCATATTGGCTCCCCTTAATCACATGGAAAAAATACTGGTTGAAAATAACCCAAGCTGTAAAAGAACTTGTTCTGAGAATATGGAGGAAAACAAACACACAATAACTGTAATAAGTAAGTAACTGCATGCGGGGTGTGGCTGCTTCGAGGATTGCCAGTGCTCACTTCTCTGCTGTTAAGGAGGTATGGAAATGCCACCGTGAGCCTCCATTACAAATGCATGCTGAGCAGAAGATTCAGAGTTCTAAGCTTTGTAGGGGGAAGTGACCAAGAATGAGTCAACTGGCCGCATCTTACACGTAAAGATGGAGGAAGAAGACGACCTGCCCAAATACTGTACAGCTCAATATTCAAGTCAAGAAGTTGATTTGTGCTGGGATTCCAGTGGGAAGAAATACTCAGAAATTACACACATGTTAATGTTTCATTGGGGGAGCATCCAACTTGGACTTTTGGTATATGCTGATAAAGTAAGAAAGTTGCTTTCAGTTCAAATGTCACAGACTCTCAAGGGTGATATACAGATTGGATACAGTAACATCATGACACTTATAAACACTGAAACAACTGGGCTTCACAAACATGGCAAGTAATGATGAAATGTTCAAAAGTCAAATTTCAGATGAGTTTTGCCTGTTTGTGTAATTGCTTCTTCTTTTTTTATTTTTTTATTTTTATTTTTGAGGAAGGAGGGACCAGAGCTAGGACAGGGCATGGTTTCCCTTGAAACAAATCCAATTGTTCCAGTCAGTTATTCTGAGACAGCAAATAAGGCCATGTGCTGGGAGGATCTGGCATCTGAAGAGGAAAAATAATTTATCTTTGCTTTTAGAGTATTTGGACAAAAACCCATGACACGTAGTCTCCTGTCTTTAGAAAGTGAAAAGAGAGAGAGAGAGAAGAAGAAGAGGAGGAGGAGGTGGGGAGGAGGAGGAGAGGGAGAGGGAAGAGAGGGAAAGAGAGGAGAGGGAGAGGGAGGAAGAGGAGGAAGAGAAGGAGGAGAAGCTTTATTTAGACTGCTTACTAGTGTTAAGTACTCATATTTTCAGTGAACAATGTGATGTACTTTGGTACAGAGACACAACCATTTGGCCAGGGAACTCTCCAATGTCCAGTCTTCACTCTATCAGGAGTCCTTTGTAATGTCCTTATGTCTCTCTGCCTCAATCCTGGCTACAGCGGCCATCAGCTTTCTGTCCCTCAGAACGCAATGTTTCCAGTTTCCCATGGATAATGTCATGATATCCACGATTCTACTTTCTTAGAATTGTGTAACTTAGCATGAATTCTAAACCACTCATTTTTCTTCTATCAATATCATCAATACCCAACTGCTGTTTTATCCTAAGGAGAGTGTCAACATATAGGCAGAGCCCAACTGAGTTATCTGTTTATCACCTCATGCACATTTCACCTATAGTCATGTTTGACTGTAAATGGAGCTTCAGGGAAGATTTGGGTGTTTGTATGAGGGAATGTGTGTGTGTGTGTTTGTGTGTGTGTGTGTATGTGTGTATGTGTATCGCTATGTTCATGAACATGAGTATACATACATATGTATGTATGTGTTTTTCTGTATATGAGTACATGTTCATGTAAGTGAGTATACATATATATGTGTGTGTATGTATTATATATGTATGTGTATATGTGGGGTTTCAACTTGTGTTGTGACTTGTCAACTGGAATATAATATGGGGTGCTCAGCAGACTGGATGTAAAGTTATTTCTGAAAGAAAATATATTTAAACTATCACACTCAGTAACAAAGGCCCCTTTATCAATGTTCATTGGCACCCTTGGGCCACGGGAAGCTTAATGAAGTGAACAACTCGGAGGGAAGGTGACTTGCTTTCTTCCCCTGAGATGAAGTAACTGTGCCTTTCACCCACTCGCTGACTACACTGTCTAGGGTTTGTTACTGTCGTCCAGTTTGTGTGAGATATTTATGTACTTTAGATACCAGTCAGATTGCTCTCCAGTCATTTCTAGAAATACTGTTTCTCCTGCAGTGAATCACCTTTTCAGGTTTGTGCGTGCAGTATTAGTTATCGCTGTAGTTCTATAGATGAAGTTCCTGATGCATTCCATTGAACGGTGTGTCTGTTTTTATTTCTTGCCACTATAAATTAGACTTAATTGGCCTGTTACATAATAAGTCTTGAAATTAGGGTGACTGATTCTCCTACATTTTTCCTGATTGCTGAAATCATTTTAGCTTTCCAATCTGCATTGCCTTTTCACGAAAAATTATTATAAAAAAGAAAAGAAAAACAAATACTTGTCCCTATTTCTAAGAAATTCTTCATAGGTTTATTATTTTATAAGAATAGCAACTGACCTTATTTGAGGGTTGAGAGAATATATATCTTTGCTATACTGAATTAGTCAAACAGTAAACACATTTCTATCTTATTATGCAGGTGATTTATTTGTATATGAAACTTTCAGCAGGATGTGTTATACATGGTTCACCAAGTTTGTATATGTGTTACAGATTTGAATATTTTTTAACGCAGTTTTAACTTTATTGTCTCCTTTTGTCCTGCTAAGACACATAGTAAATTTTTTTCAATGTATTTTTTCAATCTCTCCTGTCAACTAAATGAGCTCAGTCAATAATTTGAGGCAAGATGTAAATACACCGGGGTTACATCAGAAAACATCTGTCTACAGTTAAATTCTGGCTATTTATTTCTTAATATTTGTTATTTTTTACTTTTATTCATAACCTGCACACTTTCGTCTGCAGTTCTTGTTGAACACTGCTTAGGAGCTTTGCTAATATGATAGACACGTGTGAAGAGAGTAGATCCATTTGTTCCCTTCTACATAAACAGTAACGGCTTTATTCTTGAGGTTACCACCGGCTGCTTTTGGCTAGATTTTCAGAGAAAATTAAAAAAACCATAAAAATGAAGAATTTAAAAGGTTACAGTTTTTCCAGGAAAGGGGTGTGAATGTGACTAAAGTTGGAGAGCAAGGAAGTGGTGGGATAAAGGGCCTGGGGCTGTTCTGGAGACATATACGTAAGAAATAAGACACAGAATTTACGTTGACTCATAGGAAGAGGCCTCAGAGGAGTTCACTCGGACTCTAAAATTGAAAACTCATTTGGAACACATCCCCTTTAAAGAGTTGATCCATTTATGGGGACAGAAAATCCAGAGCTAGGGAGGCATATAACTTGCATGTTTGAAAACAGACTAGTCTACATATTGAGCTTAAGATAATGCAGGGTTACACAATGAAGCTCCATCCCAAACTGCACACACACACACACACACACACACACACACATACACACACACATACACACACACACATACACACACACATACACACAAACATACACACACATACACACGCACACATACACACACATACACACACATACACACACATACACACACACATACACACACATACACACACATACACACGCACACACACACATACACACACACATACACACACATACACACACATACACACACATACACACAAACACATACACACACACATACACACACACACACACACATGCATGCACAGACACATGTGCATTCTAAAGGGAAAGCTTTAAGTATGTTCTCACAGTGTGTCTCTCTGACATGAAGATCAGTTTCATATGAGCAGGTTTACCTTAACATTAAAATAAATAAGCACAAGGAACTTTTCAGTGCTCTACATTTTTTGCTACTTTACTGTGGAAAGTTTTTATCTAAGTGCTGTTTAGGAAGTAAGGAAGTAGGAATTCTGAAAGCCTTTAAACTTGAGTGGGAGTAGGCTAACTATTAAATATTTTAAAATGTACATGCTTTGTAGAGCCATTGCATTCTTAGAGAATGCACATCTGTGGTCAGAGAAGCTTGCATATGAACACAAAGCTAAACAAAGAATCTATTCACATGCCTATGTCATATAGTTACTCTTTTGGGTACGCTTTAGCCGTAAAATAAAACTTAAAAGGATATTTTTATGAATACACATGAATCAAATGAATATACTATTGAGTACCATAAACAAATAGTAGATTGGAATTGATTAGGAACATAAATTTATGGCTCTATAAGATTTAAACTTATAAAAACACCTTGGTTTCCTGAAATAAAATTGAAGTTATCAGATGGTGGATAATGTTACTTTCAGAAGCCATGCATTGTGAGACCAAAAGTCTCAGAACAGGTGAGTGGTATTCTGCTTCAAGCTGCTGTTTGGGGTGGGGTGTCTCAGAGGTCCCCAACTCAGTACATGCTATTGTCATTGGTCTGAGTATTGCACAAGAGCTTGGCCTACAGGAGAGCTTGACCATAGGCCTGTCCCATGACACTACAAAACACAACTGTGGAACGTGGAAAGAACTGGGTTTGCTCAGATACTTCCTTCCTGCTGACGGGTCCCAGCATGCCAGAAGGTGCCATGTAGACTGGTGGAAGATGAAAATGCTCCACAGCCTTACCCACAGGCCACAATAATAACTGGTGTATCAAAATATGCTCACAGATCACTTAGCAGATGTGAGTGTCTGGGGGTTACAAATTGCATCTTTACAAAATGCCTACTCCACAGGCAGGAACTCAAGCCTCAGACTGCAAACTTTGCCAAAGAGCTCATGACTGCTAAGGCCACAGACTCCAAGGAGAATAGTATGTTTTAAAGTCAGGCATAGTATTAGATTGTCTGATAAATACTTATGTCAATACTCACATTAGTACAACCATCGGTCCTTATCGGAGAAGCTTCTTTGTGCCAAGCTTGGTTGTTAATACAGAAATTCAAAGCTGGAAAAATATTCAGAGAATATCTGTTGGATACTCAACCATAAATGCGGTATCAATATGATAGTCCCTCACTTCCAATGGTCAAGAAAAGTCATTGATGGGAGATTGCAAGAACAGGGAAGACTCCTGTCAAACAGTGACTTCTGCACATCATAGGGGCTATACTCTCATGTACATACATCAGCTATGATAACTTGCCTAAGACCTGGAAATGACAAAGCAGTCAACAGTCTAATATATAGAGGACCACGGCACATGAACAGTCACGCCCAGCTGAGGAGCCATTGATAGATGGTTTCTGTGGGGATTTTCTTAAGGACTGTGGACACTGGTAGGTTGACTATACCTGTCTTAGTTAGGGTTTTACTGCTGTGAAGTACAGCACTTTTATGGGGGCCTAGCTTACAGAGTCAGAGGTTCAGTCCATTATTATCATGGTAGAAACATGGCAGCATCCAGGCAGGCATGGCGCGGGAGAAATTGAGAGTTCTACATCTTCATCTGAAGGCTGCTAGCAGAATGCTGTCTTCCAGGCAGCTAGAATGAGGGTCTGAAAGCCCATACCCACAGTGACACAGATACTTCAATAAGGCCACACCCACTCCAACAGGACCACGCCTTCTAATAGGGCCACTACCCAGGCCAAGCATATGCAAACCACCACAGTACCTCACTGGTTTGTTCCTTTTTCATTCAATTGCAATAGTATATATTGGCTCAACGTATTGATGGGTATTTAGGCTGCTTCTCTTTTCTTATTATTGTAAACAATTCAGAAACTATGTGTATGAAATTATCTGGGTGGTAGGATATGCATTCCTTCAGTTATATGTTCTTCTGAAACATAGCTGGGTTAAATGATGTCAAATTATTTTAAGTGTCAGCCAAAAGTGATATGAAGGGGAAGGAAGTTAAGATGTGTAGAAGGGTGCGTCAGTAGAAACAGGAGGGGGAGGAGTGAGAAAACTAGCAATAAGCCTACTAGTTATAAGTTTCATAAATATTCACACATGCACACATATATTCATACAAGATAATTCAATTAGAGTTACTTTCCGGCTAGTATGATGCTCTCCCAAGAAGACATAGGTTTTCTAATGCAATATCAAGTACCAGGTAAAGAACACCCCCTTCTGCATTGTTTCCTTCAGACCCCTAACACATGGCAGGTGGCTGCCACTACTTTTTGTTGCCCAGAAGAACCTGATGGTGAGACCATATTGTGAAGAAACCACACACATGGTTATACAACATGAAGAAATCAAGTAGGTATCAGCTAGAAAGCTTCCTCCCGGATAGGTTGCTTTCATAGAACTAGAATGTGCTATGTAGGCTTCTGAGGAGGAGAAAAAAATAGTCACAGTCTTACCCAGCTCTGTGTCCAGGGGACTACAAAGATCACCAGTTTGGCAAGATATTTCCATGGGTGTAATAGTGGTGTGAATGTTATAGGGACGACCAACTATTTCCTTTTTAGATTTAAGACCCACTCCATAGGAAGAAACACATGTCATTGTAAATCTGGCCAAGTACTTATGGTTGAGGAGCCCCTAGGCCCCAGAGGTGAACCTACTATGATTATTTTGCTAAATAGGATCATGCCTTTTTATTAATTTATGTCACTCTGATTGTGCATTGTTGCTAATGCTTATTCTCACCAGGTAAATATCTTTTTGAAGCTCATGTCTGTTAATACAAAAATTCACAACTAGACAGCGTGTGTAAAATAAATGTGGGTGTGGTCTTTAACAACTGATGAGGTGTCTATGTAAGAAGTACAAGTTAGGGAGCAGTGGACCGGAAGAGTCTTCTGAATGAGACATGTCTGCTGCACAGGTGAACCTGAAGTTTCCGTGTTTGCTTGCACAAGACTTGCACAAGATAGAACCACTTGCCATTTCTGATTGTGTGGGGAGGAGCTTACAGGACCCCATCTGAAACTTAGTAGCTATTGGCAATCAATATTTACCTTGGATGAGAGCAACTTTCCTTCACAGATGCTGTGATTGTTTTAATAAGTTTATCTTCAATAGACTCATTTACTTGACTGATAGGTCCATGGGGAGTGGAATTGCTGGAGTATGTGTGCCTTGTTGGAGGAAGTTTGTCCTTTTGGGAGGAGGCTTTGAGGTCTCTTAAGCTCTAGTTATGCCCGGTGAAGTAGTCTCATGTGAGCCTTCGAGTCAAGAAGTCAAATTCTTGTATTGCCCCCGCCCAGCACCATGCCTGCCTGCATGCTGCCATGTATTCTGCTGTGAAGACAATGGGCTGGACCTCTGAAACTATAAGCCAAGCCTAATTAAACTTTTCCCTTCTATATCCACTCACAGCAGTAAAACCATAACTAAGACAGATGCGGTTCCTGATAGGCGGATGATGCTCCTGTGGATAACCCAATGCCCATGAATGGGTGTGTAGCACATTAAACTCAGTAGTAGATTATTTTTTAAAAAATAAGAGTAAATAAAGTTGGGTGGAGTAGAGAGGGGAGAGTAGACCTGGGACAAGTTAGGGGGGAAGAATTGAGGAAAATATGATCAGATACATTGAGTGCAATTAGCAAAGAATTGACAAAACGCCTTATTAAAATTTCACGTTTAAAGGTGGCAGGTCCAAGCATTTAGGGCGCATCAAATATTCATTTTTATTTCATGTACATTCGTTCTGGATACTGTGATTTACGTGTATGGTTTCTGCTATTGTAGTGAATTATCACGAAATCACCTGCTTAAGATCACCAAATGTAGAAATAAGTTCTCAATTTCAGAAACTAGGGGTTTTGTTATTAAGAAAACGGCATTATTTGGGCTGTGTTTCTTATATTCCTATTTTCCTGTCCATTACTTCGGCATACTCTAGGCTACCAGTTCCTTTTCCAAAGCCCATCTAACCAAGCTGGATGTCCAACCTCAAAGCTCCTGTTTCTAACTCTGTATTTTCTCTATTTCTCTTGAGACTTCTCCCAGTTTTGTGTTTGTTGTTATGATAAAGTACCCTACCAAATTTCAGCTGAAGGAAGGAAGAAAAGTTTTACCTTACAATTTTAAGTGCAGTCCTTTTTGTTTTTCTGTGGACGTCACGGCAGCAGAGTTTGAAGTTATGTTACATATACAGTCAAAGTAGAGAGCAAAACTTATGTACCTGCTTACTCATTTACTTCCTGTGTTCAGCTCCATTTCTCTGACTTTATTCTATTCAGTCCCCTGTGTAAAGGATAGTGTCATTGATACAGGACCGGTTTTCTAAAATCCACTGACTTAATTGTGACAATACCCCTAGTTTACACATACTTGGCAATCCTAACCCCTCACTGAAACTCCATCTTAAGTTGCAACAGCTTGACAATTAAAGATCGTTATCTTAATGACATAGTGAATTACCCTGACCATTACAACTGATTACAGGCTGATCAAGGTCAGTAAGAAGCACAGGATTTATAATGTGATGGCTGTCCAAAATACTCTGCACTTGGAGCCCAGGTTCCCCGGTTGGCGGCATGGAAATGTTGTCAAACTTTGAGCAAATAGGACTCATGCGAGGTCCTTAGTTTATTAGGTAGATATACAGTGAGAACCCTGTCTCTCTTTTTCTCTTTCTGTATCCAAATGTGATTATTTGTCTGATGTCCACTTGTCCTTTGATTCTACCAGTTGACTTTAAGTCCTCAGCAGAAGGCAGCCTATGAAGAAACTTGTCGCAGAATCTTAAGAACATGGAGATACATTGGCTGTTGATAATTTATAAAATTAACAGCCTGCATTATTCCATTAAAGTTTTGAAATGCTAACCATCAGACTTAATTTTAGGGATCCTAGGTTTGGCTCAGGCATGAGGTTTCTAACCATGAAAAGTGGAGCTTATGAAAATATCTTTGCTCAATGACACTTGTTGCCCTAAACTTCTTAGGAATTTACTCTTAATCATGCATTAGATTGTTCACGATTGCTAAAACTGTTATATCCCAGTTGCTTCGAAGAAGATAGTAGTTTGAGAGTCACGGCTGCCTGAGAAGGTGAAAAAACAACCAAGGAACCTCAGGAATATCAGCTGTGGAAGTGGACCTGGTGTTGCCTGCCTGGAGTCTTTACTTTTATGGACTAATGGTCATGGTACTAGAGGGCATTCTGAATGTTATTAAAGGAGAAATGGAATCACAAACCTAGCCATAAACTCCTTGATCTACAGTAAGATTGGTCCTCAAGACACACTGCTGTAATAGTGGCACTATGCTTGTGGGGTGACCAATCACTATCTGATTAGAATTAAGGGACACTCCATGGGGTGGAACCCAGATCCAACACAGCTTAGGCAGCCAAGAATATGAGAGTAGAGAGAACAGAGTCTGAGAGGAAAACCAAGTACCAAGTTCTGATGAAGGAACGTGACCATAAGGTGACTCCTACTGAGAGTTTTCTATACTTATAGATCAGTGCCTTACTCGGCTTTCATCAATAAAGCTTCTATCATTAATATTATGGAATATAATGATAATATTATCATGTTAACATGTTATATTATATGATAATATATTAATATTGTAATAATAAAAATTTAGATAGTAAAACTATCTATAATGAATAACCAGTTGCAAATGAAAAGTTAGTTTTCTCCAGGGGAGTCTTATGGGAGAAACAAACAACTCAACAGCAGATGCCAACACAAAATGAAATGAATGGCATCTTTGAAGGCTTGTTGTCTCATAATGTTGTATCAGGTTGTGTGTGTGTGTGTGTGTGTGTGTGTGTGTGTGTGTGTGTTTATCTTACATATACTATGTATATATATTGTGGCTTTAAGCTTCATGATTTTATGGAATTTTTGTGTATGTAAATGTGTGTGTCCATCTGTTTGTACCTTCCATACTTTTTCTTTAGAGATTTTTCAGTTTGTTTGATTGTTCTGTACCATTTCAGTTTGGTTTTGCTCTTTCTTATTTATTTTCATTTGCTCATTTATTTATCTTCTCTTCAAAACAGTCCAAGGTCTATCTCCTAAACCTATTAATAGCTATGTTGGGATTAAACTAAGCAGTGGGGAAAAGACTAGATGAGTAATGGCAGACTCTCGAGATATTAGATCGCATTTGGAGACCAGGATGACGAGACTCAAAAGGAAGCATGTGTTTGAAGTGGAAGAAGGACAGCAGTAGCTATGCAAGCCTGGAAGAGGAAACATGGAGCACTGTGAGAGAAACTTAATTATTACCTCCTCACTGTGGCAAGAGACAAAACATCATTTTTTCTTTAGTCATTGTGTATAATGCTAACAATAATGACTACAGTGAGCATCTAAGAAAAACACTCCTGGGCTATTTTGGCCATAAAAGTGCACACTGTGAAAGCAGGAAGACCAGAGTTCAAACCCCAGAACACACATTTTAAAATGCCTGGCAGTGGGGTAGACATGTGCAAGTCCAATGATGATGGCCCGGCAGAGACAGGAGGATCCTGGTCCTTACCAACCTTAACCTAACTAATGCTTTCTAGGCACATGAATGTCCCTGTCTTAAAGATGGATGGTGTATTAGAAAATGATACCTGAGTTTGCTCTCTGGCTTCCACAGGCACACATGTGTGTATGTGCACACTTGTGAAAAATTTAAGCAGATTGATAGCTGACATACTTTTGTAGCTATTGATAAAATGCCATCCTTTTGCAGCTAGAATAAATCCGACTCAGAAAACAGTTTTGAAGTTGTAGTGTGCGTCATTGTAGGCAGTGAGAGACAAATGTCACAAAATGTCTAATTTTGTCTTCAAGTAGTTCCTACGCCTGGCTTGTCCTAGATCTGTGAAGAATGTGGGTCTTCCACTGTTTTCAGAGGGTTTTGTGTTATAATTGTTATTAGAATTTCATTCCCTCCATATCGCTTTCCATGGTTGACTTGATTCCTGTTCCAAATTTGGCTATTCAACTCTGTACTTTCATTGCACTAGTCTTTGGTTTCAGTGTTGAGAATTCTTTTCTGTTTGCCACTTGAAAGTCATAATAGACATGCCTGTGCAGATATTGTATCCTTTCCATTGAGCTGATTCCTTGTTTTGATATTTAGAGAGTTGCTGTGTGTTTTTATGTGCATCCCTTATGCGACACACAACATGTAAATTATTTTCTTCCAGCTTGAGGCATGTTTTTTTGTGCACTTTGTTATTAGTAAAAAGCCCCTTGAAGGCATAAAACTTTTCATTTTAATGAAATCGAATGTACTAATTCATTACATCAAGCATCTCTTCAATCGAAGACAATTTACTAGAGAAGATGAGTCCCATGTATACTTGTATATAAAGAGTCTTACTCACTTGTACTTTTCTTGTCTTTTTAACAAGGGATCACATTTTGCCTTGTTAGACTTAATTAACATAAATGATGATGATGTATAAATGCATGTGTGCATACATGTTTGTGAAGGAACATCTCTCTCTCTGTGAGTGTGTGTGTGTGTGTGTGTGTGTGTGTGTGTACACGTGTTGAGTCCAGAAGACAATTTTGAATATGTCCCCATATTACCTTCTACCTTATGTTTTAGAGAAAAGTCCTAAATCTATAGCTTCCTGCCTGGCTACACTGACGACTGGCTGTCCACGTTGATCCAGAGCTCCTGCTCCTGCTCAGATTGGGATGGCAGACATGTGGCACAGCACAAACCCATGTTCCCACGTTTTCGTGGAAGGCATCTCACCAAAGGAGTCATCTCTTCAGCTTCTAGAATGTCTTCTTGGTTGCACATATCTAAGAAGCTCAAATGAAATGAAGCAGGAGAGACAGAGGAGGAGAGCAGAAAGTAGATTGAAAGCAACTTTGCTTTTTGACCTTGTCATGGCCCACCAAGGGCTCTTTCACTTCCTTAATGTCACACAGAGCTCACAATAGGGGAAGGATTGTTCCCGAACCTGCTTCTACAGAGCCCATGCTGAAAATTGTGGTTCTCAACCTTCCCAATTCTGCTGCACTGCAATGCAGCTCCTCATACTGTGGTGACACCAACATAAAATATTCTCACTGCTGCTTCATAACTGTATTTGTGCTACTGTTATGAACCCTAATAGCTGACACGCAGGATGGCTGATGTGATCCCCTCATGGAAGTGGTGGCCCACAGGTTGAGAAGTGATGCCATCAGGTGCCAATCTCTGACACTATTAGTGACAGTAGCTTGTGCCTGCAGACAGGAGTCTGGCATGGCTGTCTTCTGAGAGACTCTCTCTGCAGGCATTATATATGTGTGTGTGTGTGTGTTCATGTATGTGTGCATGGTGACTTTATTAGAGGAACAATAAAATGGAGAATATTAGTGTTAGAATCAGTCTCTGAGAGGAAAATGTAGCCAGGAAATGGAAAAAAAAAAACAAACAAAAACCCAAACAACCCCCCTAAACAAACATAAAATACAGTTTTTGTGTCTTTGTCTACAAGCACTTGTGATTATTTCGAGAGAAACCTTTGCATCCACTTAAGTTTGAGCATTTTTCACAAAGTCAGAAATGCCAGTCACCACCTTTCTGTTTACTTAATTTGATGCTAGATTCTGAGGAATGGCATTGCCCTTAAGAATTTGTATTATTCTTTTTTATGCAAATAATGCTATTTTTTAACAATTTTCTGTTACTCCAAAGAAAATGATGTTAGGAATTGTGTAGTGTATGAAAATCACCATTTAAAAATTATGTTTATTATCTGTAATGTATAAGATCACTGGTTCACAACAAAACATTGTTAATGATTTTACTTACTCTCCCTTGATATGTTTCTGCAAGATAGATATGTTTCTTTTCTTTATGCAGCAGCAAAACTTATATAACACCTGCCCATTTTATAAGAAAAGTGCAAAGGGGCTTCAAGGAAAGCATGCATGTTTCAACAAAGCATACGTTTAACTCTGTCAAGATTTTCCATGGTATCATAGCACTTGTTGAGGAGTGAAATATCAGATAGTTTTCCCACTATCTTGGAAAATACCATCTTATAATCTGGTCCACATATGTATGAAGTTGTAGACAAACTCTATTAAAGGGGTGTTGGTTTCTTTTCTGCATTGAAACAGGGTCTGTATGGATCCTTGCTTGACCTAGGACTCACTATGAAGACTAGGCTGGCCTTGAAATCAGAGATTCACCTAGTGATCCTCCTAGAGATTCCGAGTGCTGGAATGTAAGGTATATGATATTGCAACCAGCTGATTCCTAATGATATTCTGCTAAATCCTAAGGTCAATGATTTATCCAGTCGTCATCAGAGAGGCTTTCTCTGGCAGAAGATGGGAACAGAGGCAGAGACACACAGCCAGACATTGTGTAGAAAAAGAGTCTACATTAGAGGTTCATCAAATCCTTCCCCTCAGAACTCAGGTAATCAGACAGGAGACAGAATGAGTGGAGAAGCCAGAAGGGTTGAGGGCACCATGAGAACAAGACCCTCTGAAACAACCATGCAAATCACATACGGATTCAGAAACCAAAACAGCAAGTACAGAGCCTACAGAAGTTTGAACCAGGTGTGTGTGTGTGTGTGTGTGTGTGTGTTAAGCTATTAGTTTAGAATTTTTATGGGACTCCAAATTATGAAAACAAGTGGCTGCCTGCTCTGGGGACTCTTTTACTCTTGTTGGGTTGGCAAGTTCAACTTCAATATGATATAGCTTTTGCTCCATGTTATTGTACTTTATTTTGTTGTGTTTAGCTGCTGTCTCTTAGAAACCTGTTTTATTTCCTAATGAAAGACAGAAAGTGAATGGATCAAGAGGGCAGTGGAGATAGGAATGAATTAAAATATATAGAGGGATGGGAAATTATAACCAGGATATATTGTGTAAGAAATAAATTTATTTTCAATAAAAAATTGAAAAAAATCTTAGTATTGAATACAACAAGAAGGTTAAAACTATAAAATTAAGAAGTAGGAGAAAAGAAAACAAGGAGTAAAAGGGAAAGAGTAGGAAGAGAGAAAGAAAGAGAAAAAATGAAGAAGGAGGAAGACAAAGAAGATAGAAGAGGAGGAGAATGGAGATGAAGAAAAAGAGGAGGAGAAGGAACAGGAAGAAAAAGAAGAAGAAGAAGAAGAGGAGGAGGAGGAGGAGGAGGAAGAGGAGGAGGAGGAGGAGGAGGAGGAAGAGGAAGAGGGGAAAGAAAGAGTAGCTCAGCTTCACTTAATTGTCACTACAGAGTATATTATAATATGAAAAACAAAAACCTGACACACAGAAATTCTTTCTTCATGGTCTAGTGATTATGCAGTTAAGTTTTATGAATATTTTTTATAATATACTAGCATAATGTCAGCATGAAGTGATACCATGAGTCTAGTTTTGCTAATAACAAAACCACAGTAATGTTTCATGATGGTTCAAGTTGACATTGACATAGAACTTTATGGGATTCCACTGGATATGACATAAGTCATTCTAAATTCACTCTTGAGTATGTAACAGTCCTATAGTAGAATCTACTTGCAAATGGAAACAGCCCATGGGGTGTGTGTTGTCATATAAAATATTAAGTCTCTTGGGTTTTCCAAGCTTTTGGGCTAATATCCACTTAACAGTGAATGCATACCATGTGTGTTCTTTTGTGGCTGGGTTACCTCACTCCGGATGGCATTTTCTAGTTCCATCCATTTGTATAAGAATTTCACAAAGTCATTATTTTTAATAGTTGAGTAATACTCTATTGTGTAAATGTACCTCATTTTCTGTATGCGTTCCTCTGTTGAAGGGCATCTGGGTATTTCCCAGCTTCTGGCTATTATAAATAAGGTTGCTATGAACAAGAAACATGTGTTCTTTTATATGTTGGGGCATCTTTTAGGCATATGCCCGGGAGTGGTATAGGTGGGTCCTCAGGTAGTACTCTGTCCAATTTTCTGAAGAGCCCCACAACTCATTTCCTTAGCAGTTATACCAGCTTGCAATCCCACCAACAATAGAGGAGTGTTTCTTTTTCTCCACATCTTTGCCAGCATCTGCTATTGACTGAGTATTTGATCTTAGCCATTCTGACTGGTGTGAGATAGAATCTCAGGGTTGTTTTAATTTGCATTGCCCTGATGATGAGAGATGTTGATCATTTCTTTAGGTGCTTCTTGACCATTCCACATTCCTCAATTGAGAATTTGTTTTTGTTTAGCTCTGTACCTCATTTTTAGTAGGGTTATTTGGTTTACTGGAGTTTAACTTCTTGAGTTCTTTGTAAATATTGGATATTAGCCCTCTATCATATATTGGATTGGTAAAAATCTTTTCCCAATCTGTTGCTTGTCATTTTGCTCTATTGACAGTGTCCTTTTCCTTATAGAAGCTTTGAGGTTTGAAGAGGTCCCATTTGTTGATTTTTGATTTTAGAGAATAAGCTATTGGTGTTCTCTTCAGGAAATTTGTACCTGTGCCCATGTGTTCCAGACTCTTCCTCACTTTTTCTCTTTTTAGTCTCAGTGTATCTTCTTTTATGTGAAGGCACTTGATGCACTTGCACTTGAGTTTTGTACAAGGAAATAAGAATGTACTGATTTTCTTTTTCTACATGCCAACCACCAGTTGAACTAACACCATTGACCAAGAACAGTTGAACTTGTCTTTTCTCCATTGGATGGCTTTAGCTCTTTTGTCAAAGATCAAGTAACCACGGGTGTGTGGGTTTACTTCTGGGTCTTCAATTCTTTACTTTGATCTACCTGCCTGTCTCTATATAATACCATATAGTTTTTAATCACTATTGCTCTGTAATGCAGCTTACGGTCAGGGATGCAATTTTGATGGGGATTACATTGAATCTGTAGGTTGCTTTCAGCCAGATGGCCATTTATACTATATTAATCCTGCCAATCCATAAGCATGAAATTTTTTTCCTTCTTCTGCAATCTTTTTTGATTTCTTTCTTCAGGTTCTTTTAGTTCTTGTCATACAGATCTTTTGCTTGCTTGATTAGAGTCACACCAAGGTATTTTATATTATTTGTGACTATTGGGAAGGGTTTCGTATCCCTAATTTGTTTCTCAACCTGTTTATCCTTTGAGTAGAAAAAGGCTACTGATTTGTCTGATTTGTTTGAGTTAATATTATATCCAGCCACTTTGATGAAGTTGTTTATCACTGGTTGAGGTCACTGGTGGAATTTTGGGGTCACTTAAGTGTAGTATCATATCATGTGCAAATAGTGATATTTTGACTTCTTCCTTTCCAATTTGTATCCCTTTGACCTCCTTTTGTTCTCTAATTGCTCTGGCTAGAAGTTAGGGTACTATATTGAATAGGTAGGGGGAGAGTGGGTAGACTTATCTAGTGCCCAACTTTAGTGGCAGTACTTCAAGTCTCTCTCCATTTAGTTTGATGTTGGCTACTGTTTTGCTGTACATTGCTTTTACTGTGCTTAGATATGAGCCTTGAACCTGATCTTCCCAAAACTTTTAGCATGAAGGGGTGTTGTACTTTGTCAAAGGCTTTTTCAACATCTAATGAGATGATCATGTGGTTTTCTTATTTCCTGTGAGTTTGTTTGTAGAGTGGATTAATTGATGGATTTTCATATAAAGAACAATCCTTGCATCCCTCTGATAAAGGCTACTTGGTCATGGTGAATGATTGTTTTGATGCGTTCTTGGATTTGGTTTGTGAGAATTTTATTGAGTATTTTTCCATCAATATTAATAAGAGAAGCTGGTCTGAAGTGCTCTTTCCTTGTTGTGTCTTTGTGTAGTTTAGATATAAGCAAAATTTTGGCTTCATAGAACAAATTGTGTAGTGTACCTTCTGTTTCTATTTTCTGTAATAGTTTGAAAAATATTGTCACAAGATATAATCGACAGACAATATGAAGCTCAAGAAGAAGGAAGTGCAAAATGTGGATGCTTCAGTCCTTCTCAGAAAGAGGAATAAAATACTCAAGGGAGGTAGAGTATAGAGGGACTTGGGAGAAAAACAACAGAGGAGAAGAAAAAAGGAGACAGGGTCAGATATGAGAGGAGATAAGGATGATGTACAGAGGGTCAGGAATTTTAACAGAGGTGTGTAGCAAGCGAAGATAAAGAACTGGGAATAGCCACTAGCTAGTCCCAGATGCCAGGGAAATAAGAGGCTCTTGGAAACCAAGAAAGATGAGATTATCCGAAAAGCCCAACAAAGGGCAGGGAGAAGCCAGAGAGACCATATCCGGAGTGTAGTGAAGGCCCCAGGTTGGGGATGGGGCCACCCACTCATCTCCAACTTTTTAACCCAGAATGGCTCCTGTCTAAAGAAAATACAGATGCAAAGTTTAGAGCAGAAACTGAAGGAAAGGCCATCCAGAAAATACCCCTCTTGTGGCCATATCTCATAATCTCATACACAGATACAAAACCCAGACACTATTGTGGATGCCAAGAAGTGCTTGCTGTCAGGAGCCTGTTTTAGGTGTCTCCTAAGAGGCTCTGCTAGTGCCTGACAAATTCAGATGCAGATGCTCACAGCCAACCATTATACTAAGCATGGGGACCTCAATAGAGGAGTTAGAGAAAGGACCGAAGGAGCTGAAAGGGTTTGCAACCCTATAGGAAGGAAGAACAACAGTATCAACTAGCCAAAACCCTCAGGCTCCCAGGTACTAACCCACCTCTAAAGAGCACACATGAAGGGACCCATGGCTTCAGCTGTAAATATAGCAGAGGATGGCATTGTGTGGCATCAATAGGAGGAGAGGCCCTTGGTCCTGTGAAGGCCTGATTCCCCAGTGTAGGAGAATATCAGGGTGGTGAGGTGGGAGTTTGGTAGGAGGGATTGGGAGCACCCTCACAGAAGCAGGGGGAGGAAGCTCCAGGGGGTAAAGAGGGAAAGGGGATAATATTTGAAATGTAAAGACATAAAATATCCACAAAGAAAGATATTAAGTTGTTTATCAGCTATTTGGCAGACATAAGTGTATACTGGATTATTATTGCTGTAATTTATTTTTAGTAATTTTTGTTTGTTTTGATTTTTTGTTTTGTATTGTTTGTAGCATCTTTATTTAAAATTATGTTTTGCCCTTTAAGCATACTATTAGTTTTGGCTACATATATTCCAAAGTATTTTAATTTGACAGATTCTATCCATTGTACATAATATTTTAAAATGAGGGCGGGAGAGATGGCTCAGTGGTTAAGAGCACTGACTGTTCTTCCAGAAGTCATGAGTTCAATTCCCACCAACTACATTGTGGCTCATAACCATCTCTAATGGGATCTGATACCCTCTTCTGCAGATAGCTACAGTGTATATATACATTCATACATACATATATTTTTTTAAAAAAAGAAATTTAAAAACTAGATTCTAAAATGATCCAGGCACACACAGAAAAGTCAGCACATCTTTGCACTCATATTTTAAAGGTAAAGTTGGCCCCTGAGGAATAATTGCTGGATTCTTACCAGGAGCACCAAGAGAGATCAGGCAAGAAAAGGCATGGTATCGATATGGTGTGAGGTGGGAGGAAAAAGCTAAGTTTCAGTGTTTTACAAAACAAAACAACTGTAGCTTACCACACATTACTGTACATTTTAGAACAGCTAAATTTTTTTTGACTATCACTTACAGAAATAAATATTTCGAGATTATAGATGTGCTAATTGTTATGACTTTGCCACAGAGTATTGTACATGTGCCACTATGTTACTTTGTATGCCATAAATATGGACAATTATTATTATAAGTATTTTGAGACCATATCTTGTTATACAGTTTTATTTGGTCTAGCTCTGCCTGAACAGGCTGGCCTTGGACTCATTTCCGAGTTTGATTCTATCTGCCTGTGCCTCCTGGGTAATGGAATTAAGAGCATGTGAGTTGTCAAACTTAAAAACATTATCATGTACTTTATAAACAGGTATTATGTAAATAAGATACAAAGAGGTAAATATGCTATTATGGCAATAAAAAATAATTCCAAAGACTGGTATTTGTAATTCTGAAAAGGTTGGTCTTCTTCTACAAATCAGTTAATAAAAAACTAATATATATGTGTAGATATCTATATCTATCTATATATATATGAAGTTAATAAGTAACTAATATATATACACATATATATTTACCTATTTACCTTTATGATGTTTAACTATATTATAAAACTTACATTTTAAGTGAATTGGTATGGGTTAGTTGTTATTTTGAAATGAAATGAGAAAAAAACTTAGAAAATATTCCTAGAACTTTTTAAGATAAAATTTGTTGAAACCAATAAAATCTAGTTTTTTTTTTTTCTCATAAGATGACTGAAGCCAGTGTGTAGGATACAATCATCAAGAACAATCTACTATGATTTTCACTTTTATGATTTTAGTTTTATTTGCCTGATCTTGAGGTTTTTTACTAAATAGTATTCATAAATCCTAATGCTGCCCAATCAGGAAGGGGCTTCCTTCTATGAGGTCATATGAAATCAAGTTAAAATGTGTGAATTAGAAAAAAAAATGTATTGTTTCTGGTTTCTAGAGAAATTGAAGATGCTGGTGAGAAATTGAAAGTAAAGCTACAAAGAATTCAGCCAATAGACAATGAAGGAGAGGGAGAGAGGGAGGGAGGGGTCAGGATTGACATGTAGGATCATGCCTTTACCAAAGGTACATGGGTATTATGCTTTAAGTTCCCAAAGGGACTAGGACTTATTTACTCAAGAAAACACTGTAAAATGGGGAGAAAATTGCATGGCTAACTTCAACCATGCAATTATTATCATATAACCCAACTATATATATAACCCTCTGTGTGTGTGTGTGTGTGTGTGTGTGTGTGTGTGAGAGAGAGAGAGAGAGAGAGAGAGAGAGAGAGAGAGAGACAGAGAGAGACAGAGAGACAGAGAGACAGAGAGAGACAGAGAGAGGGGGGGAGAGGGAGAGAGAGGGAGGGAGAGAGAGAGAGAGAGAGAGAGAGAGAGAGAGAGAGAGAGAGAGAGAGAGAGAGACAGAGAGGGGGGGAGAGGGAGAGAGAGGGAGGGAGAGAGAAAGAGAGGTGGGGGCATGAGTGTAGACATGCATGCATAGAGGTCCAAGAATAACTTGTTAAAGTTGGTTGTCTCCTTCCAACATATGTGTCCAGGATTATACTTCAGACTCTCTACATACAGAGCCATCTTTCTGGCCCATGAGCCCTAAACTTCATATTCATGCTGTGCATGTATGCTGAGGCATTTGAAAGTGGCATGAGAAGGCTCCAAGAAACAAATTAAACAAGAAAAATTTTGATCATGAAAAGTTCTTAATGTTTAAATTTTGAACTTTGCAAACCATTCTGCCTAGAATGTTGAAATAGTAGTACTCTAATATATACTATCTTGTTTATTTAGTACTTAGTATACTGTATACTCTAGTATATAGTATACAATGTCTAGTAAGTTGTTTATTTACTTAAGGTGAACTGAAGCATTGGAGATTATCATAGAATATTGTTATTACTTCTATTTTCCAAATCTGGGACCAGACTTGCTAACTGAAATGGAAAATATTATCATTTTGTTTTGAATTCATAATATTTAGCAAAACTGTTTTCTCCTCAAGTTTACTTACATAATAAATGTGCTTTGAGAAAGAGACAGCACAAGCTACAATTTTTAGAATGTTCTTGGGAATGGACAATTTTACAGTACTGGAAACAGTATGACCTTCTGTCATGAATAGGTTTTGTCTTACTTTCAATTTTCATCAGTGCCATAAAGCACTGTTTTTTACAAAGACTGATCACGGAAAATTCATCTTAAGAGGGTTACTTTTCTAAACTGTCAGCAGACCAGAAGCTCAGCTGTTTTACCAGTGTGCCACATCTTCCACATTTATTTGCACACTTCAGATTTACTCTTGTTACTAGGAGCATTATGTTTGTAGAATTAGCTCCAAGGATCAATCCACTCAATATTTTTATCTTGGTGGCTTGCTTTCTGTAATAACTCACACGGATTCCAAGAATCTAAGTAGGATAATGTCTTCCATACTGACCAACTATTTCTTTCTAAAGATAGCTCCTTCATTAAATTTGCTGAATAAGTTTATGAGTACCAGCCATAAAAATCTGTTTTAATTTTATCATCCATTGTGTAACAAGGAAAGACATGTGTTTATGTTTTGTTTGTGTATGTGTGAACATACAAACAAATATGTAAAAACATGGAAGATGTGTATATTTAATTGAGGACAAGCCACAAACTATCCCGTAAAGTGTCAAAACAGTATTATATTTGCAAAAGATATACATGCTGAACTGTCTATAGATGATAAAATTAACTAGTTTCTTTGCTAAACTCCTACATACAGCTGAGTAGATGTAAATGGAAACCTTAGGCTTCTTCTGATTTATCAAAGTATGATTTCCATAAAATACTAATGTTTGGTATTCAGAATACACTTGGTTGCATCTGGTAGTTTGCAATCTGTCCTGCCCCATCATAGAAAGTGGTATGATTTGAGTGTTCTGGTCAAAGGTAGTGTGCTCCAAGTTTGGTCCCAAGCGTGATGATGCTGAGACGTGTACAAGTCTTTAAGAAACAGTGCTTATGGGAAGTAATTAGGGCATGCCTTCATGATCCTCCTGAGTGAATCAACTGTGCTGTAGTGGAATAGATTCGACTCATAGCCTGGAATATTTTTTTCAGGAAAGTAAATTGATAGAAAGCAAAACTACACCATATGCTTGGTTTATACCAAATGTGGTTGCTCACTATTTTTTTTTTATCCATTTAATTGAGATCCAAGGGACCTCTCCAACTTCATTAGCTGCCTTAAGTCAAGTAGGAGAGTGGGGTGAGCAATGTAGTCTACACATAGCAATCCAACACCATGTCTCACTCTGATAACAGGCAGAGGGAATATAGTTCAATGGTTATCTCTCAAGGAATTCTATGAATCCTGTATGTAATTAGCAGCATAATTGGAGCCATGTGATTGGAGAAAATGTGTGGTTTGTATCATTGAGAGTATCAGCAGCACGTGTATTGACTGCCATATTTACAAAGCCATGTTGCAGGATATTCCTGCCAGCCAGTAAAGAGTAACGTAAGCTACACATTAGGCAAATACACTAAAATAATTTTTCACTAACTAGTAAGGATTTAGTGCTTGTTCTCATAATCAAACCTTCTGATTTAATTAGTTCCATTATGAGTGAGTGGATGTGTAATAACAGTAAAAATCACCCACATTCCCCACTCAGGTCTCCACTTGCTACGTGACTGTTAATAATTGCAGCCTCTTAAGTGAGATGAAATGTTACATTCCCCTACAGTTTACATTTTAAAACCTTATTTTACTGAACTCCTCTAAGATAGCAGCATCCAGCCAGCACATTAAATCAAACTCTAAGTTACGAAGCATTTGTGAAATATCAGATCTGCATTCCCCTTCCGCCCCTCGCTTCATTAGTTCAAGTCATGGCGTCCTAATCCCTCTGTAAACTAGGATACACCGTGAAATGCAGCTATCTGTTTATGGACGAGTCGCATCATCATTTAGCCACAATTAGAAGCAGAATAAATTGTAGCTGCTTTGGTTTCCGTTAGTTCATGAAGATGTACTTGAATGTCAAAATATATTCATAGGGAAAGGAAAAAAATAGCATAAGTAATTTAATTGAGCTGGGTTTTTACATTTCACTAATGGTGTAATCATGGATTCCCTGACAGCATAAGTCATTCTTGTGCTTTGAGAAACCACTGGAAAACTTATTTTATGCTGTACATGCCGCAGTAATATGAATCTTCCCAAGAACCTGCCTCCTATGATCTAACGCTCTTTGCAAAAAAAATTTTTTTCTGGTGAATTTCAAGATGCAAATTACTGTAGTTTCAAAGATTAATTTGTTTGGCATAGCATTTCCTTGTTTTGGTCTATGTGGCATTTAACTAGTTCTCCAGTGTCTGGGAACACATATAATCCCCCGTTTTTCCTAATTTCTTTTTCAGAGGAATGATGGTTAGTCTTTGGTTTGGAACTAAAGAAATGAGAAGAAAATCTGGCTTCAATTTACTTTGAAAAGCAACCCGAGCAGTGATATAGAGACAGGCAACGTGGACTCCACAACCATCTTGTGTGTCTCAAAGTCAGGCTCTGGAATTGATTTGGGGGGAGTTGTTGGTTCTGACTGAACCTTCGTGACCTTACCTATAACGTAGAGATTATTTTATACATGTTTGTCTTGGATACTCCATGAGAACCCCTGTCTTCCAATGTCTTCCTCTTAACATTAGCATTTGAAAGCTGACATGGCATGCTCGCCACGTGTAAGAAGGTCTCTTCTCAGGGTCTCAAGCTACACGATCTAGTGCATGATATTCTTCTTCTTTAGAGTACCATCCTCACCAAATAAAACCTATGAAGGTCATACATAGAAGCACGCACACTCTGATCCATTTCACCCACTTGCGTCGTGAGAAACGTCCAGTTTCCAGGGTCGAGAATAAGAGATGCCGGGGCCCTAGCATTAAACTGTAATACACTAAGCCTTTAGAATGCAACCAACCAGTGCTCGCTACACTTTGTTGCCATGGAGAACTATTTCTGGAGTCTAGTGGAAGAATAGGAGGAAGGATTACACACCCTAAGGGGACAGGATCTCCACAAGAAGAACAAGAGACTCAACTAACTTGGACCCTTGGGGGCTCTCCAAGATTGAACCACCTACCAAAGAGCATACCCAGGCTGGACCTAGGCCTTCCCATACATGTGTAACAGATGTGCACCTTGCTTTTTTATGTAGGTTCTAAACAACTGGAGCAGAGGCTATCCAAAAAGTTGTTGTTTTCATGTGAGGTATTTCTTCTAGCTGGGCTGCTTTGTGTGGTCTCAGTGGAAGAAGTGCCTAGACTTGAAGTGCCAGAGCTGGGGATAGACAGGTGGACCCTACCTGCTCAAAGGAGAAGGGAAGAAGGGAAGGGGAAGGACTGTGGAAGGAGTTGACCTGGAGGGAGGCAGTGAGTGGGATGTAAAATGAATATGTAAAAACAAAGGAT
Source organism: Micromys minutus (assembly GCF_963924665.1). NCBI lineage: Eukaryota > Metazoa > Chordata > Mammalia > Rodentia > Muridae > Micromys > Micromys minutus. The sequence continues at coordinate 83,048,085 of NC_137974.1, forward strand.
TCACCATCCACTAAACTCTAATTACACAAGGATATTTCCATACTGGATCTCTGGCATTTTTTTTTTCAGATCCTCATATTTATGGTCTAAAAATGTGGTTCACCAACTTTTAAGGGCAATATGTATTTGGTTTCCAGAAGCTCGCCCAGCCCCTGCTTCAAAATTACAGGCTCTTGCTGTTCCATTTGTCGTGAGCATACCATATCGGTAAAGACAAGTCGAAAAAGTGAGAAAAATTAAGTAGGAGCTAAGCAGGAGTTATCTGTCCTGGCTAGTTTCTTAGTGCCACAAAGGGTTATGTGAGCTTCTTGGAGGAAAACATGCATCAGTGGTCTTCTTGCTCAGCTATAAACTTTATATCACCAACCTGTCAGCAAAACATGTCTACTGTTGCAACAGAGGCATGACTGCTATGACCGTAGCCAGTTTTCTTCTGCTTACAGTTAAACCCACAAGGAAAATTCAAACCTGGTACTTCAAATATGCTCAAAGCTTGTTGAGTGGGAGGCCACAGACCCTAGGAGCTGACCATGGGTATGGTAAGTATACATGATATCAAACTAATTCCTAAATTTGTATCCATTATAACCATAGATTAGAGACATTCAACTTTGCAATGAAATCTTTCCTTTGTAATAGGCTAGTGGTTATGTTAGAGACTCTGCACCCATTATTTTTCTGAGAACAAGTGTCTGCTGAAGGCTCAGACCTTAAGTGGAGCATCAATAGTGCTCTACGCACAGGGTCAAAGAACACGGCACAAGAACCAATGAAAGGATGTAAGAGCTAGAGGATCCACACTGCTGCAAAATACTATCTGCTTATGCCATGCATGTTGCACCAAATAACTCTCAAGGCTTTCTGCAAACCACTGTATCCACTGGCATCCTATCATGAGTAGGAGAGGGGCTTATCAGCCTCAGTTCCAGTGTGAGTAACTGTGGGCACTGAAAGGGTGCGAGGGAGAGAGAGCAACATTAACCAGTGCTATAAACCCAGATACAGGGACTCCACCACATCACGTAGGCAACTCCAATGAAGTGTAATGGATCACAAGCTACACACAATCACATGCATCAAGGTAGCAGAAGGGTGGCTTTGAAATAAGACAGGATTGTGGGAAGGAGAATGTGTGGATGATAGAAGAAAGAGAAACAAGAGGAGAATCCCATCAGAAAATATTATGAAATTGTAAAGCAGTAAATGAAGTCTGAAAAATCCCATATCATAATACTCTATTTTTCTCCAAATTCTAATATATAAATCAAAAAAATTACATCTCATATACTCGAATATCAGCTCTTTTGAATGTATAATTTCCAAGCACTCTCTCTCCTTCTCATTTTATGGTTGTCTCCATAACCTGATATTTTCCATTGCTGTACTGAAACATTTTAGTTGGGTATAATTCTACCTTTCTCTTCTTTCTTTTCTTCCTACACATTGAGAGTATTGTTAAGAGCATTGCCTTTTTAAACACAGCAAATTCTCCTTCCTATGCTTTCCTCAAGTAGTTTTCTCATTTGGTGTCTTAGACTTCTGACTTTAATCCACTTAGACCTGATTTCTGTGATTGTTGATGAATGAGTATCGTTTTCTCCAAGTGCACATGCCATTTTCATAGCAGCAACTAATTTTTTAAAGGTTTTCTGTAATGTGCTTTCTATAATGTTTTCCTTTGATCATGTTTATTGTAAATCAGCTAGCTAGAGAAGTGAGAGTTGAGACAGTCTTCCAATTCTGTTTCATTGGTCCATATGTTCATCTTTGTACCATGGATCCACTGCATCAGTAAATATTTGCAGAATATTTTGTCAGGACACATACATTTCTTTCTTACCTCTTTTATCTCAACATTTCTCTGTCTAATTGGGTATCTGTCATTTCATGCAGGTGTAGGACCTTTCTGTGGGCTATGGAGAATATTGCAGGTAATTTGATATAGATTATATTCATTCTAGAGATACCATTGAATTGAATAGAACTTACAAAGATGATGATATTTTATGTTCAGGGACTTCCTATATTGTTTGTTCTCAATTAATTTTTATTAGTATTTCATAATTTTTATTGTAGAGATCAATCACTAATATGGTACGTATTCACTTATATGTGGACATTATCTGTTGTCTTTGATAAGCAAGCTAAAATTCAGATAGCCACAGAGGTGTAGATAAAGTATTTAGTGTGGAAGAATAGATCTCCCTAGGAAGAGAAAGTGAAATGGAAAGTTACGAATGAATGAGGCCAGAAAGAATAGAAGGATCACATCTGAAGGGGAGGAAAGAGTGTAGATAAAACTGAGCATCATTTGAGGGGTCATATAGAAACCTAATATTTCAGAGGCTCCCTAAAATATATACACATATAAAGTCAATCTTAATAGAATCCATAAAAACAAGGGAAGAGTCCCAACTGGAAAACTATTGTCACCAAGTAGGACTATTGGTCCCAGAATTGAGTTGCATCTAGTAGAGGTTTTTTTTTTTTTTTTTTTTTGAGAAGACCTGCTCTCCACAGACAGATACTAGACTTTGCTAAAGACAACTCATTAAATATGGTTTTTTTTTTTTTTTTTTTTTAAAAAGGAGCTGATGCCTAGCTAGAGCGTTCACCTCTATAGACTAGTGTTCATGGTACTAGAAGGAAATGTTCTTGACAACAGAGGAGAGAAAGAAACAGCAACCCAGCTACAAACCATTTGGTCTACAATGATGAACTGTCTGCAAGATATGCTGATGCAATATTGGCACAAAGGTTGTGAGAATAACCAACCCATATTTGTCTAGATTCCTTAGCCACTCCATGAGATGGAACTCATATCCAACCTGGCTAGGGTGCCAAGAACCTGAAATGATATAGGCCATGGACATTATTCATACATCAGTGCCTTGCTTAACCACCATCAGAGAAGTTTCCTCCTGCAGCAGATGATTAAAAATACAGATACCCACAGTGTAGTGAGATCACCTCAGCACACACAGGAATTCCTATGAAGGAGGATGTAGATAGAGTCTAAGAGCCAGAGGGGGTTGGAAACAAAGAAATGAGGCCTTGAAAACACAGCAGTAGCAATCACATGGGACTCACACACATGGTGGCACAATACACAGGTCTTTTCCCAAGGAGTCCAGGTGCTGAGAGAAGTGAAGACAAGACCCCATCCTTAAGCCAGAAACTGTCTCAAGCTATTTCACAGACGGACAATTAGTTCTCTCCCATGGAGTCTCATTGGGCATGCAAGCTTCATGCCCAGTGGTATATGGTCAACACAAAATGAAATTAATGGCACTTTGAAAGTTCGTTGTCTCATAAGGCTTTGTTGGGCCACTTTTACCATACAAAACCTCTGCATGTTTATTGTGGTTGCCGGTTGTTTGTTTTCATGGGATTCATGTAGATACAGAACATGTATGTTTCTGTATCTATGTGTGATTCATGCTTCTTCTTTGGTTCTTTCTTCTTGTTCGATCTGTTCTATTCTGGTTTGTTTGTTTGTTTGTTTGTTTGATTTTATCACCATTCTTTAGGCACCTGTTTGTTTTCTAGTGAGAGACTGAAAGGGTGGATCCTGAAGAACCTAAGAGGAGAAAGCACAGGCATAACATTTTGTATGAAAAAAAAATCTATTTTCAAATAAGGAAAATAGAGAAAAAAATGTAAAAAAGAAATACACTGTAAGTGTACTTAATTTACAATTCTTTTTGAAGTTACTATTTAATTAAATTTATAAAATTGGTAAAATCTGCCCCTTCTTTTAGAAACAAGTTTGTAAAAATGTCACGTAATGGAAAATTAGCTGCCATTAAAACAAAGACCTACATCTTATAATGAACAACAACTAACCTTGCTCGTGTTCCAGCTCTCCCAACAGAGTCTTGAATTCCAACTGAAGTCCAAGTAGTCACTTCAAAAGTAGTTACTTTTGGAAATGGAGTAGGGATGTCACAAGACCTACCACATTAATAAAGTTCACTTGAGATAGAGCCCTTTGTGTCTTACAACAGGCTGCAGTGTCTTGTTTAGCCAGAAATTCAATAAATTTGATGCTTCCTTCTGACTCTGGAAGCATCTCAGCAGTTTTAGTGTCGAGGGAACATGATATGTATTGACATGGCTGTGGATGAGAAGTGGCAGCTGACAAGCCAAAGATAGCACAACAGTCAAACTACAGAAGGTTTAGAATAATCCCAGAAATATTTGTGGCTATGCTGGAAGACCAAGTACCTCTATGCTCAGCACCTACATCTGATAACATGACTACACTCAACCAGTGGCTTTCCAAACATTATAATTAGCTCAATGACAAACTCACTAGTATGTCTTCCTAATATGAGTTTTTTTCATTCCAGCTGATGAGTAGTGTTCTATAGTCAGTAATGCCTACTTGAACAAAAAGTACAATGTTAATATAAAGAGGTTTATGGATTTCATAGATTTTTGAAATATCTATAAATAAGAACTTGGATCTTCCATAAAACAGTAATTTGAAGGTCCTGACCTTTATCTAATATAGACAGAGCTAAAGGGAATAGTTTTATATGTTCTTTACCAAGTTGATAAAAAATAACCTCAGAAATATTGAGGATGCAGAATATTATTTACACTATTATTTGCATAATACTTTTGAGAGTAAAAACATCATGTAATATGTTTGTTGTACAGTGCCTTTAAAGATTTATTGTTATGTAGGTGGTGTGTGTGTGTGTGTGTGTGTGTGTGTGTGTGTGTGTGTGTTCCATGATTGTGTAGGTGTTCATAGAGAAAAAGAAGCTGGATATCCTGAAGGTGGAGGTCCTGGTAAATCCAAATCCTCCTGGCTGAGTTTGGTAGAATTACACCATTACCTGATGTCAGGTCATTGAAATTTTAACCTCTTCAGCCTACTAGCCTTACAACACTCTATAAAAACTCATATGATGCATGGTTTAGTCATCTAATTAAGAATCATCTGCAGGAATAATATATATTTTGTTTACATGTCTGCTTAAAATTATTTACTTCTATGTTATTCTTTTCAAAGAAAATTTACCTTTAACAAGATCATCTTAACATTCGTATATATCTATTCTTATTTGAGAGTAGTTTGGATATACAAAGTGCACACATGTGTTCAATTTAATTAATTCAGAATGTTGGTGGCTCTAAGAATCTAATGTAACATGCATGATTAATTTAATAATTGAACTAAGACACTACGCAAACAAGAAAAATATTTCCACAGTCAGAGCTGTCAGTGGTCCTTCTGCCCCTCTGAAGGCATCCAGTTGCTCTACAATAGAATTCCTCTGCTGAATAACTATATTTGCATATCTTTCTTGTGTTATTAGCCATGTGCTACTGGGTAAATCTCCCACTATGTAAAATTTTGTCCATTTTTATTGGTTTGATGAATTTGAACTGCATTGGGCTACTATACCTCTTCTAAAATAAATAATTTCACCACCGAAAACAGATTGCAATCCCTGGCTTGCATAATCATTTTAATATGCATTACATAACCAGTGATTATGATGAATGGTGTTATTTTAAATTATTAGGGCCTTTTGTAAAAAACAGTTTTAATTTTAAGGGGGATTTGAGTAGAGGAGATGAAGTTTTTATAAAGTTCCTCTCTAAAAGGCACAGGAAGTGTATTTCATCAACCTTGTTCTGAAAAAGCTAAGAGTTTCTTGCCCATGTTTTGTAGAATGGTCAAGTGACCAGCCTTTGGCTTTACTGAAATGCACATAAAGCTAAGTGCACACTAGAATAAATTGGATAGCAATCACCACACTGCCCTAAATTATACTAGAGAGAGTGATTTTACTACTGATTTTTCTATTGACAACTGATATGTAATTTATGATTTTTCCTGGGAAATATTACAAAGACATAAAGGAAAAATAGCAAAAAGTAGAACCATATCTTTATTTTTTTTTATTATTCAAATTATAATATGATGCTGATTGGCTAGAATGACAGAAACTGATTTGCATAAAATACATTGTTTAAAATACCTACTTTTACATTAAGATCCATGTATAGGCAGAGAAGAATAATCAGACTCATGGCACTGACACAAAATACATTGGTATTTAAGCAAGCTACACATTTCCTATAAACCAGAAGAGTAACGGACCTACAGTACCATGATATTCACGTGGTCATCAAGAAAGTGTAATCCCAGTGCAGTGAATTCTGAATCCAAATTTTCTTCCAAATCAGAATATAAATGCAACAGTTGCTTCATTATTTATGCTACTTTAATTTTATAACAATGTGTTTTTGAACCATGCTCATGAAATACAACAAAGAGCTCTTTCCTCCATAGCAATTGTAAGGTTGTCCTGTGCCACATTAATCAGTCATATCAAAGACCTGAATGTTCCAACTCAAGAAACAGGGTTCCATTAGAAGAACAGTTTCCCCTCAGAGACGATATAAGAGGTATTTCTAAATAGAAGACCTATTGGAAATTATTGAAAAATTGATATAACATGCTGTTACATTTCCTTACATTTTTTGGAAAGGATTTTTCTTCAAAGAATAATCTACACCATCAGTTTCCACCTGAATCTAACAGATTTTTTAGAATAACACCTTAGTTCTCTTTCATAAGAGCTTACAGACATGAGAAGAAAGTGATAATAAAACAAGAGCAACAGAAGTATAATGATTCACAGAAGTCCTTGGATATACATAGGCACCGACATATACCCTGCACACCATAGACTTTCTTCACCAGAAATTTGGTATTTATTAATACTTTTAGTACAACTGAGTTTACCCAGATTCCTGCTGCAAAATTGTCTGTTTTGTATATAAATAATTAGACAAATCTTATAATCCATTTAGGCTCTAGAGCTTCTTGCATTTCCTCTTATTATCCTGAGTTTGAGGCCCTTTAGAATTTCATCTGGAGAGTCTGGCCTAATGTTTCACTTAGATAAATTTCATCTTTATCATCACAGTGTGGGAGATAGATGGTTTACATGTATGGACTCTCTCCTCGATTAACCGGGAAATGACACCCCATGCCTGGGCATACAAGGAAAACTGGAGAACTGCAGGCATTGGTCAAGGAAGAGGAAGAGTGGACACCTGCACTGTTTCCACTACATTCTTATACTCTTGACAATTGTTCTCAAGGCTCTGGTCACAATGTAACAAGCCATTTATGAGTGATGGCAACATTTCTCCCATCTGGAGTATTTACTGACTAAATTGGTAGTAATTACTAAATAATGATGGATAGGAAAGAAAGAAATAAGATAAACATATGTTATAAATATTCACATATATTATAAATTAGAATATACATTATCATAAAATACATCCTACAATGATAATATAATTCCATGGAATAGAAAGTCTTCTGTGACATAGAATAAGATTTATTTTGTGTTTAAGTAAATTTGTGGTTGTTATTTGAAAACTATCTAAAATTAGGTAACAGTCAAGACATATCACTTCTTATAAATATATCTCTCAACAAAAAAATAAAAGACAAGTATGGCAATTTACATCTATATCCCAAAATGCACTCGGCTGGACCAGGACAATTATTTCAGATACAGGGGCCCCACCATAACTAATATGGTGTGTTCTAGGTAAAAACTTTGAGATTCTGTTTTAAAATAAAACGAAAGCGGAAAAAAAGCCAAAACAAACTCAAACCTCAAATTAAATATGTCAAGTATTAGCTGGCACTTAGGTGAGGTTGAAGCTTCAAGTAAGTTTTCATGTATGTGGGCATGTTGTGAAAGTATGTGAAAGTGAAAACAGTTTTCAGCGCTAGCAAATCATTTAGTTTGCTTCTGTATTGTGGAATAAGAAAAAAATAAATGTAGCAAGGGTGTTAAGACATATTTCCAGTCATATATCTTAAACTATTCTATCTTTGACCTAGACAATTGATTTATTTATCCTTGGATGAGCTCTACATATTCTATACAGTTCAAGGAAAAGGTGCATGGATTTCTTAGCAGTTGTGAACATACCTCTATTTAAGTTACTCGTTGGTGTATTAGAAACTGCCATCATAGTCAACTCAAGGTGTGTGCATTTAGCATTGGTACTGGGTAAACCTCCGTAGGAATCCTATAAAGATTCTTCTGTAAAACCTCAAAAGAGAGCATAATTTCTTAAATAAAAATTGCAAGATTATTGTGTTGTGGTAAACATAGTAATTGGTGATTAAAAGTCCCAGTCATATTTCTGAGTTGGGTCTATTTGGAAATTTGTTATCAACTGAATGGATGCACTGTTCCCCTCCTTCCTTATTTCTTTTTTCTCCTTCCTTTCCTCCTTTCCTCTGTCCTTCACTTTCTTCCCTCCTTGTCTCCCTTCCTTTCTCCTTCCCTCCCCCTTTCTTCTTTTTTCCCTCTCTTCCTTCTATCATTTCCTTCCCTTCTTTTCTCCTTCCTTTCCTCCATACTTTTTCACTCCTCCCTCCTTCCCTCCCAACTTCCTTCCTCCAATTCTTTCTTCCCTCCCTCCCTCTCTCTCCTCTCTTTCTCTTTCTCTCCCTTCCTTCCTTGTTTGATTTAGCAGCAGATAGTAACCTGGCCTTGAGCTCACTAAATGCCTGGGCCTAACCACAATTGTAGAGATGTTCAGACCTGGCCCAGCAGAATTTAGTGAAGCCAACAACTGGGAGTTCTTTGTTACTATTACTTTGTTGCCTATTACTGCTATTTTGTTGCGGCACTGTCTCCTTACTTGTGTACTTTGTTTGTTTTTCACACACAGCATAATCCCTAGGTTTCTACCCATTTTTCATTAATACTGGTTTCAGATTGGTGTGAAGGTGGAGGGACAAGAGAGGATAATGGGGAGGGAGTATATAATCAAAGTACACTACATAGGTATGAACTTATGAAATACACATCTTTCTAAAATATACTGGATTTTGGTTAAATAATATTTCATTTTTCTTGGGAAATACAGTCTATATTTAACATCTTGCATGCACATGGTCTAGGAATAATGTCTCAAGAGCGAGTGATCAACTAGGGCTGTACTGTGCTCATGATCAGGGGTATGGGTGTGTGACAAAGATGGTTCTTTGTAGCACTATGAAAATATGTTATGAACAGGAAATTATTTTAAAAATTAAAATAAGAGCAAAGAGAGTTTAAATAAGAACTGATCATATTTGTTTATTGCTCTTATAAAATTTCAATACATTTCATTGGTTTTTAAATTCTTTTAAAATAACGCATCATGCAAATATTCTATTATTTGTTTTTCTTCAGTTATATAATTATTGGATATCAACTTAAACTAGGGTTTAAGTATCCAGTACACCTGTAACTAAAAATAGCATAGTTGCATATTACCCCTACTGTCAGTTAAAAACAAAAGAGAAAAGCATTCAAAGCCACTGAGCACTGGAAACCATTCCAACTGATATTTGAAGGATGATAGAATTTGGAAAATAAAGTCAGAGCTGATGCTTACTTGGCTGAGGATCTAGAGCTTGGAAATTAGAACTAAAAATGTTCTAAGCCAAACCACAAAGTATCTAAAACTAAATGATACAGTACAACCATGTATAAGTGACATTTTTTTTTTTGATTAGTGACATTTTACGAAAAGTAAAAAAGCACCATCTTTGTCAGAAGGTAAGAGAGACGATAAAATTTAATTTGTTTTGAAAAATACAAGGTGCAGCCCATTTCCATGCTTTGCCCTGACACTTCTCATGTTTTTTCTTTGCCCCCATCACTCCGTCAAGCATAAATTCATAGATTTCATGGTTAAGAGAGCCGGAGATGAGATGCTGTTGCTTGCACTTGGTCCTGCTGCTCCTTATTGGACCATCTGCTGTCACCTTAAAAAGCCAAGACTGTATAATCTTAGTAAACATACAAACCATTCTTGCATTTAATTTTGGTTGGAAAGAAGACCCCCATTATGTCTTTGATTTGAGATGTCACTAGTTCCTTTTGGTGAATTTTTTTTCTTATTAATTACTTTATTTATATTTCAAATGTTACCCACCTTCCTGGGTTTCCCCTCTGCGAAATTTCACCCCATCCTCCTTCCTCTTTGCTTCTATGAGGGTCCTCTTCCATTAACCTACCCACTCCTACCTCACAGCCCTTGCATTCCCCTACACTGGGGCATCAGACCTTTTCAGGACCAAAGGCCTTCCCTCCCATTGATGCCAGATAAGGCCATCCTCTGCTACATGTGCAGCTGGAGCCATGGGTCCCTCCATGTGGATTCTTTGATTGCTGGTTTAGTCCCTGGGAGCTCTAGGGCATCTGCTTCATTGATATTGTTCTTCCTGTGAGCATGCAAACCCCTTAAGCTTCTTCAGTCCTTCCACTAACTCCTCCATGCAGTTTCCTTTGGGAGAATTTTTAATACCTCATGGAGATTGTCTTCCCACGAACACTGATTTGTCTTAACTGTGTTTACTCCAAACGTCTTACATAAAGGTTCAATAAAATCAGTGATATTAGAAGCAAAACTAATTTTTCAGGAATACAAATGAGCACAAACAAGAAGCTCTGGGTAATGAGACTCTAGTGCCAGTTCTGAATTGTGGAATATTCTCTTGTAAAACCTGGACTATATCTGAACACTGGAAAGGTTGGTCTTTTAAATATGTCCAGATCTGGGTCATGGCATGACCAGAAAATATAAAAAAGATCAGTTCACACCAGTAGAAGAAACTTGCCCAGGCTGCACCTCTCTGAATCATTCTCTACCCATTTAAGTTTATTTCTATTTAGATTTTACTAATGATTAAGACATTCAGGATAAGAAAAGATATCACCTACAGATTGTGAAAATCTTAGCCAGGCAGGTGTTGTTGTCTACGCTGTAACAATAAATGAAACAGAGAAACAAGAAACTGGCCAAGCTGGGGAAGGAAGCAGTATGTTACCAACCCAGAGCATACATTCTGACACTTTCCACAGGTGACACAAAGAGAGGAATCCTATGTGACAAGGGCAGCATGGAGGAGCCATAGTAACAACAAAAGTCAAGAGCAGCAGTTTGAACTGGCAAAAGCTACTCTTGTGTCTTGGTATGAAATTTCAGGAAAAATGTCAGAGCAAGAGACGTAGGCCTACAGTTCAAGCCCCGGGGAGTCTGAAACAGATGTACCACTTTGAGGCCATCCTGGGGTACATGGCAAGACATAGCCTCAAAGGGACTAAAACAGAAAAAAAAATATAAAATTGACACAAGTTCTCATTTCTCAAAAGTTACTAGTTATAGCATTATTACAAACAGACATAGAAAGGTTAATGAAAGTAATAATCTACTTAAAATATAGTTTGTCAGAGGAAGACACAAATTGTCAAAACACACACAAATTTTAATAGAATTTATGACTAGGATTATACTTAGCAACATTTCTTGAGAAATATTTTTATTTCTATTTATTTATTGTGTGTCTTTCAGTCTCTCTGTATCTGTCTCTCTGTCTCTATTTCCCTCTGTCTCATTGTCTCTGAGTCGGTGTCTTTGTGTCTCTGTCTCTTTCTCTGTCTCTCTGTCTCTCTCTGCCTGTCTATCTCTGTCTCTCATTCTTTGTGTGTGTACATGTGTGCATGTATGTACATGTGATGCTACCTGCACAGGCAAAGAGGATCTAAAGGAGGTGGAGGTAGAGGTGGTTGTGAGTTTCCTGGCATTGTGTTTAGGAACCAAATTCAGGTCCTTGGAAGGAGTAGCAAGAGCTCCTAACTGGTGAGCAATATTTCCAGCCCTTGGCATTTACTAATTTTTAAACATAAATGTCCACCCACTAACAGAATCTGGATATTCTGAAAATTCAGATTTTCTGGTAAATTCTATAAAATACTTGAGGTACCTTTAACAACAAACATATCAGTTTTTTTTTCTGTAAAGTAGATGGTGCTATACACTCCCAAACTCATTCCCACAGGCCCTATTCTACACCTCACAAAAATGTGCTCCAATAAGCAAACAACATCCCAGCTGATCAAATCCAATTGGTCAGAGTTGTCTGTGGACTATAAATGGCTGTCATTGAGCCCTTGAGTGGTTTGCTCAGAGACCCAACTTTCAGGATTTGGGAGCCAATTGTAGTGATTTGCACCCCAACCTTTTATATTGATATCATCAGGATTTGATATATAAGTTACTTTCAAACATGACTTGGGGTTTAATAAATTACTTCTAATTTCTGATAGGAAATAGCTTTTGGTAGGAACCCTTTGCCTAACTGTCCCCTTCCCCAAAATACTAGCTCAACAATCACCAGATACCAGGAGGCCATATTGGCAGAAACACTAAAGAAATGAAGCTGTCTGCTCAGAGATCCATAGAGAGAGACTGGAAGAAAACTTTACCAGCACAACTTCAGTTGAGCCTAGACTCCCTACCAACAATTTGCTGTACCCCTGAAATAATTTGCTCAGAGCCACTGGTCTGAGACAGATGTGCTGACTAGGCTTGCAAACCATGAGACAAATGTTTGTTGTCTAGTGCAGTTTCGGTTTGAATTACTCCTGTTTCTAATGACATTTCTGCATGCTCAATAGATACTTATGTATTTTCTTATAGAAAACCTTTCTTTCATTTTATTCTGGGTTTTTTCAACCATCTGTTATTGAATTACGAGGGC